>NC_044308.2:92269759-92926266 GCF_007474595.2 Lynx canadensis
TATTTGAGGTAGGAATAGGGAGAGAGCTGGTACAAAAGCCTTGCTCTCTAGCCTCAACAAGACTAATTCTGTGGTGCAATGTATACTTCTTTCTGGGTCAGGTTAAGCATAGACTTCAGCTAAAAATGCAATTGTTTGACTTTCCCTCCTATTAGGGACCAAATTATGTCTCCTTTCCAAATTTGCATGGTGAAGAATTAATACCCAATGTGATTGTATTTGAAGACAGTGCCTTTAGAGAGATAATTATTATTTCTATTCCTATTGCTATTATTATTACTATTACTATTATTATACTATTATAATTATTACTATTAGGGAGATAAGGTTAAATGAGGTTATAAGGGTGGCACCTTGATCTGATAGGACTGCATTCTTATAAGAAGAAGATATCAGAGATCATTCCGCCTCTGCACATGTGAAAAGACCATGTGAGCACAGAATAAGAAGCTGAAAGGCACGCCTCACCAGGAACTGAATTTGCTGGCACCTTGATCTTGGACATTTAGATTACAGAACTGTGAGAAAATAAATTTCTGTTGCCTACGCCACCCAATCTGTGATATTTTGTTATGGCAACCAGAGAAGACTAGTATATCCTCATTTCACTTTTTCTACAAGTTTGTCCTGATAGAATCCCTTAAAGTATCACTTGCATGAAAATCCCCATCCCAGGTTTTGGATTTAGGAAATCTGAGTTTACAGAGTGAACTCAGATTGGAGGAAAAAGTTTAGGGAGATGTCTAGGTTTGGGGTTGTGATATTGGATGTAGATATTGGAGAGAAACATAGAATTTGATTCTTCTTGGGTCATTAACTAAAGGTAGTATTCAATTTGTGAGTTCACTTTCCTAGGACTCAATTTCCCCATTGTTAAATTGGATTACTCTGACTCTAAATAAGTGGGTGTTCTGCTTCCCCTACTAGATCATTAACATCTTAAGTGTATTAAATAGCATTCCACCTATTATTTGTTGAAGATGCCTAGTCTGTTAAAGATAATGACTTATCAGTACTTTACTTACTAATCTCACAGAAAACAGTGCAAAGAGAACAAAGGAAACCCTCATCCATTAACTCAATGTATACAACTCAATGTCCCTTTTATAATTGGGGGTGGGGAAGATACCTAGAATATATATGATATTATATATATATATATATATATACATATATATATATATATTTCTGTAACTATTTAATTTTTTAACATTTATTCATTTTTGAGAGACAGAGAAAGACAGAGCATGAGCTGGGAAAGGGCAGAGAAAGAGGGAGACACAGAATCTGAAGCAGGCTCCAGGCTCTGAGTTGTCAGCACAGAGCCCAACATGGGCTCAAATTCATGGATCATGATATCATGACGTGAGCAGAAGTCAGACGCTTCACCATCTGAGCCACCAGGCACCCAATTTCTATAGCTATTTTAGCTCTTTCAATTAACTATGGTCATTTGGGGAAAAGGCAACTAATTTTGAATGAGTACAATGTAAGAAGTGTACCCTGACTATAATTGAGATTGCCTAGCTAATTAGTGACTCAATCCAAACATTTTAAAAGGTTAGCTTTTGTTTTCCAAACATGCCAGATTCTATGTCTGAAGAGATTCCATAATACACAGCTATAACAAGGTAATGCTAGAAGATTCTGGAAAAGAAAGTGAAAAAAGTCATAATGGCATAATATGGGCCAAACACAACATGATGGCTAAAGGGGATGACAGTAGAATATCTAAAACCATTCATCAAGCATTAACACATGTTGTAGGACATGACTTTATTGAAAGAGTAATGGTTACCAAACTATGACAAACTATGTATCTGAGAGCTGCATTACAATTTATATCATGTGCAGGCAACTTAAGTCTCTTCCTAAGGGAATCCTGAAAGTCTTTTCTTTTTTTTTTTTTCTTCCCATTCTAGAGAGTGGAACCTAAACTCTAATGGGCAGGTAACAGTTTAAGCTTTTGTTGTTGTTTGGAAGTAGAAAAAAATATGATAGGAGATTTATCATGATAAAAACTATGATTTAAATAAACCTTCTATATGATAATATATAATTTACATATATACTCAAACACATACATACATATACATATATACACACATATATGTGTGTATATATGTGCATATATGTATATATACGTACATGTATGTATATATGTGTGTATGTATGTGTGTGTGTGAGTGTGTATATATATATATATATATATATATATATATATATATATATAAATAACTAATGGGTTCTAGTTTCTGGCTCTAATTCTACCTCAGTAAGGCAGAATCTAATCCTAAACCAGAGAGATAATGAAGTTGGGTTAAGGATTAGGCTCCTTGCTAATTCAACCTGAAGAACTTTCTTATTTTCCAAGAACAAGTTTGGGTTGAAGTGGCTCCTTGGGCTGGTGCCTGCTGCAGGACATTTATTGGTTTTAATTAAGAAGACAGCCTCTGATCATATACTTACTCAGAGTGCTCTATGGAATTCTTCCACTTTCCTTGTTAACTACAGCTCAGAAATGACTACCCAAACCTGCAGCTCTAACCTAAGCACAATGTTTCTGTTTTTTACCAAAATCTGCAATTTTCTTCTTAGATTGCAGAGATCTCTCCCCCTGGAGCATCAAAAGGAAAATATTAAACATTCTCTTCCTTCAGAGTATGAATTGAAAATGGACCCACATTTGACCATTAATGTAAACATCTTTAATATCATTAAATATTTCCAGGGCGCCTGGATGGCTCAGTCGGCTAAGCATCCAACTTCGGCCTAAGTCATGATCTCGTGGCTCCTGAGTAAGAGCCCCGTGTTGGGCTCTGTGCTGACAACCCAGAGCCTGGAGCCTGCTTCAGAATCTGTCTCCCTCTCTCTCTGCCCCTCCCCCATTCACGTTCTTTCTCTAAAAAAATGAATAAACATTAAAAAATTTTTTTTAACATATCATTAACTATTTTCTGATAAGGGTTACTTATAGTTAACTAGTTAGTTCATAAACAAGATTATAACGATTATATATGCAAGTGAATTACTCATAAGAACCAACAAATAGAGCCAAACTATTTTTTAATAAGCATTTGTAAAATGCATACGTTATTTTGTGACAGAAATTATGTGACACAAAATTTGGCATGCTCTTTTCTAGGAGGTCAATAAAGAGTTGGTAATAGAGGTTATAACAAAAATAGACTTAGAAAAACCTGAAATGTCCATGAATTTCTAAAGAGGAACTCCACAAGTTTTATTCCCTTCTTATATTTATGTGCTTAGAGCAATTATTTCTTTAAAGAAACTTTATCCCCTTGTATGCACTTGCATCTTGCATAAGAAGTTTTAGACTCTTTGTAAATTAAATCTTTACAAACTAAGCAAGTGGCCATTCTCAGGTACACTTATTATGTAAGAAAAAATGAACTTCTACAAGCTAAATTTCTTTCAAGTACTTGACAAAGACAATTGTATTTTAATAAGAATTGTGGAAAAGGGAATATTTTGTGAAGAGAAATCACCAATGAAGCTTTGAGTGGTAGAGTATGAGGTTCTTTTGACCCGTTTCCCTGCCAAAATTTTGAAATACCTTTATGTTGTGGTGATAAAGAGAATACATTAAATTTATATCTGTGACTGTGTTGGCTTAGAAATAAGTGATAACTTCAAACAATTGCTTGGTTCAAATAATGTTGCTAAGAATAATATGGCTGTTTGGTATTCAGTTATTGTGACCTCATTCTTCAAAATTATTTTTAAAAGTGAAGAGGAACCGTAGAAAATAACTTACGACAGAGGATACTTATTATAAGAAAAACATAATAGGGGCGCCTGGGTGGCGCAGTCGGTTAAGCGTCCGACTTCAGCCAGGTCACGATCTCACGGTCTGTGAGTTCGAGCCCCGCATCGGGCTCTGGGCTGATGGCTCGGAGCCTGGAGCCTGTTTCCCATTCTGTGTCTCCCTCTCTCTCTGCCCCTCCCCCGTTCATGCTCTGTCTCTGTCTGTCCCAAAAATAAATAAAAACGTTGAAAAAAAAATTAAAAAAAAAAAAAAAAGAAAAACATAATAGACCACTAGACAGAAAACCAAAAATGTGGGCATTCTAACTCAGCCACTTATTTACAACATTAATTTAATGAAATATATTTCCTTTCTGTGAAATAAAAATAGAAAACTCCCAGTTTATGATAAGGTAAAAATGAAATTATTAAATCTGAAAATGGCTAGTGAAAATAAATTATTACACAAAGACATAAACACTCTTGTTATCACCATCTTTATCACTGCTGACTTTAGAAAAGTCCACCAAAGTAACTGGCTGGTCAAGCAAAGATGAGTTTGTTACCTACTGCAGTAATGGACAACATCACTGAAAATCTTAGTAGTATCTCCAAAGGTTAGTGGGTGTTTATACAGATTAGCTTGGCTTTAGGGTGGATCTTTCAGCGCAGCAATCTCAAATTCATGTTATAATAATTGAAAGTTGATAGTGATGAGGGTTTTGAAGGTGTCTTGATGAATAACCATTCATTTGATAAGAGAATGGTTTCTCTGGTTAAGTGATCTGTTTCCCTGAGAAGGCAGGCCAATGGAGCAGTCTATTATTTACATAAGAAGATTTTCAGGGAGTTTCTCAAACAAACAATAATGTTATTACAATATTACCTTCCTGGGCAAGAATTTCCTGAAAGAGTAAAATCATGTCAATTTAGATGGTCCTGGTTTTTTGATCCTATTAACTATGTGTTTGCATGAAGTTTATCATCACAATAATTGAGTTATGTAAAGTTATTGAGTTATTAAGTATGACCTATGATGAGGCATTCATCTACTTGATGCTGTTCATATCAAATCTTATTTCATTCTAACACCCATAGTGTTATCATCAGCATTATAAAGATCCAGAAGGTGAAGTTATGTTGCTTGTTCAGTGCCACAAATCCTGATTCTTCTAATACAAAAACAAACAAGTACAGGCATGTGTTCATGTGTACACACACACACACACACACACACACACCAGGAACCAAACTAAACAAGCATCTGATAAGACACTAAACTTTTAAAAACATGTACTTGCTCTGTCATTAGTTTATTTAGGATGAGGTTGTACACGCGTGCTCACTTCAATCCAGGAATACTAAAGGCAGACTAGATAACTACTTGCTAGCACCACAGGAGGATGCTGAAGAGACTGTGAAATAGTATATATCATTTGACTCATACACAAGTTCTTAGAAAATGAAGGCACAGTTGCAAAATTGACTTGAAATTCTATCATGACTACAGTGGAAAAATACAGATTAAAAGCTGCAAATATGTTAATTAGTGACTTTCTAGCACATGCACAATCATCATATTCAATGACTTAAAGGAAGCAGGGTCTAGAACTGCCAAAAGGTACTATGTGTGTAGGAAATGTGAAAATCTTCATCAGGCTCTAAAATGGGAATAAAAACTTAGACTTGGACAAGCACTAAATGTACACAAATTCTAGTGATTACCTCACTCTCTAATCCAAGTATCTTCTCATAAATAGAATTATCACTAAGAAGAGGGAAAAAGCATAAAGGTCAAGAATAAATGTGACTCATATTTTAAAGAGATTGTTATTTAACAAAGAGCTATTTATACTAAATTCACGAATTCATATATATTTTATTTATGTTAATTCATTCAAATGATGAATCAAAATGAATTTAAAGAGAAAATATCTCTAGGAAATGTTTTGCAACTCATTAGTGTGATCTTGATTTGTATTCCATTCAAGAAAAGTTTCTCTATATCCATAAAAAATAAACATTTTGATTACAGAAAGCTAGAAGTTTTTACTGTACTAATTACTGCTTATAATTAAGCAAGCTTATTTTAGGACTTACCTGAGTAAGATGATAATTACATATCAAATGATTTTGAGAATATTTGCGAACTTTAAAAGGACCGTATAAAATATAAAGTGAAAATAAAACTAAAAATCTGTTGTTGAGCTTGCACATCAAGCAGAGTAAGAACAATTTTAGTTTTCTATATTTAGAGACATGCTTTGCGAGAAAATCAAAGAGCAATTAGGGATATCACCAAAGTTATAAAAATCCATTATTTTTGTATTCATTATACAAAATCAAGAGATGCTCTCTTTGGCACTGCAAAATAATATATTCATGAGAATACAGGAAATGAAATATCTTAAAGTCACTTATTTTCCTAATTTTGATATTTGCTCAAATATGATAAATTATTTTTCTTACAGTAGTAGAAAAGATGATCACTAAAAGATTATTTATTATATGTCGGTGAGAGCAAAGAGGCAGCTATTTTATGGGGTCAGGAAGAGAGAGCACTAGTGAAAGTCTACTTTGGAGTATCAGAACACGTTTAAGGAAAGCATTGATAACCAGAATGATGTAAAATGTATCAAGAATACAAATAGTACTTTTGGTTTGGAGAAGCACTAAAATATGGTTCACTCTGGTTTTCATTTTTTTGTGTGTGAATTGTGTTTCTAGCTCTATGAAGTAGAATCTTATCTTCTAGATGTAATTCAACCAATGCAAGTTTCATTTATATACATCATGTAATGGATAAATCAATGGTAAAGCAATGGGTTTCAAATAGGGGACACTTATTTATAGTTGAGAATAAATGTAGTAATGGATTCATAAATTGTGTGAAGTCTTACTTATAAAAGCTAAATACAACTCATGAATTTACATGCAAACAGTGGAATAAAAACTATAAAATAACTAATGGTGTTTGTGACAGACTGATATGTATACAATAATTTTTCTTTTTACCTTTTACACATATTTCAGCTTATATTTTTAAGAAACCTTTGGTATTCTGATAATTTTTTAAATCTAATTTCAATTTTTTTTAAATGTAAAATATAAATAAAAATATAAATCCTGATCATCTAAGAATAACATATTAAATCAATTAATAAATGTATTTATTAAATAAATAAGAGTCAATTTAAAAAATAAAGCATGAGTGGCATTAATAAACAACAGAAAGAAAACATATATGATAAAAAACATCCTTGATGGAAAAATTGGACTAAATATGTAAACATAAATATATATTTAATATAATGGTACTATGCTTGGTTTTTGATGTTTACTTATTTTAAATTAAAAAAATAATTATACCATTTTATAGCTACACTTGTCACTTTTCTATGTCCTTTTTCAATTTTTGGTATTTTAAGTGTGCACACAATTTCTGTGTTTCTTCACTCTATTTTCCATTTCACTCACACTATAACATTTTTTTATTTTTTATTTTATTTTTTATTTTTGAGATCTGAGAGACAGACAGAGCAAGTGGCATGGGGACAAAGAGAGAGGGTGAGAGAGGATCCCAAGCAGGCTCTGCACTAGCATCACAAAGCCCAAAACTGGGTTTGAACTCACAAACCATAAGATCATGACCTGAGCCGAAATCTAGAGTTGGATGCTTAGCCACCTGAGCCACCCAGGAGCCCCAGCATTTCTTAACTTCTAGTCCCCATTCATGAAGAAACACAATAAATGTATTTCCACTTTTAACACACTTTTTGACAGAAATAGTTTTGCACAGGAGCAAAAGAACTGAAGGGGCTCTCCTTTAGTGTGTTGGTTTTGGTCGGACATGGGCTGCTGAGTTTCAGGGCCAGTTATAGCCAGCGAGGCATTACTATAGTGTATTTGTGGGAGAGTATTTAGACTTGGTAGTGTTTGGAGAATGTTTTTAAGGTTTTTTTTTTAATGATATTGTTTTTGAAACCTGTAACTGTTTGTGAGCATTACATAAAACTTGTAAATAAGGCAAATGTAAAAATACTCAGTTACAATATATCACATACAGACTATATTATTGGTCTTGCCTTGTGTTCTCAAAGGAAATTACAAGAGAAAGTCAATACATTATAGTGTTACCTTTCACTTGATAATTTTAAATATTTTTGATTGACTTATTTTCAAATCTAATAAGGCATTGTTTTTAATTTCATGATATAACTGACAAAGATTTATATCACTAGAAGCTAAAATTCAGCTTTATAAATTTTTTTCTCATTTCTCTGAATTTAACATATAGTAAAACCTTGGTTTGTAACCATAAGTTGTTCCAGAAACATGCTTATAACCCAAAGCACTTGTATATCAAGGCGAATTTCAAGAACCGTTGGCTCAGTTGTGATCATGTGACATTCGGCATCAGGTACCACTCATAATACAAGACATTGGCTCGTTTATCAAGTTAAGATTTATTAGAAATATTTGCTCATCGGGGCGCCTGGGTGGCGCAGTCGGTTAAGCGTACGACTTCAGCCAGGTCACGATCTCGCGGTCCGTGAGTTCGAGCCCCGCGTCGGGCTCTGGGCTGATGGCTCAGAGCCTGGAGCCTGTTTCCGACTCTGTGACTCCTTCTCTCTCTGCCCCTCCCCCGTTCATGCTCTGTCTCTCTCTGTCCCAAAAATAAATAAACGTTGAAAAAAAAATTAAAAAAAAAAAAAAGAAAGAAAGAAATATTTGCTCATCTTGTGGAACACTCACAGAACACGTTACTCACAATCCAAGGCTTTACTGTACATAATTTTTCCTTCAACAAATGTTTTTGCTAATGGAGTAAGGGCAGCTACTTGCTTTTTCTCCTTTACTTGCTGCTCTGAGGATTTGGTTATTTCCAGGGTAAAGACCTCTGGCATTCACATCTAGCAAAACAATCAGGCTCTGTGACCACTTACTACCTTTGTAACACTGGTAAATTCACTCAATTTCTCCTACCCTGTTTTTCTTTTCTTTTTTGTTTTTTTAATATGTTAAATGGGTATGATCTTAGGACATACACACTTCACAGGGTTGTTATAGGAGATAATACATGTAAAGCACTTAGCAGAGGCTTCAATAACTGTGAGTAGTTTATTAGTATTAACTATAATATTAATTATATAATGGTTCATTGATATGTGACTTATTCAGTACTTTTTTGTTAGGTAATGGAAGATCCAGTAGAGGCACCTGGGTGGCTCAGTCGGTTGAGTGTCTGACTTCGGCTCAGGTCATGATCTCGCAGTTTGTGAGTTTGAGCCTCACGTCAGGCTCTGTGCTGACAGCTCAGAGCCTGGAGCCTGCTTCAGATTCTGTGTCTCTCCATCTCTCGGCCCTTCCCCTGCTCATGCTCTGTGTCTATCTCTCAATAATAAATAAATGTTAAAATCCAGTAAAAGAAAGATTCAGTATAGTCAATCAAAAAAAGACAAGAGAAGCCCAGAAAGAATAGTATTGCTGACTTTCTAAATGTTTCTGGAGCTCACCATGACCCTAGCTACTGCATGGGGGCAATCAACAACACATAAAAATGGCCCTCATATGAAATGCCAACAACAACAAAAAATCAGAGTCAACATTTGGCCAATCTATGCATTTAGCTTTTACTTTACGAAACACTTAACTGATAGGTTCAATAATTTTCTTTTCTTTTAGACACTATGTTTTACTGCAGGCATGCTCACAATCACTTCTAAATATAACCTATTTCATATCTGTGGGGTTTTAGTTGGAAAATCAGAGTGTTGGTTACCTTTTAAGACCTATAAAGATATTGTGTACCTTTATATCACCTCTAAGCAAAGGGCATGTTTGAAAACTAAGTTTCATGCTCAAAAGTAATGTTTCTAAAGTCATAATGCCTATTGTCTACTATATGCAAAGTAATAAGTGATGCATGATTAATATTATAAATATTTGTGTAATAATCATCAACTACTAGGTTTAATAATAGTTATTACAGCAAAAAGTGAAATTTTAAAAATGTGTCAAACAACACAAATCATGTATTTTCACAGGTTTTTAAAAATTATTTTATCCTCAAAGCTTATGACCAGTTTTTCATTATGTGGATATGTTAATAGTTGGTACATGCAGCTTTAAACAAATCAATGTACAATGAGATTTTAAACTGAAAGCTATAAATTCTTCAGCAAACTAGTAGTAGTTTCTATGTAAGAACTATTCATAATGCTTTAGGGAATTATTATCAAGCTTCTAAACATAGGTTAAAGACCCTAAACTTCATCAATTCACATAAGAAGTTAATAGGGATACAGTAGTGTGCATTCTCCAAAGATAGTTAAGAAATATGCTGAAGCACAAACATTCAACTTCAGTGCAATTAACAGTACAGTAACTTCTGGATCAGGGAAGTTTAAAGTCAATAGCTGAGAACCACTTGAATGTACAGTGATTGATTTTGCTTGCTCTGGACTATAGGGGAATGATTGATCTAGGCTTTATTTTGTGCTAGCCTTTTCTCTATTGCAAGCCTAATGAGGCATAAGGGGTGAAGTGAAAATGGAAACAATAGAAATAGATTTGTGTCTGCATGGGGCCAACAAGACAGTGATGAAATAAAAAATTAATCCAACCAGCTATTTGGTATCAAAACACTATACTCTCAAATTTCCATAAACTTTTTCTAAAATCTTTATGACTTTTTTTTTACATTTCAGCAGTTCAATTCTCCTCGATCAAACATGTTATAACCAAGTACCTTCTATGAGCCTAAAACTGGCAGGAGATTTTACTTAATACGTTTTACAAAAGTGCCATTAAAATTGAAGATTCTATTGCCAGAATATATAAAAATATACTGTTGGCTCTCTGTGATAAACATTGGTAGGAATCAATTCTGCTGGTAAATACTCATGTTGATGATTTATTGAAGAATTTAAAAATAAATGATATTTGGAAAATCATGGAAACTGGTAGGTCTAAGACTCTGTTGGGCTCATGTAGGCTCTCAAACCAGCAGATAATACCTTAAGATTTCAAACTAGACATATTTACAACTAGAAAAATACGTTTAAATAGTTTTGTGGAGATGGTAGTTAAGATGTAAATAAAACCTTTCCTGGAAGAAAAATATATATTAAACATAATTGGTCAAGCAGAAAGAAAGAAAGATTTGAAGTGGCTAATAAAAATTGTTGCATTTGTCTCTGGAGTGCAGTTTATAAACACAAACTACATTATTTTATTCATTCAATAAACATTTATCATGTTTCCTGCCATTTCAGCTAATTAATTTCTACTCAGCTTGTGGAATTCAGCTTATATATTTCATCAAAGCAATTTTTTCAAACCTTTCTGTCAGGCCCATCCTGCATTTTATATCCTTATGATTCTCTTTCCTTGCACTTAGCATAGTAGTAAAGATAAATAATTGAATGATAAGCTTTTATACACACACACACACACACACACACACACACACACTGAATGAGGGCAAACAGTATTTTCCTTATTTACATCTCTACCTCCAGCAGTTGGGACAGGGCCTTTCACTTCATAAACACTAAATTTACTCTGTGTAATCAGTAAGTGAGTAAATCTGTCAGGTATCATTTTAGGCGCTAAAGTTATGGAGTCACCTAAGGTATGGGGAAGGACCTCAGGAACAGGAGACGCTGGACAGTGAGACAAGTAAATGAACAGTCTTCCTTCAATGAAAGCATGAAGGCAAAGGGAGCCATTGGACTTCAGTTTACTGGGAAGTCTGAGGAGACAAGACAAAATTCCCTGAAAAGGACAGAGAGCTGACATTCTTAGGGAGGGGCAACTTGCATAGGATCCAGCACAGGAACTTTGTAACGCTCGGTTCCTCGGAAAATGGAAAGTGACATGGAACTAAAAGTTAATTGGAGAGTTAGGTGTGTGAAATGAGAGAAAGAGATGTGGGATCAGATGTGGGGGAGGGTGGGGGGAGAAGGGAAAGTTAAATAAATACCGACAGATTCTCCAGCAGGCTAGCATGTAGTCTGGAGCAAAGATTCTTTGTTCCCTTGTAGAGGCACTCCCTGTCTGCCTGAAGCCTGACTGGTATAGGCAGCAACTGACTCTGTTCCTTATGCATATAGTGTGTGCATGTTAGGACAGAGTGAGGCAGGAGGCTTGGGATGAGTGAGGCCAGAGCCAGGAACCGAAGAACATGTGCATGTCTTAAGATTTTGGATCTTATGCCATAGACATTGAAGGCCATAGAAAAGTTTTAAGTAAAGAAGCAATGGGAGCAACTCTGCATTCTAAATCTTCTCTGTAGCACTGAACTGAAACCTGAGTGCAGGGCCATCTGTAAGCAGCCCCTGGAGAAGTCCCTGTGGAAACATGAACAGAGGGCCCCATGTAGGAATGGGGGGCAGGGGAGATTTAGAGAGGCTGTAAGGAGGCAGCACTTCCACATGTGATGATGGGTTAGACTGGAGGAGTAAGAGCAAGGAATCTGGGACACCTCCTAATTTTCTATGACATAAAATTTTTGCATGCCCTGAGAATAAGCTTTAAAGGAAATAATAAAATGAGGCTCACTGCAAACTTCTACTGCTCAAAAAGTTAAGTTGTCTAATTATCACAGCCAGATCCTCGATCATCTCCCTGTAATCTAGTTCTTGCTGTGATTACACAGCACTGTGTCTCAGACTGGTGCCAATTGTCAAACAAAGAAATACCAACTATTAAATGATTTGGGGCATGGGGGCGGGGCGTCCCAGGATCTCAGTCTCAAAGGGAAGCCTTAGACAGATGTGTAGAGAATATAAATGCAGAGAGACTTACATATTAAAAATAATAAAAATACAAGAAAACAAAAACATTGCCCCTGACACACTATTTACTAGCACTGAATTTGAAAGCAAAATAAAATGCCAGTAAATTAATATTAAGTTAGGATTTTATTTACACTAAATGTGTAATAAAACCTTTAAATATTTACTCCCTGATTCCAGGATACTTATGCAGCATCATTCTCGAAAAAATCAAATAAAGTAAGCATATTCACCCTTCTCACTTTACATATATTCTCTTTCCTCTGTCTTCAAATTCTTACCCATTCAACAGTGTTCATCCCAAATTTCACATTTCCTGGGTCTCTCATGTTCTACCATGGAATGACTCACTTGTTCATTCATGTCTGCCTCTTTCCATACACATATGCATGTGGATATGGGCATATACATATAGATGTTTAATTAAAATTTCTTAAAAAATTCACTGTTGTATTTCCTGGGTCTAGCAACATGTTTTAAAAAATAATACTTACTGAATAATTCCCAGTAATTTTATTCCATTAGAGACTGTCACTTGATAATATTAAGTAGTACAAAAAAAGTATGAATGAAATAGAATGTAAACAGAGAGGGGGAAATGAAAATTAGAATATAGGAAGATTTCACTATTCTTTTTACAAGAGTTTGGATATTTCTTACCTACCCCTGACTTAGCATGTCTAAAACCTACTAATCTATCAAGATTAAATAAAGATAAGGCTTTCTTCAAAAGTTTTTCTAGCTTCCTACTCAAATTGAAATAATTCTTTAAACCCCCATACAATTTCAAATTTTTCTACTTCAATAACTCTGTCTCCATTATTATTTAACTATATTTCTGTGTGTGTGTATGTGTGTGTGTGTGTGTGTGTGTGTGTGTGTGTGTATGTGTGCATACTTACTTATAATAGTCTCTTTTCTTGGTAGACTGGATTACAAAAATCTTTGAAGGCAGATTTGTCTAGAATCCATTTGTTTGTTGCCAACAGTGCCTAGTACAATGTGCTATGATATAAATCAGTCTTAAGTGTCTGGTAAATACATTAATGAAAGATAATTTTCTCTAGTGGAGTGTTTTCCAACATAAGATAATATCCAAACTAGGGTCTTCCAACCCCAGTGCTATTGACATTTTGGGCTTTCCTAAAGATCTCACTGAACATTTGGACTTTGTGGGATGACCTGTGCCATTGTACAATGTTTAGTAGCACCTCTGGCCTTTATCCACTAGATGCCAGTAGTTCCCAGCTTCCTTCTAGTAGTCGTGCCGACCATAAATGTCTCCAGACATTGTCACATATTCCCTGGTAAAGGAGTAGGCAAAATTATTGAGAGCTACTGATTAAAAAGATAAAATTACAATTGTATAATACTTTCAATTTATATAGGCAATAATCACTCATTGACCCCAGTATCATCCAGGGGACATGTACATAATGTTGGTGTCCATGAAATTGTCAATGTGTATTTACCCGGAATGTGAGAAACCATGAAGAACACAGAAACTCAATTTGTGAACATTGCCACTATACATTTTTTAAATAGTAGACATTTTTGAGAGTGATATAAACTGACACAACAAATATTTTCAGGGTCAAATGAAGAGCTTTGTGACTGGATTTATTTGTATGTTAAAGAAAGCAAAATTTACCCTTGACCTATACAAACCATCAACCTATATGGAAGGAAATATATAAGTTTAAGCTCTCAGCACTAAAGGATAGTATCTTGAATATATCTTCACATTTATATAGATATTAATAAAATGTTGTGCGTTAGTATTTTGCTTCATACCTTGCTATATACATAGCATGGTTTCTGCTATTAGTACTCTGAATGATTTTTTGTATTTATCAAATACTCACTGGTACCATTTTTTTTCGGAAGTTCTGTTAGCAGCATACAACTAGATAAATATGATCATAGTTCTCAAGGAATTTAATGTTTAGTGGAAATAAGCTATCCTATAAGATAAAATAGCAATATAATGTACTTAGTTCTATGATACAGTGAAAACATAATAGAGGTGTAGAAAAGATACTTTTAGCTCAGTCATAAGGGCAGTGACGGTGGTACCAGATGGTTTTTAAGCAGAAGAGTGATGTAGTTATGAATGTGCCATAGATAAAGCTTCAGGGCTGAATGCAAGGAAACTACTTCAAAGCCTTTTAAAATAATCTAGATAAGATATGTTAAGGGCTGAAATAGGCCAGTGATACAAGGCTGGAGGAAAAAGACAAGACAAGCTTAAGAAATACTTGTATAAAAATATCATTAGAATTTCATGAATTACATGATGTAAAGTTTGGGGACACAAAGGATTGTCTCCCCAGATTTTAGCTGTATGTAACTGAGTAGTTAGATGTGCCACTAATTGAGATAAGAGAAGATGATTTAGGAGAAAAATATGATTGGTTTCCTGAATTTCTTTTTTTTTTTTTTTTTAAACGTTTATTTATTTTGGGGACAGAGAGAGACAGAGCATGAACGGGGGAGGGGCAGAGAGAGAGGCAAACACAGAATCGGAAACAGGCTCCAGGCTCTGAGCCATCAGCCCAGAGCCCGACGCGGGGCTCGAACTCACAGACCGCGAGATCATGACCTGGCTGAAGTCGGACGCTTAACCGACTGCGCCACCCAGGCGCCCCTGGTTTCCTGAATTTCTATTGGCAATAGTGAAGACTGCAGATGACCAAGGCATTTTACCTGGTCAGAGTTTAGGTTACTTAGAAGCAGAAAAGAGAAATATTAATATTGATTCAAGATTAGGGTGGTTCGTTTGTTTTTTTCCCCACAGATGGGTATAGTAGTTGAGATGGAAGCTGGAGAGATTTCAGAGTGATGGTGAATGTGTGCTCTAGGTGATGAATCAAGGGTCTTAGGCTGTCTAGAAAAGTGAAATAATAAAGCTACTCTTAGACCCTAAGAATATTTGGGGATCCATTGATCAATACAATGGAAATGTATAGAATTTCATAGAGTGGGTACACTATATGTTGTGGTATGAAAAGTTTGGATGGGAAAACAATTTTTTTCCAGCAAGTGAAAAGTCTGAAATTTAAGATTTTTGATTTATAATAGTATTAGGTGGTAACAAGATTTGAGCTATTACCATGCGTGCAAGTAAGGAATGGAATCAAGGTAGTTAGGAAATAGCCAGAAGATGGTGTTTGAATAAAGCATCCAAATGAGACTTGCACTAAGCTAGTGTTATGGTAGGGTTTAGAGAAAAAGAAAAGAAAAAAGAAAAAAGAAAGAAAAGAGAAGAATAGAAAAGAATGAAAAAGAATATTTAGTATCAACTCTTTTTCAATGCTTTTAATACCTGACCAGATCTTTGATATTAAAGAGGAGTAGAAACACCATATGGAGATGACTAACAAAGAAAATGACACTTGTATTTATTCCATTTGAGAGAATGGCAAACTTATCATTGCCTGAAAAAAAAATTGTGGGAAGAATAAAAACTGAAGCAATACTTGTTCACTGATAGGAACTAACATTGACTTTACTATTTTACATTCATTTTAGTGCTGTCTGGGAGTTCCTATATAAAGAGCCTGTCAGAATGTTCTTTGAAATAAAACCAAGACTTAGAAAGCAAAATAAAATTCTATTTGTCCTAATCAAAAAACAAAGCAGATTTAGAGAGAAAATTTGTCATAAGAGTAGAGATGAGTGTCCAAGTTTCATGGTGCAATTTTCTTATAAAGTGTTCAAGTTCCTTAAGGTTTGTATAAAGATCATCAAAACTCCATTTGAGCATGCTTCTCTGTATAATAGTTCTGGGATGCTTCTCGAGTAATAAACTCGCTTTAGGATCCTTGGGGTCAATAAACAGTCAAAATGTTAGGAATATTTCAAGGCATGGTAGGTAGTCAAAATGAAGACACTGACCAGAGGAAGCATTAAAGGAATTAATTGAATGTGTGGGGGCAAGCGAGAGCAGATTACAGAAGACTTTATAACTAAAATAGTATACTCCTATCTACAGTTTTTTAATAACAAAAATTATTGTTGAGTTGCTAAAGGTAACTGTTATTACAGTGATGAAAGTATAATGCAGTTTGACAGACAACCACATTTTACGTTAATCTCGTGAAAGTGTATGATACTGGCATATGTTTGCAAAACTCAAAAACGGTACTTACAACCCAGTTGCTATAAATAGCCATACCCTTACAATTTACTTATTCATTTGCTTATTTAATCCTTCCGAGGAACCCATGAAATAAAGCCAGTAGCATCCCCATCGCACAACTGGAAAAACAGAGGATTTTCATGATATTTCCAGAGTTACACAATTAGGAATTCCAAGATTACACAAAGGTTTCGTTATTTCAATTACAGCCCAAACTAATGAACACCTTACTTATGCTTAAATCTGAATAGTTCTTTGTAGTTATCATTTTGCCAACTTACATTTTCATTCTTTTTATAATTCACATTAACACTAGGAAAACTCACCACTGCACCAACAATAAAATGATATAGATTAAGAAAATGAAACAATATGGGGTGCCTGGGTGGCTCAGTCCGTTAAGCAACGATTTCAGCTTAGGTCATGATCTCACAGGTCATTAGTTCGAGCCCCGCATCGGGATGTGTGCTCACAGCTCAGAGCCTGGAGCCTGCTTCTGATTCTGTGTCTCCCTCTCTCTTTGCCCCTCCCCCACTCATGCTCTGTCTCTGTCTGTCTCTCTCTCTGTCTCTCTTTCTCTCTCTCTCTAAAGTAAACATTTAAAATTTTTTTTTTAAAAAAGAAAATGAAACAATAGGTTTACCTATAACACATCTCATCACAGAGTCATTTTTAGACACTTCTTCCACAAAAAGGGGGATATAATTTTATTGGAGAATTCAGATCAGGCCTTCATAATCTCTCAGTGTTCAACACGAGGAAAAGATTGTAACTGAGAATACTCAGCAGCCCTTTTTCTTCTGCTATATATTCTTTCATTTGACATCTATTGATTAAGCACCTACTATGTGTCAGACAGTAAACAGATGTCCCTTACATTCATTTTATAAGGGAAGGATACAGAGAATAAAGAAAATGAATAAGTAATACATATATGTTAGCTGGTGATAAATATAAGGGAGTAAAATAAGGAAGGAGAATAAGGGTTGAAAGGGGGTGTTGCGATATTAAATAAGGGCAAATCTTAATGAGAATGTTACATTTACACAAAGGCCTAAAGGAGCTGGGGTAGAGTCATACTACAGATGAGTAGAAAAGATTACAAGCATCAGGGGTCCTGGGTGGCTCAGTCGGTTGAACATCTAACTCTTGATTTCAACTCAGGTCATGATCTCACAGTGAGTTTGAGCCCTGCATTGAACTGCTCGTGTTCTCTCTCTCTCAAAATAAATAAGTAAACTTAAAAAAAAAAAGGCAAGAAAAAAAATTAAAAGATTACGGGCCGAACACACAGAAAACACTAAGGTCCTGAGGCCAGAGTATGTGTGTCACATCCCAGAAGAGGACACGATGGTGGCATGCAGGCTAACAGGAAGACCAATAGGAAATAAAATAGAGACTTATGTGTGAGGGGGGAAACTTCCACATCCCCCCAGTACCTCACAGCCCATTTTAATAAATTCGTCTTTAAAAAAAAATTTTAGTGTTTATTTTATTTCCTTTTGAAAGTGACAGGGAGAGACAGAGTGTGAGTGGGGGAGGGACAGAGAGAGAGGGTGAATCCAAAAGCAGAATCCAAAGCACACTCCAGGTTCTGAGCCGTCAGCACAGAGCCTGATGAGAGCCTCCAACCCACAAGCCATGAGATCACGACCTGAGCCAAAGTCGGATGATTAACCTACAGAGCCACCCAGGTGCCCCAATAAATTTGTCTTTTACCCAGAGATATGAATCATTTGAAGGTTTTGAGCTGGAGTAACAGAATCTGACATGTTTTTAGCAGGCTTCTTTTGTTTAGAATAGACTATAGGGAGAAAGGGCAGAAGGAAAAGAGCAGCAAGAATCCAAGCAAGTCATGCTGACGTTTTGGATGAAAGTAGCTACAGTGGAGACGAAGAACAGCTGGATTCTGCATAAATTGTAACGGTAGAGCTATAAGGGGTGGATGAGTGACTGCATGTAGGTTCTGAGAGAAATACAGGAGTAAAAAATGACTACATATTTTGGCCTGAAGAATTAGGATGAAGCTACCATTAAATAAGGTGGTTAAAGATAAAGGACTATCATTTGGGCTCTGAGTGCTTCTTGCCAGTAGTAATATTTAGAATCACCTGCCTTTTTGTGCCTTGATTTTTTTGGTCTTCTCATTGTTAGGTTAGTGCCAAGTTATATCAAATCATCTCACGCATTATGTCCATTAATAATAAATATCCCGATTCTTTTTATTTTTCTTCAGTATGATCATATAATAAATGAACAATGATATTTAAAAAAATTTTTAATGTTTATTTATTTTTGAGAGAGCGAGACAGAGTGTGAGCAGGAGAGGGCCACAGAGAGGGAGACACAGAATCAGAAGGAGGCTCTAGGCTCCGAGCTGTCAGCACAGAGCCCGACGCAGGGCTCGAACTCATGGACCGTGGGATCATGACCTGAACTGAAGTCGGACGCCCAACCAACTGAGCCACCCTGGCACCCCTGAGTAATGATATTTTAACTCATGTTTGCTTATGCAATTTGAAAAGGCTATGATAATTTTATTCTCACCAGCAAATCAGACTTACTCAATTATAATTGTAATTCTCTTTATTTTACCCATCAATTTAGCAATTTTTAGACACTAGTGAAATGTTAACTTTCTAATTTAATTTCCCAAACTTTCCAAGTAAGAAGATGCATGGAAGGATACAAATAGCTCTGTGATATGTTGCAATGTATTCACCTTTTTTCTTGTCTTCACTAAAGAACAATGATGAGCTTTGGAAATAAGAATTTTTTAAATGACTGGTCATGAACAAGAAGGAGGCAAATGACTTACGTGAAGGACTGAAAACACTGAGGTTAAGTTAGCCCCTATCCAACTACTGAATAGCTGAGTCCTTAGGTAGAGTCACAAAATCTAGCTGACCCTCAGCTTTCATAATTATTACCATGCATGTGTTGTGCATTTTTAAGAATTAATAAGATAACATATGCAAAATATCTCAAGACCCCTGAAAAATATAAAGGGCTAAACTAACGTCAGCTTATAATTCCCACGGCTTCAATATTCACAGAACCAAAAACTGAAAAATGATCACTGGAAAAAAAAACAGGTGGTACATAGACTCAGGTATGAACCACTATACTCTATTCCTCTACTTTCTACTTCTTTTATGTTTCACGAAAGTTACTCACTTCTCTGTTACAAATCACTTCAATAACATCACTTCTACATGTTTAGAGACAGAACTATTGTAGATACAACTTTTAGCACAACTGTTTGGCCATGAGCAACCCAAAAATTAAGCAAATGGCAAAGAACATTCATTACCAGTTGCTCTCATTATGCTGATCAACCATGAGTACTTTATTTATTTTCATATTCTTTTTTTAACTTGAAAATTGTTCCATGTTATTAAAACATTAACTATATAAAGAGTGCAGGCAAACTGAAGAGACTAAAAATGTTTGTACATACATATTTGTGCAATACATATGTACACTTTTAATGATTGGATCACAAAATAGTATTGTGCTAGGTACAGTAAACATAAGTCACTCAGATGAAATAATGAAATGTACCTTTACAATTTTAATAAATCAGATCAAAAATTACCAATATAGAAATCAGAAAACAAATGTGATTTTCTATTTCAGTGACAAATTTTATATTGTAAGTTTCAGGCAAACACAGGAATACATTTCTTAAATCTATGTTAAGTTATAAGTAGGTATTAGAGGATAGAGGAATATAATGAACATTTTAAGTCATTTTTCAGATTCATTTATGCATTATTTTCTACAAAAGGTTAACAACTAAGTTATTTACTTCTCAATAGCAATGGTGCCAAAAAGTTTGATGAAGTAGCTTTGATAAAATCAGCCCCAAAGAGCCATATAAGACCACTGCAATACTTTCTATGTGTTTATTTTAGCCACAAGGTTTTTTACTAGTGATATTAATTTTTAAGTGCTCCCAAAAGTTACATTCCAAATGTACTCTCCCTGCATTAAATTTAAGTCAAGAATATTAGATCGGTAATTTACAACAGTACAACTCAAATTCTATCCTTATGTCAGCTTGGAAAATTTGACCAAAATTAGTTTTATCTTTGGAATCTACATAATCATTATCTCAAAATGTGCTAGCAGTAGATATGAATACAAATATTTACAAAAGCGCAGTTAGTGCCATGTTATCCTCAGTTTGTTCTTATTTTTTCATAGCAAAAGCTATTTAAAAGACATTGTTTCTTCAAACCTATATTGCTCACAACCAGAGTGCCTTCACAATCTATCACTAAATTCATGTTTTAGATTTAGATCTACTCATTACTAAAAAGCAAAATAGACCTTGGTGAAGTAGTACATTTTGTATTACTTTTTTACATTTATTATTTTTATTAACTTACATATTTAAACAACTTAGCTGATTTTTTTCACTTTTAACTCAGTATCTCATTGTAAATAAGTTATTTTGTATAGAAAGTGAGATATAGAGAACATGAAACCCATGCACAATGAGAATAAAAACAGAAAGATGCTTAAGAAGAACAAACAACCAAACATGAAAGTCAATTTTTTCTACTTTATAATCTTGTCTAGATCTATCTCTGCCTCCTCCCACTCTCTAAACCTAAAGGAATTGAAATCATGTAATTTCCCTACTAATGTTTTGTTTTTTTTTTTTTTTCCCTAGGCTAGGTATCCATATAGCCATGTCTAAGACTAAAGCATGTTTGTAGGAGCAGAAATTAGGGACTGAGGAAGTGACATAGGGTAGGAAGGGACACTTACACATTGTTGCATTACTGGCTCCATCACCACTGTGTGTATGACCCATTCTCAATACTGCTAGGGGATGTTGAAGAGCCTTAGGAAAAGTATCTCAGAACCAACCCTTTCAATGATGATAAAAAGAAACATTTATTTGTCACTGTCTCCCCTCATGGAATAAAGTATTGTTCCATGGAACATTAGTTCTAAGTTGTGCATGTGTGAGAGACACGAGGTTCTTACAAATTCTCATGTCAAAGCATCAGAGAAGAACTAAATCAAGAGCCAAGAAGTGCAGAGTATGTGCTTGACATGAGAAACTCTCAGGCTTTACTCATCAAATCAGTTACCACAGCAATGCTAGTATATAAGTGCTTTAAAGAGGTATTTTATACAATCCACTCCATGTCCCACTCAGATATGTAGTTATGTATATGTTCTCCATTAACCCCAATCCATTTTATAATCCCCTTCAGCCATATTCACATGCTATGATATTTCACAAAAGGTCATTATTATGACTAATTATAGTCCTTGATCCTTCAAGTAACCCTGCCCTTAACTGATAATTACCATATTCCTCTCATCCTTTGTTACCATGCATTCTAGATTTCTTGATCTTTTATTTCTCATATCAACTGATGAAGTGTTGTGGGGGTTTTTTGTTGTTGTTTTCTTTTTGTTTTTTGTTTTTTGTTTTGGCTGGTGCTGCAACTCAGAACATCATCCCTCAAGGAATCCCTCAATTGCCTTACCACTTTTGGGCCATGTTGCTGTAAGTGAAGACCAAGAGAAATTAGGATGAATGGGGCCCACCTTACTTCCACTTCTTGGTTCCCAGGTGAGTGTTTTCTAAGGATGTAGCATACCATATCAGTCATTGGTTCAGCATCGATGCCACATCCTAGGAGATAGAACTCTAACCCTCAGTGGTAGTCCCTGAGCTGGCATCTTAGCTGAATATTTATGAGGTCAAGCTATGGTTCTATCAGTTTAGATATTTCTAAGCAATGAGATATATAGGAAGACTAGGGCAGTCCCATAGTCATGTACATATTATAGAATTCATTTATTAAAAATTAAAACCCCAGGATGCCTGGGTGGCTCAGTCAGTTAAGCGTCTGACTTCAGCTCAGGTCATGCTTTCACGGTCCATGAGTTCAAGCCCCACATCAGGCTGTGTGCTGACAGCTCAGAGTCTGGAACCTGCTTCAGATTCTGTGTCTCCCTCTCCCTCTCTCTCTCTCTCTCTCTCTCTCTCTCTCTCTCTGCCCCTCCCCTGCTCACACTCTGTCTCTCTCTCTCAAAAATAAATACACACTAAAAAGAAAATTTAAAAAAAAGTAAGACCCCTTTTTCAATGTAATGTTGTGTAGATGCCATGGTAATAAATAAGGATTTCGTAAACTCTCTCATGATGATGCTGTCTGGGAACAGTTGGAATCAGTAATAGACCCCTGTTGTCAGACGACTTGTAAGTAACACAGTCCCCAACTACTATCCTGTGAATATGCTTTTCTAGGGCTACTTCAACCCTCTCACCAAGAGCAGAGCCTGAGACCAAGACCTATAGTCAGGTAGTTTTGGGGGGATTTTGTTGTTTGTTTGTTTGTTTGTTTGTTTGTTTGTTTTTGTAATGCTAGGGAGTTGGTGAAAAGGAGTGAAAACCAATATTAGGATGGTTGTGATACTGGCTACACTTAGGGTGACTTGGCACTCATTGCCACCAAAACTTTCCGAGGATCCTTATGAAATGTACTTCAGAACCAACCAATCAGGACAAATAAAGGGAGCATATATCTATTGGCTCCTGTCCCCCTTGAATAAAGTTTGACTGTGGAGTGTTAACTCTCTCACTCTTCCAAGTAACACATTCATGAGGATCAAGCAATTCCTGCAAGCCTTCTCAGCTGGCCTCTTATACTGTGTCTTCAGAGAAGCCCTGGGGCAGGAAGTGCAAGGTGCAGGGGATGCAAAAGCAAGGTACAACCAGGTTAACCTGCGCAAGATTTATGAAAAACTGCACAGACCCAATGCAGCATGGCTGAAATAGGTGGTGAGGGCAAGAGGGAGAATTGGCACAAAAGCTCTCCAAAGGCTCAGTACTTTCCAGTGGTTAAGGTGGTGATAGCGAAAGTGAATTCTCATTCTGTAGTTACTTTATCAGTATTTTTTTTCTTCCTCTAAGAAGGATCAAGTTGAGTCTTCAGTATAACCTACATATATCCATAATTATATAACTATAATTTTATAAGGCATTAACTAGGGGCACCTGGATGGCTCAGTCGGTTAAGCATCTGACTTTTGCTCAGGTCATGATCTCATGTTTTGTGGGTTCAAGCCCTGAATCAGGTGCCACGCAGGCAGTGTGGAGTCTGCTTGAGATTCTCTCTTCCTTTCTCTCTGCCCCTCCTTCACTTGCACTTTCTCCCTCTCTCAAAATAAATAAATAAACTTAAAAAAATAATGCATGAACTAATATATTACATTAAGAAAATAACGTAATTACACAGATGTCTATAATATTTAGTAGTTTTGAATTATTTTCTTAGCCAAACACAGGCTTTGTTTTACTAAGTTAGCAGATGAACTTCTTTACTCTAAAACTAATATTAACCTAAACCATGAAAATCAGGTTTACTCTCCCACCTAAATCCTTTGTCTCAATGCAAAGAATGAGCATTTGCCACTTCATCTAAGGGAAATTCATATGCTTTTGCATCAGCGGTTTGATGAAACAGTTGTTTTTCTTGTAGATTTCCCTTTCAGAATAAAAATAGATGAATTAAAGATTACTAATTATACTCTTGATTTCATGGTATTTTTGTCATAATTATTGGGTGGGCTAAAACAATATCAAACTAGTTAACTGATTTCTGCTATCCCATAGGCTTGTCATTTATCCGGATTTAGCAAAGACACCAGGTGGCTTTATTTCACTTATTAGAAATGGATATTATTCAGTCTTCCTTGATGTACCTGGGGCATTGAGCATTGGGATAAGGTTTGTAAATTGAATCATTTTCATAGTAAAATTGTTCTTCAGTACCCTTTATAAATACTATTATAATTTATTTCCTAGGCTAAAGAACATTCAAAAGAATTTTAAATAGAAATTTGCTTTTAAGGATAATCAAATTAAGATCAATGAAGTGCCTGCTATGTTCCAAGGACTGAATTAGATTCTGGGGAATAAAAAAGTAACGCAACTTTGTCCTTTACCTTCACTGTCTAGTAGAGACTTTCAGTATACTTTGTAAAACTCAATAGTATTTTACATTAGAATTCCATGACATTATATACACATAATTTTGTTCTGACACATGTTGAATTTAAGACTAGTAGGGTAGATTTACTTATATTTAATGGTGATATATTCCCCTAGACATACAGCCAAAAATAGTCATCATTTTTACACATAACCGCATCCATGCACATGTGAAGTCCTGCCCATTTGTCCATACTTATGCCTTTAAATTGCTTGCTTTGGTTTTATCCAAGTATCACTGTAGTCCAAGACTTCATATTTCATATCTAGATTATAACAACATTCTCTTTCCCTGCTTCCATCCTCTTAAGTACATCCCTAATGCACACCATGGCCTATTATTTGGGTGGCCATACATTCCAGTTTGCCTGAGACATTCTCAGTTTTCCTACTATGATTATTGAGAGCAGGCCCTTTCAGTCTAAAAACTGATCCAGTTGGAGACACATGAAAAGATGCTCAACATCACTCATCATCAGGGAAATACAAATCAAAACCACAATGAGATATCACTTCACACCAGTCCGAATGGCTAAAATTAAAAACACAGGAAACAACAGGTGTTAGCAGGGATATGAGAACACTCTTACACTGCTGGGAATGCAAACTGGTATAGCCACTCTGGAAAACAGTATGGACCACCCTCAAAAAGTGAAAAGTATAACTATCCTACAATCCTGCAATTGTAGTATTAGGTATGTACCTAAAGGACACAAAAATACTGATTTGAAGGGATACATGCACCTCAATGAAGCATTATCAACAATAGACAAATTATGGAAAAAGTCCAAATGTTCATTGACTGATAAATGGATAAAGACGATTTGGTATATATACACAATGGAATATTACTCAGCCATCAAAAAGAATGAAATCTTGCTATTTGCAACTTGTGGATGGAGCAAGACTATACTATGTTAAGTGAAATAAGTCAGTCAGAGAAAGACAAACACCATATGATTTCACTCATATGTGAAATAAAACAGATGAACATGGGGGAAAAAAGAGAGGCAAGCCAGGAAACAGACCCTTAACTATAGGACAAACTGAAGGTTAGTGAATGGGAAGTGGGTGGGGGGATGTGTTAAGCGGATGATTAGTATTAAGGAGGGCACTTGGTGTGATAAGCACTGGGTGTCGTATGTAGGTAATAATCATTAAATTCTATACCTGAAACTAATATTACATTCTATGCCAACTCACTGGAACTTAATAAAAACTTAAAAAAGAAAAAAAATATTCAGTTGGGATATAATTTACATGCCCATCACACCTACAATGACATTATAACAAATTGGTTATCTTATACTTTTTAAAGTCTTTCAATGACCAAGGCAAAAAATCTTATACAGAATTTGAAACCCTCTGTAATTTGACCACAATCTACCATTTAAGTTTTATTTAATATATCTTATTTTCAACATACCTAAATTATTCTCCATCTTTAATAATTTTGATGACCAACTCAAATTCTTGGATTTCATGCTGTCTTTCCTGATCACTGACATTATTTTCTTTGAACCACACTGAATATTCCTTTGTCACTAATATATAATAATAAACATAATATTGCTTTCTGATAAAGTTAGCTCTAATATACAGCATTTTGTTGCCTGACATGTTCTGATAATAGACAATATTGAATAGTGTTTAATAGTGTGGTCTCTGGTGTCATAATGCTTAGGATTGAATACAAGATCTTTTGATGTGTTCTACCACTCAAGCTCTCTTTTCACTATGTTATACTATTCTCAAGGTAACAAAAGATAACTCATTAAATAGGGAAAGGGTCAAGAAATAGAAGGAAATACTAGGAAGCAAATAACATCACATAACACTTCAAAAATGTTACCTACACAATCACCACTTTTCTCCCGGTAATAAAGCTTTGCAAATTTGAAGATAAATATTACTTTCATAAATATATCAGGCCAGATATATATTATAAGCTGGGTTTACATGATTGAATACACCACATTTAGGGAATACGAGGGTGTTATGGGGTATAGTAGTATTTTCCCCAGGCCTGCATTTTGGTTGTTTGGCTTGATCATGGGAAATTTCTTCTCTCTCTTGAGAGCAACTACTTACTCATTTAGCCAGGAAGGCTCATCATCCTGAACTAGTTTTCTCCTCCACAAAAGTTGTGACCTAACTTTTTCATATTCTCCGAACCTGAATCCTTTGAATCCAGTCCCAAAAGTTTCCCTATTTCGTCCTTACCTGAGGCAATTTGCCATCTAGTGTATAAGAGAAGAACACACATAAATAAATTAAATTCAGTGAGATAGGAACTATGATAAAACAATGCACGGGTGAAATGGAGAATAAGTGTTGGAGCTTGGCTATCTTTCTTTTTCTCAAATCTAACCTAGAAAAATACTATGCATAAGTGTTTTGGGGGAAAATCAATTCACTGAAATAATCATTTTATGTATAATTAATTTCAATAACCATTTCCTTATTTTCTACTAGTCCTTTCTGCTGTGATATTTCAATTTCAATAGTACTGAAATGTGGGGTTATTGGAGTAATCTACAACCTGTAAGGCAGGATTATTATCTTCCTAGTCATTATCAGATTCATTGTAATGTTTTAAACTTTATTTTTACAAGGCTAAATGAACTAATGAACAATCTATGCAACACTAAACTAATGCATACAGACAATAACTTTTACAACAAAAGCTACAAATAAATATCAAAATTTGATGAGTGAAGTATTCAAAACTGTACTGTTGCATATGTAACTTTATACAATAAGCCAATCCTATTAATTCTTGCTTGCTCACCACAAGACTTCTATATCAGTCTGCTTTCTCTGAGACACCAAAATACACAGTAACTATAATATGGGCATCTTAAAATTTGTATCATCTAGTTGGTACTTCTGAACAAAAATTCCTTGGTAATGGTTTGAAAGAAGCAAAGATTCTGTAAGAAAAACCAAATGAGTAGTTGCAAAACTTTAAAAAGTAAAAAAGTCAGAAAATGACAGATTTTTGCACTTGAGTCTGTTAAGAAATCTCCTTGTACCATTTCAGTCATTTAGGTTTCTCTCATTCTATATTTGCAAAAATCAACATCTGTACATTTAAGAAACACAATTCAAAAAAGCCTGAAGAAAAGAACCTGACAATTTAAAAGTATTTCCAAAAGGAAAAGTTTAAAATATTAACTTTGATCATTTCCTATGACCACTATTTTTTAAACAGACATATTTTAGTTCTTCTATTCAAGTTCCTAATTAAATACAACTTGCAGATAAAGGTAGGCCAAAAAAAAATGCAAGGTGGATACAAATGTATTAATGAAAATTTAGAAAAAATACACTCATATACATACACACCAGTCCTGTCATGTATATTTAGAATACAGTTGGCTAGTTACTGTCAGTGCTGGCAGGTGTTTATTAGCAGTATTTGGAAAGCCTATAAGGAAAAAGAATAAGGAAAGACTTAAGATCCAATTTATGTCAGATTAAAAGATGAAATTCCTGGGGCGCCTGGGTGGCGCAGTCGGTTAAGCGTCCGACTTCAGCCAGGTCACGATCTTGCGGTCCGTGAGTTCGAGCCCCGCGTCGGGCTCTGGGCTGATGGCTCAGAGCCTGGAGCCTGTTTATGATTCTGTGTCTCCCTCTCTCTCTGCCCCTCCCCTGTTCATGCTCTGTCTCTCTCTGTCCCAAAAATAAATAAACGTTGAAAAAAAAAATTTAAAAAAAGATGAAATTCCTGGGGCGCCTGGGTGGCTCAGTCGGTTGAGCATCTGACTTCGGCTCAGGTCATGATCTCACAGCTCGTGAGTTCAAGCCCCGCATCAGGCTCTGTACTGACAGCTCAGAGCCTGGAGCCTGCTTCTGCTTCTGTGTCTCCCTCTCTCTCTGCCCCTAACCCACTCACATTCTGTCTTTGTCTCTGTCTCTGTCTCTGTCAAAAATAAATAAACATTAAAAAAAAATTTTTAAAAAAAGATGAAATTCCCCAGAAGACTCCTCAGCTTTCTGTGTGGTGTTTGGAAGTCAGTAATACATGGAGTCAGTAAGGTTAACTCAGATCGGTATAGGCCTTAAATAGTAACCTTACAGGAAAACAAATTCTAGGTATGCATGACTGTCAGCATTCATGGCAGACAAGAGTCAGCTGTGAAACTGACCAGGAAGAAGCAGAGCAACCACAAGTGTAATGAAGAACCTAAAAATAGGTAGATGCTGCAGCATGAGAGAATTAGGCACCAGGGTTATCCATGCCATTGAGCAATGGGACTGGCGAGTCCAAGGGAGCTGAAGCAACATAATAAAGGGCATGTAAGCATATTAGTATCAAGGATGCATGATTCAATGAGTTTGTTTTCTTCTCTCCGTGGTCACAAGATCTGTTAGTATATGACCAGTGGTAATACGTATCCAAATGAATTATTTATTTATTTATTCATTAAGTATGTATCTATGAAACTAGGCTAACATCTCTTCTCTTTGACACTGAGGTGGTCAATATAACCAAAAGAGGAAAAATGGTTCCTCTGTAATAATATTTTAATTATGTAATGAAATTAAGATAATACATTACATTATTATATTCAGATACTTAATAGATAAACGTCTTTGCCTAGTGCAGCAAAGGGGATGCTAGCTGCTCACTGAAGTGTATGTGGGCCTTCTCTTCCTCCTAAGCACATAGCAAGATTGGATACCTCAGCTTTCTTTCAATTATATATGTCCAGGTTACTGAGCCCTAGGCAATGAATTGTGAGTAGAACTTATGTGTGTTTTTTTTCAGATCAAGGCTTTTATGAAATTGGTATGTTTCCTCCATATTTTCCTGTTTCTTCCAGCTGGATGGAGACAGCAACAATACGACCCTAGATTTACACTGCCCAATAAAATAGCCGCTAGCCACAGGTGGCTATTTATATTTGAATTATTAAAAATTAAATACAATTATAAGTCAGTTCTTCAGCCACATTAGCCACATTCCAGGGGCTCAAAAGTCACATAAATGGTGGCCACTACCATTATAAAACATGTCTATCATTGCAGAAAGCTCTATAGGACAGTGTTGTCCTAGACCATGGTGAAGCAAAAATACAGAAATAGACTGAGTCCCTGAATCACAACAAGGAAAACCACATAAAAGCCATTACCATCTACCTGTGACTGTTAGAGGAATGAAAAATAAACTTGCACTATATTTGAGGGATTCTAAAGCATAAGATCAACATTGCCACAGCTCTCAGTTACCCTAACTAGTATAATCAGTGTGATATGTTCACCAAAAATGGGATTCCAGTTAACCCAAAAGATAGCAGCACATACCAAACACAAGCCTAGGTTAGCATCAGGTAAGGCGGACCCTATTCCATTCACATGGCGGAGAACATATGACACTCCGCTAAAGTAGAAGTCATTTGTAACCTAGTAATTTCAGCATCCGTGTGGGACTTACAAGTAAGCCAATGCAGTTTAGGGTTTGAGTACATGTGCAAAATGGGTTTATTTTATAAACAATGCCATTTCTATTACACAGTACAAGAGGTTCTCATGACAACACGTGGAAGATGCTGGTTCATCCACTGGCTGCTGGTCTATTCAAGGACAGAGAGAAATTGAGGCTGTGTAATTTCTTCAAGACAATAAGCAATAGTAGAGGTACACTCACACATCTAGGAAAGGTTAAAGGAAGAAATTACCTTAAACATTCACTGAGAATAATAACATTAAATTGATGAGAGGACTTAGAAGTGGGTCTTGCTTATTAGTAGGAAATCTCTAACATTTTTGCATTTAGTGCACTGTATGTTGACATTCTTTGTCCTGCATATTGAAATTATAGCTTGGTCTTTGGCCAACAGCAGGGGGGAAAAAAAAAGCAACTGAATACAAGTCAAATACAAAAAGACAAAGTACATTGCATCTTATTTTTATTTCTACAAGAAAAAATGGTGCCTAGAAAAACATTAAAGAGAAAGCTTGATATAGAAAGCACTTCTTTTCCCTTGTACTGAAAGAAAAAATTCAATTGAAGTATAAATCTTCAGAGGATGAAAAATAACAAATTCCATTCAGAGTGAAGGTGTTTTTCCCCCCAGAGTTTACTGCAAGGAAAGTAATAAAAAATGTTAATAGGATTTCATGCGATGATATAAAATAGTAAAAATAGTAAAAAATAGTAAAAAAAAAAAATCACTCTTGAACCACTAAGCAATGACATGCGGGAGTGTAATTTACTCTATGAGCCTTTTACTTCAGGCCAGAAGGTACACTTACAATGGGTGCTTAATTGTAACCTCAGGGTTTTACAGCTCATGAACTTTTGTATTGACATTAATGAACAGCTTAGGCAAGGTAAAATACTGATCAACACAGACATCTTGGTTTCTTTAGAAAATTAATAAGGAGAGCTCTCTGGATGAGAATTTACTGTGAGTACCTTGAGAATTAACTGCTCTAATGGTGAGTCTTGATTGATAGAAAGAATAAAAAAAACCTTTTGTAGGTGACGGTGTGGGAACTTACCATACTATACAAAGTCATCTCTAAATTTCAGGTTTTTAGTTTTTCCCTGATTTCTTTTTCTCTCTTTCTTTCTTTCTTTCTTTCTTTCTTTCTTTCTTTCTTTCTTTCTCCTGTTTTCTTTTCATTATAATGTTAATTTTATTTTATTTATTTTTTAATTTAATTTATTGTCATATTGACTAATATACAGCATGTACAGTGTGCTCTTGGTTTGGGGGTTAGATTCCCATAGTTCATAGCTTACATACAACACCCAGTACTCTTCCCAACACCCATTTTCCCCTCTCCCCGGCCTTCCCGTCCACACTCACTTTGTTCTCTGTACTTAAGAGTCTCTTATGGTTTGACATTGAGCATGAATAAGGTAGTAGACTGGCAATAGAAATTAGAAACCTTGGGAGAGAATCCAGTTCACTGGCAAAGTAATTAACTGTTTCTTAATATAAATAATACTGTAAGGAAGTGTAATTAATGGTACTACACTTATTGATACCAAGAAATAATTTTCTGGGAATAACACATATACTAAGAATCTTTTCTTGCACTTTCATAGACAAGGCACTATTTATAATGTGTAGAACACTAGTCAGTCTGACCCTAATGCTATCCGTCCATATGTCTGAATAAAGATTGGATACAGGACATTAAATCAGAAGTTTATTTCTTAATAGCCCCAGCACCAAGTAAGCATAACTGTTTGGCAGTCAATGAGTAGCAGAAACTGAGCAGGTTTTGCCCTTCTTGGGTCATCTATCTTTAAACACCATGTACCTGACAATGCAATTGTATTTTTACCATGAACACAAAAGAAACAGAATTTTGACTATAAGGGTGCAGCAACACTATGTTCCATGTTATGCAACTATGCTTTTAAATAGAATCGTTCACTTTAGTTATAAAGGTGTGGAAATGATCCATGTTACCCAGTAAGTATCCTGGTTTGGGCTTGTATAACAAACTACTACAGATTGAGTGGCTTATAAACAATAGAATGTATTACACACATACAATGTTGGTTTGGGTTTGCTCCTCCAGTCCATTTGTCAATTTGTATTTTCTTACATAAATGTGTGTGTGTATATTTTATCCTGATTTATATAATAAATATTTTATGTATATACATATATATATATATATATATCCTGCTTATACATATATATCCTAATTTATTTATAGAAAAATAAATAAATTTATATATTTATGGCCCAAGCAACTCACTATGTGAATCACTATCTTGATAATGAGTCAGTATCTGTAGGAAAATTCACCTTCCCTTTTCTTTTTCAAGTAGATTTTAGGTTCTGAATTCATGTATATTTTATCAATATTTCATGAAAATATCCTGTTGGCAATTTTATTGTAAATAATTACATATAAATATCTACTTGAGGAGAATTGAGATTATTAAAATATTGATCTCTCCTATCCAAGTAGATGTTATTTTCAGTGTCTTGCATGAGGTTTTAAAATTTTCCCTGTATTTTCTTTTTCCTTCCTTCCTTCCTTCCTTCCTTCCTTCCTTCCTTCCTTCCTTCTTTCTTTTTTTATGTTTATTTTTGAAAAAGAGAGAGAGAGAGAGGCAGAGCAAAAGCAGGGGAGGGGCAGAAAGAGAGGGAAACACAGAATCCAAAGCAGGCTCCAGGCTCTGAGCTGTCAGCACACAGCCCGACGTGGGGCTCGAACTTATCAAGCCTGAGCCGAAGTTGGAGGCTTAACCGACTGAGCCACCCAGGTGCCCAAAATTATTTTTTTCTTTAAATATTAATTTGAAAACACAACACTAGCAATAAAGATGTAAGACACTTAAATATAAATAGAATCCTTATTGTTCATGTATAGAATTGCTATTTATTTTGTATATCCAGTTTGCTACTCAAAGAATAATTATTTTCCTGAAGAGGATCTCAATGTAGACAATCATAATGTTTGTAAATAATAAAAGTTTGCTCCTTCTTTTTAATGTTTATATCCTTTATGTCTTTAGCTTACCTTACTGATTAGGTCAAGTAGTATGTTGATTAAAACGGATGATAGTTGGCATGTTTGTATATAGTTACTGATTTTAAGAATTAAAGATTCAACATATATGATGCTGAAAGGTTTTATTTTTTAGCTTTTCTAATTAAGGATATTCACTTCAGTGTTTCCTAATCTAAAAAATAAATAAATAAATGGGTAATGATATTGCTCAATCTTTCTTTTTCCTGTATCTATTGAAATCACAATATGGCTTTCCCCTTTTAATATGATAGTGTATTAAAATGATTTTCTAAGGGTACTACTCCTGTATTCCTAAGGTAAATCTAATTTGGATATGATATATCTTCTTTATATATGATATATCTTTATATACAGGATGCTGGATCGTGGCCTAAATTTAAAAGTTGCCCTATAATTTTATTTCCTTAATATTGTGAATTTCAAGTTTGAATAGCCTCACAAAATTTTTTAGGAAGTTATTTTTCTATCCCCCAGAAAAAAAATTGAAGGATTGGAAGCATTGATTCCTTGAAAATGTATTTAAAATCATTTATATCTGGTGATATTTTGATTTTTCCTTGAGTTGCTGTCAAGTTTTTTCCTAATAATTTTAAACTTTCATCCAAATTTCAAACTTTTGATCTCATTTTTAATAGATTTCCCTGATTCACTTTTATTTGGTAAAATTTACTTTTGCTTTCTTTTTTCCTTTGACCTATCCCATTAAGAATTTCATCTATCTTGGGGTACTTGGGTGACTCTGTCGGTTAAGTGTCCAACTTTTGCTGAGGTCATGATATCACAGTTTGTGAGTTTGAGTCCCACATCAGGCTCTGTGTGGACAGCTCAGAGCCTCAAGCCTGCTTCAGATTCTGTGTTTCCCTAGCTCTCTTTCCCTCCCCCACTCACACTGTCTCTCTCTGTCTCTCTCTCTCTTTCTCTCTCTCAAAAATATTATGAATATTATGAACAATTAAAAAAAGAATTTCATCTATATTATAAATAAGATGTGGTATACACACACACACACACACTGGAATATTACTTAGCCATAAAAAAGAATGAAATCTTGCCATTTTCAACAACATGGAGGAGCTAGAGACTATAATGCTAAGTGAAATAAGCCAGTCAGAGAAAGACAAATACCATATTATTTCACTCATGTGGAATTTAAGAAACAAAAGAAACAAAGGGAATAAGAAGAGACAAAGACAGAGAGGAAAGAAAGAGAGAGAAAGAAACCAAGAAACAGACTCTTAAGTGTACAGAACAACCTAATGTTTACCAGAGGGGAGGTGGGTGGGCAGATGGACTAAATAGGTGATGGAGAACAAGAATACACTTATCATGATGAGCACTGAATGGTGTACAGAATTGTGGAATCACTATATTGTACACCTGAAACTAATATAAAACCATATGTTAATTATACTGGAATTAAAATTGAAAACTTAAAAAATAAAAATAATTTCAGATTCTGCCATAGGAAACTAGAAAAAGAAGAGCAATATAATACTAAGCAAGCAAATTCTTATGAAGTAATAAAAATTGGAGCAGAAATCAATTAAACTGAAGTCAAGAAAACAATAGAGAAAAAAAAGAAAAAGAAAAGATGATTCTTTGAAAAGATAAATAAAATGACAAGGCTTTATCCAGGCTATGATAAAATGAGAGAAGACAAAGTACCACCACCATAAATCAAAGACGGCTCATCACTGTTACATCCATTGATAGTAAAATAATAACAAACAAATAATATTAACAATTTTGTGCCCACACATTTGCTAATTTAGTTGAAAGGGACCAATTCCTTGAAAGGAATTGATTCACACAGGAGAAATAGGTAATCTGCATAGGCCTATCTCTTTTAAAGAATTAAAATCAATAATTTAATAACCTTCCAATGAAAAAAAAAAACACCAAGCTCTATAGTTTCATTAATGAATTCTACCAAACATTTTAGCAGAAAACTATACCAACTCTTTACAATCTTTTTTATAAAACAAAAGTGAAGGCTTCCTTACATTATCCTACTATCAAAATGAGATAGAGACCTTAGAAGAAAAGAAAGCTATTAATCATTATCTCATTAATACAGAACAAAAATTTCTCAACAAAATATTGACAAATTGAATCTAACAATACATAAGAAGAATTTTTTTTATTTTTTTTAAATGTTTATTTATTTTTGAGACAGAGAGAGAGTGAGAGCATGATTTGGGGGAGGGGCAGAGAGAGAGAGGACACAGAATCTGAAGCAGGCTCTAGGCTCCAAGCACAGAGCCCGACGCGGGGCTCGAACTCACAAACTGTGAGATCGTGACCCGAGCTGAAGTCGGACACTTAACCGACTGAGCAACCCAGGCACCCCAAGAAGAATTTTATACCACAGCCCAGGGGATTTATTCCAGGTATGCAAAACTAGTTCAATGTTTGATTATGAATTGATATATATAACCCATCACATTAAAAGGCTAAAGAAGGAAAAACATATGATCACATCAATAGATAACAGAAAAGCATTTGACAATGCTTTCACGTTAAAAACTCTCAGGAAATTAGACATACAGGGAAACTTCCTCAACTGATGAAAAAAAAATCTACAAAAGGCCTACACAGCCAACATTATACTTGATAATGAGAAACTCAATGCTTTCCCCTACTATAGGGAATGAAGCAAGCATATCTCCTGTCAGTTCTCCTATTCCATATTATACTAGAAGTCTAAGAAAGGCATGAGAAAACAAAAAAGAGGAAATGAAAGGCATAGAGGTTATAAAGAAAGAAATCTGTTTTTGTTCATAGGTAAAATGATTATGTATGAAGAAAATCCTGTAGAATTGATAAAAAAAAAACTTCCTTGAACTTACAAGCAATTATCATAAGTTTGCATGATACAAAGTGAGTCTACGAAAATCATTTTTCTATACACCAAATATTAACAATGAGAATTCGAAACTAAAAAACACGATAAAATCTACATAAGTATCAAGAAAATTAAATACTTAGGTATAAATATAACAAAACATCTACAGGATCTACATACAGAAAACTACAAAACTATGATGAAAGAAATGTAAGAAGGTCTAAATAAATGGAGATATATTACATAGGTATAAATAGGAAGATCCATGATTTTTAAAATGTCAATTCTTCCCAACTTGATCTATATTGATCCAATGCAATATTACTCAAACTTCCAACAAATTGTTACATGGATATCAACAAACTGATTCTAAAATTTATATCCAAAGGTGAAAGATCCAAAATTGCCACACAACATGAAAGAAAAACAAATTTAGGGAACTGACCATATTAATTATAAGACTTAATGTAAAAGTACAGTAATCAATATAGCATGATATTAAGTATAAACATGAAAGCCTCACAACATATGTAATTGAAATCATTATGCTATATTCCTTAAATTTATATGTTATAGGTCATTTATATCTCAGTAAAACTTGGAATAAAATAAAATATATATAGTTAAAATATATAGGTCAAATGACATGGAATAGAAAGCCCATAAATAAACCCACACAAATACAATAGGTTGATCTTTTACAAAAGAAAACAGATAACTCAATGAGGACAAAATGGGCTTAAAAGACATGATAGTGAAAAAATTCGATGTGCAAATCCCACAATACATTAACCTAAACACAGACCTTACACCTTTCCCCACAATTAACTTAACATGGATCATAGACCTACATGTAAAATGCGAAGCTTCTAAACATCTAGAAGATAACATGAGAGTCAATGTAGGTGACTTTGTGTTTGATTAATAGTTTTAAGATACAACACCAAAGGAGGATTTATAAAAAGAAAACTTGTTAAGTTAGACTTTATTAAAAATAAGGATATGTGCTCTGCAAAAGATACTTCTAAGACAATAAAAATCCAACAATTGGGAAAAGAAATATTTGCAAAACACATATCTAATGAAAGACTTACATCCAAAATACATGACAAACTCTTTAAACAGTAAGAAAACAAAGAATGCAATGAAAATATGGGCAAAAGATTCTAATAGATGTCTCATCAAAGAAGATATGCAGATGTCCAATAATTATATGAAAAGATAGTCAATATCATATATCATTAGATAAACACAAATTAAAACAACCATGAGATATCAACACACATTCACTGAAATGCCAAAAATTAAAAATTAAAAAAAAAAAACTGACAATACCAAATGTTGGTGAAATGTTGAGCAACAAATTCATTGCTAGTGGAAAAGCAAATGACATAGTCACTTTGGAATATAATCTGGCAGTTTCCTATAAAACGAACTATTTTGTATTCTTCAATCCCACAGTCTCTCACCTATGTATCCACCCAAAGGAGTTGGAAAATAATGCTCAAAAAGCCCGCACACAAATGTTTATTGCAGCTTTATTCATTGTTGTGAAAAATTGGAAGCAACTAAGAAGGTCTGCAATAGGTGGACGAGTAAACAAACTTTGGTACACCTATACGATAGAATATCATTCCACAATAAAAAGGTGATCCACCAAGCCACAATAAGACATAAAGAATCTTAAAATATATATTTTTTCAGGTGAAAGAACACAGTCTGAAAAAGTATTATTATTACAGCTATATGGCATTCTGCAAAACTATAGAGACAATAAAAAGAATGATGGTTGACATCATCATCACCTTCATTATCATGTCCCATTCCCAGGGAGGGAAAGGGGGATGAATATATCAAGTACAGGAGAATTTTAGGGTGATGAAACTAGTTTGTATGAAGTCGAAATGACTGAAATGTTACACCATGAATTTGTCAAAACCTATAGAACCATGCAATACAAAGAGTAAACCTAATGTAAACTATGGTCGTAGTACATTATAATATATCAAAATTGGTTCATTAATTATAACAAACATACCACACTAATGCAAGATGTGAGTAACAAGAGAATCAGTGTAGGAAAGTACAGAGAGTACATGCAAACTCTCTGTATTTTTTTTCAATTTTTCTTTGAATCTAAAAGTGTATACAAATTAATATTATTAATTTTAAAAGTTTGGAAATTTTTAGATTAAATGTTCATTTAAGCATTATAAGATCACCAGTTCTGTGTAAAGCAGTTTTATAACATAAAACTTTTTTTTCTGAAATGACTCAACACTTAGCTTTTAAGCATTGTCTATACCCTATGTTAATAACAATTAGTACAATACCAGACAAACTAATTGTTATTTTACTGGAGAGAATAATTATGTCATTAAAGTCTTCCCACTGAGATTTCTCATTAGAGTAACTTACAGTACTATAACAGTTACCAATTAAGTAAAAGATTTATAACCAGACCAAATAGTTACTTCCTTGGTAATTCATCAATAGTTCACTTAAAATTTTTTCACTCCAAATAGGTCACACTTTCTGTGGTCATTAATGTAATTCTCCATCCACATATTTACTTTTTATCTATATTACTCTGATAAAAGTATCTCCTTAAGTTTATAGAGGTGAAATGCTAACTGGTTTTTATTGGTTGCTATAATCTGGAAGCTGCAAGTGATATTAGTATTCATAGATATTTTCCCTGGGAATTTCTCTAAGAATCCCAGAGTTGTCACCTTTATTTTTATAAGAGAGAAAATTTAAGCTCAAAGAAGTGAACTTGTAGGAAGTGGTAAAGTTGAGATTTATATTAAGTTCCCTCTGAAACATACAAACAAATCTATAACATTTTCATTACACTATGATACTCTTTATTAATCAAGATGGAGAGAAATCTGTAAATTATAGTACTTTTCAATTAAATACTAACATATGAATCAAGAAAGGTGGAAATGTCTCCAATATGTAATTCTGGATATATTATCTCAAATGACTGCTATGAGAAAAAGAAGAGATACCTAGATAAACTGATTGTATAGAGAACTTTTCAATCATTTCAGACTTTTAACAGTTTTTTACAAGAGACAAAAAGAAACATGACAAAAGACTGATAAAGTGGGTACTAAGGAGCTGAAGAAATGATGTGAAGACTCAAGATTCAAATTAATAAAGCTGGAAAACATACTACTATTGTGTAGAAAGAAAAAGAAAGATAAATGAAAGAGAAAGTCGTAGTGTAAATCTGATGGATGGCAAAACAAGCTTTCTCTTTTTCAATTTAAAAAGTATGAACTAGGGATGCCTTGGTGGCTCAGTAGTTTAAGCATCCAGCTCTTGATTTTGGTTCAGGTCATGATACACAGTTTCGTAGGATTGGACGGTGTCAGGCTCTGTGCTGACAGCTTGCTTGGGACACTCTCTCTGTCTCTCTCTGCCCTTCCCCCAACTCTCTCTCTCTCCTTCTCTCTCTCAAAATAAATAAACATTTTAAAAAAATAAAATAAAAAGTATGAACTAAATAATGATAATAATAGCAGCAACAACAACACTGCCTAATAGAAACCAGTGATAGGTAGAGGAATCATAAAAAACAGTACCTAAATAACTTAAATTTAATTTTACTTAAAATCTCTTGGTCTGAATGGGTTTTAACATGTATTGACAGATATAGATAATAAATGTTATAGAATTAGTAATCTTTGATCAATCATGGTGCAAGAGTGAGAGAATGAGACTGGAAGCTATAAAAAGCTATTTCTTGTGCTCGCTTCGGCAGCACATATACTAAAAGCTATTTCAACTTTCTAAAAATGAAAATACATGGATTTTCAAAAGCAGAAATAAGTAAATTTGTCCGTTCAAGGTAGATATCCCAAAAAAGATCCCTGAGAAATGTAGGGATTAGAAATACTAGTTTGTATAGTGGCTGGACATGATAATAGGGTTTAAAGTTATTTTATTTATTTATTTATTTGTTTGTTTGTTTGTTTATTTATTTATTTAAATTTTTATATTAAATTTATTGTCAAATTGGTTTCCATACAACACCCAGTGCTCGTCCCAACAGGTGCCCTCCTCAATGCCCATCACCTACTTTCCCCTCACTCCCACCCCCCATCAACCCTCAGTTTATTCTCAGTTTTTAAGAGTCTCTTATGTTTTGGCTCCCTCCCTCTTTAACTTTTTTTTTTCCTTCCCTTTTCCCATGATCTTCTGTTAAGTTTTTCAGGATCCACATAAGAGTGAAAACATATGGTATCTGCCTTTCTCTGTATGACTTATTTCACTTAGCATAACACTCTCCAGTTCCATCCACATTGCTACAAAAGGCCATATTTAGGGGCACTTGTACCCCAATGTTTATAGCAGCACTTTCAACAATAGCCAAATTATAGAGAGACCCTAAACGTTCATCAACTGATGAATGGATAAAGAAATTGTGGTTTTTATACACAGTGGAATACTCCTTAGCAATGACTAGCATAATATATTTAAATATTTATGTAAAAGACTCAGCATTCCTTACCTTGTAAGTCCTCTTGGACAGGACCCCTGAACCCCTGGTAATTACTGAGCAAAAGAAAAATGTCAGGGGAGGAGAGAGAGGTGGTAGGTAGGTAGGGGAAAGAAAAAAAAAAGTGTTCTATGCTAGAGATTGAATCAACACTTTAATCTTTAGTTTCTATGCTAGTAACACACACAAATTGTGCTTTCTGCTTTTTAGGGTTTTTTTTTTGTAATTATTAAACATAAATGGATAATCAGGAATCATTACATATTTGACAAACACACCCACATGAAACAGAAAAACAAATAAGAAAATAAAAATAGGTATTAGTAAAGAAGCAAATATAAATAAGGAAACACAAATAAACCTTTACACAAAGCATACCACCTCACAAAATTACCTTCAAATAGTTACCTCAGGGCAAGAGAAGACAATTCATCCATGAAGTGGAAAGAAAAAGAAATACTAGAAAATATAAATGCTAAAATCTAAAAACATGCAGAAAGTTTGGAAAGTAGTTGAGAAAATCTACTAAATCAATGTTAAGGACTTAACATCTGGACTAATAGAAATTACAGGTAGGGAAATCAAAAACTATGAAACGGAGAAACAATTCTCTTGAATGATGTCAAAAAATTTCACAAAAATGGAGGACATGCTTCCAGATTGAAATGAGCCACTGAGTTATTCCTTGACAAAATAAGAATGATGAAAATTAGAATGTCACACCCATCACCTTCCAGCAAGTTTATAGAGAAATGGAAGGCCACTTAATATATTTACCAGTGTATTACTTTATACATAAAGGAAATGAGACAATTATAAAAATAGCTACATGAGAATAATATAGAGTAGTATAGAAAAACAAATATCAGATTACCATTGGCTCTTTCTTCAGCAATGATGAATACTAAAAGCAATGGGGAAATTGCTCAAACTTGAAAGACAGTGTAAAATTTTTGTATAAAACTGCCATTTACCTCCTGAGAACCCTTCTGCAGGACAATAAGGACAACTTAGATGTTACATTGAACAGTTTATTACATTTTTCTGTTTCAAACAGTCTATCTTCGATTTCTTTTCTTTAAAAAACTATATTATATGTGTGGATGGGGAGATGAGCCTGAAGTGCACACTCAGGCTCCTGGGCTCATAGCACATTACATAACCAGTTGGCACAAGGCCCCTCTTTGTTTTGTTGTTTTTATTTTTATTTATTTTTTTAATTTTTTTTAACGTTTTATTTATTTTTGAGACAGAGAGAGACAGAGCATGAATGGGGGAGGGGCAGAGAGAGAGGGAGACACAGAATCGGAAGCAGGCTCCAGGCTCTGAGCCATCAGCCCAGAGCCCGAGGCGGGGCTCGAACTCACGGACTGGGAGATCGTGACCTGAGCTGAAGTCGGATGCTTAACCGACTGAGCCACCCAGGCACCCCTTTATTTTATTTTTTAATTTATTATTTGTTTGTTTATTTAAGATAGGGAGAGAGCACATGCACGAGTGCAAGTGGGGGAGAGGCAGAGAGAGAAGGAGAGAGAGAATCCCAAGCAGGCTCCACATTGTCAGTGCAGAGCCCAGTGTGGGGCTTGATCCCACGAACCATGAGATCATGACCTGAGTGGAAATCAAGAGTCAGACGCTCAACCTACTAAGCCACTCAGGTGCCCCATATTTGTTGTTTTTAAATGTTCATTTTTTTTAAATGTTGTTTTTAAATGTTCCTCTTTCTTATCCAGCTCAAATACTAAGGAAAATAAAAGTAGCTTCTACCTCTGGGACCTTACCTGGTACTCATATCTAAGACTTGCTCTTTTCCTGTTGAATCTACATAATTTTGTGTTTCTAGCATGGCCACTTTCTGACTGCAGATCAGGACAAAAACAAGACCACCATGGAATCATTCTGAACACAAAAACATGTCATCCAAACAACAAAAATGAGGAAATTTTTTTCCTATTCTAGTTAAAATAAGTGGCAGTTGCTTCTTTAACTTGTGGTGCTTTAGCTTTGATTAATTCTTCCTGACCAATGGATCTAGTTTATTAACATAATGAATCTTAAGTTTTCACTTGCTTTCTGACAGTATCCAACTCAGAACAGAGCCTTCTCCAAAATCACCAAACGAGTACGCAAATACTATAATAGATTCATTCAACAACCTCTTACTACAACACCACATGGTTCCCTGTGATGTGTGTTCCCTCTCATTGCAAAGAACAATAATCTTAAATTGGTCGATTTTAAGTGTGTTTCTGGTAGTTTTTTGCTGGAAGACATTTACAATACTATTGCCTTAGCATTTTTACCAGCCTACAGTCATTGCATACACTGTAATTCAGGTACTCATGTTACCAAGAAGTCGTTTGTTACCATAATCACTACTGAAATGAGAACTCTGATACATTTGTCTGAAGGACATAAACAATAGAAATCTAAGATCTGAACTCAGGAGTGCAGTGACAAGATTAAAAGATACTCAGTGTGCTGTACATCTGAAACTAATATAGTGTTATTAGTTATATCTCAATTTAAAAAAAAAGATAAAAATTATAAACTGGTTTTCTCCCACTCAGAAAGCACACTCAACAACCAAACTTTATGAGAGCTCATTAAAAGGGAATGGAATTACCACCTATGACAGAGTTTCAAAATTGCCTTTTCTGTTGACTTTGTGGTCATAGAGAAATTTATAATTGATAAGTAATCGTGCTTATAAAAATTTCCACCACAGTTTCTATAAACTGATTTCTATAGAGAAGTATCCCAGCAATATTCAAAAACATTATTTTCATGAACACATTTTTAAGCGTGCATAATGTTATATGGCAATTATATATCAGTAAAGCAGCGGAGGCAGGGGCCGGGAGAACACATCTAACTTTCACCAAAAGAAACTGTCATAGGGGGAGTGGACATAAACTAGAGTGAAAATGTAAAATGTTTGAAATTATAGAGAATTTTGTCTGAGCACTAATATGTTAAATAAAAACCTAGGAAATTATCAAATTAAATAAAATAAACATAACGGTGGAAATGAACAAAATGGTTAATGGAAAAAAATCAATAAAAACAAAGACCAATATTTAAAAATTTAATGAAACTGATAAACCACTAGACTTATAATGAAAAAAAAAAGAGAAAGCAAAAGTCACTGATATTACAGAATGAACGATAGAGTATCACTTCTGCTCTTAAAGATGGGCAATATTAAATAGGTAATGGGATTAAGGAGAGAACTTGTGATGGGTGCTGTATGGAAGCATTGAATCACTATATTGTACACCTGAAACTAATATTACACTGTATGTTAACTAATTGGAATTTAAATAAAAATTTTAAAAAATAATAAAATACTTTATATTAAAAATATACAAATTATTTTAAGCCAAAGTAGACAACAACATGGATGAAACTGACATATTACTTAAAGTCAAACTGTAAAACATCCATGGGAAGTAACAGAAAATCTGAATAGTCCTATATAAATAGCAATATCAGGAACACTGGGGTGGCTCAGTCAGTTGAATGACCAACTTTGGTTCAGGTCATGATCTCACAGTTTGTGAATTCAAGCCCCCTGTCAGACTCTCTGTGCTGACACCTTAGAGCCTGGAGCCTGCTTCAGTTTCTGTGTCTCCCTCTCTCCCTGCCCCTCCCCCACTTACATGCTGTTTCTCTCTCAAAAATAAATAAACATTAAAAAAATTTAAATACCAATATCAAATAAATTGGATTTTAAGTAAAAGCCTCTCACCTGAACCTTCCAGATTCAAGTGGCTTTTGAAGTGAATTCCATGGCACCTTGAAGGAAGAAATAACATCCATGTTAACACAAACTTTTTCAGAAAAAAGAGAAAGGAAGGCAACACTCTCAAACTCAAAGAGGAAGAAACTATTATGAAAATATGAAAAATACATTACTAGAAAACTAAAGACTGCTATTCCCCATGAACACAGATACACACAGAAAGAACCCTTAACAAAGTATTAGTAAACATGCATGTAAATTATACCACAATAAAAGTGATTTAAAATATTAGCGTATCATATATAACATATTTATAAAAATAATATGTTGTGACTAAAAGGAATTTATCCTAGGATTTTAAGGTTTATTGAATATATAGAACTAGCTCACAACATTAAGAATAAGAAGAAAAGAAAAATAACATGTCTCAGTAGATGCAGAAAAGACAAAAGGGCATTGTGAAATATATATATATAACTAATATGTGTAATGACAAAAGTGGCACTTTCCCTCAGGGATAAAGGCAATAATGTCTGATCTCACTATTTCCACTTAACATTTTACTGGAAGTTATATATGTTGCAATAAAGAAAAATAAAAAATCATAAAAAAATGTTGAGGGATAAATAAAACTGTCTACTTACAGAGGTTATTATGCTAATAAAAATGCTAAGGAATCTACAAAAATACTGCAAGAAATAATAAATACATTTGTAAAATGTGTGGATTACCAGGTGAAAATATGAAAATCAATCTTATTTCAATGTAATAGCAACAGTTATAATTTTTTAAAAAGTCACTTAAATAGCATTAAAAAACATGAAGTCCCTAGGGAATGAACTTCAGAAAATATAGGCAATGCACATTAAAAACTATAAAACAGGAACATCTTTCTAAGATATATAAAGATGTTAAAATAAGAATAGAACAACCAATAAACATGGGCTCAAAATTAGAAGACACTTCATAAAAGGGATGTAAGAACTCTAATGCTCTGCTAAATCATGTAACTACATTTGAAAGTGGTTTGGCAGTTTCTTATAAAGTTGTTCATATGCTTAACATATGACATGACAACTACATTCAGAGATATTCAACCAAAAAATTAAACATCTACAAAAAGTTTTGTACATAAATGACCATGGCAACTTTTTTTCCCCCCGCAATAGGCCAAAAATGGAAATAGGCTAAGGGGCCATCAATAGAAGAGATGAAAAAACTATCATGCTTATTTAATGGAATAATACTCAGCAATAAAATACAACAAACTACTAATACACTCAACAATATCTCAAAATTAGGATATTGAACAAAAGAAGTCAAACACCGAAGTGTACCAACTGTATGATTTCATTTATCTGAAATAATATAAAGCCAAGACTAATCTACAGTGACAGAAATGGATCAGTTTTGACCAAGGCCAGGTGCTGGAAGTAGTGATTTATGAATGTAGCATGGGTGAGTTTATTTTTCAGGGATAATGGAAATGTTATGTACCTTTTTTTAATGTGATGGTTACTTGTGTTCACCTGTCAAACCCATTGAGCTTCTAAACACTTGAAAATTACTATATTTTATTATGTGTAAACTATGCCTTAAAAATTGATTTTATGATCTCTTTAAAAATAAATATGACATTGTTCCAAGCCCTTAGTAGGTAGCCAAAGGGGAACAAACACAATCACTTTCTGCATGCTTAAAGAAGTCATCGTGGAAGGGAAAAAGAAACACAAGGACTGTAGTCCATCTGTAGCCTGCAGATGTCTTGATTGAATGGCAGGATATTAAAAAGAATGTGTTCAAGTGTTCTTAGTTGGGATAGGTTCTCTCTATTACACTGCCCACAGTTCTCTATTTTTAGAAAGTTTTTTCTTGGCTTCACATATTCATGTTACTGTCCTGGTCACTGAAGACATTGGAATGTGCAGCATCTGCATTTTGGCAGATTATTCCCACTGCCATAATCAAAAAATAGATTCCAAAAAATTCCAAATGCCTAAACAATCTGTTTTTGTAGTGCTGCTCACCCTGCATATTTTCACTTAACCTTAGATTGTCCTATATATTCCAAATTATACATGCAGATTCTTTGGGCATGAGGTTTACATACTCCACCAAAATTTCTAACAAATGTTACCAAATCACTTAGTAGTAGTACAGTCCTGCATATGCTTAAGAAGTCCTCCTGTATCATCCTACTTAATTTTCAGAATTGTAATGTGTATTTACTTAATAACATACTTTTGTGTTCTAAAACTACTCAGTATATATTAATTATATGGTCCAATAACTTTACAAAGTAATATTTTTTATACATCACTCTACATCTTATTATTTTATTTTAGTTGTTCTGACAATGAAAATTTACCTACTTGATGTGAATCGTTTATATGATGCTCTTTGGACAGACAGCAATGTTCTCATTTAACAGAAACACAAATACCTTATAAAATAAACACATTGGTATAAACTTCTTTTAATGGAAGAGCTTTCTAATGTAAGACCCATTTTAGCTTCAAAAAGGAATAAATTATTAAAGATAACTCTGGTGCTTTACATTTCTTATTAACAGTTTTCCTATACCTTTTAAGTATTAGTAAGGGTGAATTGATTGTAATGCCTATTGTGTGTTTTCTAGAATGTGGACTACTTTAAATTTATATATTCTTTAGATACAGCTGCATATCTTTGGGGTTTTACTAGGAATTCTTCATATTAGAGAAATCATGTCTAAATGCCACAGTCTTTGCTATGAGGAGAGTCTGGACAATTACTGAATTTCAAAAAGAATCATCCTATGTAATATATGTTGTTTCGTCAGGCATATTTTGAAACTATAAATCCAATGAGAAACTCATTAGAGATTCAAAGAAAAAAATAAAAGTGAATTTGGGCTGAATAGTATCTACTTTTACATGACTAGTTATTAAGAGCCCATAAGATTCCCTTAAAAGGTTTCTTGTGTTTGTTTAGAATGTTTCTCTTTGGAGGATTCAGAGCTGATTTCTGAAAATGGCTCTCAATACTCACTATGGAATAGAAATAAATCAACAGCTAAGCTCAGACTCAAAGCTTATCAGAAGAGAAAACTTCACTGAATTCAATGTTGAAATGAAAATGTTTGCCAAGTCACTAAGGATTTATTTCAGTTTGCTACAGCCCAAGGTACCAATTGTAAAAGTCCATTTACATGTTAGTGCTGACTATCAAAAGTCTTTTTGTAACTTGTATGGATTCATTTCCCATTACTTATTTATAAAAGTAAGTGCATGAAGGTGGCACTAAACAAATTGCTTTTGTTGCATGGAAATTGTCACATACTGTATTTTCAAGCAAAATAAACTCTTTTTAAACAGTATCTATTATAATCAGCTGAAATTTGATTAATTCACAAAAAATAGAGCCATCTTTATAAAAACGAAAGCTAATATTTTCTATTTTATTATAAAATTCATAGGTATTTTATTTAGGTTTTTATGATAATTTCAATATTTCACAGTAATTTGGTTTTTAGGAAAATGTAACATTTTTGTGACATTTTTATAAATGGAAAATATAAAGCACAAACATCATCTTTTGACAGTCTGTTAATTAGTCATCACTAAAATGATTTATCTTAAGAGCTCAAGTATTATAAGAACTGATTTCCATAAGAAGAATGAGATTTGGAAATTTTACAAAATCAAGACAATTAGAACATTCCTTTTAAAATATTTCATTTAAATGCATATCAGGTCTAAAGATAATCATAGCAATTATTTCCTCATGAAGAATAACCCAGACTTTAGCCTGTAATTATTCACCTTGCCAGTCACTGAAATATATCATGTATTATTTTTATTACTGGGGAGCTGTTTTTAGTAGTCATAAAAATGTGTGATTAAGAATGGAAGTGCAGAGGTAGATTAATGTGGAGCTAATGAAGCTTCACACAGTGCTACTCACTTTCATGTGCCCCTTCCTGGACCTTGGGAGAAACTTTACAATGTGTTCATGTGATCCTACATTAAAATTTTTTTTTCAAAAGTAATATATTGGGACGCCTGGATGACTCAGCTGGTTAAGCATCCCACTCTTTCTTTTTTTTTATGCTTATTTAGTTTTGAGAGTCAGAGATACAGAACATGAGCAGGGAAGGAGCAGAGAGAGAGGGAGACACAGAATCAGAAGCAGGCTCCAGGCTCTGAGCTGGCAGCACAGAGCCTGACGTGGGGCTCGAATCCACGAACTGTGAGATCATGACCTGAGCTGAAGTCGGACGCCCAACCGACTGAGCCACTCAGGTGCCCCCAAGCATCCCACTCTTGATTTCAGCTCAGGTCATGATCTCATGGTTTGTGAGTTTGAGCCCCTCATCAGGCTCTGCACCAATGTTGCAGAGACTGCTTACGATTGTCTCTCTCTCTCTGCTCCTCCCCTGCTTGTTCTCTCTCAACATAAATAAAAATAATCTTTAAAAAAAAGTAGTATTTTAACTGAAATCAAATAAAAGCTCTGTATTGTATAGATAGTTAGATGTTGCTGGAGTGGTTGTGAGCCCTTTGGGAATCTAGGAAAGAAGTTGAATTTGTGCTACATTTAATTAAGCTTTAGAAGAAAGTCTCCATGTGAATTGCAGGGACTTCAATGTATAGTTCGGTTATTGATAGCCATCTGGTAGAGAGGAGTTCCACTATGCCTACTTACCTAACATTACAGCACAGAGATACAGGGAATGAAAGCTTATCGGGATAGCATACGCCCTATAATTCCTTGCATGGAATGTATGTACACAAAGAGTCACAAAGTGTAAAATGGACAGAATAAGAAGTTAGTCATACAAATGCTTCCGAAAATTTCATGAGCAAAATTAAAAGTGGAGGATTTAATTCGGATCAATCTTTGATCAAATTCTCTTATCAGGAATGCATAATGCACTATATGTAACGCAGTTTAGCAATATATGTATATTGTGCGTGCACACCACATTTTTTCTTTTACCTTTTCTCACGGGAATCATGCAAAAGAGAAATCATCAGAATTTCTAGTTGGTATAACACATCTGTAGTGTTACTACAGTGCAACTCTTGACTGAACAAGTGCATTTGTAGAGTCAAATCTAGGTAATTAAGAACATGTTTTGAGCAGCTGCAATAGAGAAAACATCAAATTAACTTTTTATTTCCTCTATAGAAAATTTTATTACAAGATCATGGTCATATGAAGAGGAAATATGAATATGTAAGCCAAAAATATGGGAACAATTAGAGATGTGTCAGGAGATTAATATTTACTTTTTGAATTTTTATGCTTGTGGTATTAATAAGCATTTTATAACTTATATTTTTGTTGTCATTTCATTTCTCAATGTAAGTGGACATAAATTACCAAAATTATTATCTATAATTTTATGTCCTGTTTTTAAAGAGGTTATCAAAATTATAAAACCTTAGATCCCAAGACACTTGATTATTTAAGCACTGAATAATCACATTTAAACAATTAGATTAATTTATTAGAAATTATAAATTCTTTCAGAGCAAGTCTAATGCCATTCTCCTAAATATAAACATCTGGGAAGTTGTATTACTAAGCTTCTCATTTGTCTCAAGAATAGTCCGACGTTGGGGCGCCTGGGTGGCGCAGTCGGTTGAGCGTCCGACTTCAGCCAGGTCACGATCTCGCGGTCCGTGAGTTCGAGCCCCGCGTCGGGCTCTGGGCTGATGGCTCGGAGCCTGGAGCCTGTTTCCGATTCTGTGTCTCCCTCTCTCTCTGCCCCTCCCCCGTTCATGCTCTGTCTCTCTCTGTCCCAAAAATAAATAAACGTTGAAAAAAAAAAAATTTAAAAAAAAAAAAAAAAAAAAAAAAAAAAAAAAAAAAAAGAATAGTCCGACGTCAAAAAAATCCAAAAAAACCCCTCACAAACCTGCTTGTAGCAAGCAGAATTTCCCATGATCCCAGGTAGGTTAGGAGACCCAGGTACCCTAAATTTTTCTGAAAATGTGAGAACAGCAAAAATAATAACATAGAATATTTATCAAAATTAATGAATGTAAAGATCTCATTTAATTAAAAAAGTTAGTATTTCTATTATTTTGAGTACTGCATAATGAATACAAATCCTATTACATAATAAATTATAAACATTTTTTAATGCTTTTAATTTTCTTTATTTTTGAGAGAGAGAGAGAGAGAGAGAGAGAGAGAGAACAAGCAGAGGAGGGGCAGAGAGAGAGGGAGACACAGAATCTGAAGCAGGCTCCAGGCTCTGAGCTGTCAGCACAGAGCCCTACGCAGGGCTTGAACTCACAAACTGCGAGATCATGACCTGAGCCCAAGATGGACGCTTAACAACTGAGCCACATAGGCGCCCACTATAAATTGTAAACATATGTAAAAAATGTAAACATATAAATTGTAAATTGTAAACATGTTTATATAATCCAAAAAAGAAGCACCTTTAAAGAGACTGTAAATTGCTCTACAAAAAATAAGTACCTATTTTAAAATTTTTCCTAGTGAAAGATTGTCTAGTGAAATAATTGCAGTTCTTAAAAACATTGCTGTTCTTGTAAGTCTGTCTCCCTTTTACTCAATAATCTTTTGTTCCATAAAATCTCCCTTTCTTTTGTCTACTATACCATTCAAAATACTATTCATCCCCTATATTAATATTTTGCATTTCATCTACAGAGACAAGTGACAGATTATAAAGAATCTCATTTGTTAGCTGAAATAGAAAATAACTTCTTTCCATATTTGAATTTCATAGGAGAGCATTTTATTTTATTTTTAATTTTAATACAATTTATTTTCAAATTAGCTAACATACAGTGTGTACAGTGTGCTTTCGGGTTTGGGGGTAGATTCCCGTGGTTCATCACTTACACATAACACCTAGTGCTCATCCCAACAAGTGCCCTCCCCAATGCCCATCCCCCATTTTCCCCTCTCCCCCATGCCCCCAATCAACCCTCAGTTTGTTCTCTGTATTTAAGAGTCTCTTACATAAGAGTCTCTTATAGTTTGCCTACCTCCCTCTCTGTTTGTAACAATTTTTCCCCTTCCCCTTCCCCATGGTTTTCTGTTAAGTTTCTCAAGTTCCATATATGAGTGAAACATATGATGTCTGTCTTTCTCTGGCTGACTTATTTCACTTAGCATAGTACCTTCCAATTCCATCCATGTTGCTGCAAATGGAAGGATTTCATTCTTTCTCATTGCCAAGTAGTATTCCATAGTATATATAAACCACATCTTCTTTGTCCATTCATCAGTCGATGGACATTTAGGCTCTTTACATAACTTGGCCATTGTTGAAAGTGCTGCTATGAACATTGGGGTACAAGTGCCCCTATACATGAGCACTCCTGTATCCCTTGGGTACATTCCTAGCAGTGCTATCGCTGGGTCATAGGGTAGGTCTATTTTTAATTTTTTGAGGAACCTCCACACTGTTTTCCAGAGTGGCTGCACCAGTTTGCATTCCCACCAACAGTGCAAGAGGGTTCCCATTTCTCCACACCCTTGCTAGTGTCTGTACTTTCCTGAGTTGTTCATTTTAGCCACTCTGACTGGTGTGAGGTGGTATCTCAATGTGGCTTTGATTTGTATTTCCCTGATGAGGAGTGACGTTGAGCATCCTTTCATATGTCTGTTGGCCATCTGGATGTCTTCTTTGGAAAAGTGTCTATTCATGTTCTTCTCATTTATTCACAGGATTGTTTGGTTTTGGGGTGTTGAGTTTGCTAAGTTCGTTATAGATTTTGGATATTAACCCTTTATCCGGTATGTCATTTGCAAATATCTTTTCTATTCTGTTAGTTGCCTTTTAGTTTTGTTGTTTCCTTTGCAGTGCAGAAGCTTTTTATCTTGATGAGGTCCCAATGGTTCATTTTTGCTTTTAATTCCCTTGCTTTTAGAAATGTATTGAGCAAGAAATTCCTGCAGCAGAGATCAAAGAGGTTGTTGCCTGCTTTCTCCTCTAGGGTTTTGATGGTTTCCCCTCTCACATTCAGGTCTTTCATCAATTTGGAGTTTATCTTTGTGTATGGTGTAAGAAAGTCTAATTTCATTCTTCTGCATGTCGTAGTCTAGTTCTCCCAGAACCATTTGCTAAAGAGACAGTCTTTTTTCCTTTGGATACTGTTTCCCGCTTTGTCAAAGATTAGTTGGCCATACATTTGTGGGTCAAATTCTGGCTTCTCTATTCTATTCCATTGGTCTATGTGTCTGTTTTTGTGCCAGTACCATGCTGTCTTGATGATTTCAGCTTTGTAGTAGAGGCTAAAGTCTGGGATTGTGATGCCTCCTGCTTTGGTCTTCTTCTTCAATATTACTTTGGCCATTCAGGGTATTATTGTGATTCCATACAAATTTTAGGATGGTTTGTTTTAGCTTTGAGAAGAATGCCAGTGCAATTTTGTTTGGGATTGCATTAAATGTATAGATTATTTTGGGTAGTAATGACATTTGAACAATATTTATTCTTCCAATCCATGAACATGGAATGTTTTTCTATTTCTTTGTGTCTTCTTCAATTTCCTTCATAAGTTTTCTATAACATTCAGCATACAGATCTTTTACATTTTTGGTTTGGTTTATTCCTAGGTATTTTATGATTCTTGGTGCAATTGTGAATGGGATCAGTTTCTTTATTTGTCTTTTTGTTGCTTCATTATTAGTGTATAAGAATGCAACTGATGGGGCGCCTGGGTGGCGCAGTCGGTTAAGCGTCCGACTTCAGCCAGGTCACGATCTCGCGGTCCGGGAGTTCGAGCCCCGCGTCAGGCTCTGGGCTGATGTCTCAGAGCCTGGAGCCTGTTTCCGATTCTGTGTCTCCCTCTCTCTCTGCCCCTCCCCCGTTCATGCTCTGTCTCTCTCTGTCCCAAAAATAAATAAACGTTGAAAAAAAAATTAAAAAAAAAAAAAGAATGCAACTGAATTCTGTACATTGATTTTGTATCCTTCTACTTTGCTGAATTTATATATCAGTTCTAGCAGCCTTTGACAGGAGAGCATTTTATTTTATTTTATTTTTTTTATTTTTTTTTTTTATTTTTTTTATATATGAAATTTATTGACAAATTGGTTTCCATACAACACCCAGTGCTCATCCCAAAAGGTGCCCTGACAGGAGAGCATTTTAAAATTGAGTCTATACAAATTACTTCATTATAAAATAAACATCAAATGTATTCTAATTACTTCATTATAAAATAAACATCAAATGTATTCTAATATTGAGATTTAAAATTTAATACCCAAACCACCATACTATTATTATAAAGCCTGACATTTTTCTCTCTGAACGAATTTAATTATTTGATCAGGTGTTTTAGGACCAAAGCTTTGCTCACCATTTATTTTAATTAAATGTTCTTTTCTTTCCCATTCTAATATCTATCAGTAGAACTATTTATTATATCTTTATGTTTTTGTAATAGTAACTGTGTTGTAAATAATTAACAATATTTTGTTAATACACATTAGATATTCTTTGCAAGTAAGTGACTCCTGTACTTGTGTAGGGCCCATAAAACCATGCTTAGCAAGGGGGTCAATGTTGTAAGTTAAAAATGTTTTGGACAAAAGATATGTTCTGAAAAGTAAAATAATATCTCATGTTAGAAGGATTTCTATAGCTGCCTGGGTGGCTCATAAGCATCTGACTTCGGTTCAGGTCATGATCTCATGGTTCGTGAGCTTGAGCCCCACATTGGTCTGTCTGCTCTTAGCACAGAGCCGGTTTTGGATTCTCGTTCTCCCTCTGTGTCTGCCTGTCCCCTGCTCACATTCTCTCTCCTCTCTCTCTCTCTCTCTCTCTCTCTCTCTCTCTCTCCCTCTCATAAATAAATAAACAAACAAACAAATGAAAACATTTAGAAGGATTTCTACATATGGGCAGTTAAAATGGATATCAGAGTAGTTTTATGTCTTTGATTTTGAAATAAAATTTTGATGAGTAGAATCAATATTTGAATATAGAATTTCACTTTTTTCTACTTTTATTAAAGCATAATTGACATGTAGTTGTATAACTTTAAGGGCTACAACATGATGATTTGGTATATTTACATGTTATGAAATGATTACCACAAGTTTAGCTAACAATCTATCACCTCACATAATTACAAAATTTGTTTACTTCTTCTGATAACTTTTAAGATTTATTCTTTCAGTAACTTCCAAATATACAAAGCAATATTTTTACCTCTAGTCATCATGTTGTACATTTCATCCCCAGAACTTAGTTTTTTATAATTGAAAGTTTGTACATTTGGACCACCTTCACCCATATTTTGTGCTTTATGTTAGGTTTAGAAGGAAGAAATAGCTTTCTTCGTCTTTTGAAGAAATATACTGTTTCCAATTTGAAATAATTTATCATATTCCCAATTTTGAAAAGTTCCCACTATGAATTCTTCCACAAATATCCTCTTGCTTTGGCTTTCCTCTTCACAATTGGACATAATGTCACTGCAAGCTTTTTGTCTCCTCTCGTGTTTAAATTTTCTTCCTTAGGTCTCTCTTCTAGTTTCTCATCTCTCCTCTTTTTAAAAGATCACTCCATGGGTTGAAGTCACACATAAATCTCAATTAAGAGCAATTCTCTATTGCTCTCCAGGTTATCCTTCTCCTCAAGTTCCACACACATATACTGAACCTTTCTGGGATGTCTTTATTAGATATCTTATACCATCACACTCACATGACCAAAGGTACTTCAGCTTTCCCCAACAACTCAAATTGGAATTTCATAGTCATAAAATTCTACTATGCAATTAGAAATAAAATTCTGTCAACCTACATTTTCAAATACACCTAAACCTTCCCACTGCAGCTTTTCCACAATAGCCCACAACAATGTTCTGCATTTCCCTCGAGTGATTTCCTCATAAATCACTTGCTTAAAAACTTGCTTTAAAACTTTCAATTGCTCCTCATGTGGCATAAATATATACTAAATGATAAAGCATGCTGTGTTAGTCTACTTGGGCTTCTATAACAAAAAATACCACTGACCAGGTGGCTTAAACAGCAATGTATTTTCTCACAGTTCTGACAGCTAGAAGCCCATGATCAAGGTACCAGCAAATCTGGTTTCCCACGAGAGCTCTCTTCCTGCATTATAGATAGCCACCTTCTCACCTTATCTTCCATGGCCTTTTCTCAGTGTGTGCCCATCAAAGAAAGAAAGAGCCACCTCTTTTTGTCTCTTCTTAGAAGGATACTAGTTTTATTAAATCAGGTCCCCACCTGACCTCATTTAACCTTAATTACTTAGGACCTTATTTCCAAATACCACTCACTCTGGGGATTATTAGGACTTCAACTTATAAATTTTATGGAGACACAAATATTCAGTCCATAACACATGGCAATAAATCGGGAGCTTGTTTCTGCCATACACTTTTTCTCTTCATGCTAAGCTTTTTCAGTCTAAGCTCAACTTGACTGCATATTTTCATGTTCCTTTTATTCAACAAGTTTTAATTTTTTTATTTTTACCTTTTTAAGTTTATTAATTTTTGAGAGAGAAAGAGAGCAGGTGAGAGGCAGAGAGATGGGGGAAAGAGAGAATCCCAAGCAGGCTCCTTATTGTCAATGCAGAGCCTGACTCAGGGCTCGAAATCACGAACCTTGAGATCATGACCTGAAACGAAATCAAAGTCCGATGTTCAACCAACAGAGCTACCCAGTCCCCTGGAACAAGTTTTTTTTAAAGCATCTGCAGCTTTTTAGACAACATTCTCACTATCTGGGGCAACATCTGAAGGGAAACCAAACACTGTTTCTGCTTTCATGAAGCTTTTATTCTGGTGGGAAAGGGCAGTAAATGAGTAACTAAATACAATGTCCCTAAATATATTTCCAAAGCTGGAATATGGAATATACCTATCTCTACCTCCCACAAGGCTGCCTGCCTGTCTCTCTCTTTCTCTCTCTCTCTTGTTTCTTTTTGTCTCATGCCACTAGACTATACACACATACATGCACACACAACTACTCATATTTCAGATATTACTTTATTTGGCTCTTTTTCTAACAATTCTTTTCCAGACTGAATCAGATTGCACCTGGCACATGATGTCAAATCAGAGAATGGCAATAAAATATGCCCACACTTTATTTCAGTAGCTTATTGAATTGACTATTTCCAGGAGGATAAGAGATTATGTCTACATATCTTTATCACTTCATGCCTGGCATCTGGCAGTAACTGATATATAACGGACATTCAATCAACACTCAGTGTTGTTGAATATTATATTACATTTCTCAAAGTATCTTGCTAGGAATGCTAATTATTTGGACAGATGAGTGTTATTGTGGGGGAAAAAAACATTTGGTAGCCAATCACTGAATTTAACAATGTTTACCTTAGTACAGACACACTCAGGGAACTAATTATGAAAATGGGAATGATGAATCATGAAGATACATTATATCCTGCTTTTTCCAAATGATTTTATTGCACAAACTTCCTTTCTCGCAGCATCTCTCCTACCGATTTATCTGTATGACTAAGTTTAAGTCAACATTCTTCTACACACTTTTTCTTTCTCCACAGTTGATTCAGAGTTAAGTTTTCCTCCAAGAGTCAATGGTACCCTTTGCTCTTAGAATTTGTAAGCTAATGAGTGACAAAACTGTAACACTTCTACAGATCAAAGAATCATATGAAGTTCTTTATAGAGAACTATTTTATACTAGCTCATTAATACTCATCATCAAAGGCACATGTAGAATATAAAGGCCCATTGTCAGAACTAAATAAATAACCTCATTAACATTTAACTGAGAGTGTATGTATTAAGGAACAATTAGAGTTTTCACGATAAACATTTTAAGTGATAATTGGTTCCAATGGGAAATCTTAAGATTAAAATTTCTTTGAAACTTGTGCACTGCTGCAAAAATGCCCACATACGTATAATAATGAAAATAACAACATTAATATAAAACACTTTACCATTTGACCATAATGAATATGAGCAATATCATTAAGCTGAACTTCATGGTATCTACACCATCACTAGGCAAGCAATAATGATAGGCAATAACAAAGAACAATTCTGAAAATGTAGATGTAAATTATGAGAATCAGTGACAGTGCTTGTGAAATTTCTGGTTGGTCTCTATGAAATACAGATTCTGGTTCAATAACTCTAAGGTAATGAAAGACTGGGATTCTATATTATTAAATGCCATAGATAAGACATTTCCAAACTTTCTCTGTTCTCAACATTCTTAGTGTTGTGTCATGTTTTGTTTTATTTAACAGCACCCTTAGGCCAAAAAAAAAATACATAATTGTTTTTCAAGTGGCTAAAAAACTTAGTAAGTATTTATGTCCTAAAAACTTAATAATCACTTCAAAAATGATGAATACAAAAATTATTGTTAGGTAACATCTATTACTTACTGGGGTGTATGCAAAGAACTCCGGGGTACTGCAGGACTTCTCAAACTTTGGAATCAGATTGGATACTATCATCTTTCTTGAGGTTCCACATTGACTTTTCTGCAACACTTGCTTCTCATCACAGAAACCTTCCCAAACCAAACTACTGACTTGATATTATTTTTTCCTACTTTAACATGACTGACTCATTGTGAATCTGTTCCTCAGAGCCCTAGGGATGCTTTGGTAATAGCAGAAATGTGTTGGCAGCAAGGAGGGTGATACTACATGTATTAAACTAACAGCTATCAGAGCAGCTCCACATTTTAAAAAATTGTGTGTGCACATGGCCATTAAGTGATATGGTTTTAAAATTACTTGCAAACCCACTCTAAAAAACATGCATTTCTAGGGGTACCTGGACGACTCAGTCAGTGAAGCATCTGACTCTTGATTTCATTCAGCTCAAGTCATGATCTCATGGTTTGTGAGTTTGAGCCCCTTATCAGGCTCTGAGCTGGCTGTGCAGAGCCTGCTTGAGATTCTCTCCCCATCCCTGTACTCTCCCTCTGTCTCTCAAAATAACTAAATAAACTAAAAAATTTTTTTTAATTTAAATACATTTTTACATATATATAACATGCTATATAATCTTTGTATCAGTAAAAATTACCAATTTTTCATGTATTTATTCATCTATATAAGATTCAACATTTTTAAATATTACAATTTAAGGACCCTTTGTTTAGGCAGAAAAAAATAAGTAAGTTTTTTAAGTTATATGGTCCCCAAGTGCAACTTAAGTGTGATGATTCACTAGGAGGACTTAGAAATCAGAAAAACTGTAAGACTCACAGTTGTGATTTATTACTGAAAAAAAATACAGATCAAAATCAGCACAGGAAAAAGGCATATGTGTGAAGTCACATAAGAACTCTGTTTCACACCTTTTTTCCTCTTTTGGCATTAATCAGTTAATCTATATCTTTTTACATAAAAACTGCTCTTTCAATATATCAAGTATATTGATATATAAAAATATATATCACATTGTATGTACAAATATATTTAGAGAAAATAAGTCTCTCAATATTAAACTTCAAAATGGGCTTAAACAGGAAAATATTGACTCTACATACATATGATTTTCTGTTATATTTTTCTTTTCTGCTTGAATGGTAAATGGAATTGTCCATTCTTCTAATTCTTAACAATAAATCCAGCCCACTGAAGTCAATTATGAATAGACTCTTTTCCTAAATCAACTGCCAAATAGTTCATTAATCTATATATTCAATACCTATCATTTTGGTTAGCAACACTGTTTTGGCACACTATAGGAATTCATTTTTTCATATATATTTTTAATTGTTTTAACATTTATTTATTTTTGAGAGACACGGAGAGATAGAGCAAGAGCAGGGGAGGGGCAGAGAGAGAGAGAGAGAGACACAGAATATGAATCAGGCTCCGAGCTGTCAGCAAAGAGACTGACATGGGGCTTGAACTCATGAACTGTGAGATAATGACCTGAGCTGAAGTCAGATGCTCAACTGACTGAGCCACCCAGGCGCCCCTACTGAATAAGATGTTTAAACTGAATGTAACTTAGAGGTCTTTCTGTTTGATCTACTTATTTTAACCATTAGGAAATTAAGAAGTGACATTACTGGCAAAAGTTACAAGGAATGGTTTTACGAAAAATATGCAAGAAAAAATGTAAGTTCATAACTTAGGAACTTAACACTAAGTATACATTAAACATCAGATAAATGTGGCCCCAATCTGGAAACCACCCCAAAGCTCATCAAGCATAGAATGAATGAATAACTTCTATTAAGAGTAAATACTGGGGCGCCTGGGTGGCTCAGTCAGTTAAGCGTCTGACTTCGGCTCAGGTCATGATCTTACAGTTCATGGGTTTGAGCCCCGCATCAGGCTCTGTGCTGACAGCTCGGAGCCTGGAACCTGCTTCGGATTCTGTGTCTCCTTCTCTCTTTGTCCCTCCCCAACTTGTGCTCTGTCTATCTCTATCAAAAATAAATAAATGTAAAAAAAAAATAAATACTATATAATGGAATAATAATTGAAATTCACATGCAATAATATACATGAATTTCACAAGCCTAATGTGAATGTTTGTCAATAGAAATCAGGTATTCACAGAAAATACAAAAATGACAAAAATTATGCTGTTAGAAGTCTATACAGAGTATAGCTGGTGTGGTGGTGTGGGGGTGGGTGGATAGTGGTGACTACCACATGAAGGGTGTTTAGAGTCTGGGAAAGATTGTTTCTTCATCTAGCTATATTACCTAAATGAGTCCATTTTGTGAGAACTTGTTATATATTATAGGCACACTTCTTTTATAAATATTGGACTTTAATTTAAAATACTAAAATACAAAATAAAAAATATAAAAATAACAAAATATTTAAAGTTTAAGAGAAAATTAAGATGTAAGCAACATTAGGAATAGAAAGGGAACAATTACAGCAAAATAATAATATAAAAATGCCAGTAAATTTTTAAAAGGAAAAGAATTAAACAATTTGCTGAAGGATTACCACTTTTCAAAACTGACTCAAAAAGAAGGAGATAATACCTGAGTGTGGTTTTGATTTGTATTTCCCTGATAAGGAGCGACAATGTTCATAGCAGCACTCTCAACAATAGCCAAATTATGGAAAGAGCCTAAATGTCCATCAACTGATGAATGGATAAAGAAATTGTGGTATATATACACAATGGAATACTATGTGGCAATGAGAAAAAATGAAATATGGCCTTTTGTAGCAACGTGGATGGAACTGGAGAGTGTGATGCTAAGTGAAATAAGCCATACAGAGAAAGACAGATACCATATGGTTTCACTCTTATGTGGATCCTGAGAAACTTAACAGGAACCCATGGGGGAGGGGAAGGAAAAAAAAAAAAAAAGGAGGTTGGAGTGGGAGAGAGCCAAAGCATAAGAGACTGTTGAAAACTGAGAACAAACTGGGGGTTGATAGGGGGTGGGAGGGAGGGGAGGGTGGGTGATGGGTATTGAGGAGGGCACCTTTTGGGATGAGCACTGGGTGTTGTATGGAAACCAATTTGTCAATAAATTTCATATATAAAAAAAAAATAAAAAAAAATAAAAACAAACATATAAAAACAAAAAAAAAAAAAAAGAAGGAGATATCTGAATGGCCAGTAAGTGTAAATTTATTTTTTAATGCTTTTATATATTTTTGACAGAGAGAGAGAGAGAGAGAGAGAGAGAGAGAGAGGCAGAGCATGTGCGGGGGAGGGGCAGAGAGACAGGGAGACACAGAATCCTAAGCAGGCTCCAGGCTCTGACCTGTCAGCACAGAACCTCACCTGGGGCTTGAACTCACAAACCGGGAGATCATGACCTGAGCTGAAGTAGGGTGCTAAACCGACTGAGCCACCCAGGCGCCCCACTGAATGGCCTGTAAGTATAACATAAATAAATATTTGAAGTCTACTCCTCATAAAAAACAATAACCAGGAGTTTCAACTTTTTTCTATAGGACAATTATATCAACAACAAAAAGAAAAATTTATAATCTTATTATCAATCACTTTGGTATACTAAGAAAAGAGGAAACAATCCCAACCTATTTTAGGAAGCCAGTATAATAGTATATGAAAGAAAGAAAGTTAAAAACCAATATTATTTATGAAATTATTGAAGGTATAAATATATAAAATAGACAAACTAGCTTTTCCCAAGGAATCCAAGAAAGTACTAATAAATGAATATCCTTTAAAATAATTCAATAATTAAAATATTAGTTTAAAAATATCACCTACACAGATGCAGCAAACTATTTGATAAAGTGTAATGTACATTCATATTTTTTAATTCACCAAACAAGTAATAAAATTGGTTTTAATATAACATTGGCCAAAACCTAATCTACTGATAAAACTTTTAATTGTTTCATGTTGTATAAATTGTATATTTATTACATGTTTGAGATATGTCATAGCTAAAATAAAGAGAAGCTATTAATTGTTGTACTTTTTCCTTTCTCCAAGCATCTTCAATTTTTAATTATATTTACTTCATATGTCTTTTTTGTACCTCATTGTCATCTTAGCAATAACTAAGATAATTTTAGCTCATTTTTCAAGATTTACTAATTTCATTTTCAGATTTTACTGAAGTTAACACTAAAAAAATTTTTTTAAAAATAGTACTTTAGTAGACATGTCTTTCTTAATTATGACTATTATAAGTCCATTTATTACTTTAGCGTTTAGTATGAGTGTTGTACTTTATTTTTGATAAAACACCATTACCATAATGAGTCAATTTCTTTAATACATCTTTTCTCTTTGTATTTAATTATAAATTATTGGATTGTAAAACCCAGCAGAAGAAGAGAAATAATAAAGATGAGAGCAGAAATAAACAATATAGAATCTAAGAAAACTGTAGAGCAGATCAATGAAACCAAGAGTTGGTGTTTTGAAAAAATAAACAAAACTGATAAACCTCTAGCCAGGCTTCTCAAAAAGAAAAGGGAGAGGACCCAAATAGATAAAATCATGAATGAAAATGGAATTATTACAACCAATCCCTCAGAAATACAACAATCATCAGAGAATACTATGAAAAATTGTATGCCAACAAATTGGACAACCTGGAAGAAATGGACAAATTCCTAAACACCTACACACTTCCAAAATTAAAACAGGAGGAAATAGAAAGCTTGAACAGATGCATAACCCGCGAAGAAATTGAATCAGTTATCAAAAATCTCCCAACAAATAAGAGTCCAGGACCAGATGGCTTCCCTGGGGAATTCTACCAGACATTTAAAGCAGAGATAATAACTATCCTTCTCAAGCTATTCCAAAAAATACAAAGGGAAGGAAAACTTCTAGACTCATTCTATCAAACCAGTATTACTTTGATTCCTAAACCAGACAGAGACCCAGGAAAAAAAGAGAACTACAGGCCAATATCCCTGATGAATATGCATGCAAAAATTCTCAAGAAGATACTAGCAAATCGAATTCAACAGCATATAAAAAGAATTATTCACCATGCTCAAGTGGGATTCATTCCTGGGATGCAGGGCTGGTTCAACATTTGCAAATCAATCAACGTGATACATCACATTAATAAAAGAAAAGATAAGAACCATATGATCCTGTCAATCGATGCAGAAAAAGCCTTTGACAAAATTCAGCATCCTTTCTTAATAAAAACCCTCAAGAAAGTTGGGATAGAAGGAACATACTTAAACATCATAAAAGCCATTTATGAAAAGCCCACAGCTAACATCATCCTCAATGGGGAAAAACTGAGAGCTTTTTCCCTGAGATCAGGAACACGACAGGGATGTCCACTCTCACCGCTGTTGTTTAACATAGTATTGAAAGTTCCAGCATCAGCAATCAGACAACAAAAGGAAATCAAAGGCATCAAAATTGGCAAAGATGAAGTCAAGGTTTCACTCTTTGCAGATGACATGATATTACACACGGAAAACCCAATAGACTCCACCAAAAGTCTCCCAGAACTGATACATGAATTCAGCAAAGTTGCAGGATACAAAATCAATGTACAGAAATCAGTTGCATTCATATACACTGATAATGAAGCAACAGAAAGACAAATAAAGAAACTGATCCCATTCACAATTGCACCAAGAAGCATAAAATACCTAGGAATAAATCTAACCAAAGATGTAAAAGATTGGTATACTGAAAACTATAGAAACCGTATGAAAGAAATTGAAGAAGATATAAAGAAATGGAAAAACATTCCATGCTCATGGGTTGGAAGAATAAATATTGTCAAAATGTCAATACTACCCAAAGCTATCTACACATTCAATGCAATCCCAAATTGCACCAGCATTCTTCTCAAAACTAGGACAAGCAATCCTAAAATTCATATGGAACCACAAAAGGCCCCGAATAGCCAAAGGAATTTTGAAGAAGAAGACCAAAGCAGGAGGCATCACAATCCCAGACTTTAGCCTCTACTACAAAGCTGTCATCATCAAGACAGCATGGTATTGGCACAAAAACAGACACATAGACCAATGGAATAGAATAGAAACCCCAGAACTGGGCCCACAAACGTATGGCCAACTCATCTTTGACAAAGCAGGAAAGAATATCCAATGGAAAAAAGACAGTCTCTTTAACAAATGGTGCTGGGAGAACTGGACAGCAACATGCAGGAGAATGAAACTAGACCACTTTCTGACACCATTCACAAAAATAAACTCAAAATGGATAAAGGACCTGAATATGAGACAGAAAACCATAAAAACCCTAGAGAAGAAAGCAGGAAAAGACCTCTCTGACCTCAGCCGCAGCAATTTCTTACTTGACACATCTCCAAAGGCAAAGGAATTAAAAGCAAAAATGAACTATTGGGACCTCATGAAGATAAAAAGCTTCTGCACAGCAAAGGAAACAATCAACAAAACTAAAAGGCAACCAACGGAATGGGAAAAGATATTTGCAAATGACATATTGGACAAAGGGCTAGTATCCAAAATCTATAAAGAGCTCACCAAACTCCACACCTGAAAAACAAATATTCCAGTGAAGAAATGGGCAGAAAACATGAATAGACACTTCTCTAAAGAAGACATCTGGATGGCCAACAGGCACATGGAAAGATGTTCAACGTCGCTCCTCATCAGGGAAATACAAATCAAAACCACACTAGATATCACCTCATGCCAGTCAGAGTGGCCAAAATGAACCAATCAGGAGACTATAGATGCTGGAGAGGATGTGGAGAAACGGGAACCCTCTTGCACTGTTGGTGGGAATGCAAACTTGTGCAGCCACTCTGGAAAACAGTGTGGAGGTTCCTCAAAAAATTAAAAATAGACATACCCTATGACCCAGCAGTAACACTGCTAGGAATTTACTCAAGGGATACAGGAGTACTGATGCATAGGGGCACTTGTACCCCAATGTTTATAGCAGCACTCTCAACAATAGCCAAATTGTGGAAAGAGCCTAAATGTCCATCAACTGATGAATGGATAAAGAAATCGTGGTTTATATACACAATGGAGTACTACGTGGCAATGAGAAAGAATGAAATATGTCCTTTTGTAGCAACGTGGATGGAACTGGAGAGTGTGATGCTAAGTGACGTAAGCCATAAAGAGAAAGACAGATACCATATGTTTTCACTCTTATGTGGATCCTGAGAAACTTAACAGAAACCCATGGGGGAGGGGAATAAAAAAAAAAAAAGAGGTTAGAGTGGGAGAGAGCCAAAGCATAAGAGACTCTTAAAAAGTGAGAAAAAACTGAGGGTTGATGAGGGGTTGGAGGGTGGGGAGGACAGGTGATGGGTATTGAAGAGGGCATTTTTGCATGAGCACTGGGTGTTGTATGGAAACCAATTTGACAATACATTTCATATATTAAAAAAAAGAAATTATTGGATTATATAAAATACCAGTTTGCATAAATATAAGGGCATATAATTAAATATGATTTAATTGTGTGCAGGGTGATTCTATTTTTGTATAATTTTTGGATTCCATTAATGAACTATGCTTATAGTTTCCATAAAGTATGTTTTAATATCTACAAGCCTATTCATTGTCATATAAAATCAGCAGTCTATTGCTCAAGTAAGAGGAGTTTATAGAGGAGTGGCAAACCAGGAGGACAGGAAGCCACATAAATATATATTGCTTTGGGACAGAAATATACTGTCAAAAGCTTTTTCTGTATCTATTGAGATGATCATATTTGTATCCTTTTTGTTATTGAGACATATCACATGGATTTGTAGATGTTGTATCACCTTTGCATCCTTGAAATAAATGTCATTTTGATCATGATATATGATCATTTTAATGTTTTGTTGAATTTGGCTTACTAGTATTTTTTGGAGGAATTTTGCCTGTATGTTTATCAGGGATGTTGGCTGGTATTTTTTTTTCTTGTGGCATCCTTATCTGGTTTTGATATCAGGGTAATGCTGGCCTCAGATATGAGTTAAAAAGAGTTCCCTCCTCTTATTTTATTGGGAGAATTTGAGAAAGGATGGTATTAATTCTTCTTTTATGTTTGGTAGAATTCACTAGTGAAGTTGTCTGGTTCTGAATATTTTTGTTTGGGAGGTTTTGATTACTGATTCAATCTCCATATGACCCAAAGTAATCTATAGATTTGATGCAATGTCTATTAAAATTCCAATGGCTTTTTCAAATAAATAAAACAAATAATCCTAAAATTTCCATGGAACCACAGAAAACTCTGAATAGCCAAAGCAACCTTGAGAAAGAAGAAAAATGCTGAAGGCATCATCCTCCCTGAATTCAAGCTATATTATAAGGATATAATAGTTAAAATACTGTGATCCTGGCATAAAAACAGACATATAAATCAACTGAACAGAATAGAGAGCCCCAAAATAAACCCATATATATATATATATATATATATATATATATATAGTCAATTAATTTAAAACAAGAGGGCCAAGAATATACTATGGGGAAAGGATAGTTTCTTCAATAAATGATGTTGAGAAAATGGACAAGCACATGCAAAAGAATGAAATCGGACCACTATTTACATCATACAAAAAAAAAATCAAAAGTAAAGACTTGAAAATAAGACCTGAAAGCATAAAACTCTTAGAAGAAACCTTAAATGGTAAGCTCTTGGGTACACATCTTAGTGATGATTTTCTGAATTTGACACCAAAAGCAAAAGCAAGTACGTGTGACCATGTCATACTGAAGAATCTCTGAATGGAAAAGGAACCATCAACAAAATGAAAAGACAACCTACTCATCAAGAGAAAGTATTTGCAAATCATATATTAGGTATTAGTATCCAAAGGTATTAGTATCCAAAATATAAACAACAAACATATAAAGAACTCAGACAATCCAATAGTATAAAAACCAACAATCCAATAATAAAATGGGCATAAGATCTAAATAGATATTTTTTTCCAAAGAAGATATACAGATGGCCAATAGGCAAATGAAAAATTGCTCAGTATCACTAATCATCAGGAAATTGCACCACAATGAGATAACATTTCACACTTGTCAGAATGGCAAGTATTAAAAAGATAAGATATAACAAGTGTTGGTAAGGATATGGAGAAGAGGGAATTCTTAATTCTTGTATACCTTCGGTGGGAATGTAAATTTGATGGGGCCACTACAGAAAATGGTATGGAAGTTTCTTAAAAAAACTAAAAACAGAACTACCATATCCAACAAATCCACTTCTGATTATTTTTCTGAAGAAATTAAAAAAAAACAATAGAAAAAATATATATACAATGATGTATCTCTCAGCATTATTTACAATAGTGAATATGGAAACAACCTAGGTGTCTACTATGGATGAATGGATAAAGGAATTTTGGTATATATATTTAATGGAATGTTATTCAGCCACTAAAAAGCATGAAATCCTCCCATTTGCAACAACATGGATGGACATCAAGGGCATTACACTAGGTGGAATAAGTCAGAGAGAGACAAATACTATATTATCTCACATATATTGGAATAAAAAAAAGAAAGAAAACTCATAGATGCAGAGAACAGATTCGTGTTTGTCAGAGGTGGGGGCTTGGGTATCAGAGAAATGGTGAAGGAGTCAAAAGACAAAAAATAAAAAATATATATATTGTGTATTACTGAGTAACAACAACAAAAAGAAGCAATTTGTTTTTTCTAGATGCACAAATCTAACAGCAGAATGAAGGTTACCAAATTTGGAATCATTCCTGTGAAAAATGTTCTAGGGAATGGATTATGACAGAGTGAAAGAATTGATGAGTGTACTCACAGCCCTATGGAGATGACACCCCTTCAATAGAAAATTGTACCACTCAACCTGGTCATATAGGTTTCTGGATTAGTACTCAGTTGCCCAAGCAGAGAGAAGTAGAAGATTGTAGTATTTTCTAGGAATGGTGAGGCCTATTCAGATTGAACAGAAGAGTATGCTGGGAAATAGCACCAGTGAAAAACAATAATCCAGGTTTGGTAAGGAAGGAGACTACAAGTGTTGGAAAATTACAGAATTATGAAACTATAGGTATAAAGTCAAAGTACAACTATAGCAAGGGCATATTTGATGTAAATGTACAGAAGTTTAGGTTTAACAATGGGTTAGATATTTAGAAATATCTAAATATCTAAAATGAAACAGCTATGAGGCCAGGGTGTAGGATAGATGGATAAGGTAGGTAAGGATAAATTTTTTTTTTAATTTTTTAAAAAAGTCTACCAGACAATTATAAATTTTATTCCATATAGCTTTTGATGAAAGTGTTGAAGACTTCAACGTTTGTTCTGCCTTGTACAAGAGTAAAAATAAGATATACATACCAAATACCTAAATATTTAAAAATCTAGATAATGCTGACAATAGGTTAATATATGTGGTGTTGGTGAAATAATAGATCAATGGAAGAGAATAAACAGCCAGAAATAAACCCACAAAAATATAGTCAACTGATTTTTCACAAAGGAAAAACAATGGAGAAAGATAGTCTTTAAAAAAAATTGGGGTGGAGGGTAATGTGTATGGGTGGCTCAGTCCATTAAGCGTCTGACTTCAGTTCGGGTCATGAACTCGTGGTTCGTGAGTTCGAGCCCCATGTCGGGCTCTGTGCTGACAGCTCAGAGCCTGGGGTCTGCTTCACATTTTGTGTCTCCCTATCTCTCTGTTACTCCCCCACTCGCAGTCTCTTGTCCCTCTCTCGAAAAGAAAGATTAAAAAGTTTTAAATTTTAGAATGGCGGGGGACAGAGAGGTAGAGGGAGGGAGGGAGGGGGGGAGGGAGAGACAGAGAGAGAGAGAGAGAGAGAGAGAGAGAGAGAGAGAATCTTAAGCAGGCTCCATGTTCAGTGTGCAGCCCAACATTAGGCTTAACCTAATACCACAACCTGGGATCATGACCTGAGCCCAAATCAAGTAGAACACTCAACCATCCGAGCCACCCTGGTGCCCCAGAAAGATACTCCTTTTAACAAGTGATACTGGAACTGGACATCCACATGCAAAAAAATAAGTCTAAACAGAGATCTTTCACTCTTCACAAAATTATTCAAAATGGATCACAGACCTAAATGTAAAATGCAAAACCACAAAACTCCTAGAAGATAACATGGGAGAAAACCTAGATGGCTTTGGATTTGTTGGTAACTTTTTATATATAATACCAAAAGCACAATTCATAAAAGAAATAATTTATAAGCTAGATTTATCAAAATTAAAAAAAATCCTCTGTGAAAAACAATGTCAAATGAGTGGACAGTCAAGCCACAACCTGAGATAAAACAGCAACAGACCTATCTGAGACAGGATGGTTATCTAAAATATGTAAATATATAAAGAACTCCTAAAACTCTACAATAAGAAAACAACGCAACTGAACAATGGTCCATCACCTTAACAGACACATCACCAGAGAAAATATACAGAAGGCAAATAAATCCATGAAGAGATGCTCCACATCATATAACATCAGAGAAATACAAATTAAAACAACAATGAGAAATCAAAACACATCTATAAGAATGGTCAAAACTTTAGAACACTGAAAACACCAAATGCTAGTGAGATGTGGAGCAACCGGAACTCCCATTCACTCCTGGTGAGAATGTAAAGTGATGCAGCCACTTTGCAAGACAATTTGATGGTTTATTATATAACTAAACATACTCTTATCATATGATCCAGCAATTACGTTCCTTGCTATCTACACAACGGAGTCAAAAACTTATTATCACACTAAAACCTGCACACTGATGTGTATAGCAGCTCTATTCGTAGTTGCCAAAACCTAGGAAAATAAAAATAAAGGGGCGCCTGGGTGGCTCAGTCGGTTAAGTGTCTGACTTCACCCAGGTCACGATCTCACGGTCCGTGAGTTCGAGCCCCGCCTCGGGCTCTGGGCTGATGGCTCAGAGCCTGGAGCCTGCTTCCGATTCTGTGTCTCCCTCTTTCCCTGCCCTTCCCCTGTTCATGCTCTGTCTCTCTCTGTCTCAAAGATAAATAAACGTAAAAAAAAGATTTAAAAAATAAATAAATAAATAAATAAATAAATAAATAAATAAATAAAAACAAGATGCCTTTCAGTAGGTGAAGGAATAAACTGTGGTACATCCAGATGACTATTATTCAGTGCTAAAAAGAAATGAGCTATCAAACCATGAGAAGATACTCAGGAAAGTATATTGCTAAGTAAAAGAAGAAGTGAAAGATGCCAATCAGAAAAGTCTACTTATTGTATGAGTCCAACTGCATGACAGTATGAAGGGGTAAAACTATGAAGACAGTAAAAAGATCAGTAGTTTCCAGGGATTAGGGGAAGGAAGGGAAGAATAGATGGAACACAGAGGATTTTTAGGGCAGTGAAAATACTCTGTACAATACTATAATGGTGGATACATGTCATTTTGTCCAAACCCATTTGTCCAAAACCATAGAATGTACAACACCAAGAGTGAATCCTAATGTAAACTATTGAGTCTGGGTGATAATGATATGTCAATTAAAGTTCATCAATTGTGGGGGATGGTGGTATGACGAAGTTATGCATGTGTGGGGGCAGAGGGTTTATGGGAAATCTCTGTACCTTCAATAAAAAGGAGGAAATATTTCCATTCTCCTAATTTTAACAAATACAGAAATTCAAGAATATGAAATTTAGAGTTTTGTAATACCTCATCATTCTATCACCAATAGCTAGTCCCTGGCCTATCTTCTCTTCTGTATCTTGTATCTAGTTCCATTGTGAATCTTGAGAAGCCTCATGCTTCCTGAACCCCAGCCTGTCCTCCATGTCCATGCTTTACACTCAGCCCCATGAACTCTTTAGCCCAAAGTGTGAACCTATATTTGGGAAAACAGACTCATGAATCAGCCACCAGAGGTTTCTGAAATAGGTTCATGACTATTTGGGCAGAAAATACTAATTTGCAGTGTGGTGTGAACTCATATAGGTAACACCCTTGGTTCTATAGAATCCTCACCTTGAAATGGGCTTCAGCCAACGGAAGACCAGAGTAAGACCATCTGAGGAACACAGCCTAGGGGCCCCTGGGTGGCTCAGTCCATTGAACATCCCACTCTTGATTTTGGCTTAGGTCATGATCACAGGGTCGTGGGATTGAGACCTGCATCAGGCTTCACACTAACCATGGAACCTGCTTAAGATTCTCTCTCTCTCTCTCTCTCTCTCTCTCTCTCTCTCCTCTCTCTCTCTCTCTCTCTCTCTCGCTGTCGCTCACTCTCACTCTCTCTCTCCCTTCCTCCCTCCCTCTGCCCCTCTCCTCAGCTCATGCTCTCTCTCTCTGTCTCAAATACATACATACATACATACATACATACATACATACACACATACATACATACATAAAAGAATAAAATAAAGTATACAGCCTTGTTAAAGGGTCCTTCTTACCTAGGTCTAAGGTTGGTATTTCAAATGGTCCTATTTCTGAAGCACATAGATTTTAAGTAATGAATCATATATCAATATCTCTCTTACTCCATACCCTTCCAGTTCCATAAATATTAGTGTGACCATGTCACCCATCCAAGAATCAAAGGTACAAATAGCAGTACCCCATCTCTGAAAACAAAGTCCTATTCATCCTCTCCAGATCTTTATCCTTAAGGAGATCAGTGTAGAATGGTATATCAGCCATGTGCTTTATCTCAACTTGCTTTGGCTTATGTGAGTAACAGAAACATTAGATTGTTAAGTCATACTTACCCAGTATCAAGTTTTATAGTAAGTTCAAGAATATAAGAAATCAAGAGGCACAGGTGAAATAGAAGTCTAAGACAAACCACATGGCTCCACAGATCCTCCTCTCTTGCATCACATTCTATGGCTCAGAGTAGTAAATGATATCTTATTTGAGATTTGCAAGTAATCTCACAAGTGGAGAACATGAAGAATATGAAACATGCCCATTTTATATTTAGATGTTCAACCAGTTTATGTGGCATTTGTCAGGAAGCCATGCCCCCTTAATCCATAGATCTTGTGTTCAGTTAGTATAAGCAATCTTAAACTAAGGATGGCCTACTCAAAACATTCCATAAATGAGGACACTCCTAGCAAATATTTTAGTCTATTTACCAGGAGATCAGTTATCATACTGTTTACAAAGATATTAGGACAGATCACCTGTCTTCTTTCTTTCCCCAGGAAAACCCTCTCTCTGCTCCAACTATAATCAGTACTTAGAAATGCATCAGTTCCTACTGTTAAACTTTCTTTACATTATTTTAGAGAAGAATATGGAATAGAGAGTGTCAAGAACTTATTCCATGTCACTATATACCCAGAAATCTATTTTTTTCCTTATGAACTATGAATATTTTGACTAATTATAAGGACCATGAGTTGCTTTTATAAGGGGAAAGAACAGTGGAATGTTTTTCTTAAGTCTTTATGAGCACATAACACAGGAACACATTCAAAGGCATGGCTTCCTATTATAATTTTTATTTTCTATTAAAATTATAAATAAAATCTGTCATCTTTAAAATTCAGGAAACAACAAATAACCAGTTGAAATCAGTAATTAATGGCCTTTACCCTCTAAATCAATTGCTAAATAGCTTATTCTATATATATCACATAGGCTAATTTGTTAACTAATTCACTTTCTTTAACAAAACAGAGTAAAGAAGACAGGGTTCTTTCTTAAAAGATAACGTTGGTTTTTTAGAGTTTTATTGTTTGTTTATTTTTAAAAATCTATGCTTTGCCACACTACAGGAGTCCATCTTCTCCCCATAGATTGAATAAGATATTTAAAACTGCAGAGTAATTTATGTATAATACAATTAGTATATTGTGCTTACTTTACAGATGAGGAACCTGAAGGAGTGAAGCAAATGGATTCTCACTCGGCTTTATAGTATCAGTCCTCTCATCATTTTTTATTCTCAGTTTATACTAACTCAGATAATTATTGAATTTGTCATTATTCTCTTCAAATTGCATTCTACTACTTATTCAGTTGCTCCTAAGCACAATTCAACATTTCAATTTTAATTAAAATAGAATTTGTTTCATTTAAAAACCTCTGCATATTCAATCTTCTTAACTTTTGAAAGTATCATAAATTGTATGCATCATATTAAGCAACAGAGAAGAGTGACAATTCTTACTTTTAGGCAACTGAAACTGATGATTGATTTAACATGTTTTAAAATTTTGCTTTAAATCATCCAAAATTCTGATCTCATTTTTAATTCAGAAATATCACAAACTGAGAATTCCTACAAAATGAAAAATTGGTGCCTGATTGAACTGAAATTTAAATCAGTCAGAGAAAAAAAAAACAGTGGAATTTAGGAAAACTCTCATTATCTTGAAGTACTTATTCACTTTCTATTCCTTTTTACATACACACCAAAAACAAAGATTATTCATGCATTATATGCATCATCTTTCTGGTTAATTATATTTTAAAGAAATCTCTAATGACAGTATAATAATGATAATGCGTAATTTTCATGTCTATTTTCAGACAACACTTCTACCTTAGAATCAAATGCATATTCTCCAAATACAATTTGTTGCTTTTGTCAAGCACACAAAGTAAATGGATTCATATTTTAAGTTAGAATATCCAGGTAAATAAACATGAAATTATGTTATTGGTAGGAGGTATCTTACAAAGATTTTGACAAAATAGCTGAAGTGAAGCATTTTGAACATCATTTATTAAAGTTGGAAAAATAAAATACATATAATCAAGGTATATCTGGGTTTGCTTTTCTGAGTTTATACTCATTCAGTGTCTAACAAGTCTTTACTTAATATCTACCATATGATAAACATTATATCATGGCTAAAGGTCACAGAGAACCAAAGTTTTACTGTCAGGGGGCCACTGTCCAAGCGGAAGGCCCGGGCCAAAATTTCCAATTCATAATGCAGTAGAATATCTAAATATCGTGTATGTTCAGTGTCCTATGAGACCATAGTCAAAGAGAACTAAATTCATCTGACAGGCTGGTGTCAAGAGAAGTATATCTAAGAGGATATGAGAGGTCACATCTTAGAAACAAAAAAAAAGACAAATATATTTGTTGCTCTGTTACAGAACTTTCCAGCTAAAAGCAACAACCAACTTAACACTAACTACTTCCATCAATTCTATTTATCAATTTTAGCAGTATAAATATACATTATATGAAAATATTCACTTAATGCTTTTGTTAAGAACATAAAGTAAATGGATTCATATTTTAAGTTAAATATCCAGGTAAATAAACATGAAACTATGTTATTGGTAGGAGGTGTCTTACAAAGATTTTTATAAAATAGCTAAAGTGAAGCATTTTGAACATCATTTATAAAAGTTGGAAAAAGAAAATACTTATATATAATCCAGTTATATCTGGGTTTGTTTTTCTGAGAACAGAGGGAACGAAGTAATAATTATAGATAAATGATATATTATTCCTGAGAGAATATTTACTACTGTTAAAATGAACAATTGTATATTTTATAACAAATCAAATCTCATAAGTAAGCATGGACCCCACAGGGTAATACAGGACAACATTTTAAACTTGAGTATTTCAGGAATTGAAGTGTTTTATAGTTTAAACAGTCTCCTTTGGATAATTCATCCTCTTCAAGGCACATAAACAGTCTTTCAAATAATCCTTCACTTCAGATCTCTAGTAGATTATCTGGGTTTTTTTGCACCTTCTTGTCTACTACCTTGGGATAGAGATGTTTCTTGATTTTCTATGGGGCAAAGTAAGGCTGTGGGAAGTCAGAAGTTCTACCTGAGTCTTACCTGTCTTGCTCATCTCCCTGTGGCACTACTGTTCAATTTCCCCAGCAGAGTGCCATTGCTAGAACTCCAAATAGGAATCAAGACAGAATATTTTGAGGATTTGGTTTGTTTGTTTTCCTTTCTATCTAATAGAATCTATCTAATAGAATCTCTCTACGAGAACATCTGACTTTCACGGGGAGATCCATGTACATGTATCTAATTATTTGTCCCCCTTGCTTCCATATCCCTAATCTCTTCTACATCCATCAGGTTTGGAGTAGCAGGCTTCTTACCTAACCTTTCTATAGCATATAGGAATTTCTCCTATATCACATCTGCCCAATGCCCACATGGGATTTGCTCTGCCCCTTTCACAGATTCCCAAACTGTGGATGATTAGCAAACAAACAAGTCGAGAAATAGAGAAACATGCAGCAAGAGAGTTACCAAAAATATTCCTATTAGATCCAGAAAGCTCAAGACCACCAATTAAAGTTTTAGCCACACAATATGTAAAGTCAGAAATTTCCCATATGCCAGGAATAACAGTAAACATAGAGATCAATATGCATTGGCCATCTTTAGTCCATGTATATAACAAACCTAGAGAAAGCCATATGTATTCTAGGACCTAGATGAGTACAAGTGGTTTGATATTAATGGTGAATGGCCAGGAAATCCAACTGTGCCCTAGACTCTGCTCATATTTGAGTCAGGAAATATATGTGAATTTGATAGGTGTCATTTCCAGACAAAAGTTTTTAGGAAGTACTGCATGATTCTTGCTCTTTCCAACTGTCATGATGACAGATAATATTCATGATAAAGACTCAGTCTGCATCCATAAGTGAGCTCAACAGAAAACGGAATACCATCTAAGCCAAGATGAATAATACACAGTGTAGCAAGAAACCCATCCTTTTTGTGCTAACTTATAACCATTTGGGGTTGTTTGCTGCCATAACATAAACTAGTCAAACCTGACTAAAACAATGCAAATGTATTTGGGTCCTAATTCTGGTTTGGTCATTTGTTCATCATAATTACATTACTTTACTGAGAGAACATGAATTCTAATTAATTACTCATAACTGAAAGGAATTTTTATAAATCCATTTTGACAGTAGAGATATTAGAGCAGGCACATTTTTTATAAGTACTAGTCTTTTTTACCGACTCAATCTCATTTTACCATTCATCATAGCTGGCTTTCTCAATTTTGTGTGACACAACAGAATTTGTAGCTCCCATACCAGACACAATTTTGTCTTATGCTTACTCTTAATTTTTTATCACAAGTCATGAGTGGCACTGCTATGAATTTACCACTGGATAATATTTGCATATTTAAAATTATACTATAATTACAAATAAAATGTCTTGAGATATAATTTACAAATCCAGATACATCTATGTATGCATAATGTATTATAATTGTTCTTCACCCCAATAACACCAATACAATGCTCCCATTTCTCACCAATAATTGTGCCATGTAACACGAAGGAAACATGGCAAAAGAGAAAAGAGTCTAAGGATATTCTTTGAACACCTCTTCAAATATATTACAATATCTTAATGCAATCCTACTGCTCTTAAAATTCTACAATATCTATCACATCGCTCTTTTTTTTTTTATGCTCACCTCTACCTCCTTATTACAGGCCCTTATGTTAGATTTCGAACACAGCATGAGTGCACTGTCTCTCCTTAGTCTTCCTACTTAAGCATTCCTATCTTGCCAAACATCTCCTTTTTCAATTTCAATTCCATGCTCAAAAATTTCTAATAATTAATGTAAGATAAAGCCCAATTAGAATCTTTCTCTTACCCTTCCTCTCTGACCATCAGAAAAATCATAGTATAGCACTTTATGTAATGAATGTTTTTTTTTTCAAAGAATCTCAATTTTCCTTCTCCCAAAATCTTTTGAAAATATTCTCCATCTTACAAACTTGTAAGGTCCTTGATGTTGGGGAGTCTAGTTTTATCAGCACAGTATTTTATAGATCACTGGCACTCAGTACATATTTTATTAGGACTCTATAAAATGTCCAGAAGTTCTCCATATTTCTTCATCTGATTTTTGAGTATGAAGCACCCATATGGATATGGAAAAAGACCACAGTCACTATGCTGCTTGTGAATGGTTAAATCACCTCTGGATATTATTGAACTTCTAAATTAGATCAAATATATTCTCTATGTGGCCTAGTCTATATATTTCTCAGAATTTTACTTATTTTCTCTCTAGCTTTCTCAGTTGTATTTAAAGCCACCATTCAGAAGATCTATCTACCTATCTATCTATCTATACACACTTTATTTTTAGAGAAGTTTTATGTTCACAGCAAAATTGAGTGAATGGTACAGAAATCTTTTACAAACTTTTTATAGAATATCTTTTTTTACAGAATATCTTTCAGCACTAATAATCTGGAAAAAGGGATACATCTGCTCTGTCTTGAAGCCATTCATACTTACAGTTTTTATATAACATGGATCCATTAGAAATGTTCTCACTTTACCATTCACTAAAATGTATCAGGTATGTTAAAATACAATTGTAGCTAAAAGACAAATGCTTTATTTCTCTCAACAAGAGCGCTTGTTGAAAGAAACTATTATGAAAGAGCTGAAGAAAATGTAAGACCCTGCTTTGATGTATAAGATGTAATATTTATAATATTAATCATAAAATCAAAGAAAAGAAAGAAAATAAAAATGAAGATGCTAAACAAGTGTTGAAAATTTTGGTCAGTAGAACATGACAAGAAAATGGATAAGATATATTATGCTATTGTCATAAATTTTAAGACCTAGGTTTGGTTTTGTTTTGTTTTACATTTTAACATCTCTGAAAATGGTAGTTTTCTTACATCTCATGATTCATTGATAATTACATGCATTTTTTTATTTCTTGATAGTACATAAAATAATGGCTTGTTTTATAGATTGCAACTTAGTCCATGAAATATGGCAAATGTATGAAATATTTTAGGGTTTGTAATGAAAATTAATTTTACAACTGCTACCATGATTGCATTCAGGAGTCATTCATTTCCAAAACATTTAACTTAATATTGTACTATGAAAAGTGCATAATTTATATGATCAAAGGGAATTGTTGATAACCTACTTAAAGCTTTATACAGACACACACACACTAAATATTCCAGGACACATTAGCACTAGAGCATTTCTAAAGCATCTTTTAAAAAGCAGATATATATCTACATCTATATCTATATATCTATAGAAAGAGGGGGTGTGAAACGAGGCATTTAAGTATTTTACACTTTGACATTATGAAATATTTATGCTCAAACTCCCACAAATGGAACAAATAATGTCAAAAAAACTGAAAGATAAATGCCTCACTTACAAGAGCATCATTGGAAATAAAATGTGAAGATTTACATCCCCCCCCAAATATATATGTAAATGCATGAATTCACTGCATACTTACAGATTTAAATATTAAAATCTAGCTGAAAAATATTCATGGCTTTTGTTTTTGGTTTAGAAGGTTATCTTCCAAAGGCAACACAATGGAACTTAAGTTTTAAAACCTCTCATGTTGGGGCGCCTGGGTGGCTCAGTTGGTTGAGCTTCAGACTTCAGCTCAGGTCCTGATCTCACAGTCTGAGTTTGAGCCCTGCATCGGGCTCTGTGCTGACAGCTCAGAGCCTGGAGCCTGCTTCAGATTCTGTGTCTCCCTCTCTCTCTGACCCTCCCCCATTCATGCTCTGTCTCTGTCTCAGAAATAAACATTAAAAAAATTAAAAAATAAATTTAAAATTTCTCATGTTTTTACATACATAGGTAATAGCAATTTTATTTTTTTCTACCTATTTTTAATATTAAATACCTGAGTGATGTTCTCTCAGGTTGTTATGAAAAATTTTCTTCATTATTCTGATTGGCTTTGACATGAGAAGATTTATGTTTCTGAAATATATTGGGTCAAACCTCAATATAAATAAGCAAAAGGTCTATGATTTTTAACTTTTTATTGTATCTATTAAAAACTGCCATCAAAGTTCAATCATACTTAATGCTATATTCAAATATTTCATTCTGCAATTTTATAACCATGCTTTGTAAAAAGTAATAGGTACAACTTACAGACAAAAAAATAAAGCAATTATTTATCCACTAAAATCAAGTGAACAACAGCATTATCTTTGAATTTCTGTATCTGCCTCCAAAAAAGAATTATTCTCCTTGTGCCCAGAAATAACTGCTATTCTGGATTTTTGTTAATAATCTCCCTGCTCCTGGGATGCCTGGGTGGCTCAGTCTGTTGAGTCTGACTTTTGATTTTGGCTCAGGTCATGATCTCATGGTTCATGAGTTCAAGCTCCACACTGACAGTGGGGATCCTGCCTGGAATTCTCTCTCTCCTTCTCTCTCTGCCCCTACGATGCCTGGTTGCTCTCTCTCTCTCTCTCTCTCTCTCTCAACAAATAAACTTAAAAAAAGAATCTCCATGCTCCTCTTTATTCCCAAATGCGTATTGTTTAATTTTGCCAATTTTAATCTGTATATTTTTCACTTTAAAAAAATTATTTGCCTAAAATTACACTTCAATATAATAACAGTAGATCTATTTTTCCTTCACAAGATCTCTTACTTCTCACCACCTCCAATAGTTCATATATTTGCAGGCTTATCATCAAAGTGGGTAATTCATTGGTAAATGTCAAGAGGAAAGATAACTAATCTATATAGCATGAACTGTATTCACTGCCATTTTTTTGTTTGGCCAGATAGAGTTATTGCTGAAAACTGGTCCAGTGCAGCCTAATACAATCATATCCATTGCTATAATAATGACTTAGAGCTGCAATGATGTGTAGAGTTAATAACATCACTTTCATGCAAAAAAAGAAGAATACATATGACTCTAGTTGGATAAGGTAAGTTATAACTCAAGGATTTCAATTCAAGCATTGGGTTCAGCTCCTTGAAAGTTATCACTTTACACAAAAATAGATGCATCAGAGAACAGGGGTGTGTTTGCCAGCTGAATATATGTTTCTTTGTTGTTTGTATTTTCCCATCCTATATTTCTGCTGTTGTAAAATGGAAACTGTAGCGAAGAAGAGTCAAATTTTGATTTGTCATTGTAAAGGCATGAACAGGAATATGTCCAGCATTGCTCTTGTATCTCAGTTACCCACTTTCTCATTGAATTCATTTCTATCATTTTCTCATGTACTTTTTGACAGTGATTAAGGGCTTTCTCCACATAATTATATATTACCAGTTTTTAATAGTTAAGTTATAATGTATTAATGCATCAAAAGTGTTCCTAATTTTTTTTGAACTGTGCTGCAGACCCTTGTTGGAGATATGTTTTTCCTCTGAGCCTTACAGAACAGGAGTCAGGAGTATAGGGCCAAATATTAAAAGTTTTAGGCTTTGCAAGCCATATACTCTCTGTTCCAACTACTGAATTCTGCTTGTGCAACACAAAAGCCACCACAGACAAAATGCAAATGAATGAGAACAGTTATGTTCTCATAAAACTTTATTTATGGACACTATGATTTAAATTGCATATAATTGTTATGAGTCTTCAAATATTCTTCTTCATTTTATTTCTTCAACTCGTTTGAATTGTAGAAACTATTCTTGGCTTGTGAGCTATGCAGAAATAGGCAGTGGGCCAGATTTTGCCCCAAAACTGTAGTTTGCCAGCCTTGTTCTAGATCAGTACTTCTCAATTCTAGCTGTATATTGGAACAAGAGTCGGAACCAATAAATTGAATCATAATCTCTTTACTGGGGTCCGCTGAGCTTTTTTTATATTGTAAAAGCTTCCTCAATGATTTTAATGTTAAGATTCTAATCAATCCTAGTAAGAAAGTATTTTTCTTCCATTTCACTGTTAGATTTTTCCCCCTCTATTAATTCCTCCAAATATCTATATAAGCTCAACAAGCACATATGACAAAAGTGTGACGCAACTACAGATTGCTGTTTACTAGTCTCCAGTGTGAGTAGATGAATAATCTTCTTAGATTTGCAATTGAAGTACACATATTTTAGCCCTATTCCTCTTTTCCAGCAAACTACAACACAGTACTGTATTCACCTCCTGGTGGTCTGATACTCTGAAATAATGTAATACATGAAAAACTACTTTCAAATATAAACCATTACCCTCCTATTTCTGCCTGACACCCCAAACTTCACTTGATTTACAAAATCTAAAACCATGGAATGTGGGGCGCCTGGATGGCTCATTTGGTTAAGCGTACAACTTTGGCTCAGGTCACGATCTCACCGTCTGCAGGTTCAAGTCCTACATCAGGCTCTGTGCCGATAGCTCAGAGCCTGGAGCCCACTTTGGATTCTGTGTCTTCCTCTCTTTCTGCCCCTCTCCCTCCCCCCTCTCTCCTTCTTCCTCTCTCTCTCAAAAATAAATAAACATTAAAAATGTCTAAAACCATGGAATGAATTGATCCACCCCCTCACAATCCTTACTTCTTTTATTGTCTAGGATTCTTCATCTGGGTGCAGTAAGATCTCAGCACAGCTGAAGGTCAAGTAGAAACTGTCAAATATCAACTCTCCAAAGACCGCTAGAAAAAACTATTACTGATCAAACAAAGCAAAGTTTATTAGACTTACTCCAGTAAGGAGGACATTATTTTGACTTAATCTTACTGTCTCAGAAGGGTAAAGTCAGAGCAGAGCGTACACATAAGGGGCCTCAGAGACTGGGCTGAATGGTTTCAAGGTTTTGGTTTTGGCTTGGTTTTCGTGGGAGTGGGGACTTGGCTAAATGATTTTAGGGTGAATTTTGCAAGGTGGAAAACTCGTTATGATAAGGAAGTTTACAACATAATAGTTTTAGCTTCATTGACATGGTGAAGTGAGAGTCTTGAAGCAAGTCTTGATGACTAGTGAACAGTTTTGAAAAGTAAGCTATCTGAGTTCTTTTCCATGTCTTATCTTTTAGAAACAAGCATTTCTTAGGGCAAATTGCTAAATTGTTTTTGCCTGGTCACAGTAGTGTTCGGCTCAGGGACAGAAAATTATGTTGCTATCAGTACTCAAGGCAAATAGAATGGAGGAAAGAGCACTCTGCTTACTTCATAAAGCAACTCTTAAGAAAAGTGAGTGGGCAACACAGTTTTAAGTTTGTTTAGGTCCTAAAAATCTGAATCATGGATTGTACATTTTGTATTTTAGGTTGGGTTTATTTCATATTGTAAAGTACAAACTCCAGGAGTTAAAATAGATTTTTTTCCAAAAAATATTAATTTCATGTTCAGTTGTGGTTTATTCCTGATTTTATAATTAGATTGTCCAATGTATATTTTCTAATACCACCAAACAATTCTCAAATTCTTAGCAGACACTGCGTATCAGATGCGAGTTACATGGCATGTTGTTAATCTATGCCTCTGACCAACTGGTTATAAATCAGAGGCCCCCAATACCTCCTAGGGGGTCAATTAATTTGCGGAGTGACTTACAGAACTCAGGGCAATGTTTGCTTACTAGATTACTACTTTATAACAAAAGATATTAAAGGATTCGAATGAGCACCCAGATGAAGAGCTACATGGGGGCAAAGTCCAAAAGGAACCAAAACACAGACACTCCTATCCTGGTGGAGTTTGGGGTATGCCATCCTTCCAGCACACAGATGTGTTCTGGGTCACAAACCTGGAGGCTCTCCAATCTCCATCATTTTGGGGTTTTGTGGAGCCTTCATAACATAGCCATGATTGATTAAATCATTGACTATTGATCAGCAAACTCAATTTTCTGAAATCCTTCGCCCATCATGGGTCTGGGACTGGATATGCCAACCTCTAATCACATACTTGGTTCCCCTTGCCACTAGTCCCCATACCTGAAGTCTTTCTAAAAGTCACATTATTAATATAACAATAATAAACTTTTATTGTTCTCATTACTTAAGACATTTCAAGGATTTTAGGAGCTCTGCTGCAAGAATAGGGACAAATACCGAATATATATTCTTATAAATCACAGCATCACAGGTTACCTTTTACTGCTTTTCTTGGTACAGAGAGTGTTCTTTTTAAGTCTATTTATGGATATTTTAGAAGAAGTTAGAAAAGTGTGCTTATTTGTATAACATTTTGAAAAGAAATTTTTTATGTAATAACTTCTAAGATAATATACATATCGATCACTAAGAGTCCAGTATATGTACATATTGAGTCACTGGCATAGTAAGTAGTTGCTTTGTGAGAATAGCTGGGTTGAGAGGACTATCGATGTGGTAGATAAACAACCCACGATGACCTGGTAAGATGCTATGGGAAATGAATATTCCAACATCTCCTTTCTACTTTCAACCTTCTGGTATCATTAGCTGAAATAAGCCAGAAATCAGAGCTGGCTGAAGTAGTCCCTTTATGCTATGCCTCTGTGTCACAGAATGACTAGAGAGGGTCAAGAAGGGATCTGGAGAGGAAAATGGAAGATATGCAGGACAATCTCTTTTTACATGATTTTATGTGGGTCATCTTTCATTCAAGAGAATGAGAAGACAAGAAAGAGACTGGGATAAAATATTGGCAAAAAACATATCTGATAAAGGACTATTACTCAAAATGTACAAAGAATTCTTAAAACTCAATAATAAGAAAGCAAACAACCAGTTAAAAATGGGCTAACGAGCTTAACAGACACACGTCACCAAAGAAGACATGTAAATGACAAACAAGCATAAGATGCTCCACATATGGCATCAGGGAAATGCAAATTAAAACAATGAGATAACACTATGTCTATTAGAGTGTTCAAATCCAGAACACTGACAACACCAAATGCTGACAAGGATGTGATGCAACAAGAACGCTTATTCATCGCTAGCAAGGACGTAAAACAGCACAGTCACTTTGAGGAAAAGTTTAGTGGTTTCTTATGAAACAAATATACTCTTATCATATGATCCAACAATTGTTCTCTTTGATATTTGCCCCAGAGTGGTGAAAACATACTCCAAAACCTGTCTGGGTGGGGGTGTGGGGTTATAGCAGCTTTAGTCATAATTGCAAAACTTGGAAGTAATCAAGATGTCCTTCAGTAGGTAAATGAATAAACTTCGGTATATCCAAAGGAATATTATTTAGCACTGAAAAATGAACTTTCAAGCCATGAAAAGACAGGGAGGAAGCTTACATTCATAGTACTAAATGAAATAAACCAATAAGAAAAGACTAAATACTGTATGATTCCAACTGTATAACATTCTGCAAAAGGCAAAACTATGGGGCAGTAAAAAGATCAGTGGTCACTGGGGGTTGGGTGAGAAGGATGGATGAAAAAGTGAAACACAGAAGGTTTATAGGACAGTGAAAATGCTATAATACTGCAATGATGAATATATATAATCACCAAACCCATATAATGTACAAGACCAAGAGTAAACTATAATGTAAATTATGGACTTTGGATGATTATAATGTGTCAATGTAGGTTCATCTGCGGTAATAAATGTACTACTCAGGGAAAATTGGAAATGGGGCTGGGTATGCATGTGTTGAGGCAGGGGGTATATATGGGAAATCTCTACACCTTCCCTTCAATTTTGCTCTCAAAAAATAAAATTCTAATTTTTTTTAAAAAAGAATGTTGACATTATTTAAGCCACAATTTTGTCATTTGTAGTTGAAAGCATCTTCACTGATACACTACCCTGAGTCAATTACTAATTTTATTCCCATTATCCAGACTAAAAAAATATATATAGTCAAAAAGGGAACTTAAAGTCACATGGCTGGTAAGTGTCAAAACCAAACTAAGTATCAGCTGTATCTGATTCTAGTGCCCAAGCGATTAGCTTCAATGCTATATTGCCTCTCATACAACTTATGTGTAATTAAACATGCATATAAAAACAATTATTTATAGTTGAAAGTAATTTTGTTATATTAGATTTGGAATGAAGAGACATCTATGTTTTTTCCTTAATTTGTGAACATTACTTCAGTGAGCTTCATTTTCCATATCTGTAAAACTGAAACGAACAATATGAATCATACAGCCTTGGTGGTTATGTTACTTAAGTAATATATTGAAAATATTTTGAAGCAGTAAAATCCTATACCAACCTGCAAATTAACAATATTTATTAAGGTGCATTTTAATTTTTTGTATCTATTTACATATTTCTCTACCAATCAATAGATTTCTCAGACAAAATAACTTCTGTGTTTCTACATTTCATCAGTAGCTTTTTCTTGTTTTTCCACAGCTCCTTGTCTCTTCTAATTCAATGTAAGCTCTTGAAGCTGAGGATTATGATTTCACAGCTTGATATCCCCACAGACTTCTGAATCATAAAGTGATACACATAATAGATATTCAATACATTTTGTTGAATGAACATGATGGCATCCTATCCTTTTACATCCAACATATACATTTCCTATTATATCCATAAAGTATGAGATGATCCTTATTTCCAATGTTAAGTAAAAATATAGTATCAACAGAAAATAATATATTATTCTATAGCTTAGGTTACGAGAAATGTTCTCACTTGTTATTCTTCCTGAATAAAGTGAACTCACCAGGAATAACATTTTTGAATTTACTTCAATTGGCTCAGATTTTTGGAAAAGCTGAAAAGTTTGTAATAAAAAGAAACCTGCTGGGTATCAATATGCAATGATGCCATGACTCATTTCCGCCTCTAGCTTTTTTTTTTTTTTTTGCATTTTTTCCCTTCCCACCTATCTGTCCAACCACCCATAGTCCACAAGACACTAAGAACATAAGCTTACCTGAAAGAGTTCTAAAAATGCATTTGGAAACACACCTTTCTTTCTCATTCTTACAATTTTCATTTCTAAAATGCATATTTTACTATAGATCTCTTAGGGTTTTAATAAACTAAGTCCCACTAAATGCAGCAAATAATCGAACTATATTCACCCAAAAAATAATAAAGTATAGTATAATACTAGATATTTGATGCATGTGACTTTTTGAATATGTTAACATCACTTTACAGAAAGGACATCAAGTGAAATGGAGAAATGGTTTAAATTATTTTTAACTTTTGACATGATTTCTGCTAAGGAAGAAATCATCTATTGTCTAAAACAAATTTGTATATATCTTATTCATCACGTTTGTTACTCTCCCTTGACAACTAAAAACAGATATGAGAATGCTTTTATACATAAGTCTATGGGTCAGGAATAATTTACATCAAATGTTTATTTGATTCCATGTAACCTAGAAGCAGTATTTAAGGTAAGTGAATGTAATTTTTAAAATATAAATGTTTATTAAGCACTTACTATAAATCAGAGACTATGTCGAAAACTTTATCATTTTATTTATTTCAGTAAAAATTATCTAGTATAGACAAAATGATCCCACATTTACAGTGTAGGAAAGTAGGACTCTGGGACAAAATTACATGACTCCATTTCTAGGGCTTTTGCAGAACTCCATAAAATGCACAGGCTTTCTGATTTAATAGTCAACAATAACCAATGTCTTGCTTCTGAGGTCGATCATTGTATGGACTTAAGCAACTCACAATTATTCTGTGCTACTGTATCTGTCCTTATACAATGAAAAGTAATTAACCCATTCCTTCTTTCCTATACCATTCATTGATCCACTCATTCGTCCAATCAATCAATATTTATTGAGCATATAAAATCTAGCCTAGCCTTAGCTCTCAAGATCTAGGAATATAATATGCAAGCACTGCCTTAAGAGACTTCCAGTGTACTGAAAGAGACACAATTTAAAACCCTAATTACAATGCAGGAGATAAACGCTGTAATAGTGGCATGCACTCGGCTCTAATTAGAACACAAGGAAGGTTCATTTAATTGAGGCCCAGTCTTTTATCTGGAAAAGCTTCCCAGAGGAAGTAGCATTTGAACTATTTGTGGTGCAATGTCCTCAAGCCAGTATCCAGTCCCTAAAGTAAACTCACTGTTTTTAGCACTCAGTAAAAATTTCCTTTATTGTCTTCATTTGCTGGATCAATTAAAATAAGCACTTGGCCCTTTAAAAGATTTATTTGGGCCAGGGGGTGGGGGGTGATGCCTGGGTGGCTCAGTTGGTTGAGCATCTGGCTCTTGATTTTGGCTCAGGTTATGATTTCACATTTCATGAGCTCGAGCTCCACGTTGGGCTCTCCAATGACAGTACCGATTCTCTCTCTCTCCCTCTTTCTGCTCCTCCCCTCCTCTCTCAAAATAAATCAATAAATCAATAAAAAATATTTTTGGTTTTGAAACATGGACTAGGCATTACTGCTCCTTTCCCAGTCTCTTAGTTTTAGAGACAGAGAACTCAATAGGTAAGAAGAAGTTAGGCATATGTGTCCTACTGATGAAGAATCAGTGAATTAAAAAAAAGAGAGTTTTTTGGTAACAGTTCAAAAAGGGCTCTATCGTTGAGCAGGGGTTTCTTAGATGCTCTAAAGTCTAGATTCTACATAATCCTATCACCACTCCTCCTATGCTCTATCATCACTGGCCATTTTCTTACAATCTGAGAGTAAGTAATTCGAAATTGGTCAACTCCTCGTGCTTATAAGAATGAATACAACTACAGACAGGCTGTATACAGTTTTCTATCTTTTCCCGGGCTGATGCACAAAGTTATCAGGTTTTGAGTTTCCTTCAATCCTTAGCATTGCAAGTGCCTTAACATTTCTAGAACTTCAAGCATCCTACTGTGTATTCCAGGAAAGAGGGAAGACAAAATAAAAAATAAATTTTAAAAAAAAGCTTTATTTCTTATTGAATCAGCTTTTTTACATAGACTTTGTAGAGTTACTACATATTGTATGGCCATTTCTAGCTACAAGTGAAATAATAATAGTAACAGTGGCAGTAATCATCTCTGCAATGTAGTATGGCCTCAGATTATGTTTTACGGTCAGCGTCAACAAGATTTATTAGTGTTTGGCATATGAGAATTGAAGGAAGAACTCAGGATTATTTATAGGTTTTGGACCTGAGAAACTGCTTGGCTATAGATGACATTAATTTAGAAGAAACAAGTTTTGGATCAGAGAGAAAACCCAAGATTTCTGTTTTGATATTTTCAAGTTTAGAGGGCTTAAAAGACCTATCAGGCCTATGTGAAGTTAGTATACAGTTAGGAGACAGGTTAGGATTAGGGTTATAAATTGAGAATCATTCATACAATAATTTTGAAAACCATGGAAAGAGATGAGATCACCAGAGACAGTGTTGAGAAACAATTCTCCAAGACATTTCTGCAGTTTTTGTCTGTAACTATCTTTTTTCAAGGATGTTTGTGTAGTAGATTGCCTTGGGAGACAGAGATGAAGCAGAGGTGAAATTTGATTCCTGACCAGGGTAACAGAAAGAATAACCATCAGGCAAAAATTCTGGGCATATTTGCTTGTAGTCTTTAAAAGATCAGTTCAGGGGCTTCCTGAACATTGATGGATCTGTGCCATAGTATGCACCTGGGTCATTCTGTATCCATTCTGTGTGCGTTAGAAAAAAGGGGAAATAATGTAAACATGAAGCTCATGTTACCTATTGTACTATGAGCAGTAAAGTCTATTTTCTCTGACTTAAGAATCTTGAGTCTTTTGCCAGGATCTATAAAACATTGGCAAGCTTATTTGTTAGCTTGAAATTAAGGTAAAATTTCAGAACCATCACAGTTCTTGAAAATGTAAATGAAGAAGGAAAAAGAGAAAAAGAATGACATTTTGGTCTAGTCAATATGTCAGATCAAGAGAAACCGGGGATGAAGGAAAGGAGAATAAAAAATAATGCCCAGTCATATCAAAGCAAATCCAGAAGAATTTATTTTACTGTTTTTCATGGAATCCTACATTTAAAATGTGTTTCAAATGGGAGGTCATCTTTGTTCTTCTGATGCCAAGTGTTTAAATAGATAATTGGCCACTGGATTCAGTACGTTGTAGGAACTAAGGAGCTTAACCCAACCTGAGTAGTGGGGAGTTTATACTGAGAGACTAATAACCCATTACCATTGACCATTACTTATTCATAGATCTGTGAAAAATCTCAATCTCTTTAATAAACAGACACTGCTAATGTCATACAGATAATACAAATATTTATGGATATCGGGGAAAGTTATTTTTTAACTTTTTTATTTTAATTTCAAAATAAAACTGTATATTCGCATGCAGTTTTAAGAAATGATACAGACAGATCCTGTTACCCTTCACTCAGTTTCTTCTAGTGATAACATCTTACATAACTACAGTACAATACACAACTAGAAAACTGACATTTGTAAAACTCATTCAGATATCAAGAGTTTTACATTCATTTGTGGGTATAAGTGTACTTAGTACTATACAATTTTATCATATTTGTAGGTTGATGTGATCACCACAATATTTAAGATATAGAACAGTTCCATCACAAGGATCCCTTGTGCTACCTTTTTATAGTCATAACCACCTCCCTCCTTCCTTAAATGAGAATTAGCCAAACAAAACACAGAGAGAGAAATTGGTCTGAAAAAGATGTACAAAAGCTATATGGCATGAGGAAAAATATTAAACTTAAAGAACAGAAAATTGTACTCTATTTTGAATTTTTTCCTTTGTTTTATTATGGGTGGGTTTATAATCTGCTATTTTGGGGAGAAATAAATCTGTATAGCAGATTAAGTGTCTAAATAGCAGATGGAGAGATGGATGGATGAACTGTTGAATGGAACACTAAAATTAAGTACTTTTTTCATTATCATTCTCTTTTTATCATCTATGATCAATCTTAAGCTAATTTACTATACAAATGTTATTAAATATCTTCTATGTATTTTAAAAATCTAAATTATGATGAATTAAGACTATATAATCAATTAAAATATCTTTTATCCAATCCTAGATCCCTGGTTGTAAATTAAGATATGGCAAAACCCAATGGTGTGATTTAGATGACAATACTTTGAAGCAGGATACTATTATACAAATATTTTAGTATGTAAGTTAGAAAGGGATACAGGACATAATTGAGATTAAAAAGCCATGTCAGTTCAAAGTGAGAGAGAAAGAGTAGGATAAAGTGTTAAAAAGCAGTAGAGCATTTATAGTACAGAAGCCATAACCTACACTTCCAACTTTCCTTTCCTCTTGGCCAAGGGAAATTTCTTTTGACATATGACATGAAAATAAAATTTGACATCTTTTCTTGTGTTCTTATTTCAGAATCCTTATTAGTACTGATGGTCTTTTACCAGTGATTCCCAAACTCTATACACAATAGTTCTCTATGTCTGATTACCAAATAGAAGTCAGATTCATGCTTAACTACTTCTCTCCTGGAGTCAGTGAGGGGATGAAGTGAGAAAGAGCTCCTATCATATACTTCTCTGTTTCTTCAGTGTCCTCCAAGGTAGTCAAACTATGTTATACAGAAAAATATAACAATTCCAATAAAAAAGTGAGATGTAGTATTGTGGACTATACCCTAGGTTTCAAAGGAAAGGAATCTTTGAGAGTTCTTCTAATTTGTGTGCTTCTCTCCTCCCCAGGTAGGTTCCCCCTCCCTCAGGTTTATTCTATCTCCTCAAGTAGTCCCTCTTTAAGTCTCTTCATCCAAATATCCATCTACACTCCTGGAAACATACCTTCTCCTACTGACAAGAAGAAATCTTGCTCCTTATGTCTCTCTGTCCCTTGCAACCTCCTCCCTTCACCAGCTTTGAGTTGGTCTATCTACAGGAACACCTGGGTTTCATCAATGTTATATATCGTTCCCCAAGTTGTGGATGATTCAGGGACTCCAGAACCCCCTCCTGAGGGTCAGGATGAATTTTTTGGTTAGGATCTCTTTTTTTTATTTTCCCACCTATGTGAGGAGGAAATATGCCATTCCCCTTAAAATTTCTGTTCAGTAAAGCATATGCACATTCCCAAATACAAATACTAATTTCCATGGATAATATAGTTTACATAATTATTTTAAAAATTTATTTTATTGGGGAACTTGGTGGTTCAGTTGGTTGAGCATGTGATTCTTGATTTCAGCTAAGGTCATGATGTCATGGTTAATGGGATCAAACACCCTGTCAGGCTCTGCACTGACAACACAGCACCTGCTTGGAATTCTCTTTCTCCCTTTCTGTCTGATACTCCATGACTTGTGTGCATGCACACACACACACACACCCACACACACACACTCTCTCTCTCTCTCTCTCTCTCTCTCTCTCTCTCTTCAAAAGCAAATAGACATTTAAAAATATATATTTTATTAATTAAACTAACCAGCCCTTTTTCTAAAGTCACTAGATTCATTTAATGTAAACATTAACTTCAAAAACCTCTCCTTGGGGCGCCTGGGTGGCGCAGTCGGTTAAGCGTCCGACTTCAGCCAGGGCACGATCTCGCGGTCCGTGAGTTCGAGCCCCGCATCGGGCTCTGGGCTGATGGCTCAGAGCCTGGAGCCTGTTTCCGATTCTGTGTCTCCCTCTCTCTCTGCCCCTCCCCCGTTCATGCTCTGTCTCTCTGTCCCAAAAATAAATAAACGTTGAAAAAAAAAATTAAAAAAAAAACCTCTCCTTTACAGTCTTGCTCTGGTGTGGTAAGATAGCAGTGGAGAAGAGTGGCCAATTATGTTTATGAATACCATATGAGCTTATGTTAAAGATGGATATGGAAATTGGAACAAAAATAACATTCCTCAGCTGTTAAAAACAATGAGTGCCTACATATAGAATCAGGAAGTTTTGGGGAATGCAGAGAAGCAGTGAATAATTCTTTGCCAGACAACAGTGCCATGGAAAACAGAGAACACAAAGCTTAGGAAACAGGTAATATTATGGAAAACTTTTAGAGAAAGGACAAAATTATAATTACTCTTTATGAACCTAAAGGAAGCAGCATGCATAAAAATGGCTAAAAGGGCTAAAGTGAAGTAAAAACTGGTCACAGTGAGACTTAAAATAATCCAGGTGAGTGAGCCCTGAAATACCTTTCATCCATATTACCTCCAAGACAGTAATTGCCTCTCTAATGCACAGAAGTACTATGAAAATGAATGGATTTTTTTTTATAGCCAGATTCTAATGAGTTAACATACAAAACAAAATGAAACTGTGTGAGCTCTAGGGATATTGCAAACTGCTAAGTTTCTCAGAACATTAGGATATAATCTTTCAATAGGTTAAAGGAAAAAAAGATATTATCTCAAATATTTATCTTCATTTTCAGATTGTGCCCTGGTCTTGAGAGAGTATTTTAGACTAGATGAAATATGTTTTGATTGTTCTGATTTATCTTATATTAGCACTGTATTAGATTGAAATACACAATACTCAACTATACTATAGTGATCTGTTATTGAGCTATAAATTTTACATTTTATATTACAATATATATGCTCGTGTTTTATAAAATGCCTTTTTGTGATGAAATTTGAGATAATAAAATTATAATAAAAATTGCTAAAATACATTACACATATTCGCTTAACTTTAAAGCAAGGAGTTCTTTTTATTCCATTTTACAGATAAAGAAAATGAGGCTCAGGGAAGCTCTGTTAATTATTCAATTTAATAAGTTGCTAAACTGTAGTTTCAAATTGTTCTGTCTCCAAACCCAGTCCTAAAGTTTGTAAGAAGAGTTACATATCAAAATTGTCACCGGAGAAGTGTTCATTTTAAGCCTCAGCAACTTCATTCAAAAGATCAGTTTATCAGGTCTTCAAAACAAGGACCCACTGTTATTAAAACTATCCATGAAGTTCTTTTAAAATCATAAACAGGAATAGACTTGCTTTCATAATAGTGAATTTGATGGAGTTGGGGATGATATTTTCAGTCAAAAAAGGAACCCATGTTACTTAGTCTCCAGCTGGCAAATGCATAGCATTGTTGGTCTTTTTATTTCAAACTTGTCTTCTACTTAAATCCGCTGATCAAGGAAATGCTCAACACTTTTGATAGTATAAATCAGCAAAGTAAGAGTTAGGTCTCTCTTCTCTTTTTTTTTTTTTTTTTTTCCAGATTAATTACTAAGTTGTGTCGGAACCTTTTTTCCACTTCCCTCTACCCTCTTAAGATCCATTTGTTCTAACTTTTCTTCAACTTAACTAATAATCTCTTCTGTCAAAGAGAACTCAAGGAAACATTGAGAAGTAGGCAGACATTTTTCCATCATCAAAGTCCAACTAATACCTGCTGATGCTAGTAGTATCTTCCCATTCATGCCCTTATTCTTAACTGTTATGTCAAAACCTTATTTCAGGTGAGGATCTAATTAGCACAAATACATTAAGACATAAAGAGTATATTATTTGCATTTTAATACAGGGTAACTACCTAGGACACAGAAAGGAATCTCAGTTATGGAATTTAGACCCTAACCTCTAAGGAAAAGTGGCAGGAAACTCTTTTGGAAAGAGGGATACAGTGCAGAGATTAAAATCATGGATCTTTTCTCATTTTCTCTAAAATCACCAAGCTATGAAGACAATTTTATCCCTTAAAAGTAAATGAAGCCCTGATGATTTTAAAATGCTGACATAGACCATCCCTGCTAAAAGAAATTTGGATGACACATAGAACACTAATTCAGCTATGATAATTATACTTTTAAAACCTTAATCCACTCCTTCACTAGCCATTGAGATAATTGTAAAACACAAGAAAATAAAGCAAAAAGTAAAGAAAAGAAAGCTGTTTAGTGAACAGCTGCTTCGTTGAAACACTGATAACACAAACACTACTTTTACAAAGAAAGAAAAGCTTGATAGAGGTTAACTGAAAATGATCCACACTCAAGACAAATGTAAGATCTATTTTATGACCCATGAACATTGGTAAATGAACTATTTTAATAGAAGAATCATGTGTTTATAAGTATACTTTCTATGTACAGAACATCTTTTTATGCCCTTCCTCACAACTTTTAAACATTATCTTTTTGCTGCAGCCACTACTATGGCACCCAGCCATGCACAAATGTATACTAACAACACCTAGGCTCAGTTAATGTGAATACATCTCTTCCTTTTCCTGGATGTTTCTGCCACCACCATATAGATTGCAATAGCCCAACTAACCACTCTAGCACATGAGAAAAATAAACATGGAAGAATGAGGTATTTATTCTCCTTGGGCAACCCTTGACAAATGGGAAACTGGATGGAGTGGGTACAAATGGTCCCTCTCTGTGTCCCAAGCAGACAGTGCTGAGGGATATTTTACATGGTTCCTCAGAGGGTCCTTCATGTGATTAAAGCCCAATTGCTTTCAGTGGTAACCAGCTCAATGATGTACTCTTGAAGAGCTTTTTCTCCTTCCCTGTTTTGTTCTTTCTTGTTCTCCCCATCCTGTTCCTGACCAGGAATGTACTTGCACTGAAGGCATAATCTCTGGTTCTGAGATAGCTGGTTACCGGAGTGACCCAGATAGCAGTAAACTAATTGATCACTTGGCCAGGAGCTTAAAAGAAGAAAGGTTACAAGATGGTGGGCAAGTTTGGGGAAGAGACAGTATGGATGGAAGTACGAGAGTGGATAAATGTGAAGATTTTTATTGACATATGAATTCCAACAAGAAAACATCTACTGTGAAAGAGGCAGTAAGCAACCAGTGTATAAGAACATATATCAGAAACATTTCACAAACATGTTCTCACAATGAAGATTACCATTTTCCAATAGAACTCAGAGACTGGTTGGTGAACATCTCAGGTTGTAGTTATAGGCAAACTCAACACCTAGATGATTACAAGTGTTTTCAAAGGGAAAGAAAATTCTGTAGTAAATATTTCATGACCCCAGCCCCCTTATTCTTTATAAGACTTAAATTTTTGGTATATCTCGAAACCAAGTCATCCTAAAGTTTTAGAGATACGAAAAACATGATAACTTTGTACACTCACCCACACACACAATGTAATAGTCTCTTGAATGAGAGAAAAATATAAAGCAATGTAGAATTATGTGAGGAAATCTATACATGTTATTCACATTTAAGATTTCATAGAAGGGAAAGAAGATTATCAGGGTGAGATTTAAGATTAACTTCAAACTGGATTTTGAAGGAAAGGAAGAGTTTGGGATGACAAGGAGTAAGAGTAAACTTAAAGGCACACAAGAATAGAAATAGCAGGTATGGGGTAAAGGCAGAGCTAATACATACTGTATTCTTCATAGAAGCCACGTCACAATCTGGCCCATGTCCACCACATACCCCTCCCCAGTTGAAGTCCTACTTCGTCTCAGCCTTTCCCATCACAGTAAATTTCACTAGTATGCGGTGGTCAGCAAGGGGCTATCAATCTACAAATCTTGTAGGCTCTACTTCAACACATATCCTGAGTCTGGTGCTTTTAATCACATCTACCATCAATAGTCTCATCAAACCCACAAACATGTTTCTCCTGGACCATTTTTTCTGGTTGGTCTCACTGTACTTACATTTGCCTTCCTATAGTTTCTTCTTCCACAAGAAGACAGAGTAATAATTCCTTAAAATCCCAAGAAAAATCATGTTACTGTTCCACACAAAACTCTAATAGTTTTTCTTCTAGAATCAGAATAAAAATCAAAATCTTTGCTAGAGCTTTACAAGACCTGGAACTTCTCCCCACTACCTATCTAATCTAAGTGTTAACTGATCCAGCCACTTCTGCCTTCTTGCTTTTCTTTAACCATGTCAATTTTAACAATATTTATTCTTCCAATCCATGAGCACGGAATGTTTTTCCATTTCTTTATATCTTCTTCAATTTCCTTCATAAGCTTTCTATAGTTTTCAGCATACAGATCTTTTACATCTTTGGTTAGGTTTATTCCTAGGTAGTTTATGATTCTTGGTGCAATTGTGAAAGGGATCAGTTTCTTTATTTGTCTTTCTGTTGCTTCATTATTAGTGTATAAGAATGCAACTGATTTCTGTACATTGATTTTATATCCTGTGACTTTGCTGAATTCATGTAGCACTGCTAGGAATTTACCCAAGGGATACAGGAGTACTGATGCATAGGGGCACTTGTACCCCAATGTTTATAGCAGCACTTTCAACAATAGCCATATTATGAAAAGAGCCTAAATGTCCATCAACTGACAAATGGATAAAGAAATTGTGATTTATATACACAATGGAATACTACGTGGCAATGAGAAAGAATGAAATATGGCCTTTTGCAGCAACGTGGATGGAACTGTAGAGTGTTATGCTAAGTGAAATAAGTCATACAGAGAAAGACAAATACCATATGTTTTCACTCTTATGTGGATCCTGAGAAACTTAACAGAAACCCATGGGGGAGGGGATGGAAAAAAAATGTTAGAGAGGGAGGGAGCCAAAACATAAGAGACTTAAAAACTGAGAGTAAACTGAGGATTGATGGGGGTGAGAGGGAGCAGAGGGTGGATGATGGGTATTGAGGAGGGCACCTGTTGGGATGAGCACTGGGTGTTGTATGGAAACAATTTGACAATAAATTTCATATTAAAAAATAAAATAATAAAATAAAATAAACATGTCAACACATACCCACTTTAGGACCTTTGCACTTATTTGCTATTCTTTCTTAAAAACAAAAACAAAAAAGAAAAAACAAAACCCTCTTCTCCATGATAACCACTTGGCTAGTGTCACATTATTTTGGCCTCTACTCAAAGATCACCTCTTAAGAGAGTTCTTCATAATAACTGCATCTAAAATAGTGGTTCCAATCAATCAATGAAAAATAAAATAGGATGAAATAAAACAAAACAAAATAAAATAGTTCCATTTACTCTCAATGTCTTTACCTTGCTTTATTCTTCTTTAGAACATTTTTTATTGTCTGTGATGCTATGTATTTATTTATTATTTATTTCTTCTAACTAGAATTTCAGTGCTATAAAGGCAGGGATTTTTTCAATTTTACTTCATTGGTCTATACTCAGGATCTAAAACAGGGTTTGGCACAGCGTCACTAGTTTACAAATACTTAGTGAAAAGGTGAATTTATTACTTTAATTTTTTTCAAAACCCTATGAGATATGTAGTAGTCCCCATTGTACTAAGAGGAAATTGCACAAAGATATATTAAATGGCCTTACCAGAGTCAATAGCTAATAAGACTTATCAGTCAGATATATTCCCAGGATTCAGCATCTGCATTTTTAATGACTATTTGGTGCTACCTTTCCAGGATGGGATTATAAGAAGAGGAGGTAAAAATGAGGAGAAGTTGCATATTGGTAAGTAGTAAGAGGTAAGCTTTGATAAATCTTATTTTCATACTAGGACATAACAAAATCCCCACATTTAAATCTTATTTATTACCCTTGAGAAAGTCGGGATAGAAGGAACATACTTAAAGATCATAAAAGCCATTTATGAAAAGCCCACAGCTAACATCATGCTCAACGGGGAAAAACTGAGCGCTTTTTCCCTGAGACCAGGAACACGACAGGGATGCCCACTCTCACCGCTGTTGTTTAACATAGTGTTGGAAGTTCTAGCATCAGCAATCAGACAACAAAAGGAAATCAAAGGCATCAAAATTGGCAAAGATGAAGTCAAGCTTTCGATTTTTGCAGATGACATGATATTATACATGGAAAATCCGAGAGACTCCACCAAAAGTCTGGTAGAACTGATACATGAATTCAGCAAAGTTGCAGGATACAAAATCAATGTACAGAAGTCAGTTGCATTCTTATACACTAACAATGAAACAACAGAAAGACAGATAAAGAAACTGATCCCATTCACAATTGCACCAAGAAGCATAAAATACCTAGGAATAAATCTAACCAAAGATGTAAAAGACCTGTATGCTGAAAACTATAGAAAGCTTATGAAGGTAATTGAAGAAGATTTAAAGAAATGGAAAGACATTCCCTGCTCATGGATTGGAAAAATAAATATTGTCAAAATGTCAATACTACCCAAAGCTATCTACACATTCAATGCAATCCCAATCAAAATTGCACCAGCATTCTTCTCGAAACTAGAACAAGCAATCCTAAAATTCATATGGAACCACAAAAGGCCCCGAATAGCCAAAGGAATTTTGAAGAAGAAGACCAAAGCAGGAGGCATCACAATCCCAGACTTTAGCCTCTACTACAAAGCTGTCATCATCAAGACAGCATGGTATTGGCACAAAAACAGACACATAGACCAATGGAATAGAATAGAAACCCCAGAACTAGACCCACAAACGTATGCCCAACTCATCTTTGACAAAGCAGGAAAGAGTATCCAATGGAAAAAGGACAGTCTCTTTAACAAACGGTGCTGGGAGAACTGGACAGCAACATGCAGAAGGTTGAAACTAGACCACTTTCTGACACCATTCACAAAAATAAACTCAAAATGGATAAAGGACCTGAATGTGAGACAGGAAACCATCAAAACCTTAGAGGAGAAAGCAGGAAAAAAACCTCTCTGACCTCAGCCGCAGCAATCTCTTACTCGACACATCCCCAAAGGCAAGGGAATTAAAAGCAAAAGTGAATTACTGGGACTTTATGAAGATAAAAAGCTTCTGCACAGCAAAGGAAACAACCAACAAAACGAAAAGGCAACCAACGGAATGGGAAAAGATATTTGCAAATGACATATCGGACAAAGGGCTAGTATCCAAAATCTATAAAGAGCTCACCAAACTCCACACCCGAAAAACAAATAATCCAGTGAAGAAATGGGCAGAAAACATGAATAGACACTTCTCTAAAGAAGACATCCGGATGGCCAACAGGCACATGAAAAGATGTTCAACGTCGCTCCTTATCAGGGAAATACAAATCAAAACCACACTCAGATATCACCTCACGCCAGTCAGAGTGGCCAAAATGAACAAATCAGGAGACTATAGATGCTGGCGAGGATGTGGAGAAACGGGAACCCTCTTGCACTGTTGGTGGGAATGCAAATTGGTGCAGCTGCTCTGGAAAGCAGTGTGGAGGTTCCTCAGAAAATTAAAAATAGTCCTACCCTATGACCCAGCAATAGCACTGCTAGGAATTTATCCAAGGGATACAGGAGTACTGATGCATAGGGGCACTTGTACCCCAATGTTTATAGCAGCACTCTCAACAATAGCCAAATTATGGAAAGAGCCTAAATGTCCATCAACTGATGAATGAAGAAATTGTGGTTTATATACACAATGGAGTACTACGTGGCAATGAGAAAGAATGAAATATGGCCTTTTGTAGCAACGTGGATGGAACTGGAGAGTGTGATGCTAAGTGAAATAAGTCATACAGAGAAAGACAGATACCATATGGTTTCACTCTTATGTGGATCCTGAGAAACTTAACAGAAACCCATGGGGGAGGGGAAGGAAAAAAAAAAAAAAGAGGTTAGAGTGGGAGAGAGCCAAAGCATAAGAGACTGTTAAAAACTGAGAACAAACTGAGGGTTGATGGGGGGTTGGAGGGAGGGGAGTGTGGGTGCTAGGTATTGAGGAGGGCACCTTTTGGGATGAGCACTGGCTGTTGTATGGAAACCAATTTGACAATAAATTTCATATATTAAAAAAAAAAATCTTATTTATTAACGCCCAATCCAGAGATTACAGGAATTTTATTCCAGCGTTAAAATCTAAATTTAAAAAGAAATTAAAGATAATTACTGCCAAGTTTTAAATGTTATGTTTTATTATTTTATTACAATAGCATAATATAAATATATTGAACATATTTTCTATTAATAAAACAAAACTCCTAGTATTTAAGTGCTATTTGCAAATTTTGCAATTTCCCAAAGGAGAGTAAAAATATTGAGAATTACAGATTGAGTTATTGCCAAGTTAAAAATTATTGGAACTGTCACTTACGAACTATTATTTGCTGATGGCTGTAGTTTGGAAGTGAACATGTAAGAAAATGTATTCATTACCAGAGGAAGGATCATGCACTTCAGTTTGGTAGAGACTAGGACTATAATCTCAGCTTCCATGTAACACCACGCCAAGGTTATTAGCTATAGTCATATTTAAATATTTAGTACTGGACAATACCCCTGAATTGTCTTACTTTAGTGGAAATACACCATCGGAAAATGCTAGCATACATACAGGTGGTATACAAACTACAATTTAATTTTTTAATTCTAAATCATATGTTTTTAAAAATAAATATTTAGAAAACTTAAAAGCTATCCTCAGATACACCAATAACTATTTTAAAACTATTTCTTGCCAATGTCTTTAATTTATAAAATAAGACAATTTAATTAAATGCCTTCACATTTTGTCCTGGTCTCACACTCTGCATGCTGCTTACATAGACTCCAAAGTACATCATTTCTTATAACACTGATGTGTCTTTAAAAGCCATTCTCCACTCTCCAAATTTCATCAGTAATTAATCTTTTTTTCTTTTTTCTTTTTAATTGTTTCAAGACAGATTTGTCTGTCTATATACATGATACAGTTCCCTGGGGATTAAATTTTGTTTTACTTTTGTTTGTAACTCCAACAGCACTAAGCTCAGTAGTTTGTGATTCATTTGAAAATGAAAGTTATGAATATTAACTTTTCTTAACTCCATTATATGAGGAGAAAGTCAAATGAAAGCTAAGTCACACAGCCAAGAGCCAATTCACAATCTGCCAAGACAGGAGAATCCAGATAGTATTACCGGATTCTGCTGTTTACCCAGAGCAGAAATCTCTGGACAAACAAATGGAATGGAGTTGGAACATTTACATAGTAATTTTGACACTGCTGGAAACTTGCCATGGGAGCGAGAACTCCTGGAAGCCACAATCTTAGGGGGACCACAACAACTACGTTGATTTTATCTCTAGGAACCCCAGCAGGTTGTTACTAAATATTTCTCAATAATTTTACAGGTGCAGTAAACAGCCAAAAAGATTCCCTTGTAGATCTGGCAGGGGGAGAGGAAGATAAACCATTGTGAAAAATACTCACACCTTTTTCTGCTTAAAAAATACCTACTCTCTAGTGGGAAAGACTTTATCAGACTTTATCCCACCTAAGGTAAGGGCATTCTCAGACCTTGGTGTCTTCCAGTCTTCCTAGATCACCTAATAGGGTGAGGGTGGCAAAGCTAAGGAACATTTGTGAAGGTCAGAAACACAGACCCATTTAAGCACTGACATAATCACCATTTACAGAATGCTTTCCCTCTCCTATACCTCTCCACAGCCACAACAGGGATCCTTACAAGTGGATTACAGCAGAAATATGTGCAAAATTCAGACTAAGAAATAGTTTTTAGGGAAGCACAAAGACATCAAGAGAGACCAAAACAAGGACACTAGAAGATTTTGAAGGCTCTTGAACCTATCGCTACATTAAACACTAAACACAGCCCAACTCCTAGCTAGATTAACCTGCTTTCTCACAAAAAGACCTATTTACCTCAGCTTTCTTTAATCAATACACCATGTCTAGCTTCCAAGAAACATCATAAGGCATGCTAAAAATCAAGGGGAAAAGGTTTGAAAAGACAAAGCAAGTTGCAGAATAAGAGCTGGGACAGATTTTTGGAATTATAATTTAGGAAACTTCAGGGACATCCATGTGGTTTAGTCAGTTAAGTGTCGAACTCTTGATTTCAGCTCAGGTCATGATCTCATGGTCATGGGATCAAGCCCAGCAATGGGCTCTGTGCTGGGTGTGGAGTCTGCTTAAGATTCTCTCTCTCCCTCTGCTCCTCCCCCATGTGCATGTGTTCTCTCTTTCTGTCTCCCATAAATAAATAAATAAATAAATAAATAAATAAATAAATAAATAAATAAATAAGTAAACCAACCAACCAACCAACCAACCAACCAACAGGAAACTTCAAATAACTATGATTAAAGTATTAAAGTCTGTAATGGAAAAAAAATGATAACATGCACGAACAGATGGGTAATATAAATGGAAAGGTGAAAAATCTAATAACATGCAAGAACATTAAGAAAACTATAAAAGGTATAACACACACATAACTGGAATAGCATAAAGGGAAGGAAAACTTAACAGAGCTGAATAAATAATTGAAGTAATAATGACCAAATTTTTTCTAAAATTAATGATGTACAAACTATACATCCAGGAATTTCAAATAATTCTAAGCCAGAAAACTACCCCAAAATCTACACCTCTGCATATCATAGTCACATAGCAGAAAACCAAAATCAAATAGCACCACATTATTGTCTTAAACCTTATTTTAATTTAAAATCAGGTTTTTAAACATGATTTTCAACAACAGGGTGCTTTCTTGAGATTAAATCTTACATAGAATTCCAACATATAAAACAAAAGTATAAGAGAAGAGTGGCACTTGTTTAAGGGACGTTTAGTGTGGGAAGCATAACACAGGTGACCCTCATCTCCACACACCCCCAGGTCCTAAAACAGCTATGTCCAATAAAAACATAATGTGAGCTACATGCATAATTGTAAATTTTCTAGGAGCCACAATTTTTTTTAAAAAAGTCATAGGTGAAATATGGAGCCTGTTTCCGATTCTGTGTCTCCCTCTCTCTCTGCCCCTCCCCCGTTCATGCTCTGTCTCTCTCTGTCCCAAAAATAAATAAAAAAACGTTGAAAAAAAAATTTTTAAAAAAAAGTCATAGGTGAAATAAATTTTACAACAATATTTTATTTTACCTAATATATGAAAATATCAATAAGTAATCCATGTAAAAATTATCAATCAGAGAGTGACATGAGCATCATGGCACTGTTGAGTCCTTCTTCCTTTTTTCTCTTTTGGGATTTACAATAATCAGACACCCATAACTGGCAAAAAGAGCCTTTGCACAGCATGCCAGGACACCTGAGAGATCCATTCATCTGGGCACCCAAAAGTGACTGGACTGGACCACAGAAGAGGCTGTGGACCAAGGGGAGTGCCAGTATAGGAAGCAGTAGCAGAGAAGGTAGCCACGGTTCTGACAGTGGGCCCCAAGACCTTTCTGGCAGAGGAGGTAGATGGTGAAGGCAGTGAATGGAGCTGGCATGTGCTACAGCTGGAGGGATCAGTTGCACCAATCTCTGAGGAGACACAGCTGTGACTAGGGAGAGGAAAATAAAGACAAGCAGGCACATAACTAAAGGAAAATGTGCCATGCCCTCTGTTGTAGGAGACAAGAGGACTGCCCATGGACCTCTGGGATCCCCCCAGTTGGAAAGTCCCCCTCCCGGTCTGGGCACACCCAAAGCCCCAAGTCCTAAGTACACCACCTCCCACCACTTTTTTTTTTTAATATATATTTCTTTTGGGGGGGGCGGTGCAGAGAGAGAAGGGAACTGAGAATCTGAAGCAGGCAGTGCAGAGCCTGATGTGGGGCTTGAACTCACAGAACACAAGAAGCTTAAACTACTGAGCCACCCAGGTGCCTCCCAACCTTACCAGGGAGTCAGAGATGGTAAGAGAAACCAAAAACTTGTGGTATCGCACTACCTTCTGGAAATCAAAAGGAAGTCTCCTAACTACCAACCTGTTGAATTTAAGAATCAATGTAAACAAAATCTTGCCTAAATAAGAAAGGTGTTGGCTACTTCAAATGTGGCAGCAAAGGCACTTTTCATCAAACACCATGAAGAATCATGGTAATACTCTATCACAAAAATAAATAGGTGACTTTCCAGCAACTGAAGCCAAAGATGGAATATTACAATCTCTCTGATTAAGATATCAAAATTAGCTGTTAGGAAGAAATTCAACAAGCTACAAGAAAACTCAGAAAGGTAATACAATGATCTCAGGAATAAAATTAACAGACGATGTTATTCACCAAAGAGATTGAAATTCTAAAAGATCACCAAACTGATATTCTGGTCTGAAGAACTCAACAAATGAGATCAAGAATGCATCAGTATGCATTGCAAATAGAGCAGATCATATGGAAGACAAAATTAGCAAGCTCACAGATAGGAATATAGAAATGATTCAGGTGGAAGAAGAAAGAGAACTAAGAATTTTAAAAAGTAACTTTACGAAAACTATCCAACTCCATTAAGGAAGCCAACATATAAATAATGAGTACACCAGAAAAAGAGAAGGAAACAGAGAGAGTATATTTAAAGAATAGCTGAAAACTTCCCAAACTTAATAAGGAAAACGGATATACAAGAGTCCATGATGCTAATAGAATACCTTGTCTCAACACAAAAAAAGATCTTTTCCAAGACATTATTTTAAAACTGTCAAAAGTAAATGAAAAAGAAAGAATTTTAAAGGCAGTCAGGGAAATTGATGAAGACAGTAACCTACAAACTACCCTCATTAGGCTTTCAGTAGATTTCTCAGCAGAAACGCCACTGGACAAGCGAGAGAAGAGTGACATATTCAAAATATTAGTAAGATAAAAACACCATCCATGAATATTCTATCCAGCAGTTATCTTTCAGATATGAAGGAGAAATAAATCCTTTCCCAGGAAAAAAGTATTTATAAGATATTTTATATTCTTTTTCTTCAATTAATTCTTCAAATTCAGTGTGCAATTTTTACTTAACATACATCTCAATTTAGATGCTTAATTTTCAGTGGAAATATGTGATATGTATAAAGATTTCCGAAAGATTAGAGTTTCAAAAATATATTCACATACTCATATTTTAAACATAAGTTTTCCAAATTAAATTTTTAACTTTTAATTTCAATTAAGTAATATTAAAATTCTAAATTAAAATTCTGTTAGCCAAATTCCAATTGTTCAAAACCCACATATGAATAGAAGCTGCCATATTGGATGGTGAAGTTCTAGAGTATCATGGTAGACAGCTTAAAAACCACTAGCCTGGTCAAAATAGTTCTCAAAACTATCATTCTAGAGGCTAATACCTTGCTCACTAAGAAGCATTCTGCTTAGTGTTTGGCTCTGGGTGCACTGATAAAATCCTTTTCCTAAACCTACAAGAAGGAGTTTCAGACCACAGACCCAGTTAAATCCACTGACAATAATATTCTGTGAAGGAGCTGGGAATCCTGCTAGCTAGCCAAAATTTCCCTGGCAGTGCTCCCTTTCAGTATGCATATTGCTTTCAAAATGTCAACATAACACCACTCAGAGATTTGTTCATCTCACAGATGGCAAAGTAAGCTCCTTAAATTAATCAGCCTAACCTGGAAGCTACAATAAGTATGAAATAGATTAGGCAGGAGTTATTCCCCTAAAGGCTTGTCAATCCACCAACTGAGAGCAAAGCTGATCACTGCTCTAATAGTTGCAGGTAGTTGCTGAAGATAGGCAAACAATTCCCAGATGGACTGTCGAAAGGAGGGAGTAAGAACTGCATCTGCAAAAGCATACGCACAAAGTGAATTATAATTTCAAGCAAAGTAGCTTAATTGTGGGCAATAGAGGGTAGAGTAATATGAGGTGAAGCAATCAAATGAAATTAATTTGCCTTAACTTAGGCTACTGTAGTTTGTGAACTGTGAAAACTAATTCTTCAGGAAGCACTAAATCTTGGGAGTGGTGGTGATCTTTACAAAGGATGGGTTTCACTTGGAATTTCAGCTGGTAAAATGTCCTGAATAGGGGACATTGACCTCCTATTAAAGGAATAGACAGGAAGAACACTCCTCTTGCTCTCATTTTTTCTGCCTTGGCCCTTCTAAAGCCATAGAGAGTGTAAAAGAACACAGACATGATGATTTACTTTGAATTTGTTGCACTTAAACCAACTCTCCCCAGCTGTCTTCCCATAAAGGAGACTTGTTCTCATTTGTTTTACATCAGTTTATGAGTGATTTGAAAAATTATATTTAATAAAATTATAAATACACATTACATATAAAAAGAACAAGAATAGGGGGCAGCTGGGTGGTTCAGTGGGTTGTGTCTGACTGCAGCTCAGGCCATGATCTCACCATTTGTGAGTTCGAGCCCCACATCTGGCTCTGTGCTGACAGCTCAGAGCCTGGAGCCTGCTTTGGATTCTGTGTCTCCCTCTCTGCTCCTCCCCCACTCGTGCTCTATCTCTTGAATATAAATAAACATTAAAATAAAAAGAACAAGAATAGATTTCAAAAATTACATTGGATGGCATCTATGTGATTTCACTTCCTGTACTGTAATTATAACTTTCTCCTAGCCAATTTGGACACTTATATCAAATTTGGACACAAATATCAAATCTATGTACGATCTGACCATTGCAGCAATTTTTTTAAAATTAATTACAGTATCCAATCATGTCATATACTTCTCATAAACTAAAAAACAAAAACACTAAATTCCCCCTAAAGCCTGAGCCTTATACTCAAAGCCCATCACATTACGTTTCAATCTTTCTTTCCAGATATATCCTTCATTCTTATCCATCTACCCAGGAGTTAAACTCAAAATACATAATAACCAGTATGGTAAATTCACTGACTGACAAAAATTGATACTGGACAGCCTTGGTCTGAACCAGGTTCTTTGAAGTCTCTGCTGTGTCAAGCAGGTTTTTGCTTTCATTATTAGATCTGAGAGAGGTCTGGTGAATTCCAAGGAAGGATCTGACCTGGACAGAGCAGAACAGTATCTGTGAAGGACTCAGGCTGTGACTATTTATCAAGTGGAAACACAGCATTTCAGTTGTATCAAGGTTTATCAGTTGAAAATCAATCTGTAATGCACCCTGAATTATAAATTTCAGATTTCTAATCATTCCTCATGCATAGGATCAAGCAATTAAATATTTCTTGAATTGAATATTTCTAATTCTTTGAATTTTCATACCTCTTAATGTTTGCTCATAAGATTTCTTTTAGATTACTCTTTAGTTTTTCCACCATCTACTTCAACCCATCATCTGTAACTCAGCGGCAACACCAGCTCTACTCTTATGCCTTCCCAGAACACTCCAGTAGAATTAATGGATGGCTTCTTCTCAGGATAACGATAAGTATACCCCTAATGAGAGCTACCATAGGAAGACTTTAATTATGGTTACCTCTAAACGTATTTAGAGTAGAGTTTCTTATTTATTCACTTTGTCATCCATAATGAGAGCCTAACTGAGTGCCTTTCCATAAAAATTCCAAATAAATAAATTTTTTAAAAAGCCACAAATGCTGGATGAGTAACCATATTGAAAATGTATACCCATTTGAGAGTGTGGCAAACAACTGTTTTATGTATATTAAGCCCAAAGAGTTTCTTCTCTAGGGAAAAAATAAGCAATTGTGAGCACACAGGAGGGAAATACAGAACTAAGGACTGTACTTTTAAGGTGAGAGCTATATGCTAGTACTAAGACCCATTTTTACACTTTTATGTTTCAACCTCATATTGCTTTAATAATTTAGAGTGGTTAAATTTACTTTTAATAGTGGAATAAATACTATTATGACCTTTTTACTGGAAAGGAAGCGAAATGTAATTTGTTCCCAATGCAATACTGTAGTTTTATTTTTCTCAACTTTCTGCTGAATGGGTCATCCAAGGGCAAGATAAAGTAACTTGAAATCAAACTTCATTAGGGCAGTGATGTCAACTTGCAAGAAAAGTATAAGTCTCATTATGCTTTCTTTTCAAGATGACCTTCCTGTAACTCCCATCTTGCTTTAATATTTTCACATATTTTATGTATAAAGGTTCACTGAAACTATAAAAATTATTCCAACTTTAGGGCAAAATTGCTTTTAGCTGTATAAAGAGAGCATGGTAACCTCACATCTATTATAGACTTACTTTCCAACTCTCTTTAAAGATACTCACTACATCAAAGGCTAGAATTCACTTTTGTGATAAAGTCCATGACATGCAACACACAGTTCCTGTTCCATCCTGTATATCCTCAGTCTCTTATTTATTTGCTTCTGAGACAGAATAAGGTAATTTGTTTTAAAAAGTGCTCTATCTTCTCTCCTCATCGATTCTTCATTTGTTTCCAATATGAATTTCCCAACTCTTTGTCACAAATGTCTAAAGGTGTAGCAGGATTCTTACATAAAAAGATGGGACACTGAGGCGCCTGGGTGGCTCAGTCGGTTAAGCGTCCGACTTCAGCTCAGGTCACGATCTCGCGGTCCGCGAGTTCGAGCCCCGCGTCGGGCTCTGGGCTGATGGCTCAGAGCCTGGAGCCTGCTTCCGATTCTGTGTCTCCCTCTCTCTCTGCCCCTCCCCCGTTCATGCTCTGTCTCTCTCTGTCACAAAAATAAATAAACATTAAAAAAAAAATTAAAAAAAAAAAAAAAAGATGGGACACTGAGGCCTTTCTATCCAGGAACCAGCTTTATTCATGCCAACCCGGGCTCTGTTGGGTCTGTACCCAAAAAACTGAGCCCCCAGAGCAGTGAGGTGTAGCCTTTATAAATTTTCCACTTCTTTTTCTCCCATACATGGTAACATACAGACATGTTCTGATTGAGTGGTCTTATGATACAGGTTTGTGAGGGATATCACGTACAGACATACAGTCATGAGGAATGTCATATACTCACACATAACCAGGTTGCCTTCCTTTATCTTGAGGTGTTTTTTTTTTCCTCACCACATTCCTTAGGGAGAGGACTCTACCACAAAGGAATTGTGAATAATGAAACTTCTATTGCTACTTTTCCATTTTCTAATTTTTGAATTTTCATCTCATTGTAATTCTTTCTAAGAATGATTATTATGTAGTATCCAGGGCCTTCCTCTGGCATGGGTAGTAGAAATGATTCACAGTGTTGGTTGTATCATCTATACCACCTGGTTTCCCTTAGGCTTATGGTAAATAAATGGCCGACAAACTTCTTTACCATGCCTATGCCTCCCATTTTCACCTCTGAGGCACACATATACCAAATAAGAGAATAAATAATGCTTGCCTCAAAAGTCATCCAACATCCCATTTCATTTTGTCAATCCTTTCCTTTCAGTATGGTTTACTATTACTAAAATAGTTGTGGGGGCAAAGACATAAGCTAATGAGTCTTGTCTAAAATTGGTATACCTGTATTCTTTAGCTTTTAGTTCCTATGTTTACCAAAAGTTAATATTATCACAACTTGTTTGGTATAGTTTGGGGGCTCATTTCACATACACTTGAGTTTCATGTTGTCAACAGTTTAAATTATTTTTATTTTATTTTCTCTGGGGTATTTAGAAAATTATGCGAGAATGTCGGTGGAAGGGAACACCTTATCATTGGTGTATGTCTGGAGAGCAGAGTAGGAACTAAAAGCCATTTTTTGTCTAATTTGTATTTTTTTGCTGCAACTTAAGCCTTTTTCCTCTTGTTTCTTAAGATGAAAATAATTTACATTATTCTCTAAAGGCATGTGCCAATGTGGAACACATTAAAAGTTTTACTGAAACAGATATATTTCTTTCCATATTCTATCTTCTCTACTTTCCACATACTTTATCCTGAAATGTAGCAGAAGAATAAAATAAAAGAACTCTAAAAATTATTTGCAACTAGTGAGTGCACTAAAACAAAAGAACACTTGTTAAGTCTTGGTCTTGAAATTTTATGAACAAGCATAAAGATAATTTATATTGATATGGCTATAATTACAGATTACACATCTCAAAAAAATTTACTAGCCCTGACTTCTCCTTAAAGCCAAATGTGATACATTATAAACTTTCTTCCAGCAAAGAACTAGAAATCTCAAAAATTATCCTTGCTTAATCTTTCCAATGGCTTATAATCCAAGTCAGAAAAATATATATATAACTGTTACGATTTATTCTTTGTGCTGCAATTTAAACTTCTGGTTCCTGGTTTGTTTTTGAGATGGTGACAGTCACCATCCTTTCATAATACTTCATTAGCTACTTAGAGAAATGAAACCATTACCTTGGCCCTTTTGTTTGTTGTATTCTAGTAAACCTAAAGTTCACACTTTGCTGGCAGTCCCCTGGATACTCTCATTCATCTTTGGCTTTCAAACTTCTTGACTACATACTGACTCAGGAACAAAGGAAGATTCCTTTTTTAGAAGATTTTTGAATGTTTTGCTTTGTTTTTATATATATTTTTTCTTTTTTTTTAATATATGAAATTTATTGTCAGATTGGTTTCCATACAACACCCAGTGCTCATCCCAAAAGGTGCCCTCCTCAATACCCATCACCCATCCTCCCCTCCCTCCCACTATATATATTTTTAAGGTCAAGCTTGCTGAATATATCTCATTCTACAGGAATGAATTTATTTATAAACATATTTTGATCACTTTTTTCCCTTCTGTTCTTACCTTAACTCTAAAACACTATCCCATTACAGAGAAGAGGGAAAGGAGTATTCAAAAAATACCTTTTCCATTTCCTTTTTTCATGTAAGCCAAAAAAAAAAGAAAAAAGAAAGAAAGAAAGAAAAGATTATTACATTTCCTAAAAACAGTTCTGGTCAAGGACATTAGCTGCCAGGTAATGCCTAAGGCTCCAGATTCCCAATATTGAGAAACAAGGTGTGTCTGATCAGGACCTAAAGTACTGATTTACATATAACATAGAAATAGTTGGACTAGGCTGGAGATAAACTCTCATGTTCAAGATCAAGCTACAATGGACCTGTGTGTATGAAATTTCTCTCCTATTTCCAAAACTACCTAAGTTTCTCAATTCATCTCAGAGATTGAAAATGTTCTTGATCTGCTTTGCACTGACCAAACTGTTTGTCCTATTCATCCTGTGTTTATTTTTCTAAAATATATCTAAATTAGACAAATTTCTCAGAGGACAATGACATAAAATAGAATTAGTAAACTATCAGAACTAAAAGTTCAATTGAGAGCTGAGTAAAGAAAATATAGTTTCTTCCTAACACTCCATTTATAGTGCAAGAATAGAAACACCCAGAAAATGACTTTATGTCACCAACACTTGGATTTTTAAAGCTAACAAAGGAAATTGTCATTTCCACCTTCTTTCTAATACGGATATGCTGAAAACAAAAATATACCCCCCACCATTTAATAATTTTGTTTAAAAGTATATATCTGGGTTTGCCCTTCAACAAACTGGGAGCAACAATACATCATTCATCTTTTGCCTTGAGAACTTCTCATCTTTCAAGTGTTTCTTATTCCTTGCTCCCTGGCAATTTTTTCACTTGGCAACGCCCTGAGGAGGTCCAAACCCTTTCCTGTTTGACAGAGCAAGATACCTTGTCCTATCACCCTAGGAAATATGTTATGTAAGTGAATAGATGCAACTTAATGTGATTTTCTCCCAAATGACTACAACAGAGAAAGCATATAAAGATTTATGTACTGTATAGTTTATTCATTCAACAGATATTTACTAAGTCTATTATCTACCAAGCTATATATCTATATCTATATCTTTATCTATATCTATATATCTATAGCATCTGTTGCTGTATGTATAATGTACAAAGAATGTCAGGTTAGGAGTATTACTACTGGATAGAATATTTTGGTATAAAGAACATTTTAAGACCTTTCAAAATGGTTATAAGGGTTAATGCTTTATACATGTAAAATTTATGTAAAATATCATAAGTGTGTATAATTTATAATTAAGAGGAAACCCTTCCCTTATTATCTTGCCAATAAATATGATAGAATTTTAGGGTTAAAAGAGGCCTAGGGGCACCTGGGTGGCTAAGTCAGTTGAGTGTCTGAGTTCAGCTCAGGCCATGATCTCACAGTTCTTGAGTTCAAGCCCCCCATGGGGCTCACTGCTGTCAGCCTGTCATTGCAAAGCCCACTTCAGACCCTCTGTCCACTCTGTCTGCCCCTATGCACCTTACACTCCCTCTTTCCAAAAATAAATGAAACATAAAAATAAATAAATAAATGAGGCCTAGATAGTATTAGCTCCTACAATGTAACACATGAAGATACCAGGTAGAAAACGTAAATATCATACAACTAATTATTGAAAGAATTAGAACTTAATATCAGATCTTGTAATTATTTTTCAAATCCCATTTTTCAAAAACTAATAAAAATAATACTTCCTCATAAGCTATTTTATGAAACTATGTGCTATTTCTTAACAGGAATTGAAAAGTATTAACCATGAGATTTTTTTTCATAACCTTAAAAGTATACAATGAATTTTATCACTGTCACCTAGGGGGTGAGGGAGGATAAAAATTTAGGTTAAAATGGAACTCTAAGTCCAGTTCAATAAATGTACTTTGTATTTTAAAAGACCTACTATCTTTATCAGTTTAAATAATGTCAAACCTTATGCATTGCTTTAGTCTAACCAGACTTTTATTTTTGAGAGAGAGAGAGAGAGAGAGAGAGAGAGAGAGAAAGAGAAAGAGAGTGGGGAAAGGGAAGAGGGAGAGAGCGAGAATCTTAAACAGGCTCCATGACCAGTGCAGAAGCCAATCTCACAACCATGAGTTCATGACCTGAGCTGAAATCAAGAGTCAGACACTTAAACAAGTGAGCCACCCAGGTACCCCATAATCAGACTTTTTTGATGCTGCTATTAACCTAGGAATTTTCAAAATATTATCTTGATAATTACCTACTTATTTTCCAACCATGTTGAAACAAGTGTAGGAGATATTATCTCTTACAAGCCAAGAGAAAATTAGTCATATTTCCCATTTAGTACAGATGGAAGATCATTAACCTTTCCTCTGCCTCAATCTCATCTTATGGCCCAGCTGAGAATTTTACTCCACAATTAACTGTGTTAACATGGACAACAGAGAAGACTTATCATGCTCTCTCATATTAGAAGACACATGTCCCCCTATCTGAGAATATTTCCCAGAGCTGAGTTGTGTTTCTGTCATTTGGGTCAATGAATTATTGCCATCCAGGAGAACTATTGGGAATATTTTTTAATTTTATTTTTTATTTTTTAAAATTTACATCCAAATTAATTAGCATATAGTGAAACAATGATTTCAGGAGTAGATTCCTTAATGCCCTTTTCCCATTTAGCCCATTCCCCCTCCCACAACACCTCCAGTAACCCTCAGTCTGTTCTCCATATTTATCGTCTCTTCTGTTTTGTCCCACTCCCTGTTTTTATATTATTTTTGTTCCCCTTCCCTTATGTTCATCTGTTCTGTCTCTTAAATCCTCATATGAGTGAAGTCATATGATTTTTGTCTTTCTCTAATTTCACTTAGCATAATAGCCTCCAGTTCCATCCATGTAGTTGCAAATGGCAAGATTTCATTCTTTTTGATTGCCAAGTAATACTTTTGAGAGAGAAAGAGCAAAGAGGGGAGAGGAAGAGAAAGAGGGGGGTCAGAGGATGCAAAACGGGCTCTGTGCTAACAGCAGAGAGCCCCATTGGGGGCTTGACTTACCAACTGTGAGATCATGACCTGAGCCAAATCAGTTGCTTCAGTCCAAGCCACCCACACACCCCTCAGGAATCTTTAATAAGCATAAACCTCCCTTGATCTCTCTCAAAATTAAACCATATATAGTTGTTATTTAGAATTAAGTTCCTCTGAAATTATGAAAAATAATATCGATGGCATTTCATACCCAGCTGTGTTTACCTTTTAATACCAAATAAATCAACAAAAGCATTGTGGAATTAGGTTTCTTATCTTTTGAATAATTAAGCTACTAAATCAACCCAATTAATTTGTTTCGAGTCTGAACTCTCTAGATTTAGGTACAAAATTCTGAAATTATCAAGATAAATTTACAGAAGGAAAAGATAAAACTAATGTTTCTAGACATTTAGGTCAAGCAAAAGGTGAGTAAAATTTAGATTAATGAAAGTTAAATTCAAAATTAAATAAAAATAAAATCATAATGGCATAATTGAAGTAATTCTAAGAAATTAATATGCTCTTTTAAAAAGAAAATATTTCATTGATGTTATATAATATTAATAAGAAAATAATTTTATTATATTGAAGGAGAAAAATATTAGCTATTAAAATTTACCAGTTAATAAAAATCAGTGAATTAAGGGAAATATGTATATATAGCTCAGCAGAACATTTTAAAGAAAAAAAAATTAAAAATAAGGAGGACTCCTGCCCTTGATCCAGTCTTTAGAGTGTCCAGTTTTGACCTTACCATGACCACACCTCTCCTCAGCAGATAAGGAGTCTTTAAGGCCAATAAGATGTGCCCACCTTGAGCCTTTCACTTATTCTAGGCCATGCTCTGGATTCAAAGACACTGGAGTAGCTCCTTAAATTCCCTGTGTCCTTTTCTATGGTCTATGCAAGTGTCTTCCTGATTCTGCCATCCTGAGGGACAATGAAGCTATTTGTATGCTATCCATAGATTATACATGGCCTTTTTTGTAATGCACAGGGGCTGTTAAATACAATGATAAACTAGTAGGCAAAAGAAGAAAGGTATAAAATGAGTAAGAACAGGGAAGATATTTTACAGTGTATTTTACAGTGTATGGCTCTTGTCTTTCCTACCAGGAGACAAAACAAAAATTCTTTGCCTCAGTGGCATTCAGGACCATATTCTAATGAAGTCTGTTGTAACGTGCCTTGGTATATGACTTGCTACCATTTGCTGAGATTATACTTTTATTTTAACAAGAATTCCCAAGTTTTAAGTCAGAGTTCTTATGAGAGAGAATCTATGAGGTTAGGAATTCTTTTTAGTAGTCTTTCATATCACAACTAAATAACGTTACATCTTTGTAGGCACTTGAAAAACTCTAGGACTGGTATCCATTAGGCTGTTTTGCCTTGACAAAGTATAATAATATGTGTTCTCTTTCTTCATGCTAAGTGCCTTCCAGCACTTAGGCTTCTTGGTATGATGGTCCTCATCAATTGTAGGAATTTTTTATTAGGCTTTCTTTTTGTGCGCAAAATGAAATCCGCATGCAATCAGTGTCATCCTCAAAAGTCTTCATATTTTTTGAGTTGATCAAAGAATCACATTAATAGATAGTCCCCACTGTTCTAAGTTCTACTGCTTGATAATTTACCACAGTGGGAGTTACTAATAATGGCTATCAATTCAATAGCAATTAATGGGCAGTAAAGCTTACAGAGAAAGCAACATAGGCTGGGAGAAAGTGCTTTTAGATCAATATAGCTTTTAAAATCTTTTGGGGCGCCTGGGTGGCGCAGTCGGTTAAGCGTCCGACTTCAGCCAGGTCACGATCTCGCGGTCGGGGAGTTCGAGCCCCGCGTCGGGCTCTGGGCTGATGGCTCAGAGCCTGGAGCCTGTTTCCGATTCTGTGTTTGCCTCTCTCTCTGCCCCTCTCCCGTTCATGCTCTCTCTCTGTCCCAAAAATAAATAAACGTTGAAAAAAAAATTAAAAAAAAAAATCTTCTAAATTTTAGGGGAGAAAAAGAACCCCTGATGAACAGAGAATGTTCAACTACTTATAAACATTTCAATCACAATAATATGAACATTCCAGGGAGTTGGCGCAGGAAGATGTTCTGGTTTAATTGTAGAAAGATTATGTTTCTAATTATGTATAACCACTTAGATGGTATTTATGATATAAGAGCAAGTAGTGTTTGAATAATGGGCATCGCTGTATAACTAAAGTTAGTTTCTCTAGTCAAAGCTGTCATCATTTGGCCCTACTCAGGAAAGTTTCAAATTACAGGAGGAGTCCATGACAGAACTTCTATTTTGACTTATCACATGAATTTCTTCTATAGCCTACACTGGAAATAAAAATGGCAAAATAGAAGCTGAGGGTAGAATTTGTAGGTTAGACTCAATCAAGTTATAAATAACATTTTTAAAACTTAAATGCAATACGTTTACCCAGAAAGGACTGCAAAAGTTTTTGTATATTAATTTGAATATAGCTATTTAGGTACATGAATAGGTAAGATACAAGGCATAACTATTTCAAAATAAAAGATTATTCCACTATGGAAATACTTCCATGCACATTAATGTTTTATTTATTAATGGTAACTTTCAGTAAATCATTAAGATTTTAAAATGAAATCCAGTATAATGAAATGGATCATCTTGACTATTTTTTCCATTTCCTGAAAGATTGAAACAATCTTAAATTCAGGAAAACATTATTTGATAACATTAGACACTTTTGTGTTATAAAATCTAAAACACAAGTAGGGCACAAGTACTCCTTGACTGATATGGATAAATGTTAGGCTATGCTAAAAGTCCAAATGATGGGAAAATCTTTTAAGATTGCTCATTCTTCACATCATGAAAGTTTTCAAGTATATCCACATTTAGAGAGGGTCTCTTCTCCAAAGCATCAATTCGGAATTAGGTCAAGCATCTGAAAAATACTTCTATAGATTATGTTAAAATTACCTTAATAAGACAATGGCCATGAAAATCTTTTAGTCATGATGAAAAGATAATAAAACTTTCATAACGACAGTATTGCTTAATATTTAGAATATTAGTGCTTTTTGAGTACTATCTTGCTGGTTACAATTAAGTGTGAAAATTATAAATTAAGATAGTATAAACAAAATATTACTCACTTTCTCTTAAACTATTTTTAAACTATAGTCACAGAGTGTAGTAGGCAAGATTATAAAATGGTCCCACTTATTCCCACTCTGGGTATCCTTCCTTTGTTTGACCTCCTCTTTTTGAGTGCGGTCTAAGTCTGAGACTTGCTTCGAACCAACAAAATATGGCAAAGGTGAAGGGATTTTGAAGATGTAATTATGGTCTCTAATCAATTAACTTCATGTTAATCAAAAGGGTAATTATCCCAAGTGGACCTGACCTAAACAGATGAGCCCATTAAAAGGAAATTTAGATATCTCAGACATAGACATTCATGCTGGTCTTGAGGAAGCAAGCTGCCATGAATTCTAGAGCTGCAAGGACGTGAATTCTATCAAAAGCAGTGGGCTTGGAAGGGGATCTTGAGCCTCAGAAGAGAAAGCATCCCTAGTTTATCTCTTGATTGCAGTCTTGAGTGAACAGAAGAATCAAATAAACAGTGCCTACATTCCTGACTATGGAAATTGTGTGATATTTTACCTTGTTTTAACACACTAAATTAACTGAAAAAAAAAAAAAAAAGAAAAAACCACTAAGACACAGAAAAACAAAAAAGGAAAAACATGGATATTGGAAAAAATTGAATAACAATATTATAAATAATGTTCATAAGGGATAAAAAATTATTTTTCATAACACTTGTCACAATTGACATGTTTTGGATTTATATGTTTGTTTATTGCATAAATTATCCACTAAACTGTATGTTGTTGGAAGATAGGGACCTCGTTTTGTTCACTGCTATATCTTAAAAATCCAAATAGTGCCTTACTTGTGACTATGTATTACATGTGTTTGTTTTGAGACTATAGATATATCCAGAAATCAAACATGAAATTGGGAAAAATTCCTTAATACCAGTTGACTGAAAAAAAGGATATTAAATCTTCTAATGATCTTCTAATTTCACTCTCTTTCCTTTTAATTTACCTCAACCCTCTTTAATCATCAGTAATGTCACTTCCATCATGTTAGTTCTTTCATGCAAACAACCATGGCTCCTTATATAATAATAATATGATGATAATATATATATAATGATAATATAATGATATTATAAGTGAACCCTTCTGTCTGGTCATAGACACCTTCCTTAGTTCAGCTCCACCCAGTCTTTCCAACCTGATATTATTTGAACCCAACTTTCCTGTATATGTTCTGGTCAAATTGGTCTCCCTCTGCTCTGTCAAACCCCGGAAGTGTATTTGCTTACTTTTTTCTTCAGTTCTGAAATGCATCTTCCCTTCTTTCATTTATTTTACTTTCTCCAGCCTTCAGAGTTAAATTTGAACACATAAAATCTGTCCTAGATGAACTACAATTTCATCTCTCCAGTTACATGTCAAAAGCCCTTGATTTTAGGATAGTGTACCAGAAAGTGTAAAACAGAAAGATAATGGATGCCAGACTGTGTTAGTTACCAATTATGTGACTTTGAATATACAAAGTAATCTGCCTAAACAATGATTTTTACATGTGAAATATGATAAGATAATCTCATATACTTTATAGCTTGTTTCAACATTACTTACCATTTTAGCACAATTCCTAAAATTTTATCTTATTGCATTTGAATCCATTTCCCCTTGTAAGTTTTTCTACCCAAAAATAAATGGCACAAATCAGGGTATATCAGCTCTCAAAAAATATATTCTGTTTATCCAATCATTTTCATTTTCCTCTAGAATATTACAACCATAACTGATGAAACATAAAACCCTATAATATTAAAAATTAATATACAGTAAATAAATGCAAATAAACTCTGCATGTACATGCACATATACACACCCCTTTAATGTGGCATGAAGCTTCTATGTGATCAGAAATCTACTTCTCATTTGTGGTGCTATTCAGGTAATGGCATGTAGGAATTGTAAAGGAAAGTCAGCTGAGTACCCAAAGCTATGCTGAGAAAAAATGCCAGCTTACCACAAAAACACATCAGAGAACTAAAGAGTATTTTATTTAATTAGAAAAAAGACTTCTATGTAACCTATATTTATTTTAGCCTATATATATATATATATATATATATATATATATATACATAAAAATAATCTAGGATAGGTTGTTTTAGTTGTTAATATGTATGTATGATATATGCTGAGTTTTGTTATCTTAATATGTGAAAAATATCAACATTAGGTGAAATTCTAAAACATTTTTGTCATAGCTTTTAAGATTGTGTTTTCATGAGACGGTTATATATTAATTACTGACATTTGGAAAGTTTGCATGCAACAAAACAAACACTTCTGAGGAACTCCTAGGTATTAAGTGAGACTTAATTAAAGTGAGGTTTTTAATTGCGTATGAGCAGCACTGAAGGGTCAACAAATAGAGAGCTATGAACAGGCACTGTCTACCTCTGACTACACTTAGAAATACTTCAAACAACTTTAAGAGTATTTAGCATTTTAATGACAAAATTTTAATTGACATTGTTTTATTCTGGGTCAAAAATAATTTATAAAAATGGGGGTTTCTGATTAAGATGGCAGAGTCATAGGGGAACCCTGGGCTGGTCATGTTCTTTGAACACACAGCTAGATTAACATCAAATCACTATGAACACCTAGGAAATGAATCTGAGGATTAAGAGAACAGTCTGGATCATTAGAGGGAGAGAATTGTGACAGGTATGAAGTGTAGAGACATGAATTGGATGAGTTGAGAAAAACTGCTCTGCTACAGAGAAGAGGGAGCCCTTTTTTCATAGAGAGAAGAGAGAGGAGAGAGAGTAGGAGAGAGAGAGAATAGTGCATCAGGTTTGCATAAGAAAAACACTTCTCCAAAACCACTGACTGGAGAATCAAGAGGAACTGACTACCACAAGTTTTTACAAACAGCAGTCCTCAAATTCTGAGATTTTAGAAGTCCATAGCCAAAAAAAATTGTCAATCTGGGAGAAATGGATAAATTCCTAGAAACATATAGACTACCAAAACTGAAACAGGAAGAAATAGAAAGTTTGAACAGACCTATAGCCAGCAAACAAATTGAATCAGTAATCAAAGATTTCCCAAGAAACAAAAGTTCAGGGCCAGATGGCTTCCCAGAGGAATTCTACCAAACATTTAAAGACTTAATTCCTGTTCTTTTGAAAATGTTCCAAAAAATAGAAATGGAAGGAAAACTTCAGATTCTATGAGGTCAGCATTACCTTGATTCTAAAACCAAAGGCCCCACTAAAAAGGAGAATTACAGACCAATATCCCTAATTAAGATGGATGCAAAAATTCTCAACAATATACAAACAAATTGAATCCAACGGTACATTAAAATAATTATTCACCACAATCAAGTGGGATTTATTCCTAGGCTGCAGGGGTGGTTCAACATCTACAAATCAATTGACAGAATACACTACATTGATAAAAGAAAGGATAAGAACTACATGATCCTCGCAATAGATGCAGAAAGAGCATTTGACAAAATATAGCATTTTTTCTTGATAAAATACCTTCAAGAAAGTTGCGTTAGAAGAAACATATCTCAAGATCATAAAGGCCATCTATGAAAGACCCACAGCTCCTATCATCCTCAAAGAGGAAAAACTGAAAGTTTTTCTTCTACAGTCAGGAACACAGCATGGATAGCCACTCTCACCACTGTTGTTCAACATAGTATTGGAAGTCCTAGATTCAGCCATTAGACAACAAAAAGAAAGTCATCCAGATCAGCAAGGAAGAAGTCAAACTTTCACTCTTCACAGTTGACATGATACTCTATATGGAAAACCCAAAAGACTCCACCAAAAATTTGCTAGAACTGTTACATGAATTCAGGAAAGTTGCAGGATATAAAATCAATGGACATAAATCTGTTGTATTTCTATACACCAATAATGAAGTGGCAGAAAGAGAAATCAAGGAATCAATCCCATTTACAGTTTTATCAAAAACCATTAAGATACCTAGGAATAAACCTAACCAAAGAAGTAAAAGATTTCCTCTCTGAAAAGTATAGAACACTTATGAAAGAAATTATAGAAGACACAAAGAAATGGAAAAAAAACTTCCCATGATCATGGATTGGAAGAACACAATTATTAAAAAGTTTGTAGTACCCAAAGCAATCTACACATTCAACGCAATCCCTATAAAAATAACACCAGAATTTTTCACAGAGCTATAACAAACAATTCCAATATTTGTATGGAAGCAGAAAAGAACCCTCATAGGCAAAGCCATGTTGAAAAAAAAACAAAGAAGGAGGCCTCACAATTCTGGCTTCAGACTATATTACCCCTTCCTGACACCACTTTCTGACACACACACAAAAAAAATAAACTCCAAATGGATTAAAGATCTAAATGTGAGACACGAAACCATTAAATTCCTGGAAGAAAACATAGGCAGTAATATCTTTATCATCAGCTAAAGAAACATTTTGCTAGATATGTCTCCTCAGCTGAAGGAAACAAAAGCACAAATAAACTATCAAGACTATACCAAAATAAAAGGCTTATGTGTGGCAAAGGAAACCATCAGGGAAAAAAAGGTAACCTACTGAATGGGATAAGATACTTGAAAATGATATATCCATTAAGAGGCTAATATTCAAAAAAATATAAAGAACTTACAGAACTCAATACCAACAAAACAAAACAAATCTGATTTAAAAATAGGCATAGAGGGGCGCCTGGGTGGCGCAGTCGGTTAAGCGTCCGACTTCAGCCAGGTCACGATCTCGCCGTCGGTGAGTTCGAGCCCCGCGTCGGGCTCTGGGCTGACGGCTCGGAGCCTGGAGCCTGTTTCCGATTCTGTGTCTCCCTCTCTCTCTCTGCCCCTCCCCCGTTCATGCTCTGTCTCTCTCTGTCCCAAAAATAAATAAAAAACGTTGAAAAAAAAATTAAAAAAAAAAATAGGCATAGAAACTGAATAGACATTTTTCCAAAGACATACAGGTGGCCAACAGAGGCATGAAAAGATGCTCAATGTAACTACTCATCAGAGAAATACAAAACGAAACACAATGAGATTATTATATTCTATCTCTCACAACAGCTAGAATCAAAAATACAAGACAAAACAAAAATGTTGGCAAGGATGTGAAGAAAAACAAACCCTCGTGCACTGTTTGTGAAAATGCAAATTAGTACAGTCACTGTGGAAAACATTAGAGATTTCTCAAAAAAAAATAAAAATAGAAATACTATATGGGGGTACCTGTGTGGCTCAGTCAGTTAAGCAGCCAACTTTGGCTCAGGTCATGATCTCACAGTTAGTGAGTTCGAGTCCCACATCATGCCCTGTGCTGACAGCTTAGAGTCTGGAACCTGCTACAGATTCTGTGCCTCCTCTCTCTCTGCTCCTCCCCAGTTTGTACTCTGTCTCTGTCTCTCTCAAAAATGAATTTAAAAAAGGGATACAATATGATCTAGTAATTCCACTACTGGTATTTACCCAAAGAGATGAAAACACTAATTTGAAAAGATACACATACCCTTATGTTTATTGCAGCATTATTTACAATAGCCAAAATGTGGAAGCAAAGCAATTGTTTATCAGTAGATGAATGGATAAAGAAGATATTTGTATATATATAATAGAATATTAATCCACCACAGGAAAGAATGAGATCATGCAATTTGCAACAACATGGATGGACCTCAAGGGTAGAATGTTAAGCAAACTAAATCAGTCAGAGAAAGACAAATACAATGTGATTTCACATATGTGTGGAATTTAAGAAACAGAATAAAGACAAAAAGAGATTAAAAAAAAAAACACTCTTAAATACAGAGAACAAACTGGTGGCTGTCAGAGGGGAGGTAGGTGGACATAGGGATTAAAAACATAAAGTGGATCCAGAGTACACTTATTTTGATGAGCACTGAGTAATTTGTAGAATTGATGAACTATTTTGCACCTGAAACTAATGTAACACTGTATGCTAATTATAATTTGATTTTTAAAAAAAGAAAAAAGAAAAAAGAAATCACATTATGCAAACACAGATATGACAGTTTAAATCTGCTCACGAACATCTTATTACATTGAAAACAAATAATTTTCTGTTTTATTAAAAGACAACAACAACAAAAAAAGGTTGAAACAACACAGGTAGCTGACTCAGTGTCCCTTATGGTTAGGCCTGGCTTCATCCTGCCCACCATGGTCCTCTATAGCAGGATTCGCAGCAGCTCTGTTGCCCACATTTAACTTTTCCAGATGACTGGAGGCACTTGTTTTTCCCACTGTGCTACAAGGTATGACATCTGACTTCCCTGATGGCTGCTTGGAAAGTTCAGAAATACAGAGGATACAAGGGAACAAAAACAAAAACACAACCTTTCATTTTGAGTACTAGTTCTAACAAAAGGAATACCTTAAAAGAAGTTATATAAATTATAACCTATTTCAATCAGTTTCAAAAGTATTTTCCAAATACCTTTTAATCCAATCACAAGACATATTAAGAATCCATTAAGTGGAAAACCCCATTTTCATAGGAAATATTAGTAAAATATTATCGGCAAATAAAAAATTATCAGCAAATATGACTTAGTCCCTAACTTCTTTTAGCCTATGATTCAGGTTTAGGAAGGAAGACAGGCAGTGAGAAAAGGAGTATAATGTGTATAGCCCAGTAATTCTTGTTAAAAGGAAAGCACACCATGATGAGACCTGGCCACACAGGGTTAGGTTAAACTTGCTGAAAAAAGTGATAACTGTACTAAATACTAAAGGTAAATTAAGACTTAGACAATATGTACGAGTGTTCAATTTGCTAAATTATTTATTCAACAAGAATGTGCAAATACCTACCTGTTCTTTTCAAGGCAGTAGAGCCATCACTGAATACAATAGGAAAGATAAAAGAATCTCTTATAGAGTTTACATTCTATTGGGTGCACATAAAAAATAAAAATAAATACATGAAGTATATAATAAATTAGGTGATAAATGCTATGGAGAAAAAGAAATTGGAAAAGTGCGTAGTCACTGCCAGGGTGTAAGTGATGTGCAATTTTAAAAAGATTGGACAGGAAACTTTTCATTGAGAAGGTTATATTTAAACAGGTATTTAGAGGAGGTGAGGTAGAGAACCATAAAAATATCTGAGACAAAGACATTCGGGGCAGAAAAAACAGCAAATACAAAGTTCCAAAGGTACGTGTAAAAAACCCTCAACACCAGCAAGGAATCTAGTAGAGAGAAACAGAGAGGCCAAGAAGAAAAATACTGGAGATGAGCCAAGGGAAGAAAGAAGGAGCCAGATCATTTGGGGCAAATGGAGATGGTAATTTAAATCTGTGAGACTGAGATCACCAAGAGATTAAGTATGTATATATAGAAAAGACCACCAAGGACTAAGCTTGGAACATCCCTATGTTAATATACTCAAAGAAATGAGAGACATCCCACAATGAGTACTGAGGAACAGAATGATGAGATGGAAAGAAAACAAGGGAAGGACATATCTCAAACAGTCAATAAAGAATACATTTTGAAGAGAAGAAATGATAATTTTGATGAATTCAACTGAAAGGTCAATGTGATTTGATATGAGGATTTATCATTGAATATAGCAACATGGAGATCATTGACAACTTTGAAAATGCTGAGATGGGAATAAAATAAGATGTGAAAGGAAGAACCTAGGCAGCTTTCTAGGGGAAGATTTGATGTAAAGGGAAAGAGATAATTAGGAAGTAGCTAGAGAATGTGGTCAAGTTTGATGGCCCTGAGAAACACTCAATGTGAAGGAAAAACCAGAGATTCATTAGGTATGGGGAGATTTCATGGAAGAATGTGCTTGAATAAAAGAAAAGAGACAGGATCTTGTAAACAAGTAAAAGTTTTTGCTTAGTGGAGGGGAAGTTAGGAATGTACTGCAGGTTTGCTTCTCATGGTGACTAACATAAACAGGAGTTAGGTCCACAAGTGATAATGGCTGAAGAGCACTGGTGATGGTTGAGGGCAGATAGTGCCAACAAGGTGGTAAATTTTGAGCGGATAAGTGTGTGGACCTGTACTCTTCTCCAACTTGGTAAATAAAGATGTGGAAACCAAGTGGGTAGAAGCCAGTATTTGTCTGCTCTAAGCAGGTGTAAATTTCTCTTAAGAAATGCTGTTGGAAGTTTGGGGGTTTAGGATCAGAAAGTCATATTTCCAGCATGCAGAAATTTCTATATACTCTTGCTGATGTAGGCAAAATGCCAGGAAAAGATACCAACAGCACAGGAATATTTTCTGGCAAAAAAAAAAAAAAAACAAACAAAAAAAAAACAAAAAAAAAAAAAACAAACACCAGCCTGAAACTTAAAAGGAACAGCATAGGAATAAATATGACTGATGCTACATTCAGTGGGCATCAATTTCTCAGTGAAATTGAGATATTGTTAAAGTGACTACCAGTGAACAGAACATTAAGCATCCTGGAGTGCATTTTAAACATGGTGGACTTTTTCCTAATGGAATTTGAAGAATAGCTATTAAAGAGATTCAAGCAGAAGATTGCCATCGATAGACTGTACTGCTTGAAAGCATATCTCACCTACAATATGGACAATGGACCAGAGACACAGGTGGGCTTTATAGAGCTTTATCTAACTAATCTAATTTTTTTAATATGAAAAATGTGTTTTTTAAATCATTCCAATAAAGACCTATAAGAAAATTAAACATGATTAGTTATTTCTAAGAGTAAAGTTGGAGATGTTAAACATAAGGTCCTTCCCTTTTGAAAACTTCTGTATGCTCATTTTCTCCTATTTCCTTTACCAATATTTTCAATGTCTGTGCTCTGGAATTATTTCCCCTTTGGACTTCTTCCCAGATTGCCAAAGTTCTTTTCTCTTCTACCATAGCAACATCACATGTTATTGAATACATAATTCAAACATTTTGCTCCTCTCCAGAACCTAAACTCCTCAAAATCAGACAGAGACTGCATTTATTCTTGAATATCAGTGCCTTGAAGAACTGTTTATACATAGAACTTACTGAAAAAAGAGATGAACCTAATTTTTACTAAATTTACTGTGTATACATGTTTTATGGGTTATCTTATTATATATACAAATCGGTCTCTCCATTAATGAGAACAAGGAAGGAAAACCCATATGTACTCTTTAAAGATGTTAGAAGTCAGTCCTATTCTATATTTAATGTGTGTATATCCCTATGCGTTCTTTTTTGCTGATGAAAGACAAAAGCAACGTGGAAGAACATTAGTGATTTCTTTTAAACACATATTTCAACTGACATTAGCACTTTGTCAGCTAAAAGGCTTTGACCCAAAATGTGTTTCCAAATACATATTTGATTGTATATGTGTGTATGTATAATATAAAATTTCCATTGAGGCCTTTATCATAAAAGAGTATATCCTATAGAGTTATTTAGAAAGTTTCTTTTAAGGTGAAGTTGAAATCAACAAGCAATGAACCGAAAAAAAGACTGTTAGCTTTTAATCTTTTAGCCCTCTGGAGTTCAAGATTGTGGTAAGTGCTATTAACAGCATTTTAAAAATGTCAAAAGTCACTCTTAGTTGGTGTAACCCACTTTTAATTATTTAGATATAGATTTTAACCTATCTTTTACTCTCAAATAATTTGTCAGCTAGCAAGCAAGTCACTAGATTTGATTCCTCATCCCATAATATGTGTCAACTAAAAAAAAAGTCAATTTTCTTAATGAGTCCCTGACAAAAATATCATTTGCTCTAAAAAAATAATAATAAAGGATCACTTACTCCCTCAAGGTAAGATGCTGCAAAACAGATATGATTTCCTTTCTTACCTAAAACATTAAAAAGAGTAGAATAAATATACAAAATAATAATTTTCAAGACATTGGAAATCATGCAACAAAGAACAGTTATCCCTAAGGGACAGGACCCAAACAGGTGGCCCTGTAGGAGTTCCAGATCACTGCTTTAACAGTTTCCAGGTCATGACAAAAGGCAAAAAGAACCCATGTGAACTGACAGAGTTGTTGAGTTGAGAGTTTAGTGTAACTAGAACGGAGAACCACAGGACAAAGAAATGAGCAGAAAGAGAAGTCCAAAAATCTGAAGAGTCTCACTTAAGTACTCAGCAGCGTACTGATTAGCATAAGCAGTGAGTAAACTATCAAAGACCAAGTAAAGTACGACCTGAAAGAAGTAGAAGAAAGAGTAGTTAATGTTCCCACGGGACAATGCAAACTAAAAAACATCAAAATTTATAGGGCATTGCATGAAACTTCTTGACTCCTTATTAGGACAAAGTCAGTTTTAGTCTATATGTTATTCAATTCCTGTCTAACACATTTTTAAATCAATAACTGAAAGAATCAAATTATTTCCAAGTAAGTTTACTGCATCTCAGAGCAAAGATCAAGTGTATTTATAGAAATATAAAATTATCCAATCAAAAGATAAAATTCAAAATGTATGACATCGAATCCAAATTACCAGTCATCAAACAGGAAGAAAAATATGAACCATAATGAAGAGAAAAAATGAACTAATCAAAACAATACAGTACTGTCACATCTGTTTGAGTTAGTAGCAAAGGACATTAAAAGAGATATTAAAATATAGTCCATATGTTCAAAAACTAGCAGAAATATTGAACAAATTAAGTATAGACATGGAAGTTAGAAAAGAGACTCAAATAGAACCTATAGAACTGAAAACTACAGTGCCTGAGATGAAAAATATACCTTATGGAATTAACAACAGATATCACAGAGTAAAATGCAATAAACATGAAGACATAGCAATTGGAGTGCTACAAACTGAAATAAATATATACAAAAGAAGAAAAATTATCAAAGGATCATTGAGCTGTTGGACAACTTCTAGATATACAAAATATATACAAAAAAAGAAGATAGAAAGGGAGAATAGAAAAAAGAAATAAGAAATACTGGACGAAATCAAGTGATGTTAATATTATTCTTTTAAAAATTGTGTTGGCTATTCTAGGTCTTTTGCATTTTGTTATGAATTTTACAATTAGCTTCTCAGCTTCTATATGAACAACTCCTGAGATTTGGGTTGAGACTTCATCGAAACTTTGCATCAAATTTGGAGATTAGCATCTTCTTTCTATTTGGTTTTCTTTTTTTAAGTTTATTTATTTATTCTGAGAGAGAGAGAGAGAGAGAGAGAGAGAGAGGAGAGAGAGAGAGAGAGCAAGCACACACACAGGAAAGGGGCAGAGGGAGAGAGAGAAAGAATCCCAAACGGGCTCTGTGCTGTCAGTGCATAGTCTGACACAGGACTTGATCCTGAGTTGGATACTTAACTGACTGAGCCACCCAGGTGCCCCTTTCTATTTGGTTTTCTAATAAATGAATACAGTATAACTTTCTCTTTATTTAGGTCTTCTTCAACAATGTTTGTGGTTGTTTGGTGTTTGGGTCAGACACAGACTTTGTCAGATTCAATCCTAAGTAGTTCAGATCATTTAAAGCTATCAGAAATGGTGATTAATTTTGATTTTCAAGTGTTTGTTGTTATATACTTAAATATAATTGATTTTTGTATATCGATCTTATCCTCCAACCTTGCTAAATGCACTTGTTAGTTCGTACAGCATTTTTGTACATTCCATTGAATTATTAACATAGGTGATCATGTTATCTTATAATAAACACAGTCTTACCCCTTTTTACATTTAGATGCCTATTTAAAACACAGGCAGACAAGCACAGAGGGAAGATGATGTGAAGACATAGGGAAAACACCCTATGAGCAAAGGAATGCTTCAAGCCACCAAAAGCTAGGAGAGAGGCATGTAACAATTTTTTCCTTCACAGCCCTCAGAAGAAACCAAACCTGCTGACATTTTGATTTCCTACTTCTAGCTTCCAGAACAGTGAGACAATAAACTTCTGTTGTTTAAGGCACCCAGCTTGTGGTACTTTGTTCTAGCAGCCCCAGGAAACTAATACCCTTTATCTGGTTGAGGAAGTTCTTTTCTATCCCCACTTTGCTGTAAAATTTATCAAGAATGGATGTTGGATTTTGGCAAATGCCTATTCCCCATTTATCAAGTAAAGCATATAGTTTTCTTTACATTTTGTTAATCTGTTTAATTAACTTTTTTTTTAAATATCACCCCAACATTGTATTCTGAGGATAAATATCACCTGGTCGTTATGTATTTTCCTTTCTATATATTACTGATTCAATTTTGCTAAAACTGTGTTTCCTAAGTGTATGGTATGTCCTACAGTTCTTAAGTTTATCAGCACTTTTTTAAGAACTGCAGGAGAAAAAAAATGCTAAATCAAAAACATTTTTGTATAGCTGAAATGTTATTAATGTATATACACGTGTGAGAAATTGTGTGCTTATAGAAAGGATTGGAAGGTATATAGATCTGGGTAATGCTATTATTGTGGATAACAGATTTTGATGCCTGGGAAAATCAGTGAAGAAATACTGATGAAATGGTTTCGTAGTTTACCACAGAAAAGGATTTTAGTCCTCTCCTTTTTTTTTTATTATTCATTACTATATTAATCACATCTTTTTAGTCTCATCTACAGATGATCTTAGCTCACCTAAGTGCTCGTAGTCTAGATCTTGTAACTTTGCCAAAGAAAGGCAATCTCAGAAAATTGTAGAAAACCAGACACTCTTAACTACTGATATTTGAAAGAATAGACCAAACTTCAAAGATGAAAGCTTACATAGCTTAGACATTTGTCAGACTATAGCAAGGACTGTTAAAATTTATAGGACTCAATTTAGCCCAAAGCATGACTTTATGGTAAAGGACAGGCTCATCCAAAACCCACTCTTAAAAGAATAAATTACATAGGACTGAATGGGCTAACAAGTGAAAAGTAGTTGTGGTAATTTGTTATATTCTTCCTTTTACTTTTTAATGTTTGTTTTCCTATAGGCATAAGAAAAGCCTCTTTTTCTTTTTCTGTTTTCAATGGCCAGTTTAATTTGCAATGCTTTTATCAACTGAAATTAAAAATTTTATATAGTACCTGATTCTCACTGATTCTTCAGAATTCAGAAGCAAATTACGTAGGAACCTTTGTAAAGATTTTCCCCCCAAAATCCTTCTGTGCAAATGCCATTTATTTCCTTAATTGAGCCACAATAATATAAAATCAACCATTATAAAACGTACAATTTAATGTCACTTAGTACACTCACACTGTTTCTGCAACCACTATCCATATCTAGTTCCAAAATATTTTTTATTCCCCCCCCAAAGGAAATTCTGTACCCTTAAGTCAACATTCCCCATTTCTCTTCCTCCTAGACACTGGTGATCATCATTCTACTTTTTGTCTATATGTATTTACCTATTCTGGATATTTTATATAAATGGACTCATATAATTTGTGATCTTTTATGTATGTTTCCTTTTACTTAGAATACTAATTTTGAGTTTCCTTCATATTGTATTATGTGTTAATACTTCATTAATTTTGAGATTGAGTAATACTACATACATTGCATGGATATGCCACATTTATTTATCTATTTATCCATTGATGGGCACCTGGGTGTTTCTACCTTTTGGCTATTGTCAACAGTGCTATGAGACATTGAGTTTTGTATAAATATTATTTTTGTTTGCAGGAGAAAATTTGTTGTAATATTAAAAAGAAGGACAATATATGTACATGTCCTTTAATAGAAATAATTTTATTTTCTTTTATGCAACATTCTGGATAATCTGTTTGAAATTGTGGCACATTCAGAAAGAAAATATCATCCATAATGCTTACCAGTTGTGTAAATAAGGCATTTGGGGACTATTATCAGTAGTTGTGGGGAAGGGGCACTTTATCCAGTGAGATGAATCCCTAGGGTCTATCTTAAATTGCTTAGACTAAAGGTAAAAAAATATAGGTTACTGAGAAAATTTATAGGGCAGAGACGAGAATATGTATCTGTGAATGCAGTTCCTATATGACTGAACACAAGAGTGAAAAAAGGAATGAATGAAGAAGATACAGCCAGTTTGGTTTAGGTGACCTCAGAGTTCAGTTTTACATGCATAAAACATATCTGCTTACTTACTCTTGGTAGCATAATGTAAAACCCTGCAAAAGGAATACAAACATTTCAACAAAATGTTTATCATATTAAAAAAAAAAAAAAAAGGAGACCACCCTGACATCTACTGTTAGCATCTGGTTTAGATTAATGAGTATTTCCAAATAACTACATTTCTGAAGTCACTGTTATTGCACTATTTGGTGCTTGACACGTAATAGTTGCTAAAAGCATTTTTGGCATCAATTGCTAATTTATTAAGTCGTAGGCTTCTATCATTGTTGAAGTTAGTGTCCTGTGTTATCTTTAAAATGTTAAAATATATACTTTTGTTAATGCAGACTGTTTGAAAGATTTAGCTATAACAGCATCAATTTGTGATTGTTCACTTTAGTGAACGAGCTGAATGGCTAATGATAGCATATCAGTAATTTAGAGTAAGTTATATAGTACAAGGAAGTTGTATTTAGTCATTAGCAATCATCTTATGGTGAAATATTTATTCCTATGCACCATGTGTAAGTGAAAACAGAATTTTCAAATGATAAACAGAGCTGAAAGACAGGAATAAAGAAAACCAAAATGAAATTGTACTATGTGTGAAATATACACCAAGTAAAACAGCTAAAAAACATACACAAAGTTATTGGTGGTGTAATCTTAGAGGATTGAATTTGATGTGTTTTCCATTTTTCTTCTTTGTTTGTATGATAATACTCTCCCTAAACATTCATAAGTAATGCCTGTATCTTATTTAAATAAAATATATTTTTATTCTGAATTATATTTTCAAACTGCCTTAGTGAAGGACCAATTGGACTGATCATGTATATAGAGATGTATGATTCACCAACTGTTTCTCATGGGCTGCCTCTACTTCACAGGAAGTGTCCAATTACTTTAATATTGCTCAATCTATCTTCCAACAACTTCCATGAAAGAAGGTTCCACTTTAAATGAAATGTACTTGATTTATCTTGGAAAAAATTCAAATAGCTATTACATCTTAACAGGTTTCTTTTCCCTCTTTGCTGAGAATTCATTTGAGGGGTTTCATTGTACCATATTCCCATATTTTGTCAGACAGGGAACAAAAGGATTTATTCTTCTAAATGTTGTTTGCCTTTACTAGGTATTCTTTTGAGAGCAGACTACTGAACTGAGATTTTTCTCCAATCAAGTTCCACAGTAGGGAAAAAAAGAAAGAATAAAAGATTAAGAAAAAAAAAAAAAGAAAAGCTATTATCATGAAAAACAGGTCCCTGGTTGAAAAATTATTGTTTTAATGTCTTTCACATATTAAGAACTTAGTTGAAGACTCAAAGTCAATTTTATTCTTAGTTTTAGAAATTCTCAAATATTCTTCAGTGGAAGAAAATGATGAAGACTCAGTTTGCAAATACCTAGACAAGAACACACTGTCAGCTCTACCAAAGATCATGGGTTCAAACCTCAGCTCTATTACTATCACTTGGGCAAGATGACTAACGTCTTTATGCTCCAGACTTCATATATAAACTATAGGTAGATGATAAAAGCACCCACCTTAGAGGGTTGTGATAAGGATTAGGTCAGGTAATTCATGTAAGTAATTCAGAATAGTGCCTTACTCATTATAAATACTCACTAGATATTAGCTATTATTATGTTATCAATATTATATAATAGAAAACATTAATCTCAATGTTATCATTGTTATTATAGGCACATTAATGATTTTAAATGTATCTCCTAAAAACTTACGTGGTACAAAGTTAAAATGTCCTAAGTCATTCTATTATCAGAAGACAGTATCTAATATTATTGACATGGGTGAATGAGTTGTTTTCTTTTCAATGACTCCAGACTGCACCCCTGTTATCTATTATCATAGTCAATTCATGATAATGTTTACCAGGAGATGTAGACCAGAAACTAGGGATTCATAAGGACAAATGAATCATTATCTGTAAATGCACCTCCAAATATTTTATTGTGCATTTATAGAAAGAATGTACACTTAGGTGTCAGGTATTAAAAAAGAATCAAGACACTTGTATGTTATTTGTTAATTTACAGGTTACAACTCAAGTACCTGTAGATATTGTTTCTGGAGACAAGACCCATAATTCTAGAACATTTCATTACTACTATTTTGAGCTCTCTCTCTATATATGTGAAATACACACATACATTGTTGCATATATATCTATATATACACATACACACAGACATTCACAGGTTTTATTTCTCATTTAGGTTTTCCTTTAGGATAAACACTAAAATTAAAATTATTGAGTTAAAACAGAAAAAAAACTGAGTTTATACATGTTTCTGTTTGCTATCTACTTCTCATAAGACTGTATTAATTTAGTCCTACAATAACGTAGGAGTAAACATCTTCATGAAAACTTCAACATTCTCATTAGGGGAAAATACCTACTTAATAAATTAAAGCATGCTATTTAATAAGCAAATATGCTATTGAATAAAAATGTGCTATTGTAATTCACACTGCAGTCTCAATATACAATTTTAAGTAAGGTTGATCATTTTCATAATGGGTAAGCAAGTACATTTCTTTCTTATTTATCTGGTCTTTATGACCTAGTGACAGGAATTTTCCTAGGGACAGCTCTCCAGTGTACATGTATGCATACATGTATGTATGCATGTTGATATATATATAACTCAACCACTAAGTTACACAGAAATTAAATACCAAAGTGAGATGCCAGATGGCCACAATGACTTGAAAGTTTCCTTCAGCTTGACTAGACTTCAGATTTCTTCCTGACTATAGGTCCCTAACCTCCCTTTGTGAATTTTTTCCCTGTCCCTTTGAGATGCAAATCTTCTCCCAGCCTCTTGCCAGTTTTAAAACTCAGAATAGTCCTTCTCAAATACCTGGGAGCCATGTCTTTGAAATATAATCATCAAAAAAGATAGTCTCCCTGTTTCTTAATATATGTTAGAGGATAGAAGACAAACTTGCATAAGCACCAACTAGCACAGATGGCCTAGTAACTTGACTAACCTAAGCCCAATGTCCCCTGTACTTTTCCACTAGTTCCCCCCAGCACTTAAGACACTATCCTGCCTTTCGTTCCTGCAGAGTTGAGTTAATCTCTCACCTCTATTGCAAAAGTCTTGACCTCTACAGTACTCTCCAATAACATATTGTCTTTTTTTTTAACATTTATTTATTTTGAGAGAAAGCTCAGAAGTGCAAGGGAAGAGCAGAGAGAGAGGGAGACAGAGGATCCTAAACAAACAGGATCTCAAGCAGGCTGTCAGCCCAGAACCCTATGTGACCTGATCCCAGGAACTGTGAGACCATGATGTGAGTCAAAATCAAGAGTTGGACATTTAACCAAATGAGCCACCCAACCACCCCTAATATATTGCTTTCTTAAATAACATATCTTCGTTGGCTGTTTAACTTCATCTGGTGCAATTTTTCGTTGGCACAGATTAAGATGTGCATTTTCTGAACTAAATCTGAAATCACTCAAAAATCCCTCACTCAGAAGAATAAGGAAATGGTATGGATTTCAAGAAAATAACACAGAAATTCTCTTTGACATTGTTGCTCTCTAAGTTACACTGATAGTTGCATTAAACTTTACCTGGAGAGTATGAAACCAGATCAGACCAGAGTGGGTGGCAGGAGACACATGGCAGTGCAGGAGGGAGGGATTGCAAAGGTGCCTAAGGAATCTTTAGAGAGAGAGATTAATTATCTTGATCTTGGTAATGATTTCACAAATGTAGGCATATGTCTGTACTAATCAATTGGTAAACTTTCAGTAAGAGCAGTTTACTATATGTCAGGAACATAAAAGGAAAAAAAAGAAAAGAAAAGAAAAGAAAAGAAAAGAAAAGAAAAGAAAAGAAAAGAAAAGAAAGAGCATAGCCACAAAGGTAACTACCCTGTCAGTAAATTCAACATTAAAGTAAGGTGGTAAATAACAGATTACATTGGTTTATAGAATCATTTTGTTCTTGATGTCATTGTTGGTTTTAGATCGATTTATCTGGAGGAAGTGAAGCAAATAGCAGAGGGAGGAGCCTGAGTAGCAATGGGCCAAGCAAAGATGATGACATCTAGACCTAGGCAGAGGAGATGAAGGAAACTATGTATATATTGAGAAGACATGTTGATGGAAATTAGTTGGATTTGGAAACCAAAGGAACCTGGATGGGGAGAAAGAGATCTGGGCTCTTTCAAGAAAAAGGTGTTGAAGCAGGCTAAGAAAATACAGTAAAACCTTGGATTGTGAGTAACTTGTTCTGTGAGTGTTCCACAAGACTAGCAACATTTCTAATAAATTTAAACTTGATAAACGAACGTCTTACAATATGCATAGTACATTATGCCAAACATCACATTATCTCACCTGAGCCAATAGCCACCCCCCTCTCTCACTGTAGGTTTGTGGGTAATCATCTCCCATGTTTGGATGTACAGTTTCAGGCCACTGTGTATGGCAGAAATCTGTGATTTTTCAGAATTTTGGAAGGTGCCCACAACTGGCACTAGTGTATTGTGTTGTCATTTCAAAGCACCTATGTTCAGTCCTTTGCTTTTCCACACAAGAGTAAGCTTAGGAATGTTTAGCTTTATTCGAGGTCAGGCTGCCTGCTGATACAGCCCCTTCCCTCTGCTGCCTTATTGCCAGTGACATTAAATACAGTTTACAACAAGAGTTTATTAATACTCTACTGTAGTCAACATCCGTGCGAGCATATACAATGGCCCCATGCAGGAAGAGGTTGAAAAGAAAGGCAGTAAGAAGGAGATAATTACTGTGGACGCTAAGGAGGAAATCATTGAGAAATACGAATGAGGTATATGAGTGGCTAAAATCGCAAGATTTTATGAGAAGTCTATGTCTGCATCTCATCTGCAGAGGTGGAGGAGAATAAGGTGGAGGATTCCTCACTTCAAATGAGATTAGGAAGATGTATAAAATCTGGGAAACAGTGCAGAATTTTGTAGAAAAGCACCACCTGAATAAGGCTGTACCAATGAGAGTGATGAATTTGTTTAACGACAATGCAATGTCACATTTCTGCAAAATCCTCAAAAGGAAGCAAAAGCAAGAGTCATTAGATAGGTGTCTTGTTAAAGCTGCACGAAAAGAAAAAGATTCCATGGAGCCAATTGATAGCAGTGATCCTGTTAGTGAAAGTCATCCCGCACAATAACCCTCCTCTCTCTTGTCTCCCTCACACCAGCCACAAAGGTTTTCAAAAGAAGGGCAAGTTAATTTATTTTTCTTTATATTTTTTTATTTTCTTATTTTGTATTATATTACAGTATTGTAATCATTTTTATATGAATATTTTTGGGTTGTGGAACAAATCATCTGAGTGTCCATTATTTCTTATGGGGAAATATATAAGTACTTTGGATTACAAGCACATTTTTGGAACAAATTATGCTCGCCAACCAAGGTTTTACAGTAATCACTTTTTGTTTATCTGCCAGCATGATTATTAATTTTTCAGATATGTGTCTTTAAGTACAAATATAGCAATGTGTCTTGGAATTATAATTAAGATGGAAAATGAAAGACGCAAGTTTATGTTGTAAATTGCCAAAAGTAATATACTGAGTATACCTTGTACATAGTCAAATGCTAATTAGTCTGGAGACTTCATTTTTGGGTCCTTATGGATTTCGACACAAGAAAGGTCTAAATGTTAAGAAAGTCATCTTTGTCATCAGACAGACTTGAATGTGTCTCCTGGGTCATTTACTAGTTATGTAATCTTAAGCCAGTTTTTCTTTCTCATCTTCAGCTCCTGTCTTCCAATTTGAGAACTAATATTCCAACTTCTTGGGACTGGTATAAGGATCAAATTACATTAAAATGTATAAACTGTGTACAGTGACCTGTACAATGTAAGTGTTTAAAACTAGGTATAGTTTTATTATAATCTATATTCTCCACCACCTCTTAAAATCAATCAAAGCATTTCCACTGTTGTTTTTATTTATGACTTTGTAACTGGTGGTTTTATGTTGATAAAACTGCTTTAAAATGATATGAACAATCATAAAACTGTGACTATGAATACATGAGAAGAATAACTGAATCATGGAAAAACAATTGAAGTTTAAAGCTCATAAAAGTCCCCTTTGTGTATTTTAGTAGAATATATTTTGGATTAAAAATGTTTTAATCTCTCACTTTTCCTAACTATGTAGAAAAAAAAACACATTTTTTGGCAATAGCATCTTGTAAGGCAGTTTTACTTTTCCCAGAAATGTTTAATGTTTTCATTAATGTCTTCTGAACAAAAAACAGTTTTGAAGTGGTAAAATTAAAAATATCTCTTTGCTCATATTTGGCATCTCAGACAATTGTTTCAGTGTTCTCAACAAAGTCACCTACTGCTTTAAAAGGAAGGTTACTTTTTTCTATGGCATTTTTCCGTTTCAATCATTGGACCACAGTTTTGCTTGTACGTAAGCCACTTTCATATTGACTCTTATAGAAAAAGATCCTAACTGTGCACAAACTTTATATTCATATTATATTTTTCACAAGGTTATCTTCTAAGTAATAAATATTTGAACTCATTCACTTAAAAACAAAATCATATTTATCAAGCCTGGAATTAATAAGTTTTTCTATGTAATAACTTATAAATTCAATGGTAGAGCCTCATATCTCAGATAATATTTATAATACAATGAGCAATAATCTCCCTGGTAATTAAAAAAGGAGTAGATGTCTAATTGTAGTGTAACCTCAGCCACTCACACAAACAAAACACCAGACTACTAAGAATTTCACCTGAGTATAAAGTACACTCAAACAAATAATGTCCTCAATGTTAAATTCATTTGATGTTTAATAAAGAGTAGACTTTTTAAAATTGCAATCAATAATGTGAGCCAACAGTTGCTAGCCATAGATATCCTTTATTGAAATAATATTTTTCTAGAAATAAAATACCATTTATTTATAAACATCTTTTGCCAGAGGGAAGTATTTATTATATAACACTATTTAGGATTCCATTTATTTTTTAAACTAGATGTCAGGCTCTAAGCCTCATGTTAACCAGTATGCAGACCTGACCTTTCAATAACAAATGCATTTATGTGAAGAAATTTTAATTTTGTAGTCTTTCCTTGAGCTAGATATGGTCACACACGGTTACTTATTTTTCTTTGTAGTCCCTATTTTTCCATGCTAATTTATTTTTCCTAAGCAGTAACCAGCCTCTTACTCCTCTGTTTTGCAAAGCAATCTTGATGCAAAGAACTTTACTCCCCATTCCTATGTTTTTCAATGTATGAGACCCAAGGCTTTGTGGTATGTTTCCAGGAGAAATCTGAATGAGAGCCATGGCCACCTCACTTCATTTTAATTGTGTGCTCTCATCTTTCAGACATTCATCATTCAAAAATCTGATTTTCTTTAGTGGTAGATTAAAAGAATGTTGACTATAAAAAGTATACAATAAAATATGTGATTTGTATATTGTCAGTTGGATCATGTGTAATTACTTCTAGAACATGTAGTAAAAGTCTTAGGATATTCATTCCAAATTTATTTAAGCTATATTATTTCAGTAGGTAAAACTGGCATAAGATCCCACAGATTCTGAAAACTATTTCTGCAAGCCTGTTTTCACACTTTTTCAGTTTCACAGAAGATAATAATCATCTTGGAACTGTGGTAAACAGAAAGTCTTTCTTTCTGGATTCACCAAACGTCTAGATCTATTCATATGCACTTCTACAAAATACTAAATATATCTTAATATTTATGTATCATTATATATTTTTGGTATGAACTCTGCATAATTATAATCATTTTCTTCCTGTATTAAAAAAAGAAAGCTGCATGCCGAACACCACCTTTTAAATGCAAGGTCTGTCTTCCATATTCTATTCATGTCTCCTTTTTGGCTTCAGCCAAAGTACCACAAGTCCTACCATCAGCAAAATGATAGCCTAACCACAATCTTCAAGAGAACTTGTGGGTCTGAATTGGTTTCCTGTGCCATTGTCTTTGCTTTGAGATGAATATACCTAGGTAATCATAATCCCTGGAGGAGAATAAAAGACAAGTGGAACTGAGACACCCCAGCCAAGTCCAGTCAGACTAGTTAATTCCAACTAGCTAAGGAAGCATGAATTAGTCAAGCCTATATCAAAACCTCCTCAAAGAACCCCCAAATCTATAGGAATGAATCATTACTGTTTTAAACCTATGCATTTCTGTTTTTTGTTTTTTTGTTTTTTGCTCACAGTAATTTTGCAGCAGTGGCTAATGGACTGATACATGCTTCACAAAGTAAACTTCCCTAAATCTCAAATATTCATCTTAGTAGTTATAAGCACTCAGTAGTTGGCCTGCATTTAAATTTGAATTCTAGTTCTACTATTCAGTGTTAGCTTGCAATAAATTATGCAAAATTTATGTGTCACTCTCATCTGTAAAAATAGATGCTAATAATAGAACAACAGTCATTATACTGTTGGGAATGATTAAAGGTAGACTATTTTTTTTATATCTGCCACCTATGTTAGCTATCATTATTGTCACTCAATCTTTATTACACATCACAATATTTTTGCTTATTTTTATCTAATTTATCCCATTTTTAATTATACAAAACAAAAATATATAGCAAAACAAATAGAAAAACTAAGTGAGAGGCAACATATATTTAAGATGATAAATATAAGAGGACATCAAGAATGAGGTTAGTATATAAAAGTTATATCATGAAGACTTATGAATGTGTGTACTAAGAGGTCACAAATTCACTTTTAAGCTTTTGGAAGTCATGTGAATATAGAAAAGATTATAAAATACACAGCACCCATTAGATAAAAGAAAATAGCTACTTAGAAAATTCTTCAAACAAAATCAGAGAAATTCCTCTCAAAAATAGCTATAGGAAAGTATGGTTTCTAAGCATGTGACATATGGTCCTTTATCTCAAGGATATAGTAGTTGAGACACCATAAATTCAAAATACATTATTTGTTGGGTATGGCACTTGAACACGGCTCAAACAAATGCATCATGGAAAACAGCTATTTTCAATACAATTTGCAAAATTTTTAAACCCACTGCCTTAGTAAAAGGGTTAAACAAAAAAAAAAATCACGAAATCAAAATATCTATTTTGCATAATTTTTTTAATAGATTGTTAAAAAGTATTTAGCCTTAGGGCGCCTGGGTGGGTCAGTCAGTTAAGCATCCCACTCTTGATTTCCCTTCAGGTCATGATCTCACAGTTTGTGGGTATGATCCCTGCATCCAGCTCTGCACTGACAGTGCAGAGCCTCTTTGGGATTCTCTCCTCTGCCCCTCTTACACCTATGCATCCTCTCTCTCTTTCTCTCTCTCTCTCAAAAATAAATGAAACTAAAAAGAAGTATTTAGCTTTAAATCATATTAAAATAATTTAACCAGTCTATACTCTCATCAAAAAATTCTATAACAGAAAATCTTAGAAGCTACAATTTATATATGGCCTCAAATCAACTCTAAAGGCCCATATGAAAATGCTTCCACTTTGAGAACTTCTTGAAAAGTAATGAAATCTAAGTAAAAAGAGCAATTTTCATTTTAAAAACAAATTTTATAGATACATATAATTCATATGATGATATGCCAGTGTGTTTATTGGTGGTAAGCTTATAAATGATTTATATTTTTAAATAACTCTAATTTACTTAAATAGGACAAAAAATGTAATATAGTAAATTTCTAATTTTCTCATGCCTATTAACTTGAAACAAAGGCTCAGCTATATACTTATTAACTTTATTTTCATTAAGAAATAACTGAAATAAGAAAAAAAAAACACTTAGTAGAGGATTATTTTCCCTACCTATTAAAGAAAAAAACAACTTATTGATGTATAAAATTCTGATTTTCTTCTGCTTCCCCATACAGCTATTAATGTGTGGAAAAAATTGTTCTTCATTAACAGGATCATGTTTGAGGGAGATAGTATCATGGCCAGACAGTGACCACTTAAGTGATTTAAATAAATTTAATATCTTCCATATATTTCAATTGATTATGATAAAAGATACTAAACTACCTAAGTTGATCAATTATACATAAATAATATATAATAATGTGGTTAATCTTGTATTCCTCACAATATTTATTATTTTCTTCACAATGCTGTATTCCCCACATGAGTGGGGAGAGACAGAGAGACGGAGAGAGTGAATCTCAAGCAGGCTCTAAGCTGTCAGCTCAGAGCCCAATTCAGGGCTCAAACTCACAAATGGCAAGACCTTGACCTGAGCCAAAGAGTAAGACGCTTACCAACTGAACTACCTAGTTACCCTGTTGGGTTTGTTTTTTTTTTTTGTTTTGTTTTTTTAATTAATGGCTTTACTTTCTTACTTCCCTGGTAAGCCTTGGCTATAAAACCAGGTTTCTATAATTAACCATTTTATTTATATTCAACCTTGCATATGTGCTATCAAACTCAATTAGGTCTTTGAATTTTTTTCATTCAACTAAACGAAAATTATCTAGAAAATTAGCACTCATTCTACCGAGTTATTCTTCATAATAAGATAATAGTTGTAAAGCTTCTTTGTAAAATGTAAAGTACTATACAAATAAAAAGGATTATACTAGAAATTTCTGCAAGGTAATTAATGATGAAGTATTATTATGAGCCATGCTCACATTAAGAATATCTTCATTACACCTGTAATAAATACTCATGTTTTAATGAAGTGGATTTTATAACACATGATTTGAATATAAAATAAATATTAGTGTTTATTAGGTTATTTTTTTAGTATTTTATTTACTTTGTAAGAATTTTCTTAAATGATTTAAGCTTTTATGTAAGTTAAACATAATTAAATATAGTTTTATTAATAAAAATAGAGATTCTGTTTTCCCCTGAAAAACACTCTTTTGTTCGTTTCCCTAATTTCTGCCTCTACATTAATAGTCAACTTTTAAAATTATCCCCAATTAACGAGTTTGAAAGTTTATCCAGCTCCCACTAAGACCTCAATAGATTGAAAGACCATCTTCAGTATCAAAGGGAATAGATAACATTAGATGAAATAATTACCTATACCTTACAAATGGAAATGCCTTTCAATTAATTAATTGCTGAAAGGAGAAATGTGATGCTGTAATTTGCTTTTATTTTTTAAATATAAAACCAGATATAATCTTTAAAGTTTTTCTTGAGGTTACACTAAAATATAAATATATCTTACATACCTAAGTAGAAAGGATATTGGGTACCATCATGTACAATATTTAAACCACATGTTTACAAAAGATGCAGAAATTCTGTTTAATGGATTTTTTGCCTTTTTTAGAAAAGATGGTATTAATTCATATTGCAGTCATTTTTTTACATGCAAGATCAGGACTGAATAGTCACATAGCCCTTGAAGACTGAGGAATTTCTCTTGGTTTATGTCAACATTAGTTCAACTTTTTGCTTCTATGGCTAATCCAAATGCTCTCTGTGCTAGTTCTAGTTCACACATTTTTCTAGCACATTAGGAGAAATAAAGCATAGATACATAGATAGAGCATGTCCCCCATATTATATGATGTATTTTTTTTTTTGAGAGAAAGAGAGAGTGATAGAGAGAGAGAATGCAAGCTGGAGAGAGGGGCAGAGGGAGAGATAGAGAAAATCTCAAGTAGGCTCCATGCCCAACATGGAGTGTGATAAAGGGCTTGATCCCACATTACTGGGGATCATGACCTAAGCCCAAATCAAGATTTAGATGCTCAACTGACTGAGCCACTCGGACACTCCATACGACGTCTGGATGAAGCAGTGCATCTCCATACGATGCACATGAAGCTTTAAGAGACCTGGGAAGAAAGAAAATTCTGAAAGCAGCTAGGTATAAACAGGCTCTAACTTACAAAGGGAGACCCATAAGAATAGTAAGAGACATATCTACTAAAACTTGGCAGGCCAGAAAGGAATGACAGGAAATCTTCAATATGATGAACAGAAAAAATATGCAGCCAAGAATCCTTTATCCAGCAAGTCTGTCATTCAGAATAGAAGGAGAGATAAAGGTTTCCCAAACAAACTAAAACTGAAGGAATTCCTCACCACTAAAGGAGACCTACAAGAGATCCTAAGGGGGACTCTGTGAGTGAAATGTTACAAGGACCACAAATTACCAGAGACACCACTACAAGCATGAAAGCTACAGATATCACAATGACTCTAAACCCATATCTTTCCAAAATAACACTGAATGTAAATGGACTAAATGCTCCAACCAAAAGACAGAGAGTATCAGAATGGATAAAAAACCAAGACACAACAATCTTCTGTCTACAAGAGACTCATTTTAGACCTGAGGACACCTTCAGATTGAAAGTGAGGGGATGGAGAATTATCTATCATGCTACTGGAAGTCAAAAGAAAGCTGGACTAGCCATACTCATATCAGACAAACTAGACTTTAAATTAAAGTCTGTAACAAGAGATGAAGAAGGGCACTATATAATAATGACAGGGACTATGCATCAGGAAGAGCTAACAATTATACATGTCTCTGTGCCAAATATGGAAGCCCCCAAATATATACAACAATTAATCACAAACATAAGCAACCTTATTGATAAGAATATGGTAATTGCAGGGGACTTTAATACCCCACTTACAACAATGGATAGATCATCTAGACACAGGATCAATAAAGAAACAAGGGCCCTGAATGATACACTGGATCAGATGGACTTGACAGATATATTTAGAACTCTGCATCCCAAAGTAACAGAATATACTTTCTTCTTGAGTGCACATGAAACACTCTCCAAGATAGATCACATATGGGGTCACAAAACAGCCCTTCATAAGTATAAAAGAATTGAGATCATACCATGCATACTTTCAGACCACAATGCTATGAAGCTTGAAATCAACCACAAGAAAAGTCTGGAAAACCTCCAGAAGCATGGAGGTTAAAGAACACCCTACTAGAGAATGAATGGGTCAACCAGGCAATTAGATAATAAATTTAAAAATATGTGAAAACAGATGAAAATGAAAATACAACATTACAAACGCTTTGGGATGCAGCGAAGGCAGTCCTGAGAGGAAAATACATTGCAATCCAGGCCTATCTCAAGAAACAAGAAAAATCCCAAATACAAAATCTAAGAGCACACCTAAAGGAACTAGAAGCACAACAGCAAAGACACTGCAAAACCAGCAAAGAACAGAAGTAATAAAGATCAGAGCAGAAATAAACAATATCGATTACAAAAAAAAAAAAAAAAAAACAACACTAGAGCAGATCAATGAAATCAAGAGTTGGTTTTTTGAAAAAATAAACAAATGGATAAACCTCTAACCAGGCTTCTCAAAAACAAAAGGGAGATGATCCAAATAGATAAAATCAGGAATGAAAATGGAATTATTACAACTAATCCCTCAGAAATACAAGCAATTATCAGGGAATACTATGAAAATTATATGCCAACAATTTGGACAACCTGGAAGAAATGGACAAATTCCTAAGCGCCCACACTCTTCCAAAACTCAAACAGGAAGAAATAGAAACTTGAACAGACCCATAACCAGCAAAGAAATTGAATCAGTTATCAAAATCTCCCAACAAATAAGAGTCCAGGACCAGATGGCTTCCCTGGGGAATTCTACCAGACATTTAAAGCAGAGATAGTACCTATCCTTCTCAAGCTGTTCCAAAAAATAGAAAGGGAAGGAAAACTTCCAGACTCATTCCATCAAGTCAACATTACTTTGATTCCCAGCAAAAAAGAGACCCAGCAAAAAAAGAGAACTACAGGCCAATATCCTTGATGAATATGGATGCAAAAATTCTCAAGAAGATACTAGGAAATCGAATTCAACAGCATATAAAAAGAATTATTCACCATGATAAGTGGGATTCATCCCTGGGATGCAGGGCTGGTTCAACATTCGCAAATCAATCAATGTGACATATCACATTAAAAAAAGAAAAGATAAGAACCATATGATCCTGTCAATCGATGCAGAAAAGCATTTGACAAAATTCAGCATCCTTTCTTAATAAAAACCCTCGAGAAAGTCGGGATAGAAGGAACATCATAAAAGCCATTTATGAAATGCCCACAGCTAATTTCATCCTCAATGGGGAAAAACTGAGCTTTTTCCCTGGGATCAGGAACATGACATGGATGCCCACTCTCACCACTGTTGTTTAACATAGTGTTGGAAGTGCTAGCATCAACAATCAGAAAACAAAAGGAAATCAAAGGCATCAAAATTAGCAAAGATGAAGTCAAGCTTTCACTCTTTGCAGATGACATTATGCATGAAAAACCTGACAGACTCCACCAATAGTCTGCTAGAACTGATACATGAATTCAGCAAAGTCGCAGGATACAAATCAGTTGCATTCTTATACACTAATAATGAAACAACAGAAAGACAAATAAAGAAACTGACCCCATTCACAATTGCACCAAGAATCATAAAATACCTAGGAATAAACCTAACCAAAGATGTAAAAAACCTGTATGCTGAAAATTATAGAAAGCTTGTGAAGGAAATTGAAGAAGATATAAAGAAATGGAAAAACATTCCATGCTCATGGATTGGAAGAATAAATACTGTTAAAATGTCAATACTACCCAAAGCTACCTACACATTCAGTGCAATCCCAACCAAAATTGCACCAGCATTCTTCTTGAAGCTAGAACAAGCAATCCTAAAATTTGTATGGAACCACAAAAGACCCCAAATAGCCAAAGAAATATTGAAGAAGAAGACCAAAGCGGGAAGCTTCACAATCCCAGACTTTAGCCTCTACTGCAAAGCTGTAATCATCAAGACAGCATGGTATTGGCACAAAAACAGACACATAGACCAATGGAATAGAATAGAAACCCCAGAATTAGACCCACAAAAGTATGGCCAACTCATCTTTGACAAAGCAGGAAAGAATATCCAGTGGAAAAAAGACAGTCTCTTTACCAAATGGTGCTGGAAGAACTGGACAGCAACATGCAGAAGAATGAAACTAGACCACTTTCTTATACCATTCACAAAAATAAACTCAAAATGGATGAAGGACCTGAATGTGAGACTGGAAACCATCATAACCCTAGAGAAGAAAGCAGGAAAAATCCTCTCTGACCTCAGCCACAGCAATTTCTTACTTGACACATCTCCAAAAGCAAGGGAATTAAAAGCAAAAATGAACTCTTGGGACCTCATGAAGATAAAAGCTTCTGCAAAGCAAACAATCAACAATTTACAAAACTAAAAGGCAACCAATGGAATGGGAAAGATATTTGCAAATGACATATCAGACAAAGGGCTAGTATCCAAAATCTATAAAGAACTCACCAAAAAACTCCACACCTGAAAAACAAATCATCCAGTGAAGAAATAGGCAGAAGACATGAATAGACACTTCTCTAAAGAAGACATCCAGATGGCCCACAGGCACATGAAAAGATGCTCAGCATCACTCCTCATCAGGGAAATACAAATCAAAACCACACTCAGATATCACCTCACGTCAGTCAGAGTGGCTGAAATGAACAAATCAGGAGACTAGAGATGCTGGAGTGGATATGGAGAAACAGGAACCCTCTTACACTGCTGGTTGGAATGCAAACTGGTGCAGCCACTCTGGAAAACAGTGTGGAAGTTCCTCAAAATACTGTAAAGAGATCTACCCTATGACCCAGCAATAGCACTGCTAGGAATTTACTCAAGGGATACAGGAGTGCTGATGCACAGGGGCACTTGTACCCCAATGTTTATAGCAGCACTTTCAACAATAGCCAAACTATGGAAAGAGCCTAAATGTCCATCAACTGATGAATGGATAAACAAGTTGTGGTTTATATACACAATGGAATACTACTTGGCAATGAGAAGGAATGAAATATGGCCTTTTGTTGCGACATGGATGGAATTGAAAAGTGTTATGCTAAGTTAAATAAGTCATACAGAGAAAGACAGATACCATATATTTTCACTCTTATGTGGATCCTGAGAAACTAAACAAAAGACTATGGGGGAGGGGAAGGGGGGAAAAAAAGAGAGGGAGGGAGGCAAACCATAAGAGACTCTTAAAAACTGAGAATAAACTGAGAGTTGATGGGGGTGGGAGGGAGGGGAAAGTGGGTGATGGGCGTTGAGGAGGGCACTTGTTGGGATGAGCACTGGGTGTTGTATGGAAACCAATTTGACAATAAATTTCATATTGAAAATAAATAAATAAATGCATGGTGGGCAAGCAAAAAAAAAGAGAAGCTTTAAGAACTGCTCTTTCAAAAATATAAGTCAGAAGCTTACTCATGTATTATGTAAAACAAATATAAAATAGCAAAACTAGCAGTTTGATTTCCATACCTATACAAGCGTATACGGCATTCTTTCTCTTTCACAAATAAGTTTACTGTATTGTACAGGCTGCATTATATTATAAAAATTCTTTAATTGTAAGAAAGCTGTTTGCCAAATTAAAACAATCTATATTGTATTGGTATTTTGGAGCTGCCAAAAGAAAATAGCACAGACTTGGTGGCTTATATAATAGACTTATTTGTTCCCAGCTCTTAAGGCTGTAAGTACATGATCAAAGTGTCAGCAAATTTGGTTTCTGGTGAGAGCTCTCTTCTTCACTTATGGATAACCACCTTCCTGCTGTGTCTTCAACATGACACAGAGAGCTCTGGTAACAAGGACAATAGTCCTAATGGATTAGGGGCCCATCCTTATGATCTCATTTAACCTTAATTATCTCCCTAAAAGCCCTTTGTCCAAATACAGGCACACTACTGGTTAGGGATTCAACATGTAAATAGAGGGTGGGGCACAACTCAGTCTAAAGCATCAGTTTTCCATATTTTCTAAGCATGGCTTGAACTTTAAGCATATTTCTTGAATCACATAGAATAAATTAAATCTGTCCTGTAGAACAACAATCTTTTAACAATATATGTCAAGCTTTTGGCTATTCCACTAGTCAAATTCTCACTGGGATATCTTCAATTACTTCAACTATGACTTTCATTACAATTTCTGATTAAAATATTCAAGCATGTTTATTGAAAAAATATTCAGATTAAGATAACTTTTGTCTAATTAACACCTGCAATGCATGTGAATAAGAAGAAAATATCTGTTAGTGAAATAATCTTATTTAATGCTGTATGTTAGAAGTGACATCTGAAAATCGAATGTGGGCTCATATCCCCAAGATTTCTGTATTTAAATTTTACTCACATAAATAAGAAACTTTTTCTAAAGTAATTGGGGGGGAGGTGCCTGAGTGGGTCAGTCGGTTGAGCATCTGACTCTATTCTGAGTTAGGTCATGATCTCATGGTTCTTGAGATGAAGCCCCGCAACAGGCTATGCGTGACAGCATGGAGCCTGCTTGGGTTTCTTGCTCTCCCATTCTGCCCCTCCCCCACTTGCACTCTCTATCTGTCTCTGTCTCTCAAAATAAATAAACTTGAAAAAAAGTAAAGTAATTGGAAAAACATTTTTCATATTCAAAACCACAATAAAGTGTTTGGTGTTTATGATAGATCGCATTATTTTTCACAACATTCACAACAAACACTCCCTCAAGAGAAGCCTACTTTCTCTTCTGGCATATATCTGGCTTGGCCAAATGATCTGATTTGGGCAATGGAGTTTGAGAAGATGTGACACATCCTAGATTGGACCTGAGATAGGTCCTTAGAGTAAGCCACTTGAAATCACAGAAATGGTCTTCACAGCATTCTCTGTGTTCTGGAGGAATTATTTTTATCTCATTCCTCCATTTGAAAACTCAAGCAAGAACTTTCTGCCTTAACAGCCAACTTCCTTTATAAAAAGGGGGGAAAAAAGGAAGCTTTTAATCACTACTTCTTTTCAAAATCACACTGAAAAGAAATGTACTTAGTGGCCACCGTTTGATCATACTGATTTTTCTTGCTATGTCCTTCAAGATGATGAAGATTAGGGGGATTTTTGTGGCCACCTGCTATTTTTGTGTATTACAATTAGGTGCAATTTTGTTTTTTCAAATAGAAAAGGCCTTCTTTACAGCACACACACCACACACACCATTCATAAAACTGTGTTTATTAAATTAAAGATCTTTTCTGTGAGAGAGCAAAAAGTTGTCAAGTACACCTTCCTTTTGTGTGTGGCACACATATGGCAAGTGAAGAGTCTTCCTCTTTCCAGTAGGTTTATCCAACTGGAAAGGTAAACTTCTGCAAGTGTGCCCACATGGTAATCATTCTTCTTCCACATGGCTTGCCAGTGACATTGTGGGCACTCAAAGTTGTCAGATGATATAACAATTGTATGTGTATCTATGTATGTGGGGTTCATGTGTGTGTGTTGACATCTGTCTAATATGTTTATGGTATATATAAATGTTACTGTCTTTCCATTCTGTTCAGTTTGATTTCCTTGAAGTAACTATGGTTTTAGTGATATATACCCTATTGACAACATAACTTTATGTTTTCATCTTATACTGTTAGTAACCTGATCTTTGCCAGATTACTTTACATCTTGTATTATCTTTTACAAAATATTTCTTTTAAAGCTTTGATAATTTCTGTAATTTTTTGTCACTTTTAAGAATGTTCTTTTTTGGTGTATCACAAAGAAACATTGCCTTACAGTTATTATTCATTTTTGAATGGGGCTAGTTATTTGTTCAAGAATAGTATAAAAAGGAACAGAAAAGTTAACCTGAAACAGCTTTCTAGCCTATTAAGTTTACAGTCAGTTGCTGTCTAACAAAACTGATCATTTTTATAGAACTCAGAGCATATCTCCTAATTGAAAGCTTGTTGCCTAGAGAGCTAGTTTAGATGGTACCTCAGCATGGGTTTTCCTTTCCAGCATCCCCTTCCCTACTTATCTATATTATTGGCCTAGATGTCCCTGGAGTTTCTGTCCTTTAATCCAATTACCCACCACAACTAATCAAAGCATATTCAGAACCATGAGCCTAACTTTTGTGTACATGTGGTTTTTGCTTATGTAATAGGAGGTATGTATAATGATAGACCAGATTTTCTAGTAGCCTCACACATATATTTTTTCTGGATCACTTTTCCTTTTTCATTAAATATGGAAGACTTATACCGTCTCAATTTTTCATTCTTTGTAAGTTATTACAGATACTTGGAAGAAAGTGAATCAAAATATGTTTACTTCCTTTACATCCTTTGGGATGTGACTTTTACATCCTTTGGGATATGAGGAGATAGGGGAACTAATTATGCCCTCAAAACATGTTATATAATCCACTATTTTTAAGTGAAATCTCTATTTTTTATTCATTTAAACATTTTATGACAAATTATGATAGGTCAGGCTTTGTACTAGACAGTAGAAGTAAACACAAATGAGTATAACAAAATGCTCACAAACTAGTGAGGAAGTTGGAATGCAGAACAGTAAATGTGATTTCCAATGACATATATAGAGGTTGTGGAATCTTGGTGGAGAGAATGACTACTTTTATCTGGGTTGTTAAGGAAAGGTTGATTAATAAGGTGACATTTGAGCTGACTTCTTGAAGGATGAAAAATAATGACATGTGGAGAGTGGTGAAGGAGAATTAAAGATAGTGTAAACGGTATGTAAGCAAGTTGCGGTAAAAGACACAGTCATTCTGTAAAACTGCCCATGTTCAGTGTGGACAGAGCACAAAGTTCCTGTTAATGAATGTTGGGACTGGATCTCTTCCTTTCCCTTCCTCTCCAGGACATGGCTGAAGTAAATGGCACCTCTTTATAAGGTTCAATTTTCCTTCTCTACTGGAACACTTCAATTAATTTACAATGAAGCAAAACAAACCATCCAAAAATGCTGACCTAAATAAAATCCCCAATATAAACAAGCCTATGAAATCCTCCTTTGAGCCAAATCATTCCTTCCACCTACCACCTATATCTTTTCTGCTTTTACAATGAAACTATTTGAAAGAGCTGGATATACTTACTTCTACTTATCACCCCTAATTCTCATCCTTTAAAGTCATGTTTAATACAAATTGCTTAATAACAAATACTGTGTCTAAATAATTTATGTGTGAAATATATATAACAAAAATAAAAGAACACCTGCATGGGTCCCAGTTCAAGATAACAATGTAGGAATATCCTAAACTCATCTCCTCCCACCAGCACACCAAATCTATAATTACGTGCAGAACAATTTTGCTAAAAACTAGTTGAGTGAATGCTATACATCCAGTGAAAAGAGAACTCCATATCAAAGTGGGTAGGAGAAAATCAGATACAATATCACCATAAATCCCACCCCTGGCACTACTACCCACAAGTGGGTACAAATGCAAAAGCCCAAGTGTCTTCCTGAAAAGCAGAGAGTTTGAACCCCACATCAGTCACCCCGACTTTTAAGACCTGCACCTGAGAGACAAGCTCTCAAAACCTCTAGTTTTGAAAAACAACAAGGCTTGTGTCCTCAAGACCCACAAGACTATAGCAAATGGAGAAAAGTTCTTAAAAGGCTTACATGTGTGCACACACCTACCCCAGGGTCCAGAATGGAAGTAGCTGACTGCAAAACACTTAGACATTCTGTTAAAGAGGTTTATTTGCTTATCTTAAAGTACTGACCAGAATGACAGGCATTTATCACACTTCTAGAGATCTACTGAAATATTCTCTGGGGAAAGAGAACAGAGCGGCTTACTTGTGCTTTCCCTCTGCCTCACTTCCAGAAACAAGTCTGTACCCTTACCTGGTGCTCTGATTTTTAGAGCTGCCATCCAGGGGATATGTCTCAGTTGCCTACCTCAGTGGCCAGCAGGGCTCACACTCACAGGTCCCACTGGATTGTAACCAATGCAGTAAGCATTTACTATCCCCAGGGCACAGCAGAAAGGCAACAAACTGAGGCACCCTGAATTTCTGTGAAAGAGGCCTATCAATTCACCTTTACAGTTGTTGCCTGAAGGGTAGGCTTCTAATTACATGTACATCTAAGGGCCAACTGCAATTCTCTCCAAAAACCTTGAAGAGAGCTGCTAAATTCATTCCAACCACAATGGTATGAATAAAAATCAATCACAAGAAAAATTTCAAAATTTCACAATTATGTGGAGATTAAACAATATGCTGCTGAGCAACCAATGGGTCAAAAATGAAATCAAAAGAAAAATCAAGATGGAAACGAAAAAATGAAAACAGAAGTAAACATATCAAAACTTATGAGATGTAACAAAAACACTTCTAAGAGGACAGTTCATAGATATAAGTGCCTGTATCAAAAAACAAGAAAGATTTTATACCTCAAGGAAATAGAAAACACACACACACACACACACACACACACACACACACACACACAAAGCCCAAATTAGTAGAAGGAAGGAAATTACAAAGATCAGAGTGGAAATAAATGTCATAAAAAATACAATGAAAAGATTAACAAAACTAAACATTTTTGAAAGATAAAATTGACAAAACTTTAGCTAAGCACATCAGGAAAAAAAACAGAGTTGTCAAAACAACAAGAAATTAAAGAAGAGACATTACAACTGATACCACAGAACTATAAAGGATTATAAGTGACTACTATGAAAAATTATATATCAATAAACAACCTAGAAAAACAGGTACATTCTTACAAACATACAACCGACCATACTGAATCATAAAGAAATAGAAAATCTGAAGAGGCTGATTCAATCTCTTGCTCATAATCAAAAACTTCCAGTAAACAGAAGTCTAGGATGAGACCACTTTACCAGTGAATTCTACCTGACATTTTAAAAAGACCTTATGTGAATTCGTCTGAAACTCTTCCAAAAATAGAAGTAAACACTTCCAAACTCATTTTAATGAGCCCAGCATTAACCTGATATCAAAACCAAACAAGGACACAAGACAGTTACAGGCCACACAGGCCAATATCCCCAATGAACATAGATGCACAAATCCTCAACAAAATATTTTTCTCTTATAATGCTTTGTATCTCTGTAGTGTCAGTCAGTACTTCTCTTTCATTAGGAAATCAAATTTAACAGTACATTAAAAGTATCATACCACTATGATTACTGGGATTATTTCCAGAATGCAAAGATGGTTCAGCATCCACAAATCAATGTGCTACACCACATTAACTAATGAAGGGTAAAAATATTATGATGATTTAAATAAGGTATGCTTCATTTTGTTGTACTTTTTTTATTAAACTTCACATATATTACATATTTACAAATTGAAAGTTTGAGGCAACCCTGTGTTGAGTAAGCCTATCAGTTCCATTTTTCCAACAGCGTTGCCCACTTTGTTTCTCTGTCACATTTTGAGAATTTTCTCATTATTTCAAACTTTATGATTAGTATTATTTGTTATTGTGATCTGTGATTAGTAGTCTTTGATGTTACTATTTAACTATTTTGGGGTTCCACACTATGCCCATACACGATTGTGCAAACTTAATTGATAAGTTTGTGTGTTCCGACTGATCCACTGAATGACCATTCTCCCCCATCTCTCTCCCTCTCCTTAGACCTCCCTACTCTCTAAGACACAATACTGAAACTAGGCCAATTAACAACCCTATAGTGACTTTGAGTGGTTAAGTGAAATAAAGAGTCCCACATCTCTGACTTTAAATCAAAAGCTAGAAATGATTCTCCTTAGTGTAGTTTCAATAGTTTATTTTTGCATGTTTCCCAAAGCCTAAGCCAGAGCAAGGTCCTAACTCTTCCATTCTATGAAAACAGAGAGGTGAGGAAGCTACACACACACATATACATATACATACACAAAATGGAGTATTTGTCAAGCATAGAAAAGGAGGGAAACTTGCCATTTGCAGCACGAATGGGTCTTGATGACATTCTGCTAACGTCTGTATTTTCCCCTCAAAGTACCTATCACATTACATTATGTTATCTATTGTTGTTTATACATATCTTTAATACAAAATATAAACTCCACCAGGGCAAGGATTTTATTTTAATTTTAGCATTTGTCACCATTGATTAAAAAAGAAATGCTGGAATATGGTATGTGCTAAAGTATTATTCACTACTGAATAAATAAACATACTGGACCAGTCATGTGTCTCTAATAACACCCCACCTTCTTTGCCAAAAAAGAAAAAAGAAAACTTAAGAAATATGGTAGTATTTCAAATAACAGTGTATGACAAAAAAAAAAAAACCTGTTTGTGATTTATAGTCATAGAACCTGAATCTGGTCCTCTATTACACAGGCTACTTGTCCACTTTGAAAATTACTCTCTTGTATAAAAATTGAGCTCATAATAGTTTTTAAAGTTTTGTTGTGAACATTTTATAAGATCATATTTACAGCTGGAGATCTATAACTTGTAAATTCTTTCTAATGTTGGGTTTAATTAAACACAGCTTTTATCAGAAATCTGTTAGATGTTTGTTGACATTACATTAAAAGGATAATTATAATCAGTGTCTTTAGTCTGTTTAAAATATTAAGTAGAATCTAACAAAGAGATGAATAAAGGATGAGACTTTGATATTTCTGAATTTTTCTTGCAAATTACTGGTCATAAGTTCAGAAAAAGGAAAATTTAATCAGGATTAGACATCCAAGGCTATGCAAGACCAAATAAAATAAGATAAAATTGTGTATAGTGCTGTATAGATTTGGATAGTTATCTTACTGGAGGAATGTAGGACCATGGGTTAGATTATCTTAATTATTAAGTATTTTGTTTTCTAAATCAGTAAGAATTATTTCACCCAAGTCAGTTGTTAAAACTCCCTAATGAGGTTTTCACCCAGCTTCTAATTAATGCAAATGGAAATACCTCAAATCGGAAATGGTTTTTGCTAGACCAATTGTTTCTGTGAGCCAGCCAGTGTTGTTAGCCATTCTGCCATAACAAAGTGGCCTACAGAAGGTAAACTTTAAAATGAATTCATAGATTTTCTATATACTTATAAAGATTATAAAAATAAATGTTCCTTTTAAGTACAACCAAATTATGAAAGTACATCAAATTTTTCTGCTATTGCAATTATGTACCAATTGTCATAATTCAATTGCTTACTTTGAAAATTACTAAAAGCATATTTCCTTAACAGTTGTCTTTCCAATAAACCCAATTAATCAACTCAAATAATTACCTCACCTTTGTTTTTATTAAAAAATAAAAATTTATAAATATAATACTGTTTTATTCAAACATTGGTCATTTCTAGGAGGTTTAAGTACTTTTCTTTCATCTTAATAAGATATAGAATTTTCAAAAGGATTTAAAGTTGTTTAATAAGCTTCATAAATCTCATGCTTTTTTCTTTTTGTTTTTTCCTGTTCACTACTCGGCAAGTGGTTTTAAAACTTCAGAAATTTTTTTCTAGATCTTACACCAGACTTGTAAGCAACCCAGTGCTTGTTTATGATCATTAACTCCTGTGCTCAATGCCATTCACCATCTCATCTCATGTTGCCTTGAGAGCTTGAAATCACCTATCATAATAAATTACACCAAAAAATAAACTCAAATCATGAAGGACTGCACACAGGAGTTCAGCAATGCCAATGTCCCACACTCTCTTTTTTGTTTTTGTCAGCCCATCAAACTGAAAATAGTCAAAACCTTGTTTATCATTTAGTCCCTGTCCTACAATATATTCTCTTCCTGACTTCCCTATTTCTACCAATGGCATCACCATCTTTCTAGTCATTAATGCTGGAAGAGCTGTGCATATAGTTTAACTCCTTCTCCTCAGCACATATCATTAACCACCATCATTTGTGTAATGAACCTCAGCAAGGCTACTTGAGTTTTATTTTATTACCTCCACAAACTTACTCAAGTCCCTCCTTACCTCTCAGTTTGTCTTTTACAAAAAAATCTAAAACACAAATGCAGCTTCTGCTGGCTGGCCCACCATCCATCTTTCCTATCAGATAATATCCCCTGGGGTCACCCTAACTGTAAGTATAGTCACCCTGCCCACATACTCTAACAGCTTCTCTTTATCTTCTAAAAAGTCCACATCATCAACACATGGTCCTAGTAAGAAGACAGGGTAGGGTTCTTGTGAATACCACTATAATTCTAAGATCTAAGGGAGACCCAAGGTGAAAAAGGGTTATTTGACAGCTATCCAACAGGAATGCAAGGCAAACTAGGGAAAGCACACTATCAACTTTTCTGTAGACATTTGCTTTTCTTGGACTTCCTATTATGAAAACTTCTTCCTATTTTATTTTAATTTTTAATTAAGTTTATTTTTTGAGAGAGACAGTGACAGGGTGAGTTGGGGAGGGGCAGAGAAAAAGGGAGAGAGAATCCCAAGTAGGCTGTGCGCTTTCAGCACTGAGCCCGAGGCGGGGCTTTAACTGAGAAAACCGTGATATCATGATCTGACCCAAAACGGAGACTTGACACTTAATTGCCTGAGCTACCCATGAGCCCCAACTTCTTTCTATTTAGAGACAATTTTTCACACTGTGAGTCTCTGGAGAAGATGGAACATCTTCTTACCATGATAGCCTAAAATAGCCTAGTGTCTTTTTTTTTTTAATTTTTTATTTATTTTTGAGAGAGAGAGAGAGAGAGAGAGACAGAGAGAGAGAGCGCATGAGCAGGGGAGAGGCTGAGAGACAGGGAGACACAGTATCCAAAGCAGGCTCCAGGATCTGAGCTGTCAGCACAGAGTTTGACGTGGGACTTGAACTTGTTTACCACAAGATCATGACCTGAGCTGAAGTCAGAAGCCCAACCAACTGAGCCACCCAGGCACCCCCCAAAAATAGCCTATTTTCTTCTCTCTACATCCTGCAAGCCAAGTTGAAGGCAAATAACTCAAGTCAGCCAATTAGGCATAATCCTCTAGAAACAGGATTCATGAAAAAAAAATCATAAGGAAGAATAGGAGTTTAAATCTGTGGCAGCAACAGCAATATTTAGTTGTGTAGAGTGAAAAGATCTGTAAACTGTACATATGGTCACTACACAGATGGCCTTTGTCCATGATGATATTGTGGTCAGATTGGCTTTTGCCCAACTTCCACTAGTTCTTAAACATTTTCAAAATACAGTTCTCAAGCTATTTTAACAACTTAAGGAAGTAGGCAAAATTGCTTCCAATAAGGTATTTTCTGCATGAGTTAAGTAAGTCAGTATCTATGAAAAGAACCAAGTGCCATATCTAGAACGAAGGTTGAATTTCCTAAGAGAAAGGTGCGATTTGGTAAACTAACCTGTGTATATCAGAAGGTATAAAATTCTATTGGTAGTCAAGGGATGGAATCTAGCTGCAGAAGGGAAATAGCTTATTAAATAATTGTCTCTAGTTACATGAAAATTAATTTAGTAAAGTGTTTTTGGAGTCTGTGAGGCCCTTGCCATAACAAAGTATGAATGGTAGGAAGGGCATGTGAATTTCATGGACATGGAATGGAATGACTCCTTTCAACCATGAGTCATAATGGCTTTCTGTTACTATAAAAAAGAATTTATTCCTTTTGTAGCCACAGTAGGCAAAACCAAAGAAACCTCACTTCAGAAAGAAGTGAGACCACAAACACTGCAATGGAGAAATACATGAAGATTCAGAGAGCCCAATAGTAACCCAAATTCCCAAAGCCCACTGAATTTCCCTGATCATACTTGCAATTTTCTCCTACATATGAGGCATAATAATACCAATACTTTTTTATTTGATAAACTTAAGTTTCCTCATGACCAATTGTAGTCTACAGACTTATATATCTAAAATCACAATTGTGCCAAATTGCAAAGTCAAATTTGGAAGAGAAGGACACATGACTGAACTGCAGGACGATGGTAACTTCTATCAACAAAAATCTATGGGTTACATAGAGGAATGGGTTACAAAGGTGTATAGAACATAACTTAGAATGGGATGAACTTTTAGGGGTGCATCAGCCAGTAATTCTGCATTGGTGGTCCTCATTTTATAGATCTAGGAATATTTAACATTGTTTTCTTGCTGCTTTATGGAAACCTGGACTTAGGAGTGTTGAATACTAAACATAGTTGATAGTATATGGCACAATATGAAACAAAAAACTCAAAGATTTCTGAAGCATTTTAATTTTATAAATATAAGTGTAAAAAAATGTATGTGTAATCTGGGTAGTCAAAAGGTAGACCTAATGGACATTTGTCATTTTAATTTTTGTCCTGCATCTGAACCTTTATATTGTGAAGGAATACTCCATTTTCTAAGATTTGGTGACAGGTAGGACCTAATTACTCATTGCAAATTCAGGATGAGGACCATAACTTTATGGTTTACCCTATGATGTTCTGCTGAATTCAAGAAAAAAAAAGTGGACAGGCTGATTAGACTCATGCCTGGGTTGAACAACAGCTACACCCAGTGACAGTAGCAATGTCTACTCTACATGGAGGCCTGTGTGTGATTCCTAGGACAAGGAGTAGTGGCAGCATTTTTTAATGTCCTAACTGCATCGGTTCCTTCCCTCTCACAAATAAGATTTTGTTTTTTATTCTTCACAAGATTTTGTTGGTCTTAATATGTGATAGTTCTAGAATCTTTCCAATAAATTGTTTTCTGTTTAAGTTAACCACAATCACTTAGATTTTGTATTTTCACTGTAGTCTGTTTCAAGGGTTGGCAGTTCCATTAAAGAACTCATTCTTGGGAATGGAGCTTGGACACCATTTTCTAAGTGGAGAACAGTGATGGCAGATGTGTTGGAGTCAGGGTCATTCCAAGCATTTATCTCAAAAAAAGGCAGAGGAGGCCAGAAGAAGTTCAATGTCCTCAATATGGGCTGTCATTAACAACAAAGTAGTCTTAGATAGATTTTTCTTTTTCCTTTGTACTCACAGTTTGATTAGGTTCCTATACAGGGATAAAATAATCCTACCTTTGAGAGTTCCAAACAAGGCAAGTCATATAGGTGACTTGCCTGTTCCAGAAGAATAATCAGAATTTGGAGGACAGCAAGGCATGTGTGATGTGGAAGTTAATTTCAGAGTGAGACTCAGAAATGGTGTTCATAAAACTTACTGGTCTTAGGAAGGAAGCTTTGATATGCTAAACTGTGTTACTCCTTGGTTCTAGCAGAGATTACAAAAATAGAAAATATTTGGTATTCATTCTGAAAGGCTAAAATGAGGCCTGATATGGGATGGTCTGTAATCTGACATACATTCTTCTCTATTAGTAGTTTGGTTTTATACCCCTGTCCTACTCTCCAAACAAGACATTTTATGACTCCTTAAATATCTTGTGTACTTTCTAGATGCTGGCTTGTATTTATTTTTAAAATCTGTTCTTTGGGGCACCTGGATTGTGGGTGATAAGCTTAGGAATCCCCCAGTTTTGCACCAATGGGTTAACAAGGCATAAAGAAATACAGAGCCATAAAATGCTCATCCCCGAGTTTGAGTAAACCAGATTGGCACCCCAAGAATAGGGGGTGCAAAGGCACCCTGAGAATAGGGAGGCACAAAGGTGCCAGGAATAGGAAGGTGCAAATGCACCCCCAAATAGGGAGTGCAGAGCCCTCAGAATAAACAGGCAGAGGCAAAGGCATAAAATAGGAATGGATGCAAAGGTGCCCAATACATAGGTATATGAAATAAACAAGATTAGATATTCAGGGCAGAAGCACCCCCAATTTAGTACTATCACAGAAAAGCTGCTTCCACAGGAGAATAGGGCCAGGTTAGATAAATTGGTGAGTTGAACTAAGGCCCGCTGCACTGCAGTCAAAGCAGCCCAGAGTGGAGCTGGTTAACAAAAGAAAAGTGCCTTGTCAACCCTGAGGTTATTTCCCATCTGTCTCATCCCCTAGGCTCGCTAAGATAAACAAAGATGCTGCCTCATGTCTGCTGTAAACAACCTTCCTCCCGACTTCCCGGTACCCGGATTTTGTTTTGTATTAACCCAAAACCCTAACTCCAAATATCCTCAAGACCCTCTTCCCCTCACATCCACAAGTTAACGTTCACAGATTCATTGCCCCTATGTGCACATCCATCACCATGTTTGTAAGCCTTCTGATCCTAATAAAAAAAAATGGGTCAAGAACCCTTATTCGGGGCTCTTGTCTTTTCCTGGATGTTATCCATCTCTCACTTTCAATCCTGTGTCCACTCTTTTGCTAGACAAGAGAGAAATTTAGACCCAGAGTCTAGGACACTGGGTGGCTCACTCGATTAAGTGTTTGAGTCTTGATTGCAGCTCAGGGCATGATCTCATGCTTTATGAGATCTGGCTCTGCATCAGGCTCCAATTTGACAGTGCAGAGCCTGCTTGGGATTCTCGTTCCTCTCTTTCTGCCTCTTCCCCCACTCTCACTCTCTCCATTGCTCCCCAAATAAACATTTAAAAAAAATGCTGTTCTTTGTTTAGAAAGTACTCGCTCTGAGTTTTTGTCTACTAAAATCCTATCTTTCATCAAAGTTAAGTTCAATGATAAGTTTATTCCATGAAGTGTTGCTGATCTGCCCAGCTGGAATTTCTTCCATTACTAATTCTCTCAGCACTTTGTACTAGGATGAATACTGTGGCCCTGTCTAAGTGGCTGGCTGGAGTCTACTGATGAGTAGCAAAAATCAATCAAGGCAAGGAAAATTTTGAGGTGTTGATTAACACAAGGAATTGCCTCATCCTGTTAGTAAACATTCAGAATGAGAAACCTCAGCATTGGGCCTGTTAGCTGGATCATTGCAAACACACCAGAGAAAGAAGGCTAAAACCAGGTGTTCAGAAAGCATACCATGAACAGCATTCTAAATTGCAAGCACAACTTATTTCTTTCTTAATTTTACTGGGAAATGAAAACTCTTGCCATTTTCCTCAGCCTGGTTCTCTAGTTGAATAGGACAGGGCTGCATACACATATTATTGCCTGCATCTGGGTAGAGCAGGATAAATAGATTGCAAATACAGCTCTCTTGTGCTATACTTATTATCACATAAATTATAAAAGCAAATATAACTATATCTTTCCTTTTGAGTTTCCCACAAAGCACAATGCTATGTATGTAGGAGAAGCTCAGGACAACATTTTATAATATATAAATGAACAATTATCACTATAAAATATGTAGATATAGTTATAAAGGTATAGAGGTATGTGTATCAATGTCTATTCCATTCCTCCATATTTCCTCTTTTTTTTTTTAATTTTTTTTAGGGGCACCTGGGTGGCTCAATTGGTTAAGTGTCCAACTTCGGCTCAGGTCATGATCTCGCAGTTGGTGGGTTTGAGCCCCGCACCAGGCTTTGTGCTGACAGCTCAGAGCCTGGAGCCTGCTTCTCTCAAAAATGAATAAATGTTAAAAAATTTTTTCTTAATGTTTATTCATTTTTTGAGAGCAAGAGAGACTTGCACAAGCAAGGGAGGGGCAGAGAGAGAAGGAGACACAATCATATCCAAAGCAGGCTCCAGGTTCTGAGCTGTCAGCACAGAACCCAAAGTGGGGCTTGAACCGACCAACTGTGAGATCATGACTAGAGCCAAAGTTGGTGCTTAACCCACTGAGCCATCCAGGTGCCCTCCCTCCCTATTTCCTCTTATGAATGTAATACTGTAATCTACAGAAATTATTTATCATGCTCTACTTAGACTTCAGAATTAGAAAAATATCACTCCAATTCATCTTACCCATGTTATTTCTATCTTTTAGATATCAGTATTTTGATATACTTTGTGATTAAATTTTAGTAGTGGAGTTAAAATTTTCTGAAGTATATACTCTTCATCACATCAACCCTGAGATCAGTGGCATTTGAGTGGCTTCCAAGGTATTCCTGCAAATTACTAGGGACTGATAATTATCACACATTTCACACCTTGAGGTAATAAAATCCCAAACAATACAATCAGATACTGTGGAATGTGTAGTTAACCTTTCATGAAAAAAAAATTTCTTAGTGTCTTAAATCAAAACTGCATCTTCATCTTCTTTATGCTTGTGTTTGGGAAAAATAAATAGGCCAATGAATTGCTGTATTCCCAAACTGCATGCTTTTAAAAGAGTAACACATAATCATCTGATCAATTTTGTTCTAGGCAATTATGTTGAAATGGTCATCATGAGACATAAAGAGCGATTGTTTTTTTAGTCAAGGTCTACATCAGAGATACAAAAAAATTCAGAGAAAATGAAACTTAACTATATTATGTATGAAAATTAAAGAAACATTAAAAAGTGAGAATTTTCATTTGACATTATGACTACAACCCAAATAAGAATTTAACTTTAACTTAATAGAAAATATTCTGAAATCCTGTTTTCAAAAGATGTTTAATAATACATCTCACTGACACAGACCAGAATTATTCCATTTCTATTTTGGAAGTTATTATAAATAAATTTTTAGAGTTTTACCGCTGATTACATTTCAAGGAATGTATCTCAAAATACTGATCATTATAAAAATCATATCCAACCAAATACAGTTTTCTAATTTACATACTCAATTGTCCTTGAGTATATTTAATTAAAGTTCAAAAGACTTAAAATGGCATTCCCTATGTACTAAGTAGTGTGCTAGATAATTTAAAAGATCAGTGTTATTTCATTTAATCCTTTCAGTAAAACTGTAAATGGAAAAACCAATTTCAAACCAGTTTATTAACTTGTCCAAAGTCAAACATCTTGTAACCTATTTTGAAATTACATACTCTAAGATCACACGATTACTAAAGATACTTTATTATATTTTATATGTGCATTACATATATATAACATATTATTATACATTATATGTTATATATATGTAATGTAATATATATAATACACATATTATATATATTAGAGAAATTCATTTATCCAACATCAAGGGAATTTCCTATAAAATGATTTTCTAGAAATTTACACCCTTAAGCATGATGTTAGTTTTACAGCTTTTTAGAAAATGTTCAAGAAATACATTGATTGTAGGGGTGCCTGGGTGGCTCAGCGGGTTAAGCATCCAACTTCGGCTCAGGTCATGATCTCTTGGTTTGTGGGTTTGAGCCCCGCATCAGGCTCTGTCAGAGCCTGGAGCCTGCTTTGGATTCTGTCACCCCCTCTCTCTGCCCTTCCCCTGTGCTCTCGCTCTCTCTCTCTCTCTCTCTCAAAAATAAAATAAACATTAAAAAAAATTAAAAAAGAAATACATTGATTGCACTTTAACATCCTTATTAGACAGTGTTGGTCAAGTCACCAACAGGACCATAATTTCTGTAGGAAGCAATCATATATTAAGTAATACTGAAGGTCTACTTATCCTCTAGTGGAACCTGGATTATGTTTTTGTTTTTATTTTACTTTAATTATAGGATGGTTCACTTAGTTCCTTTTTTAAAAAATGTTTTTATTTATTTTTGAGATAAAGAGATACAGAGTGCAAACAAGGGAGGGGCAGAGAAAGAGGGAGACACAGAATCTGAAGCAGGCTCCAGGCTCTGAGCTGTCAGCACACAGCCTGACATGGGGCTTGAACCCACGAACCGTGATATCAAGACCTGAGCCAAAGTCAAATGCTTAACTGACTGAGCCACCCAGGCGACCTGTCACCTAGTTCCTTTTGATTGTTAGTGTGCCTAGTTTTGGGGTGCTTCAGTTTTGTACGTCCAACCAGTTCCTTGGAATTGCAGTATGTGGAAACAAGATTTCACCTAACATTTTAAAATTGCATCTGCAGTATAAATTAGCTAGCTCAGTGGGAGGGCCCAAACATCCCTTAAACAAAACTTTATTTCAAGGTAACTTCTTCAGTGCAAGACCATTTTCATAATCACTTTACCTACACATTCAATTGTTCAGTCACAAATATTTCATGAGCAATTACTATGTGCCATGAACAGTCTTACGTGCTAGAGAATCTGTAGGAAATAAAACAGAAAATGGTCTAGACTTTTAAAAGCTCACATTCTACTGGGAGAAACAGGCAAAGAAAAATGTACTTTCAATTTTATTAAAGTAAAACATTTAATATTTAACGATGATGAATACTATGGAGGAACATTACATAAGAAAAAAGGAAAGGGGCGCCTGGGTGGCGCAGTCGGTTAAGCGTCCGACTTCAGCCAGGTCACGATCTCGCGATCCGTGAGTTCGAGCCCCGCGTCGGGCTCTGGGCTGATGGCTCAGAGCCTGGAGCCTATTTCCGATTCTGTGTCTCCCTCTCTCTCTGCCCCTCCCCCGTTCATGCTCTGTCTCTCTCTGTCCCAAAAATAAATAAACGTTGAAAAAAAAAAAAGAAAAAAGGAAAGAGATTTCTTGCCAGGTGGGGATGTTGGTGCAATTTTAGATGGAGTGTTCAGAAAAGGCCAGACTAAAGTGGGGGGTATCTGGAAAAAAAAAGAGCTGAATAAAGGGATACATGAAGAATTATGTTTGTATGTTTGTCTCAGATCCATTGCTCAGCCTTCCCCTGATCTATTCAGGGATTCTGACCTACACTAGTGGTGTCTAGCTGGGTGTGGATAATGGGAGAACAAAAAAATGGGGGAGAAGAAAGATAACAGGCTGTTTCCTGTCCCTGGAACCCATTTTGGGCAGTACATCCAGCACTGCCTTGCTTCTGTGGCCCTAATTCTTACTGGCTGGACTAACCATAGTTTAGGATTTTTCTGGCTGACTCCAGGATGTAAGTTCTGATAACATTGCCTCCTTCCTGGGTCTCTTTTGCTCAAGCCTGGATGTTTCCTCCTGTAGCTAATCTATGTGTTCTTAGCATTTTCAACACGTGTTAAACCAATTCCATCTGTTAAATCTCCTACTTCAAAATATTTAAGTGCTTGTTTTCAATACTTTAAAAAGTTGATGAATTAATATTTGGACCCTGATAATAGAGAAGTTTAGAGAATAAGACTCATGGTCATCTATTTATTTTTGAGAGAGAGAGAGAGAATAGGGGATGGGCAGAGAGAGAGGGAGACATAGAATCCAAAGTAGTCTCCAGGCTCTGATCCATCAGCACAGAGCCCTAAGCAGGGCTTGAATTCACAAACCATGGGATCATGACCAGAGCCAAAGTTGGAAGCCTAACCGACTGAGCCACCCAGGCACCCTCCAAAGACTTTTTAATGAAGGAGTGAGATGATCTCATTTACGTTTTAACATAACCTTTCCTGAAGGGGACAATAGCAGAAGTAGGGAGACAGATTCAAAAGGTAGTAAAATATTTTGGTGAAAACTAATTGTGACAGGAGAATAATGGGGTGGTGGCAAGGAGTTATCAGATTATAAACAGATTTTGATGGTCAAGCCAACAAGATTTGAAGATGAATTGGATATGGTAAACAAAAAAAGTATATGTTGAGTTTCAAAAGTATATTTGACATTTCAGTGGAAATGCTGGGTATATGGGAATAAATTATATGAATAGGAATTGAAGTGAAAAATTCTGACCTATAGACACAATTAGGAAATCATGAGATATAAATAGTATTGTTAAATGTGATGATAGAAATAGTATTTTATATTTTAGCCATGAGACTGAAGGACATCACCAATGATATTCCTTCCTTATTTGTAGTGTTTTAGGGTAGCTGAGTTTATCAATAAAGATTACATGTACTATAGATTAACAATATAGAAACAGTATAGTTTTCTTTTAAGTTGTAGAATCTTATATTTTAAATATTCTGAGGCACCTGGGTGGCTCAGTCAGTTAAGCGTCCAACTTCGCCTCAAGTCATGATCTTGCGGTTCATGAGTGTTGACAGCTCAGAGCCTGGAGCCTGCTTCAGATTCTGTGTCTCCCTCTATCTCTCTGCCCCTCCCCTGCTCACGCTCTCTCTCTGTCTCAAAAATAAATAAACATTAAACAATTTTTAAATATGTTCTTGCTAAAGTATTCACAATGAGGAGTCATACATCTATTCCAAGTATTCCAGAGCTTGTCTTTTGTTTATATTACTTAAGTCTCTGTTACAAGCCCAGCTCATACTAAACTGGAACTTTGTAAGACACTTGTGGTATCTCACACAATCCTAGAGCAGTACCACTGGGGCTTTAATTTTTCAGGACTCATCTGTGTCTCCTGCCCCAATCTCCATGTATATCTACTGGATTTTCCTTTTCCCTGAAGACCAACTTTCTCCACATGGCACAAAGTATATTTACCAACAACTCTGCATCTTTATACCTTATGGCTTGTATGATTCAATGAAAAAAAACAATTCTCAGAAAAACAAGAGGGAAAGAACCAAAAAAAAAATGTATGTTCAGTACAGTTCTCAAAGCCAATTTAACAGTTTATTAAGAAAATATGTTTTCCATTCTTTTCATTCATTGCCTACATATATATTGAACATGAAGTGAATAATATTTCTTCTTCAAAAATATATAAGGATAAAAATGATAGCAGCACTAGAAACCATTTTCATTGTATACAATTTTTAAAAATAATTTCTCACACTTTATTCCGGATCTCATAAATAGAGTTAAGACTGCTGTAACCATTTATCTGTAGTGCATTTGATCAGTACACAACAAAAGTTAACATTGGTGACATTTAAAAAGTGTGATATCCACTAGAAAAATACATGGGCAAAGATTATTTGGTTTAAATCAAATACTCTATGCACATTTTAGGATTACTTCGATAACTATATTTAAAAAAAGACCTTGAAACTATGAAGCATGCTGAACTTACCAGAGTACGATGTAATGATAAATTATTCAATACTGCATGTGAAGATAGATCTAAAAAACAGAAAGAGATATATTTCTGTCATTTATTCAACAGGTATGTATTGAGCTGTCTCTTCCTTTCAAAGAATGGCAGCATTGTAGTTCTGGAGAAAGAAAAAAATAAACTGAAATGATATATTTGTGTAACCGAAAATATTACACAGAAAAGAAACAATTTGAGTTTATTAATTAGGAGTCCAACCACCCTATCCAACCAATATTTCCAGAATTACTTCCACCATTGCTACAACACAGTGTAACCCCCATCCTCTCTCCCAATGAACAATGCAGAAAACAGATATGTCTAGCCCTGACTCTACTCTTGCTACACTTGCTATTCTCCACACAAAATTCAGAGTCATCCTTATAAAATAGCAACGAGATAAAGCCACTTTCTCTGTCAACTCTTTGATGGCATTTTATTCTGAGGTTGTAGGAAAACAAAGTTCTTCCCTTGGTGTATGCCATCTGGTCCCTAGCTCACTTTCAGAATTATCCTTCATTAAAAAAAAGAAAGAAAGGATTATCCTTCATTTTCACGACTCTTTCTATTTCTTTCTGTGATCCATCCCTGGGCCACTCTGCCATTCCTTGATTGTGTCAGGTAACGCCTACCTAAAGCATGTAGACTTGCATTTCTGTCTGGAATTTTCTTCATCCTATGTCTGCTCTCATCATTCCACACAGCATCCCGGGCTCTTTAGATGCCATCTCTTCACAGTGCTCATTCTAGACTGTCAACTCTCTATCCTACGAATTACATTAATTTTCTTTATAATATTTATCTCTGTCAATACTGTGTATATTTATTTGTTCAATATCATCTTCCCCAAATAATATGTAATACCCTGCAGAGTACAGCTTTTGCCTGATTGCTCTATACCATGGTATACAAGCGATATGCAATAAATTCTTGCTTAATTTATTAACTTACTCATTTCACCCATACATATTATTATCCCAACTGACCACTTTCTAGCTCTGAAAGCTTATGGTAATAAGCAAACTCTCTTCAGCAAAATGGCTATATGATACTTATTTCATATGCAAAATGTTTATAATATTGTCTAGCACATTTAAATGCTTACTGAAGGTTCTTTATTATATTCTCATTTTGTTACATCATTATCCACATTTCAAAAATGTGTTATTGCACTCATGTAAGGGAAAATGTGTATATATCAAATACATATAGTATTTTCATTACCCTATCTGTATTAGAGTCCTGGCTATCAAGAGGTTGCTTGAGGAGGGGCGCCTGGGTGGCTCAGTCGGTTAAGCAGCCGACTTCAGCTCAGGTCATGATCTCGCGGTCTGTGAGTTCGAGCCCCACGTCGGGCTCTGTGCTGACAGCTCAGAGCCTGGAGCCTGTTTCAGATTCTGTGTCTCCCTCTCTCTGACCCTCCCCCGTTCATGCTCTGTCTCTCTCTGTCTCAAAAATAAATAAACGTTAAAAAAAAGTTAAAAAAAAAAAGAGGTTGCTTGAGGAGGCAAAGTCCTTACTACACAAAACTATCTATTTATGAAATGACCACAATTTCCCCCCCAAATAGTTGATTTATTAAGTTATAGTCCATATTCTCATCTAAATTGTATTACACTTTAATATTTTCCTAATATTTAATTTCAATTTTTATTTTTTACTTCAAGTTGATCTCTTCCAATAACCAACTGGAAGAACTATTCTCAAACTATACAGTCTTTGATCTTTTGTTCATCTTCAAAGACCAGGGAAATAAATGCATGTGGATAATGTTTAAGATGAAATAGACTGTGAGTAATCTTTCTTTTCTTATTATCAATGGTAGAATAAACTTAAATAAATAGAATTTACTTTTTATGTACTTTGCTTTTGAGGAATAAAAGGTAGGAGACATGAGAGTATGCTATCAGTGTATGTCTAAAGATCAGTGCATATTCAATCAAATCTCTCACACTTATTCACACACAGTCCTCCGCAATAACATCTAGTGATGTCTCTCTGCACTGTGTTTGAAGTTCCTTTGCTATGTTATTGCAATATTCGATATGGATCCAATCACAAGAGAACTTTCTTTTGAAACTAAGAAAACAATGGGTTTTTTTTGCAACAAAAATAATTAAGAGTTTGAACATTTTTCATATGGTTTTGCACTGACATGACAATAATGTTCAGAGAATTGATTGATTTTTCTAAGGACTAATTTTCCTACCAGTCAGCTGAATGTTAAAATGGAACCATATAATAGCATTAATGTACTGTGAAAAGACAGTAAAAACAGCATCCATATAATAAGTCTAATTAATCAAATTTTTGCTGCTATTGCCAATGAAATAATATCTTCAAATACTTAAAGTTTTCCAAGTTTGATCACAAACATAGCCCAAGACCTAATATCTACAGTATGCAGGTTACCAGACAGTTTTATCGGTGTTGGATACGGCTTTATTTCAGATGAATTTAATCAAGATGTGGACAAGAATCTTACAAAAGCTGACACCATCAAGGAAATGATTCATCCTATAGGGTGGGAGGAGATATTTATTATTCCCTGAAATACGTGTTGTACAACTTCTGAGAAGATTGAAAATGTCTTGTTATTCAATATGTCACTACCTATTTAAACAGAAACTAATACTACTAAATATAAATCCATTACCTTTTGGTTATTTTACTACATACCAAGTAAACAGGAATATTTAATTTGCTTTATAAAGTATGTATTATTATTATTATTATTATTATTTATTATTTATTATTTACAGAGAGAGAGATAGCATACACATAAGTGGAGGAGGGGCCGAGGTAGAGAGAGAATCTTCAGCAGGCTCAATGATCAGCACAGAACCTGATGCGGGCTCAGTCTCACAACCATGAGGCCATGAACTGAGCCTAAATCAAGAGTAGGATGCTTAATGGGACGCCTGGGTGGCTCAGTCAGTTAATCGTCTGACTTCAGCTCGGGTCATGATCTCACAGTTCAGGAGTTTGACCCCATGTCGGGCTCTGTGCTGACAGCTTACAGCCTGGGGCCTGCTTCGAATTCTGTGTCTCCTTCTCTTTCTGCTCCTCTCCCGCTCATGCTCTGTCTCTCTCTGTCTTTCAAAAATAAAAACATTTAAAAAAAAAATTAAGAGTAGAACACTTAACTGATTCAACCACTCAGATGCCCCTCTGAAATATCTTAATTATTGTAGCAACACTGTTGATTTTTATTTATATATGTATTTAAATACATTTTTAAGTTTATTTATTTTGAGATTGAAAGAGAGAGAGAGAGAGAGAGTGGGGAGGGACAGAGACAGAGGGAGAGAGAAAATCGCAAGCAGGCTCTGCCCTGTCAGCCCAGAGCCAAGTACAGGGCTTGAACTCATGAATGGTGAGATCATGACCTGAGCTGAAATCAACAGTAGGACGCTTAACTGACTGAGCCACTCAGGTACCCCTGGAAACAGTGTTTAATACCCACCTTTACAATTGTGGAAACTGAGGCTCATGGAGTTTATTTTGCTCATGTTGTAATCGGATTTGTGGTCACATAGATCTGGTTCCAAAGCTCATAATTTTTATGGCTTAAATAAACTATCTATTGAAATAGACTAGAATTTAAATGAATTTTCTTAATGAGAAATATTTTAAATGAAAAATAATTTTTTATGCATTGCAGTCTCTACTACAACTAGGACATAATTTATATCATAAGGAGTTGAAATTTGGAAAACCAATATAACTAAACTAAGGAATATTTCTTCCTTGTAATTAAAAATTGGAACCTGGGGCGCCTGGGTGGCGCAGTCGGTTAAGCGTCCGACTTCAGCCAGGTCACGATCTCGCGGTCCCTGAGTTCGAGCCCCGCGTCGGGCTCTGGGCTGATGGCTCAGAGCCTGGAGCCTGTTTCCGATTCTGTGTCTTCCTCTCTCTCTGCCCCTCCCCCGTTCATGCTCTGTCTCTCTCTGTCCCAAAAATAGATAAACGTTGAAAAAAAAATTTAAAAAAATTGGAACCTTTTCATAAGAAGTTCAAGTAAAGTTGGACAGTAGGACATGAACAGGTTGACTACTGTGAAGGTATTATAAATTCAAGTGGATTTGATGGAACCAGAACAGTTAAATTGAATCTTCAACAGAAGCGTGTGCTAAACCATACAACTAATCTGAAAGTGCAAAAATGGAATTATTAATATGATGAAACTCATCCCTCTCATTATGGCAGGAGTCACTTCACAGACCTTGAAGGGGGTAGCTTGATCTATTCAAGGTTCTGAAAGGAAAAAAACCTGCAACCACGCATACTCTTCTGACAGGCTGAGGTTCCAGTACTGTCTCTTATCAGTTATGTGGTCTCTGCACAGTATTTATCTCTAAGTTCTGTGTGCTACGTTTCTGTGAAATGCAGGGCTAATAGCATATACCTTTGAGACTAAGTTCAAGTAAAATAATGTCCTAAACTACACAGCTTATTGTAGTGTTAAAATAAGAATCATCTTGCTCATCCAGATCACTAAGACAAAACATCTGCAAATTAGTACGCCTGCAATGGAGATGCAGATTTAACAAACTATCATTTCATATTATCTTTAATTACTCCAATCTTCCTCAAAGTTGCACAAGCAAGAGAATTTAAATATTTTAATTAAATGATATCTCTTTCAAAAAAATCAATTATCTTCTTGAAAGAGCAGTATCTGTACCAAAATTTCATAAAATTATATCAAAGGATGCTAAAATTCTAATACATATCTTGTATCTAATATTTTCCATATAAATAAGCTTTCAGGACAATATAAAAAGGAAACTCTTTATGTATAATAAAGATAATTTATCAAAACCAACCACACATTTTTCCAAGTAAAAAACAATTTCAAATGAAATCAGAAGCTATAGTGGGGTATCTACTATCACTGTTACTATTAAATATTTCTTAGAATGTCCACAAAATTCAGTAAGACCAGATCACAAAAATCTGGTAGACAAAAAAAAAATAAAAATGAGAACTAAAATTAACTCCTATTGTTAATTATTACATACACTCAAAGATATATTAGTAAAAAAATTTTTTTTAATTATTAAAAGAACTGTTAAAGTGGAAAGTTGTAAGTTTTACCCATTTGAGAAAAATAAATGTAAAATAGGAATTGGAAAAAAATATTGAATTCAAAATAATGATAAAAACAAAACTCTTATACATATACCTTAAGGTGTAATTTATTTGTAACTTATCCATATATAATTCTGGTAGTTTGGGCAAATGCATGTAAATCAACATGTATAATAGTTCTATCACCCTCCACTATTTCCCTCGTGTCCCTTCTAGCCAACAATTTCACCACCCTAACCCCCTAGAAATACTGATCTCAGTCCTGTCCCTGTGGTTTTGCCTTTCCATAATTCCATATAGATACACGCAACGTGTAGCCTTTTGAGGCTGACTTATACTGAACATAATGCATTTGAGATTCATCAACATTACTGGATATATTAGTAGCTCATCTTTTTTATGGCTGAGTAGTATTCCTTTATACGTATTTCACATAGTATATACATGCCCCAGTTAAGGGGAGAGACAAATTTTCTAAAGAAATTAGTTATTATAATGAATAAAAAAAAAAAAACTATAGGTACCATGAACCATACAGTCCAATCTGGCATTTAATCTAAAATATGAAGAATAAGTATGAATTAGCTGAATACTAGAGTAAAAGAAAGTTAAAAAGATGTAACAGTTTCCACCAACTTAGGCAGGCCAAATAGAATAAAATTTTAATATCAAAAATAAAAATTACATCCAGAAATATACCCCCCCAAAATTTATTCAATCTTTGACAAGGAAACAAAGTCTATACAACTGGAAAATATACAATCTTTTAAGTAAATGCTGCTGGAACAATTGGACATCCATATACCAAAAAAAAAAAATATGAATCTAGACATAGATCTTATACTCTTTATAAAAAATAACTGAAAATGGACTATAGGCCTAAGTATCAAGTACAAAACAATAAAACTCCTAGAAGATAACACAGGAGAAAACATAGATGAACCTGAGTATGATGCAGACTTTCAGAAAGAACACCAAATGCATAATCCATGAATGAAATAATTGATAAGCTGCAGTTAAGATTTTTCTAAAAACTTCTGATCTAAGAAAGACCTTGTCAAAATAATAAGAAACCACAGATGAGAAGAAAATATTTGCAAAGCACGTCATACAGAACTGTTACCCAAAATGTACAAACAACTCTTAAACTCTGAGAAAATAAATAACCTGATTAAAAAATGGACCAAGGACCTGGAAACCTCACTATGGAAGATATACAATAACAAATAAATACTTTAAAAGATGTTCTACATTATATTACACACACACACACAAACACACACACACACACACACACACACACACACACAGGAATATTACTCAGCCATAAAAAAAATAAAATCTTGCTGTTTAGAATGACATGGATAGATCTAGAGAGTATAACTCTAAGTGAAGTAAGTCAGAGAAAGACAAATACCATATGATTTCACTCATATGTGGAATTTAAGACACAAAACAAATGAGCAAAGATAAAAGAGAGAGAGAGAGCGAGCAAGAGGAACCAAGAAACTGAGTATTAACTATAGAGAATAAACTGATGGTTACCAGAGGGGAGGTGGGTGGGAGGATGAGTGAAATAATTGATGGAGATTAAGGAGTACACTCATTGTGATGAGCACCAAGTGATATATGGAATTGTTGAATCATTATATTGTACACCTGAAACTAATATAATACTGTATGTTAACCATACTAGAAATAAAACAGAAAAAAAAGCTGTTCTACATCATCATATGTCATCAGGGAAATGCAATAACAATTAAATTACCATAACTATTAAATACCAAAACACACCTATTAGAATGACTAAAATCCAGAACACTAACACCACCACATGCTGGTGAGGATGTGAGCTAACAGGAGTTCTCAATACATTGCTGGTAAGAATGAACAGTATAGCTACTTGGAAAGATATTTGGGCAGTTTCTTACAAAACTAAGTATATTCTTGCCATATGATCCAGCAAGCATGCTCCTACAAATTATTTGAAAACTATGTCCCTTCAACTCCTGCATATTTGGAACCAAACAGGATGCCATTCATTGGAAGGATAAACTGTGGCATAAGCAGACAATAGAATATTATTCAGCACTAGAAATAAATGAACTATCAAACCATGGAAAGATATGGAGAAATCTTAAGTGCACACTACTAAGTCAAAGAAAAGCCATTCTAAAAAGGCTAAATAGAATATAATTACAAATAATGACATTCTGGCAAAGATAAAATTATGGAGACTGTAAATAGCTCAGTGGTTGCCAATGGGAAGAGGGGGAGAGAGGGATTAAATAGGTGAAAGAGGATTTTTAGAGTTCTGAAACTATTCTGTATGATACTGTAATGGTGGGTCCATGTCATTATACATTAATCAAAACCTATAGTATACAAAACACCAAGAGTAAACCATAATATAAACTATGGCTGTTGCATGTTAATGATGTGTTAATATAGGTTCATCAATAAATATACCATTCTGATGAGGGAGGCCAGTAACGGAAGAGTCTCTGTGTGTGTAGGGGTGGAGAGGTAGAAGATACATGGGAACTCTGCTTTGTGCTTAATTTACTATGGAACTAAAACGTTTTTAGAAATTTAATTTAATTTGTATTAAAAAAATGTCTAACACAAGGTAATAAAATGAAAACAGACAAAAAGTCCCTGAAAATCAATAAAAACTTTGAACTTAAAAATTATTCTATAGATGATCTTAATAAGAATGGTCATTAATGCAAGTTAGATATTAGTTTTGGAAGATCAAATAAAAGGGATAGGTTATGATGCAGAATAAAAATACAAAGAAATAAAATCATATGTAAAAATAATTCTTGAAATAGAAGAAACATTTTTAAGGTAAGAACAGTACATTCTTGAGGTAGCAAAGACTCAGAAAATGCATTTCTATCTGTGACAGGAAAGAATTTCTTAAGCAAGATAGCATATGCAGAGGTCATATGGAAAATATATGTTATTACAATCACATAAAGCACATTGATTTACGTGTAATAAAAGATCAGCATAAAAGATAAATGTGAAACTGAGAAAATATTTACAACATATAAAAATAAATTCTAGGGGTGCCTGGGTGGTTCAGTCGGTTAAGTGTCTGACTTCAGCTCAGGTCGTGATCTCTCAGTTTGTGAGTTTGGGTCCTGCATCTGGCCCTGTGCTGAAGCTCAGAGCCTGGAGCCTGCTTCAAATTCTGTGTCTCCCTCTCTCTGCCCCTCCCCAGCTCGCACTCTGTCTCTGTTTCTCTCAAAAATAAATAAATGTTAAAAAAATTAAATAAATAAATCAATTCTAACACATACAAAGATACAAAAAATTACAAAGGAATAAAAAATTGCCTATTATAAGGATGAACAAATTATATTAATAGGCAACTAATTTCACTATTACTCAGGAAAATGTAAATTAAGAATGAGATACTATCCACTTGTATCCATTAGATTGGAAATATGAAATGATTTATTAGTATCTAATAGACGCAAGGTTTGAGTAAATGAGTATTAGGTTTGAGTAAATGAGTCATAGGTTTGAGTAAATGAGTCATAGGTTGCTGAGGGGAATATAAATAACTTTATTTATAGGGAAAATAATGTTGTAAAAGATACCAAAATTGTAAATGCATATAACCTTTAACCTAGCAACCATCTATTTTCTGTATTCTTTCCTGTAGATTTGTCTGACATCTGGAATTCCCCATTGCATTTATTTTTTCTGGGTCTGTTCTTCCAATTTTCCAGACATTAGTGGATCAAGTTGACCAAGGAAACGTATTCAGTATTGTATTGTATTTAGAACCCAGAGGATGTAGGTAGTTTGGATTTCATGAACTCTGCCGTACCATGCCCAGCTGGGTAGCTTTCTACAGCAGGTTTTAGTGCCTAGATATAGGTAGAGAGAGGGCAAAGAGTTTACTTGAATATTTGTGTTTAGTTTGGTTTGATTTTCCCAAGCAGAATGACAGAGGGAGAATTAGGCAAATATTAAGAGGAATGACACAATTGTAATTACAAGACAAGTCATAGCATGCTGACTAGACACGGAGGGCACTAAGGGGGGAAAAATACAATGCATGGACAGGAAGAGAATAATTGGTCTATGGGCTAAAAGTCTTGAGGTCAAAGGATAGTACGGTAACAATTTTTTGACCAAATAAAAAAATGTAAAAACAAGAGATCATCATCATCAGAAGGAATTCTGTATTAATTATTCCATATTTACAAATTTTCTCTGATGAAAATGTCTTGGATTGTCAAGGAAAAGCTTTAACTTGTAATGTGCCATTCAGGGCCTTTATGTCTCACCAGAAAGGGGTTAGGAGCACAAAATCTTGCTTCTTTCCCATGTACAATATTACAGTGCAACTCATATGATCTGGAGGGAAAAATGAAGAGAAAACAATCCTGGAGTGTGATGTGGGAGTGGACAGTTAAATTAGGGTAAGCAAGATGGTCATAAGAGGAAAGGAAGTCAAGGAACCAAAATACCAGATTATTGTAAGGATTTGCACAAAGATATCAAAGTCCCTTAGAATGAGTACAGAAACTAGAGTGGGCTAGAAGTTTGTAAAACAAAGGCCAAAATCATCAAGGAAAACAGGTGATTGTCTAAAAGGTCACAGGTATCAGCAATTAGTAGTAGATGTAAAGTCAAATATTTTAAGCCCTAAATAAGTGTTGTGTTTTTTTTTTTATGAGATGGAAGAATCTATCATACATGTGATGATACCTTAGTATATCAGAGAAATGAGGTCATGAGGTTTTAGTCCTAGAAAAAATGAATGAGTATTGAGATTCAAATGTAATTAGCACATAGAATTAAATGGTGACCTGGTCAACGTTTGTTGAGTCTCTCAAGTGACTTTTACTCTGGCCAGGTTGTCTTCCTTAAAAAAAAAAAAAATGCTGTCAAGAAAGTTAGAAACCAAAGGGAATCTGAAGGTCTTTTTGTTCTCTTTAAAGAGGATACAATATTTTCTCAGAGGACTAGTTCAATCAAGATTTTAATTTTGGTATGACCAATGGAAAGTTTCCAGAAAAGTTTCTGCATAGTGTTACCTTGGGGTTGCAAGGCTCCTTTTAACAAATGGTTATGCTCTTTGTTCTAAATACCACAGTGGTAACAGACAAAATCCACAGCTATCTAATAATGTTGTCTCATTGTACAATAATTAACCTTATTATGTTTAACAAACTAAATTTTAAAAGCAACTTTAGAGCCCAGGTAGTTTAGCTATCACACAATACAGATATTTTCTCTAAACCAGCAACAGTTTTTTCTTGTTCAACCACTATATTCTGGCACCTATCAACATGTATGGAGCATTGTAGGTACTGACTACATATTTATTGAATGAATAAATTTCTAGTCATGTTGCCTGCTTTACTCAACTTGGATGCACAAGTGGATACTCTATTCTCTACTACTTTGAAAGTGTATTTAGACATACTTATCTCACTTTAACCCCTGACACTTTCTCTAGGCACAATTCAGAGTACATGCAATTATCCTTGCAGAGAATCCTCAGGTAGGTAGATCTTTCTTTTCAACCTAGCCAACTCACTCTCATTGATAGAGAAGGATAGGCAATTATGCAAAAGAAGATCTCATTCCTCCTTGAGCCAGACTACAGACTATCTCTACTACTCTTCTCCAACTTCAAAATATGGCGAATATTTTCTGTTTTAATATATAAAATTCCATGAACACTTAAATCACCTAGTGAATGATTACTATAATGTCAATTCAACTTTTTATCTGGCATTCTTGAGACGTTAATATGCTGTATCCTTTCTTATTTCTTCTGTTTGACTTAAAATAGGCAAATGTATATTCTGTGAGAATTTATTTCAGACTTGTTTCCATTTGTGTTTTAGCATTTCATACTGAAAACTAAAGGTAGGATGTTCCCATATCCATAATCCCCTAAGGATCTTTTGTTCTCAACTATACTTTGATAAAGTAACACTATGCAATTCAACCGAATTTATCTTCTCAAAAAGTTTTTCCAAATGGCTATAATATTATTTTAACTTTTCTTCAATGGATTTTGTACTAAGTAAATCACCGAAAACTACACAGGTTTTTACTACCAGTTGACCTCCTCCTGAGAAAAAGAAAAGTACCAGGACTCCATTCTCCATTTTTATTGCAACAATAGGAGAAAGATTCATGTTTAAAATTCAAAGACTGTGATTAAATTAAAAATACATGTGTTTTTAAAAATTCCAGGGGTTGATGTATTGGTTTGATTTCTTTTGAAGCTTTTGTGTTTGTTTTTCACCATATCCTCCTTCTTGGGGAAAAGTCATTAAAAATTAATCTTCAAAAATGTTTTTCATCAAGGGTTTATTTCGTTTACTGAAATATCAGAAACTCCAACAAATATTAATAAATGGCTATGCAAAATTGGAGCAAGAATTAAAGTTTTTTCCATATGTTTACAATTTTAATAACGTATTGGGGGAAAATAGCATGGGGAGTTAAGAGAGTTAGTATTCAGTGATTTAAATCCAAGATTACTGGCCATAAATGACAATAAATAAAGGAATGCATAATGAATTAAATGAATGAATGAATGAATGAATGAATGAACATAAGACCTTTAATACTATTACCCTTCTTGGACAGTCATTTCTTTATAATCCTTACAAACTCCTCAACTCATATGAATTCTTTATATTCCTCAGAATAGCATGATTCTTCATTCAATGAAATACAATAGGAAGAAAATATGAATATCTATTTGTTAGAGTTTGTTTCATTATGTCTATGATATTTATGCCAACGAAAGCAAAATCTATGCTCCCTGTTGAATATCAATAACTCCTTTAACCTATCAATCTGAACATTGTTTTTCTACTTACTCCTAGGATGCTTCATAATCAAAGATGGGAGAAACATAACCCCAAATGCCAACAACCAGTATGGAAATGCAGGATGGCCCATTTTAAAAAGGCAAAAATAAAAACACAGCAAATGAAAAGTTTAATGTCCTGCTTTTATCTCCTCCATGACTAATACGGAGTTAACAGAATGCAGGAATAAAAGAACTCTCTTGGTGTCTTCATTAATTGAGCACTGACTAGCAGTTCTTTTCATAAGGGTTGTGAAAAATGTTCCCTCTGGTAACTTTAAATCCATTTTTATAATTAGCATTTAGTTGTATTCTTAAAATGAAACCAAGTCCTTTTTGACTGCCAACACCAATTTTCAGCTCAGCAGCTAAAAAATAAGTCCTGTGCATTAAAAACAGCAGGTTTGATGACAAGTTGTAATAACTTATGGAAATTCTGTCATCATTTTACCCATGGAAAATTAATGTAATTTCTTCTAAATCTGATATTATGTATTTGAAATTCTATTTGTCTTCACTTTTGACAAAAATATAGATTCTATGCTTATAGACTAAAGTTTATTTAGTCTGAATCACTTTTCTAGTATGCTGAACACTCACGTACAAATTTCCTTCAAAAATAATAGTATATATACATATATATATATACATACATATATATGTATATTATTATATATGTATATATGTGTGTGTGTGTGTATATATATATATATATATATTAATTAAAATTTATGCTATGTCCCTTGAAAAGATCTCTAACTTCAAAGGTTCAAATCCATTTATTTCATTTTATTTTATTGCCAGAATACTGTATTAATTGTGATTATCACAATAAGATAAAAAACTTAATTTAGGCATTCATCCTTTAGGTATTTAATCAAATTTTAAAAACTTGTTTAATTAAGAATACTTATCTTTAAGTTTTGAGATGTTTATCAAGTCACCCGCATTAAAATTTTATACTCAGAAGTGAAAAAGAATTGTCAAATTTTTCAGATAAACTTTCCATTTTTTAGAGAATTCGAGATGCCTGACCAATCAAATCCTAAGTGTTCTGTTTTTGTACTCACCCTTCTGTTCAGTGATAGTGCTGTACAAAACTAACACGTAATGAAACTGCCCTCAGAGTGGAAAAATTTAGTTGAATAAATGACAAAATATATGTATTAAAGACTATATAAATTTGAGCCAAAATTTAGTTTTAAAAGTGTTATTACATGGCTATGGAATTGTCACATTTCATTGATTGTTGGGCTAGAATCTTAGTCGGCCTGGGCCGCCATAACAAAATATCATAGACTGGGTGGCTTCCCCAACAGAAGACAAACTACTGACCAATTTTATTTCATTCTGAGTCCTTTTCTCTTGGCTTGTAGGCAGCTCCATAGTACTGTGTGCTCACATGATCTCTTTGTGTGAATGTGAAAAGCATACTCCCTCCTGGGTGTTCCTTCCTCTTCTTATGAGAGCAACACTTCTGTAAGATTAGGCCCTCACCTTTATGACTTAATTTAACCCTTAATCACTTTTTTAAAGGCCCTAATTATAAATACAGTGAGATTGGGGGTTAAGACTTCAATGAATTTTGGAGAAACACAATTCAGTCCATAACAGTATCTAAATCTTGATTAATGGTAAATCTAAATAAGAGAAAGAAAAGAAACATCACTATTAAGGATTAAAAGTCACAAAAAAGGGTCATATAAGTTAATGAACAAACATATGCTTTCTGGAATCAGATAAACAGCCAAATCTAAAGTAGAGGAGTAGTGATAATAGCAGAAAAAAACGCTTACTAAAAAGACAAGATCACATATTAAAGAGCTCTAAAAATTCAAAACATGTTTCAAGATCTCTCTCTCTCTCTCCCTCTTCCTCTCACACACACTATTTTTCTTAAGCTGTATTATGTTACTATTCATAAAAAGTTTAGGTTTTACATAATAATCTTTTGAGTATATTTATGTCCCATATTGAAATAAGTTACATAAAGTATTTAGCTAAAGAATGTGACGAACTACAGATACAAATACGGTACTAAGTATTTAGTAGTTGTTAAATGTAGTTGAAAATGAGAGAAACATGTCATCTCATAATTTGCTGCTATATTACAACAGTTCACATACAATATAGTTGCACATAAGAACCTTAATTCTTACATAAAAGAGGATCTTGAGGAATGGGGCCATTTAGACACTATCACATATTAAAATTAGCAACTAACTGGGGCGCCTGGGTGGCGCAGTCGGTTAAGCGTCCGACTTCAGCCAGGTCACGATCTCACGGTCTGTGAGTTCGAGCCCCGCGTCGGGCTCTGGGCTGATGGCTCAGAGCCTGGAGCCTGTTTCCGATTCTGTGTCTCCCTCTCTCTCTGCCCCTCCCCCGTTCATGCTCTGTCTCTCTCTGTCCCAAAAATAAATAAACATTGAAAAAAAAATTAAAAAAAAAAATAAAATTAGCAACTAACTAATTTAACTGTATTTACCCTAGCTTCCTTTTAAGAACAAACAGCAAAGTTTTGGATATTCTTTCACTCCTAAAAGACTGAAAACACAACAAAGTTATAAAACATTGTATGTTAACTGGAATTAAGACATTTAGACAAGTATTGGAAACTTAACATTTCTTGATAATTTATCAATGATACTCTTTTTTAAATAATCTATTAGTCTGCTGGACTGTCATCAATATATATATATATATATATATATATATATATATATATATATATATATATATATCTTAATCACAGATGGGGTGACTTAAACAAAAGAATTTTTTCCACCACAGTTCTGGAGATTGGGAAGTATAAATTCAAACCCTGCTATTTTTGGTGAGACCTTTCTCCCTGCCTTGAGGACAGCCACCTTCTCACTGTGTCCTCACACAGCCTTTCTAGGAGGAGGTGCAGGAGGTCTGGGTTTTGTTTCTTTTCTTATAAGGTCACCAGTTCTTTGGATTAGGGCCTTACCCTTATGAGCACATTTAACTTTAGTTACCTAAGGGTCCTATCTCAAACTATAGTTACATTGGGGGTTAGGGCTTCAACATACGAATTCTGGGGGCACAATTCAGTCCATTACAAACTACACTTAATTTCAAAGAGAAAGTACTTGATTTCTTCATACTTACAACTACTCCCCAAAACAAGGCAGAGAAGCCAACATAGAAATACAGAACCTATCTCTAATGAAACTACAAAGTCCTGTAACTCCTACACAGAAAAATAAGGGAAAACTGCCAAATGTGATGATTAGTGACCCACTAGGGTCCTATCAAGAGTGGACACATTCAGTGGCCTGTCTCAGACAAAGCCTGGAGAGTATGCAGCTACACCCTAAGTACAATACACGCAGATTGGTGAACAGGATGTCCTGGCTGGTGAACAACATGATGTCAGTCAATGCCTTAAAAAAAAAAAAAAAAAAAAAAAAAAAACAAGCAGAGAAATTTCAAAGACAATCAACTTATTCTTCCAAAAATAATAACTTCTTCCACAAAAGTATTTGTGGGGAAATTCTAAAAAAAAACCAAAAAACAACAACAACAAAACGCCTTTAAGAAGCTGACACATTTAATGCTATATAAATGGTTTCAAAGCATGGAGGAAGATAAAAAGAAACTTTCATTAATAATGCTAACATATACTACCCAAGAAATAATCACAAGGAAAAACAGAAAAATATTTAAAAACTCTATAAATATTAGCCTGTAGTATCCAGTACAACCACATAATAAATGCAGACATTTCAGGATGGCTGTTTGAAATATTTTAACATATTTCACACATTTCACTATGTTCCTAAGCAAATAATATATTTTAACATACATATTTAATAAAAATCTATTGTAAAGTTATAGTAGTTAAAAAATGATAGAGCAGCAAATGTCTTTCAGAATGCAAAATTTCTATAAGAAATGCATTATACTTCCCCAAAGGAGCTATTGCATTTAAATTATGGCACATTCATACAATGTAATACTGACTCGCTAATACAATAAAAAATTCATTCCTATTTGTACCAATGCAAGGCATATTATTGAGTGAAAAAGAAAGAATAGAATAGTATATGTGTGCATATATGTGCACACATATATATTATAGTCATTTATATAAAAATAAAATTAAATATGTGCACACATATATATTATAGTCATTTATATAAAAATAAAATTAAATGAGTACATATATACTTGTAATATGTAAAATATTTGTAAAATACATAGAAAAGTCACAGTAATCATTGAAAAATAGGAATTGAGAAAAATATATTTTTCATGTTATATTCTTTCCTAACATTTTAGTTTTTATAGTCATTGCATGCACTACTTACTCAAAAATAAATCGATTGATTTTCTAAAAATATACAAGCTTTCTTAAAGTGGCAAGAAATTAAAGGGTAAGGCATAGACAAAATGAGTGATAAAAAGAAAAAATGAATAAAGGGACCAGGAAGCATGAATAAGTATATTGAGATTGCTCACTCTTTGAGACACATCCCAAACAGGACTGCTTGCAAGGACTCTCGGACTGGGTGCTCTAAATTGAAATAATTTACACTTCTCCTATAGCCCAAAGCACATTCTTTATTTGTCCTATACTTTATACCCTGTAGCATAGTAATTAATTTGCATACTTTAATCTCTCATACCTTAGTACCTTTCCCATGCTATTAACTTTTGTTAACCTTTCTTGAATAGATAATATCCATCCTTCAAAAAGTTTCGGCTCAGGCATTATTTCCTTTTGAAAGCCTGGTTAGTCTAAGTTTTTAGTTTTCCAAGAACTCCCTCTTGATTCTTCTATGAATCCTTTTATCCTACTACATGTTATACCCAAAATTACTTTTTATAGCTTTGTAATTTTTCCTTTCTAGGCCATAAAGTTAGTTTTGAGGAGTATGTTACATGTTTCAGTTCATTCAAACTTGAGTCTTGAGGCTAAAAAAAACTACACATTACTTGTCCTATTAAGTAGGAAATCCTTGGACTCATCCTTGGAAGGAATACAGATGCTATTTCTTATCTAAGTCTAATCTATCACACCAGCTCACCTTTGAGAAAGATCACAGTATTTCTAATCTCAGTCTAATTTCTGAGCACATAAAAAGTTGCTTTGAACTAGTATAATTAGCCTCAAATTATATTAGAGAGCAGCCAGAAACAAAGTAATAAAAGGAAATAGCATTTCCTAAATTTTCTGCTATAATTTCATAAAAGGATAAGACTAAACTATGTTGACTCAGTGCCTTAATTACGTTAATTCAGTCTTATTTCTTAGTCTTACCTGTTTTAATATTAACATTAAGTTTATACTGAAGTTAACTCAAAAAACATCACATAATCCTCACTTTTTTATGTCACTCATTAAGTTCAATAAAGTTAGCTATTTAAAATTATTCCAAAATTCAATTTCAAAATTCAAATTTCAAAATTATTCTTGCTGCTCTTATCCATAATATTAAAAAGCCATTGTTGAGAACAATCATTCTGCTTACCCACGAGAATGAAAAAATGTGATTTGTTTCTGTTTTCCTGAAAAAAAATTAAGCAGACTTTTTAAATAATAAGTAAGTTAAATAAATTTATTAAAAAATAAATCCTTTTGTGGGACACCTGGTGGCTCAGTGAGTGAAGCATCCAACTCCAGCTCAGGTCATGATCTCGGGGTCTGTGAATTTGAGCCCCGCATTGGGCTCTGTGCTGGCAGCTCAGAGCCTGGAGCCTGCCTCAGATTCTTTGTCTCCCTCTCTCTCTGCCCCTTCCTCACTTGCACTCTGGCTGTCATTCTCTCTCTCCAAAAAAACAGTAAAAAAATGTTTTTAATAATAAATAAATAAATCACAGCTTGTTACGTTATTTATTTTTGAAATAAAAAACCAGATTTAGGAACTATAATCAAAGAATCTTGCTATTATCTTGTAAAAAGAATGGTATTGACTACAATTGAGGTAAGTCACTTCTAAAGGAAAGGTTTTTATTCTTCTTATTTATCAGTGAAGATACATTTAGTTTATTAAGGCAAGTCCCAAAGGGTTTAATTTCTAGATGTGATCTCAGTAAGTGATGCAATGGAAAGTTTCTGAACAATGACTTAAGCATTTGCCTACCTTGCCTCAATTAAATCAAGAGTAAAAAGTTAAATGGCTTATGAAGATTCATTAATTCGGGACCAATCTTACCACTAAAAAATAAGCCACCAAGTTTCAGTAGTGTCACTTTTTATTTAAATCTGTAACATATTAAGGATCTATTCTAGTTACAAAATAGTTTTTAATGTGCCAAACACCAATGGGAACTCACCATTTACTGGTGAGCCACCAGGGCAACACTCCAAAAGGGAACTTTCAATCTGTTCTCACAACATTTAACATGTGCAAGTAACTAATCTCAAGGCAAGAATGTTGTATGAATGTATGTTTCTAAAAGAGCAGCTGGTGTGCAGTCTTAAAATGCAGCTCAGAATCAAAGGAATAAGATTATAGTGAGCCCCGATGGGGCTGCTAGCTTCTGTTGATTACCAGCTGTCATGGGACCAAACTCCAGGATTGTATACTGCTTCCTGTCTTTAAAAAGATTCACTAGTTTGGGAGAACATATGTTTTTTGTTTTGTTTTATTTTTATTTGGTACAAAAAGCTTACTCTAACTGGTTCCTCCATTTACTAGTAATATTTTGAGTCCTCAGGAAAATAAAATTTTGAAATACAGTGAAAGGATTTTAAATTATGACTGCTTTTATGTACATTTTCCCAGGGTAGCTTATTTGGGTGACCTGTGTGCTATCCTCCCTGAAAATTAATTCAGACCTGCATAATATTTTAAATTTCTTATAATCTTAGCTAGCAGTCTAAAGCCATGCACTATGAAAATTGAAAATGAAGTGTGCCCTTTAAATAATTTATTCTTTCCAAGCTAGAACATCAATATATTTACTTTAATATTCAACTATTTAGAATATTATATTTTACATGGTTAGTGCAGAATGTGAATAATTTAAGTAAAGTGTTAAACAAAACTACTGCACTCTAGTTTGTTATTATATGTAGAGGTACATACACTCAGCCTTCTTGATGCTTCCAATAGCTTAATTCTTATTACCTTCACAGATTAGTACACACTAATATGTGAAACAAAATGTAAGCTAAGGTTCTGCACTATATTTTGCTAAATATGAAAAGTGCTCATCAATTATATCTAAGAATATATCATTTCAAAGTGAAATACCTCATACCTCACATGATCGTCTTCCTCTAAAACTTTTTAATGCCTGGTTATTATCTACATATTAGAGTAGGAGAAACAACAAACACTGTTGCCTCTTTTATAGAAAGAATTTAATTTTACATTTCTGAGACTGTTGTAATACAACTGTATACCTAAGATCAGACAGAAAGACCGAATACTATAATATTTGATGAGAATCACTTATCACATTAGCCCCGTAATAAGTCTAAAGGTTATTTCCTTCCCCTCTTCTTCTGGGTTGTCTTTCATTTGGTTAACATCTTATGCTCTACAAAAATGCTTTCTTAACAGCTACTGAATGACTATCTTTCACAGTTATTAAATTCTACTTGGTTTGTCCTATAACACACAGGGAACAGGCCTCAAATTGGTATCCTTTTAGATTAATATTTTTGTTTTATATTTGCAGTTATTCACACACTTCTATAAAAGCTCCTACAAAGGTACCTGGGATTGCAAGTACTTGCTTTACCCAAGAAGCATGATAGCCTTTACCTCACATGGTGTGCATAAAGAAAAACATGCTAGAGATAGAGACAGCCACAAGCAATAAGATGAGATTATAAAAAGTTAGGTCTCATTTTGTGTATATATAAAGATATGTATAATAATTTTATGGAGTGATTAATGTAATCATTTGTGTTATTTCTTTTTAATTGTTATTTTTGAGAGACAGACAGAGCATAAGTGGGGGAGGGGCAGTGAGAGAGGGAGACACAGAAACTGAAGCAGGCTCCAGGATCTGAGCTGTCAGCACAGAACCTGACACAGAACTGGAACCCACAAACCACGAGATCATTACCTGAGCTGGAGACAGACGCTTATATGACTGAGCCACCCAGGCGCCCCTCATTTTTGTTGTTTCTATTGGAAACATTAGATCCACTTAAAAATTCTCATATTTGTTTATAAAAAAAATTAATGTCTAAAAGCAGATTTTCATTGCTATTCATATTTCTAAAAACAGAAGCATGAAAATAAATCAAAATGCTTTAGGAGAATCTGTCTTTGATGCATTAGCCTTAAAAATCATTCTTTTCGCGGTGCCTGGGTGGCTCAGTCGGTTAAGCGACCGACTTCAGCTCAGGTCACGATCTCACGGTCAGTGAGTTGGAGCCCCTCGTCGGGATCTGGGCTGATGGCTCAGAGCCTGGAGCCTGCTTCAGATTCTGTGTCTCCCTCTCTCTCTGCCCCTCCCCCGTTCATGCTCTGTCTCTGTCTCAAAAATAAATAAACTTTAAAAAAATAGTAATTCTTTTCATAATAACAAAGATATGCCACAAATGAGAAGACTAGAAAATATATCGTGATCCTTGATCTTACAACTCTTACCGATAGGCTATAATATAATTCTTAGATAACAAGTTTACAACCATTACAAACTTCAGTAAACTACACAACACCAATAAACCAACTCTATGAATTTACTATACCTTTTCTTCTATCCCTTATGTAGCCTATCTCTAACACTAATAAAAAGCTTAAAAAATTATGTTCTAATTCTAAACTTAATATTATTATAATTTGAAATAGATAACATACATGAACGTTAATTAATGTTATACATTTATAAGGCACTTTAGATTTTCCCTGAATACAGGACAGTCATTTTTATCCATTAATCTTGAAGCAGCTTTGATTTTTTCCTCCATAAAACCAGTCATGTAAGAATACCACTACATCTCACACTTATATAGACCATTATAATTAAACTATACCCAGCTCTGCAATTGCCATTTTGCAAATAAATTGCATCTACCAAACCAGAACAAGAAATTTTATATATACCAGAGAATAAAATGTTCTTCCCACATCACTATAGCCAGTTTAAATCTTAGGGCCCTATAGAGGATTTTATTTAGACCTTATTTTAATGGATTATCTCTCAACTTTCCCTTGTCATGTACTCCAAACACCATTCATATTGATTATTAGCCACATTTTAAAATGCCTTAGGGGCGCCTGGGTGGCGCAGTCGGTTAAGCCTCCGACTTCAGCCAGGTCACGATCTCGCGGTCCCTGAGTTCGAGCCCCGCGTCCGGCTCTGGGCTGATGGCTCAGAGCCTGGAGCCTGTTTCCGATTCTGTGTCTCCTTCTCTCTCTGCCCCTCCCCCATTCATGCTCTGTCTCTCTCTGTCCCAAAAATAAATAAACGTTGAAAAAAAAAATTAAAAAAAAAAATAAAATGCCTTAAAATAGGTCTCTAGGTCATGTTCAAAAGGGTAGGTAAATAATTTGCTTTCTTTTCTTTGTAGGTTAAATGGCACTAATTTAAAAAAACCTACTTTTTTAAAAATATTGTTTGCAACGAACTATTGCCTCAGTTCAAATCATATGTATTTTATTACATTTCTTTTCCAATAAGCCTGCCTAGTTGATTATGGTTAGGAAGTCAGCCTAAAAGTCAAACATCCAAATACATATATAAATATATATAATACTTTAACAATTTCCAGTATACAGTGTAACAAATGGAGTCAACTGACTTTTTAGAGTTATAAATCAATAATCCTAGCAACACTTAGAAATCATCAAAGTAGATAACCTCTTTGCAACTAACTTTGTCATAGATGCCAAGTTTTGTATTGAATTTCCACTTTGGATATCATTATCAGTATTGTATGTAGTAGTATCAGGAATATTTAATAACCCCTTGTTCATGGTTAGTATTATACAAAGCACTGAAAATAAGGTCTAAAGTAATCAATTTCAAGTCCATACAGTTTAATATTTTAAACCTTTTTGCTAATTAACTAAAAATTAAATCATAAACACTTGATCATGAAAAATCTATCTAAAGAGTTGGGTGGTTATAGTGGGAAATAATTAGATGTTTATTTTTAATTATACCAGACAAGTACTGAGAAAAGTATATAACACAACAAAATATAGACACACATAATACAAATTAATAGAAAATACACTTACAACTCTGACTACTTAATTTATGCATAAGTCTAGTCAGAAAGTATGCTTACACTTTCCAAAGATATGATAAACTGACAAGATCTTTAATATATCTTATAAATGTTAATTTTCCCTACAGGGGAACTAATGCTTCTGATTAGCTAAAGTAAACAGCAAGTGATAAGCAATTAAAAGTGGTTCTCACTGACAGCAGTTTTCTTTTTCAAACATAATAAAAACTTAAAACAAACATATTGCTCTATACACTCAGGAGAAACAATGAAATAGGATTCCAGAATTCAGGTTGTGCTTTAACTTTGCCATTAATTAGCCTTGTGTTATATAACTTAACTCTGATTCCTTATTAGTTAAATGCATTATGATACCTACCTTAGGAATTTTAAAAGGTATTTTAGAATTTCCAAAAAGGTGACTTTTGAAATAAAGTATGTGTACCCAACACCTATTAACATAAGGACTGTTTATCTTGGAAATTCAACATACACAATAAAACCTCTCTTTTATTTTCAGTATTACAATGATATGTCTTAGTAATTCTAGTGAAGAGAGGAAGTGACTACAGAGATGGAGTCTAGTGGAGAAAAGGAGTAATAAACCAGTTTACATTTCTCTTATGCTTATATTGCCCAAAGTTATTTTACAAAAGAAGACATTATACATTAATTTTGCAAGCCTATTATCAAGTTTCATGGTTATAACATCCTATAAGCAGCATAGGCATATTCACTATTATCCTCATCTCCGAAATCAAGAAACTAGATTTCACTTCTTGTGCAAATGTCACATACACAATAATGTCAACAAGTTAACCAGAAGGGAAATTTCCTGACTCCCAACTTGTTCCTCATTGTTCTTCTCAGCAATGACTAGCACAGAGTTCCAATGAAAACCCTGCCACAGGGTAGTTCAATTTTTAACTTTTTGAGGAATATCCACACTGTTTTCCAGAGTAGCTACACCAGTTTACATACCCACCAACAGTGAAAGAGGGTTCCTCTTGCGCCACATCCACAATCTAGCAATTGTACTACTAGGTACTTATTCAAAGGATACAAAAATACTGATTTAAAGGGATACATGCACCCTAATGTTTTTAGCTGCATTACCAACAATAGCCAAATTATGGAAAGAGCCCAAATGCCCACTAACTGATGAATGGATAGAGAAGAATGGTATACATATACAATGTAATATCACTCAGCCATAAAAAAGAATGAAATCTTGCCATTTGCAACAGTGTGGATGGAGCCAGAGAATATTATACTCGGCAAAATAAATCAGTAGAGAAAGAAAATGCCCTATGATTTCACTCATATGTGGAAGTTAAGAAACAAAACTGATGAACATAGGGGGTGAAAAATGAGCGGCAAACCAGAAAACAGACTCTCAACCTTAGAGAACAAGCTGAGGGTTGATGGAGGGTAGGTGGGTAGAGGGATGGGTTAAATGGGTGATGGGTATTAGGGACGGCATTTTTTGGGATGAGCACTGGGTGTTGTATGTAAGTGATGAATCCCTAAATTCTACACTTGAAACTAATATTACACTGTATGTTAGCTAAATAGAATTTAAATAAAAACTTGAAAAAAAAAAGAAAAAAACCTTGCCACAAACATTTACTGTAGCAGAACAATATCTTCATTGGAGGATCAAAGTGATGAGTTTCAATTCACCTTGCTTTAGAGACAGAGCCTGCTATCTTCAATTACCTTATCAACTTCCATTTTCTTCTTATAAGGCCTATCATCAACTTTCATAAATGGAAAGGACTGCTCCATCTAAATGTCTGTACAATCTATTGAACATGATACTAAGCTTCCACTTACTATCTGGGACTTTGTATGGCTTTTTAACTTTCTTATGTTTCTTATTTCACTAACTAAATTTCAAACATGGGAGGGTTCAATAATTGTAAGATCCATCTTTCTGCAAATCATCTGCTTTTCTTCTTTGCTGAATAGCTTTCATAGCATTTCCCATAAAGATTATTTCTGCACATGTCTGCCTCCTACAGACTGTGAGTTTCTGGAGGATTGGGATATCCATTTGAAAGTCACGACAACACCTACAGAGTCACAAGTTCTAGTTAACACTCAACAAATAACAAATGCTTGCTATATATTTTATAATGGAATTAGGCAAGCACTTATTTTAAATTAAAAATTTTCAAAAGAGGGGCGCCTGGGTGGCTCAGTTGGTTAAGCGGCTGACTTCGGCTCAGGTCATGATCTTCCGGTCCGTGAGTTCCAGCCCTGCATCAGGCTCTGTGCTGACAGCTCAGAGCCTGGAGCCTGTTTCAGATTCTGTGTCTCCCTCTCTCTGACCCTCCCCCATTCATGCTCTGTCTCTCTCTGTCTCAAAAATAAATAAACGTAAAAAATAAAAAAAATAAATTTTCAAAAGAGAAACCAATTTTCCTACTGATATTTTAGGATAAGATTGAAATTAGGGACATAGGTGAAGAGTATTCTTGTTTTCATTAATTTTAGGATATTTTGTTGAAATTTTGCTGGAGAAAGGATGAATCCGTGAGCATAATTAATTCAGAAAAAAAAATAATAAAGCTAACTACCCAGATAAACAAAAACGTGGCACTGATGATGTTTGTAGATAACAGATACACCCAACAAAGAATTTGTTCAAAATGCGTTTTGGAGATGAAGGATTTTGTGGTTAGTCATGAACACTCTCTTGGATCATACAGCAGAGTTTCTCCTATCAGAAGAGGAAGAAAAAATCAAATTCAAGAAAAATGACTATGGGGGTAGCGTAGTACCACAGTAAATATTTGATGAAGTTAGGAAGGGAAAAAAGGGGGTAGACTGGAAAGCAAGGGTTTGGGGCAGAAGGAAGCCTATCAAAAATTGTATTTGGTCAGACCTAATGAAAGAATTTGTTTTGGTTTCCTTGTCCCTCACCTTCATACACAGAAGATAGAGCAAGACCATTTTCTATGAGGAAAACAAAGCCCCCATTATCCAGATTTGGCAGTATGTCACTGTTAACTAGATTTTAAACATCATTTTTAAAATGTTTTAATTAACACAAAATTTAATAAAAGGAAGAATAAGATATAACTATGAATATGTATCTCAAGGTTTCATCTTAAAAGCCATAAAATATTGGTGCACCTGGGTGGCTCAGTGGGTTAAGCATCTGACTTAGGCTCGGGTCAAGATCTCATGGTTTGTGGATTCAGGCCCTTCATCGGGCTCTGTCAATGCAGACCCTGCTTTGGATCCTCTGTCTCCCTCTCTCTCTGCCCCTCCCACATTTGCTCACTCTCTCTCTCTCTCTCTCTCTCTTTCTCTCTCTCTCTCTCTCAAAAATAAATATTAAAAAAAAAATCACAAAATATTTCCAAATCTACTAGCATTTTACTGTGGATCTTAAATTTCATTTTGTCTCTTTAGTAGCCTACATTCCCAATTGTAGATATAAATGTTGACATATTTACATTCTTCTATTACTATCTAGCAGTAATTCTCTAATAGATGTAACTCTATTTGGATTTTTCTAAGGCAGTCCAGAGAAGTGATTTTGTTTCTTTTGTTTTCTCATTTGAAAAACATCACAAGAGATGCTATTTAATGTTTATTTTTATTTATTTATTTATTTACTTATTTATTTTATTTATTTATATATGAAATTTATTGACAAATTGGTTTCCATACAACACCCAGTGCTCATCCCAAAAGGTGCCCTCCTCAATACCCATCACCCACCCTTCCCTCCCTCCCACCCCCCATCAACCCTCAGTTTGTTCTCAGTTTTTAACAGTCTCTTATGCTTTGGCTCTCTCCCACTCTAACCTCTTTTTTTTTTTTTCCTTCCCCTCCCCCATGGGTTCCTGTTAAGTTTCTCAGGATCCACATAAGAGTGGAACCATATGGTATCTGTCTTTCTCTGTATGGCTTATTTCACTTAGCATTACACTCTCCAGTTCCATCCACGTTGCTACAAAAGGCCATATTTCATTTTTTCTCATTGCCACGTAGTATTCCATTGTGTATATAAACCACAATTTCTTTATCCATTCATCTGTTGATGGACATTTAGGCTCTCATCTTTGACAAAGCAGGAAAGAACATCCAATGGAAAAAAGACAGCCTCTTTAACAAATGGTGCTGGGAAAACTGGACAGCAACATGCAGAAGGTTGAAACTAGACCACTTTCTCACACCATTTACAAAAATAAACTCAAAATGGATAAAGGACCTGAATGTGAGACAGGAAACCATCAAAACCTTAGAGGAGAAAGCAGGAAAAGACCTCTCTGACCTCAGCCGTAGCAATCTCTTACTCGACACATCCCCAAAGGCAAGGGAATTAAAAGCAAAAGTGAATTACTGGGACCTTATGAAGATAAAAAGCTTCTGCACAGCAAAGGAAACAACCAACAAAACTAAAAGGCAACCAACGGAATGGGAAAAGATATTTGCAAATGACATATCGGACAAAGGGCTAGTATCTAAAATCTATAAAGAGCTCACCAAACTCCACACCCGAAAAACAAATAACCCAGTGAAGAAATGGGCAGAAAACATTAATAGACACTTCTCTAAAGAAGACATCCGGATGGCCAACAGGCACATGAAAAGATGTTCAGCGTCGCTCCTTATCAGGGAAATACAAATCAAAACCACACTCAGGTATCACTTCACGCCAGTCAGAGTGGCCAAAATGAACAAATCAGGAGACTATAGATGCTGGAGAGGATGTGGAGAAACGGGAACCCTCTTGCACTGTTGGTGGGAATGCAAATTGGTGCAGCCGCTCTGGAAAGCAGTGTGGAGGTTCCTCAGAAAATTAAAAATAGACCTACCCTATGACCCAGCAATAGCACTACTAGGAATTTATCCAAGGGATACAGGAGTACTGATGCATAGGGGCACTTGTACCCCAATGTTCATAGCAGCACTGTCAACAATAGCCAAATTATGGAAAGAGCCTAAATGTCCATCAACAGATGAATGGATAATGTTTATTTTTAAAATACATATATTATGTTTATTATCTAAGAATATTAAAAGGAAGAAATCTGTCAATTTGTGATAAAGTCCCTACATTAAAGATGAGACTAGACTCATATAAAATGTTCTTTTAGGGTATGTTAAATTCAGTTTTTGACATTAGAATGAAAAAAATGAGGTGATTCATCAACATTATTTAAGAGTCTGAGGAAAAACGTTCTTACACGGGCATGCCAAGCTATATAAAAACTAAGATCACTGAAAACTTCTGCTTGATTTATATGAAGAAAGTTATATGGAAGATAATAGTAGCAGCTTGTTTTTAATGAGCATTTACTTAAGTTATTTAAGGATCTTAAAACCTCTGCCTTAACATCTTTAAGAAATGTGATGATAGTTGGTTGTTATCATTTTAAAATTTTGATCATATGCTCATATTTGGTCTTTTTTGGCAGTGTAACTTTTCCCTTATTCTTTGGCAAATTCACACTGATAAACCTCCATTTATTGCTTAGTAAAATTTCCCTTGGCCATTCCATACTATTTTATGGAATAACCTATACATTTTTATGTCTTCAGAATATGCATTTGAAATTTTTTTCAACACTGTTCTTACAATATCCATGTCAACTCTTAGATGAGGAGCTCTTAGTTAAGAAGAATAAAGTGTAAGAGACAGAAAAGAAGGGACAGAAACAACTAAATTGAACTTGAATTTAAAAAGCTGTCAAACGCAGGCCAGAAAGGAATGGAAGGAAATGTTCAATGTGATGAACAGAAAAAAAATGCAGCCGAGAATCCTTTATCCAGCCAAGTCTGTCATTTAGGATAGAAGGAGAGATAAAGGTCTTCCCAAACAAACAAAAACTGAAGGAATTCATCACCAATAAACCAGTCCTACAAGAGATCCTAAGGGGGATCCTGTGAGATAAAGTACTAGAGACATCACTACAAGTATGAAACCTACAGACATCACAGTCACTCTAAACCCCTATCGTTCCATAATAACACTGAATGTAAATGGACTAAATGTTCGAACCAAAAGACAGAGGGTATCAGAATGGATAAAAAAACAAGACCCATCTATTTTCTGTCTACAAGACACTCATTTTAGACCTGAGGACACCTTCAGATTGAAAGTGAGGGGATAGAGAACTATTTATCATGCCACTGGAAGTCAAAAGAAAGCTGGAGTAGTCATACTTATATCAGACAAACTAGACTTTAAATTAAAGTCTGTAACAAGAGATGAAGAAGGGCATTATATAATAATTACAGGGTCTATCCATCAGGAAGAGCTAACAATTATAAATGTCTATGCGCCAAATACAGGAGCCCCCAAATATATAAAACAACTACAAACATAAGCAACCTTATTGATAACAAAGTGGTAATTGCAGGGATTTTAATACCCCACTTACAACATTGGATAGATCATCTAGACAGGATCAATAAAGAAACAAGGACCCTGAATGATTCATTGGATCAGATGGACTTGACAGATATATTTAGAACTCTGCATCCCAAAGCAACAGAATATACTTTCTTCTCGAGTGCACATGGAACCTTCTCCAAGATAGACCACATACTGGGTCTCAAAACAGCCCTTCATAAGTATACAAGAATTGAGACCATTCCATGCATACTTTCAGACCACAATGTGATGAAGCTTGAAATCAACCACAAGAAAAAGTCTGGAAAACCTCCAAAGCATGGAGGTTAAAGAACACCCTACTAACGAATGAGTGGGTCAACCAGGCAATTAGAGAAGAAATCAAAAAATATATGGAAACAAACGAAAATGAAAATACAACAATCCAAACGCTTTGGGACGCAGCGAAGGCAGTCCTGAGAGGAAAATACATTGCAATCCAGGCCTATCTCAAGAAACAAGAAAAATCCCAAATACAAAATATAATAGCACACCTAAAGGAACTAGAAGCACAACAGCAACGACACCCCAAACCCAGCAGAAGAAGAGAAATAATAAAGATCAGAGCAGAAATAATATAGAATCTAAAAACAAAACAAAACAAAAACAAAAAAGCAAAACACTACAGCAGATCAACAAAACCAAGAGTTGGTGTTTTGAAAAAATAAACAAAATTGATGAACCTCTAGCCAGGGCTGTCAAAAAGAAAAGGGAGATGACCCAAATAGATAAAATCATGAATGAAAATGGAATTATTACAACCAATCCCTCAGAAATACAAGCAATTATCAGGGAATACTTTGAAAAATTATATGCCAACAAACTGGACAACCTGGAAGAAATGGACAAATTCCTAAACACCCACACTCTTCCAAAACTCAAACAGGAAGAAATAGAAAACTTGAACAGACCCATAACCAGCTAAGAAATTGAATCAGTTATCAAAAATCCCCCAACAATTAAGAGTCCAGGACCAGATGGCTTCCCTGGGGAATTCTACTAGACATTTAAAGCAGAGATAGTACCTATCCTTCTCAAGCTGTTCCAAAAAATAGAAAGGGAAGGAAAACTTCCAGACTCATTCTATCAAGCCAACATTACTTTGATTTCTAAACCAGACAGAGACCCAGTAAAAAAAGAGAACTACAGGCCAATATCCCTGGTGAATATGGATGCAAAAATTCTCAATAAGATACTAGGAAATCGAATTCAACAGCACATAAAAAGAATTATTCACCATGATCAAGTGGGAGTCATTCCTGGGATGCAGGGCTGGTTCAACATTTGCAAATCAATCAATGTGATAATCACATTAATAAAAGAAAAGATAAGAACCATATGATCCTGTCAATCGATGCAGAAAAAGCCTTTGACAAAATTCAGCATCCTTTCTTAATAAAAACCCTCAAGAAAGTCGGGATAGAAGGAACATACTTACACATCATAAAAGCCATTTGTGAAAAGCCCACAGCTAATATCATCCTCAATGGGAAAAACTGAGAGCTTTCCCCCTGAGATCAGGAACACGACAGGGATGTCCACTCTCACCGCTGTTATTTAACATAGTGTTGGAAGTGCTAGCGTCAGCAATCAGACAACAAAAGGAAATCAAAGACATCAAAATTGGCAAAGATGAAGTCAAGCTTTCACTTTTTGCAGATGACCTGATATTATACATGGAAAACCCAATAGACTCCACCAAAAGTCTGCTAGAACTGATACATGAATTCAGCAAAGTTGCAGGATACAAAATCAATGTACAGAAATCAGTTGCATTCATATACACTAATAATGAAGCAACAGAAAGACAAATAAAGAAACTGATCCCATTCACAATTGCATCGAGAAGCATAAAATACCTAGGAATAAATCTAACCAAAGATGTAAAAGATCTGTATGCTGAAAACTATACAAAGCTTATGAAGGAAATTGAAGAAGATATAAAGAAATCAAAAACATTCCATGCTCATGGATTGGAAGAATAAATATTGTCAAAATGTCAATATTACCCAAAGCTATCTACAAATTCAATGCAATCCCAACCAAAATTGCACCAGCATTCTTCTTGAAGCTAGAACAAGGAATCCTAAAATTCATATGGAACCACAAAAGGCCCCGAATAGCCAAAATAATTTTGAAGAAGACCAAAGCAGGAGGTATCACAATCCCAGACTTTAGCCTCTACTACAAAGCTGTAATCATCAAAACAGCATGGTATTGGCACAGAAACAGACAGATAGACCAATGGAATAGAATAGAAACCCCAGAACTAGACCCACAAACATATGGCCAACTAATCTTTGACAAAGCAGGAAAGAATATCCAATGGAAAAAAGACAGTCTCTTTAACAAATGGTGCTGGGAGAACTGGACAGCAACATGCAGAATGAAACTAGACCACTTTCTTACACCATTCACAAAAACAAACTGAAAATGGATAAAGGACCTGAATGTGAAACAGGAAACCATCATAACCCTAGAGGAGAAAGCAGGGAAAAATCTCTCTGACCTCAGCCGCAGCAATTTCTTACTTGACACATCCCCAAAGGCAAGGGAATTAAAAGCAAAAATAAACTACTGGGACCTCATGAAGATAAAAAGCTTCTGCACAGCAAAGGAAACAATTAACAAAACTAAAAGGCAACCAATGGAATGGGAAAAGATATTTGCAAATGACATATCGGACAAAGGGCTAGTATCCAAAATCTATAAAGAGCTCACCAAACTCCACACCTGAAAAACAAATAACCCAGTGAAGAAATGGGCAGAAAACATGAATAGACACTTCTCTAAAGAAGACATCCGGATGGCCAGCAGGCACATGAAAAGATGCTCAACGTCGCTCCTCATCAGGGAAATACAAATCAAAACCACACTCAGATATCACCTCATGCCAGTCAGAGTGGCCAAAATGAACAAATCAAGAGACTACAGATGCTGGCGAGGATGTGGAGAAACGGGAACCCCCTTGCACTGTTGGTGGGAATGCAAACTGGTACAGCCACTCTGGAAAACAGTGTGGAGGTTCCTCAAAAAATTAAAAATAGACCTACCCTATGACCCAGCAGTAGCACTACTAGGATTTTACCCAAGGGATACAGGAGTACTGATGCATAGGGGCACTTGTACCCCAATGTTTATAGCAGTACTCTCAACAATAGCTAAATTATGGAAAGAGCCTAAATGTCCATCAACTGACGAATGGATAAAGAAATTGTGGTTTATATACACAATGGAGTACTACGTGGCAATGAGAGAGAATGAAATACGTCCTTTTGTAGCAACGTGGATGGAACTGGAGAGTGTTATGCTAAGTGAAATAAGTCATACAGAGAAGGACAGATTCCATATTTTTTCACTCGTATGTGGATCCTGAGAAATTTAACAGAAGACCATGGGGGAGGAGAAGGAAAAAAAAAAGGTGAGAGACTGAAGGAGCCAAAACATAAGAGACTTCTAAAAACTGAGAACAAACTGAGGTTTATGAGGGGTGGGAGGGAGGGGTGGGTGGGTGATGGGTATTGAGGAGGGCACCTGTTGGAATGAGCACTGGGTGTTGTATGGAAACCAATTTGACAATACATTTCATATTAAAAAAAAAAAAAACTGCCAAACGGACACTTCCCTTACTGAACATACCGCACAAATTACACAGATTAATGTTTTGATTGGATTTGAGTTATTCACCGTGGAGTGAAAGTTCCAGTCCATGCACTCAAAGTTCTTGGAAGCCGACATGGCAAGAGTGACCAAGTTGATCAGGGTGTTATTTTACTTATATCCATCTATAAAACAAATACTAAATTTGATTGTTTTATCTATATTTCTATATCACTTTTTTGAATAATGACTCATGATGCCACCACCATATCCTATTACAGAGCTTCTTCCTACGTGGTATGATCCTACATACCCATAGATCAAGATTCCTTGTAATACCAAAGTACAGGAGGTAGATGGAAGAATGGGTGAAATAGGTGACAGGGAGTAAGAGCACACTTATGATGAGCACTGAATAATGTAGAGAATTCTTGAATCACAATATTGTACACAGAAATGCATATAACACTGTTATTTATACTGGAATTTAAAAATTATAGGAACAATGATTTCATATACACACATCCCCATATTATTTGGGTTGCAGCCTAGAGAATTTATCACAGAAAATCAGCTAATACAAAAGTACTGTATTTAGATAGATGATATAAAAAAAGACCATTTACCTTATTAATATATAGGTTTAGAACACAGATGTCGTTGTAATAAAATTAAAGCAGCACAGCCTTCACCTACATGTCTTGGACATAGAGTTAGCCTCGCAGCAGAGGCTATAAGTGTTTTACATGCTGTTTCTCTAGCTAATGGAGTGAAGACAGACCTACCTGGATATAATTTTTATATTTTCATTCAATATCTATTTTGTTTCCTTCACTTTACCTTTTTCAATTCATATTCTTTTTTTTCTCTTTATCTCCCCAACATCTTTCCTCAAAAAGTGGCTCACATATTCTAAGGCTTTGTACACCTCACTTTTTCTAGAAGTTATTAGGGATTATCATACTTAAGCAAGAAAAACTCAAGAGTAGGAGTTGGATAGACTCTTACATAATATTTTAAGACATATGATATAAAGAGCAAAATAACAAAACCACTCAAAGAGATCTGGATAAACTGCTTAAGGAGGTGGTGAAACACAACATAAAGTTGAAAAATAATAGTAGTATACTGCTTTTCAGGATAGTGTGGTCTTGATACAGCAGAAATAATGCTGAATATGAAATATTCAGCCCACAGGGCAAATAACAATGCTAAAAATAGCTAAAAATAACAATGGAATGCCCAGAAACAAAGTAAACCAAAGCCAAGAAATCCAAAGCTTGCAAAATCATCAAGAAGAGTATGCAGTGTGCTTGTCCTGAAGTACACTGGATAAATCCATACTCATTGATAAAAAATTGAAAGATGAAAGTATTGAAAAATTGCTCCCCAAAACACCTAACACAATTATCACTGTGAATACTTCGGCATAATTTCTTTTTAATTTTACTTTTTTAAAAGAAATACCTGCTGCATTTATAACTTGAGTCTTCTATTGAAGTATAATTTTCTTTTATATGTGTTTCTTTTGTGACATTTAAATGGTTTTATTTTACTGTGTTGTTATATTGTTGAAAATATTAAATAAGCATTACCTTTAAGTATTAGTTGGTTTTATATGACTATATAGAAGTCATTACCATTTCATGATAATTACAAAAGTGTATTAAAGTCCTGAACATCACTAAAGGAGCTTGGGTGTCTCAGTCAGTCATGATCTTCAGCTCAGGTCATGATCTAATGATTCATGAGTTTGAGTACCACAGACTCTGCTATCAACTAGAGCCTGCTTTGAATCCTCTGTACCCCTCTCTCTCCCTGACCCTCTACCACTCACTCTCTCAAAAATGAATAAACATTAAAAAAAAAAAAAAAAGAAATCCTGAACATCATCAGAATGTGAGTTTATTGATCAGTAGTAAATTCTAGGGTGTGTTAGAGCCCTTATTGCCTCAGTTGCTACAAATTTTACCTGCTGCCAGTTCATAGCTGAATCCCTCCCCTAGAATTGCCAGCAGCCCAAAGGAGCTGCTTCATCCTACCTTGAAAGTTTTCCTCATCTATGCATGGATACAAAGCCCCTGCTCTCCTGTTTCAATTCCCAACTGCCAGGACCACCCAGCTACAGCACTCCTCATGGCATTGCAGTATGTGTACCAGATCCTGCTTACTTTGAACCCTCTCTCACAGGTTGTTTTATTCCATTTGGGCTGTTATAACAAAATACCACAGACTGAGTGGCTTATATGAACAACAGGTTTAGTTCCCATAATTCTGAAGGCTGGGACGTTTAAGATCAAGACACCAGCAGATTTGGTGTCAGATGAGGGTCCTCTTCCTTATGTAACTTCACATGGAGGAAGGGGTGAGGGAGCTCCATGGGCCTCTTTTATAAAGGTATCAATCCCAATCAAGAGGGCTACACCCTCATGAAATAATCACCTCCATAACTTCCATCTCCTAATACCATCACCTTTGAGTTTAGGATTTCAACAAATGAATTTGGCGGTTGTAAACATTCAATCTGTACTATAGTACAGGTTTTGATACTAAGAGGATCTCCCAATAAACTTTCTGTAGGCAAATCTCCACAGTATATGCCTAGGGAACTGGGTTAAAGACAGTTTATTACAATTTTTGCAAGGACCAGTCTATAGGAAATACTATCTATATTGTTATTGAGTTGGAATCTGTAAATAATTCCAAATATATGCCCTATGATTCAATTAATGATTACCTATCTTATATGAAAATTTCCCTGGATTGAGATACGCATTTCTTATTACTTTGAATTTTTTAATGTCTGTTAATTTTTGAGAGAGAGAGAGCACAAGTGAGCTGGTGGGGCAGGGGGCAGAGAGAGAGGGAGACACAGAATGCAAGGCAGGTTCCAGGCTCTGAGCTGTCATCACAGAGCCACATGTGGGGCTTGAAACCACGCACTGTGAGATCATGACCTGAGCCGAAGTTGGACGCTTAACGGACTGAGCCACCCTGGCGCCCCAGCATTTATTACTTTGAAACATTGGACAGTATATATTCGTTTTATGTGTATTCATGGTGGTGCTCATAACATGAATTTTTTTTTACCTATTTAACATATTTTTGTTGTTTGACAATATGACACACACTACTGTTTCCTATTTCATAATCAACAAAAAGCACTATATATCTCTAACTTTTCATAGTTGTTCATCTATATTTCAAATATTCAGAAGTGGATGAAACATAAATCTTCTTTCAAAACAATTTTGTGGGAAAATATAAAGAAATTCCTTAAAGATTTTAAGATGCTGAAGATCTTATCTGTTCTTTCTCTTTGAGAAAGTATGTCTAAAGAAATTAGCAGAACAAGCAGGATGTGCCCAGCAACATCAGTAACCTAATCAGATAATCATAACCTGATATGTCCTGGGGATGACACAGGAGATACAATATCACATATCTTCATTATAATTTTGACACATGAGGTGAAATGAAAGAATTAAAAAGAAATCCAATTGTCTGAGAAGCATACTTTTGTTCTGACCATGAAAATAATATAATCCACAGAGAAAATTTATACTGAATTAACATATTGAGTAAGTCAAATCTGTTACCTCACACCCTTAGGACAAAGGGTAGAAAATGGTCACCGGAAAAGTTTTAAAACACAGTATTTTGTATTTTCTGATGCTTCTGATTCTAAGAAGTAATGATTATGTACTGTATTTGACAGCAAATAGTCATAATTATCATTGTGGTATAATTAGGTGTCCCTAGACTTTAAATTCCATTATCCCAATGATCAACAGATTTTTGTGTGATTTCTTGCTTAAAGTAGGTCAAAAAACGCCTGAGAGGCCACCCTTTAGGCCAATGTCTATAATAAATGTTTCTAACAGCGCTCTTAAATTTGCCAGTCACCTAAAAAACAGTATTCTACTGCTCACAAGTAGGGCTGACCAAGTGAGTAAAAATAGCTCAAGCACTCCTTAGCAGTCAAAATGTACCACTCAAAATCCACGTCTTACAGAATCCATGCCAGGAACTAGGCCGTCGACAAAGCTCAGCCCAGTGTATCAGACCTCAAACATAACCTAATTCACTATTCCAATTCAATAGCATTGGAAAGCAAAACAAAAACAAAAACAAAACAGAGTTTTCTTTATTGTTATTCAATGGATACACTTAAATAAAAAAACACCCCTTAGGAGTTGATCATAAAATCAGTTTCCATCTGAATGCATTTTTCTCATGGCATAATCGTTTTCAAAACCTTTAGAGATGTAGAAAATATTTTTTAAATATGAAGTACTTTACAAATTTACATGTCATCCTTGCACAGGGGCCATGCTAATCCTCTCGGTATCATTCTAAATTTCGTGTACGTGTTGCCAAAGAGAACACATTATTTCTCTTTTTAATAATACATCTTGCTTTTTCTATATACACCATTATGGAAGTATTCAAAAACGCTTGTAGAAAATTTTGATGTATACTTTACTGTTCTTAATTTTTATTTTGATCATGTTAGCAGATAGAAAAAGTTGACCACCAAATGAGTTGACCTTTACATATCAGACTAGAAATTGATTCAAAAAGTAAAGTCTTTATGGTAACTTGGTTTGATAGTTTTTTTTAATTTCTTTCATCTTTTTTTAAGCTTATTTATTTTGAGAGAGAGAGAGAGCATGAGCAGGGAAGGAGCAGACAAAAATGAAGAGAGAGAGAGAAGGGGGAGTGGGGGGATGGAGAGAGAATCTCAAGCAGGCTCCACCCTGTCAGCACAGAAACCAATGCAGGGATTGAACTCATGTACCATGAGATGATGACCTGAGCCAAAATCAGGAGTCAGATGTTTAACCAACTGAGCCACCAGGTGCCCCAGTTTGATATATTTTTTAAAAACCAAAGACTGCTACATAGAAGTATAGGACATATACATTTGATATACAGTAAGCTAAGGTATGCTGGCAAAAATAGATTAATATAATTAAGTAATAACTAATATACATATTAGTTATTAGATAATTTGAGCAGATAACTCAAGCTACTTTATGAGTAGGTTAAGAAGAATAGTTTTTCGGTTTTCAAAAATATGTATATATTGTACAGGACGTCTACTTAACGGAGCAAATATAAAAATATTCAAGTTATATTGCTAAATGTATCACTATTAAGCACCTTGAAATTAAGATGTTTCCCAAGGTAAGCAAAAGGTAAGGAATTAAAAGAGTTATTATTCAAATTGATAATGGTGCCAAATTTTTAGAAGAATATAAAAACTAATGCTTCAATGTCCTAATAAATAAAATACATATTTGATGTATTTTGCTCTATAAATATTTCCTAATGGATACAGAGATACCAAGGCATTACTTTGCAGGAATCTTGAATAATTCCTAAAATTAGACTTCCAACTCATTTTTGAGCTGGTAAATGACAGGTATGTTTGGTTTAAAAAAAAAAAGTGTAGGGGTTAAGGGAAGCTGACACTAAAAAAGAAGGCTTACTTGTACTATTTGGAGCATTTGTCCTATTTTGAATACTATTAAGTATGAGTAAACAATTCTTGTTTCTAAATACTATACATCTGGTTCCACAAGCTAGAAAATAACTCAGTATCATACCTGGCACAACATACTTGTTTTCCATGTCCATGTAACTCAATCCAAACCTCTTAATTGTACCAGTTAATCCTGCTCCTAAGTCAGTTCACTTCTCCAATTCTACCACCACAAATCTAATTCAAGTGACCTAAGTCAAGTTTCATCTGGACCACTGAATGACTTAATAAATGACTCCCACAAATCTACTTTTTCCTCTTCATCACTATCAATAATGAAAAACTATTTAAAAAGTCAACATTTTTAGACCAAAAACTACTATCCTTTACATCTACTATAAGATCTACATTCTACATCATGCTTGTGTTTGTCACAGTATCATCACACATGCCATTTTGGTGTGGGATTTTGTCTGTTGTTTCACTATTCATTTCCAGGAGCCTGAGAGAGTATCAAACATATGCCAAAACTCAGTAAATGTTTTCTCAAAGAATAAACATTAGGTGAACTTGGAGCAGAAATCAATGAAATTGAACACAGGAAATCAATAGACAAACAACAAAACCAAAAGAGTGTTCTCAGAAAAGATCAGTAAAATCTATAATCCTCTAATCAGGGTAACTTAGGGAAAACAAAAAACAACAACAACAACAAAAAAAAAACAGGCACAAATTAATAATACCAGTAATGAAAGTAGAGACATTACTACAGATCTCATAGCCATTAAGAGGATAATAAAGAAATACTGTGAAAGACTCTAATACCCATAATTTAATAACTTAGATGGAATGGACCAATTCCTGAAAGACACAATTAGCCAAAGCCCACAAAAGAAGAAACAGACAATTTGTTTTTTTTTTTTAATTTTTTTTTTCTACGTTTATTTATTTTTGGGACAGAGAGAGACAGAGCATGAACGGGGGAGGGGCAGAGAGAGAGGGAGACACAGAATCGGAAACAGGCTCCAGGCTCCGAGCCATCAGCCCAGAGCCTGACGCGGGGCTCGAACTCCCGGACCGCGAGATCGTGACCTGGCTGAAGTCGGACGCTTAACCGACTGCGCCACCCAGGCGCCCCGAAACAGACAATTTGAATAGGGCTGAACAAATCTCTTTTACAAGTTCTTTCTAATCTATTAAACAAATTTAATAAACAGTAGCAGGCCCAGATGAGTTTACTGGTGAATTCTACCAAACGTTAAAGGAAGAAATTATATCAATTCTGTACAATTTATTCCAGAACATAAAAGTAAAGGATTATTTCCTAACTCATTTTATGAGGCCAGAATTACCGTAACAACAAAACCAGACAAAGGTATTATAAGAAAACTACAGACTAGCAGCTTCATGAACATACATACACATTTCTCAACAAAATATTAGCAAATGTAATCCAACATGTATAAAGAATTACACACCATCACCAAATGGGATTTAAATGAAACTAGACATAGATCTGACACTCTTCATAAAAACTCAAAATAGATCACATACCTAAATGTGATCTGTACATGTGAAACTATAAAACTATTGGAAGATAACATAGGAGAAAAACTAGATGACTTTAGGTATTGTATTCTTTTTTATATACAGCAACAAAGAAAAGACATAATTGATACACTGAACTTCATTAAAATTAAAGACTCTTCTGTAAAAGACAATAGAAAATGAAAAGTCACAGATTAGAATAAAACATTTGAAAAAGACATCTGATAAAGCACTGCTAGCCAAAATATACAATGAACTATTAAAACTCATCCATGAGAAAATAAACAACCCAATCATGTTCACCACACCATTATTCACAATAGCCAAGATATAAACAATCTAAGTGCATGCTTATGGATGAATGGATAAAGAAATCATAATTATACACACACATATACATGCACTGAGACATTATTTAGCCTTAAAAATGAAAATGATCAGGCATCTGGGTGGCTCAGTTGGTTAAGTGCCCAACTTAAGATTTTTGCTCAGGTCATGATCTCATGGTTGAGGAGTTTGAGCCACACATTTGGCTCTGTGCTGACATCACAGAGCCTGCTTGGGATTCTCTCTCCCCTTCTCTTTCTGCCCCTTCCCAACTCGTCCATGCACACACAAACACTCTCTCAAAATAAATAAACTTATAAAAAATGAAAATGATCTTGCAATTCACAATAACATGGATATGTTAATTAGCTTGACTACACTACTCATTTCACTGTGTATATCAAAACATATTATACATCTTGCATAGTTTTTTTTAAAAAAAGGACAATTACACAATTAAAACATTAGCTTAAAACCTTTGTAGACACCTCATCAAAGAAGACATATAGACATCAAATAAGTGCATAAAAAGATGCTCTATGTCATGTCATCTGGATAATGCAAATTAAAACAAAGATACCACCACATACCTATTAATGACAAAAACCCAGAACACCAACACCAAATGCTGGTGAGTATGTGGAGCAAAAGGAATTCTCTCACATTGCCATCGGGAATGAAAAAATGGTAAAAACACTTTGGAAGACAATTTGGCCGTTTCTTGTAAACTTACCCTTATCCTAGAAACCAAAGGTTGTGTTTCTTGGTATTTACCAAAAGGGTTGGCAACTTATGTCCCCACAAAAAACTTCACATGGATGTTTACAGCAGTCTTATTCATAAATGCCAAAGTGTGGAACCAATCAAAATTCCCTAAAGTAGTTGTATCAATAAATAAATAAACTGTGGTAATCTGGACAATGGAATATCATTCAACCCTAAAAACTGAGCTATCAATCCATTGAAAGACATGGAGAAAGCTTAAACACCTATTATTCATCAAAAGAAGTCAACCAGAAAATGCTACCTACTGTATGATTCCAACTATATGACATTCCAGAAAAGGCAAAAAATATGTAGACAGTAAAAAAGATCAGTAATTGCCAGAGATTAAGATGGAGGAAGGATCAATTACTCGAGCAGAAGGTTTTTAAAGCAATGAAAATACTCTGTATGATACTATAATGGTGGATACTTGTACATTTCATGGGTTTGGACAAATATAACAACACCAAGAGAAACCCCTAATATGAATTATAGACCGTAATAATGATGTGTAAATCTATCAGTTATAACAAATGTATCACTCAGATAGGGAATGTTGATAATGAGGGGAGACTATGCATGAGTGGGAGGCAGGGAGCTTATGAGAAATCTCTGTAACTTCCACTCACTTTTGCTTCGAACCTAAATCTGTTCTAAAAAATAGTCTATTAAAAATGAACTTTAATACCCTTTATTATTCTAATATTAGATAACTATTGGAGGAATGCAATTGTTCTTTACTTTCTAGATTGAAGAAAACATGCCCAATGCTGCATTGCTAGCAGCACCACACAGCAGTTTGTTAACAAGTGACAGGCAGAGGGAGGAGGACACAAGGAGAAGTGGGGGAGAGAGGGACAACAGGTTCAGAAATAGAAAACAAAGAAATTAAATTAAAGCAATTTAGAAACCTAAATAAAGGCCTGACCAATTCAGAAATAGGCATTATCCTTAAATTTCTCCCCAAGAAAAGAAACACTATTGTTCAACTTCAATTGGAAAACTTCTGGTAATGAGTAACTTGCAACTTGCTACAACACAAGATAGAATTTTTTATTTTTTTAATGGAACTCATTCTTACAATTAGCTTACCTATAACCTTCACTCACCAGGCTTAATTTCACACTTTGAAGCTAAACAAAAATCAATCTAATTCTACTCCTACATAGCAGTAGCTTCTTCCAGTGATAACTATTATACCTCTGCTATGTCTTGTCTTTCTATTTATTTACAATTCCTTCTAATGTTTCCAGTAGGATATAGTTTCTAATGTCTCCTTCCTATTTTGTATTTTCATTCTTCCACAGTTTGTCAATTAGCTCAATTCCCATAATTTAGTGATTTCCTTTCTTCATAAAAAATATTTTTAAATAAAGCTTGGTTACCTTAGTTTACATGGCAGCTTTGCCATACGACTAAATTGTATTGACTTTATGTATCTATTAGATATTGAGAAAATTAACCAAAATTTGGAAATAAGGTAGGAGGAAGGTATGACTCTCAGAGTCGTGATAGGACAATGTTTAACAAGCTGAACTGAGAATTATTCAATCCTAGGAGACAATTCACCTTGTGCTTGGCTTAGCTATTTGTTGTATAATTGGAGCCCAGAACCTGTGAAATTACACGTGAACTTCAATTTTTGTCAGAGAAGAATGATAAGGCCAAGGTTTGTATTATGATTGATTTGTAAACATTAACCAGATCTATATTTATCAATCTTACCTCAATATTTTAATGTCTATTATTACTCACTTTTTCACATTCTTCTTTGAACCAGATTTACCAATTCACTATTTTCTCATTTATAAAATAAATACAGCTTCAGCATATGCTAACTTGATAAGTACATGAGTCCTTTTCCAATTCTTTGAAAATTATATTTTGAAATCTATGGTAGTTCCTTTAGAATGCCTTAGGGAATTTGATTGTAGGGGCCAATAAACTGTGTTGCCTGAAAAGTACATTTTACAGACTATTTAAGCCCACAAGTGCTTTTTTGTTGTTTTGTTTTTTGGGTTTTTTTTTTTTGGTCCCTGAAGGCAACAGAAACAATAGAACTTGATCTTCAATGATTCTTTCCTCTCTTGTCAATCTTTCTCTCTGTGTTGCTTCTGGTTCTTAGCTAAACTTAGTATTGGTTTAGAATTATGTATGATAAATAAGTTATTCCCCATTGGTGGCAGCAGTGATTGTGAATTATGTTTTATTTAATGATCATTGTATGGCTTATACAAACCTATTTTCTGTCAGTCAAAAAACAGTAATAAAACAAATGTTTGCTAGATTTGTTTTCTTTTTTGTGTTTTTAGCTTGTTTTATTTTTTTAAATTTTTTAATGTTTACTTATTTGTGAGGGAGAGAGAGAGAGAGTGAACGAGGAAGGAGCAGAGAGAGAGGGGGACACAGAATCTGAAGCAGGCTCCAGGCTCTAAGCTTTCAGCACAGAGCCTGACATGGGGCTCGAACCCACAAACTGCGAGATCATGACCTGAGCTGAAGTGGGATGTTCAACGGACTGAGCCACCCAGGTTCCGCTGGCTTATTTTCTATATGACCTCATTAAAGAAAATATTTCTGGACTCAGGAAGATAGCCCTTTGAACCCTAAATTATGAGTTTTTCCTGCTTCATTTGTCTTGACCCACTGTTGAGATTTAAGAATTAGAAAATCATTTACTGGGGCATCTGGGTGGCTCAGTCGCTTAAGCATCTGACTTTGGCTCAGGTCATGATCTCACAGTTTGTGAGTTCGAGCCCCACATCAGCTCTCTGCTGTCGGCACACAGCCGGTGTCAGGTCCTCTGTCCCCCTCTCTCTGCCCCTCCCCAACTCATGCTTTCTGTCTCTCAAAAATAATTAAATATTAAAAGAAAAGCATTTACTGTTTGAGTGTGAAATATTTTTCTATCTTCGAAGGATAGAAACAAATAAGATTATAAAACCTCTTAAACAGGTCTATTTTGATTGGCTTGGAAAGATTAGCACATGTTTATAAATTCAAAATAAGTATAACAGCCATCCCAATTGTCAAGAATAAATTTTTAATTTAACTTCTAATAATGGAAATATGCTAACCTTTTAAAAATCATTCTAACAGAAACTGCTACTCTAGCAACATTTTTATATAAAAAGGCAAATCCATTCAATCAAGATAAATCCTTAGACCAACCAGATGGTTTGAAATTTTGATTTGGAAACAAGCCAACTTAATAGGTTTTCTCTGATTTTATCAGTTTGAAATATAATACAAGTATTCAATGGTTTTTGTTTGTTTGTTTTTTAATAGGAGAAATAGCTATTTCAAAATTTCTAAACTTCTTACACTGGTTACGATCAAATGAGCTAATTTAATTCTTACACCATGTCAAAGATTGAAAAAAATGCATGAAACCAGATTTCTGAAAATACATGTAATAATTATGCTTAGCAGTATGTTAACTTCAGAATTCAATGTCCTTAATTTTAAAGCCTTGCATAATACTGAGTTCATTAGTAAGTAATCTTTGCATATCTAATATTGCCTAAGATAGACTATTGAAACACAGTTTTAGAAAATAGAAAGGGGTGTTTCTTAGTTTTATATGTTCATTAATGCTTATACCTGGTCGAAATGTGATGTGCATAGATAAAGGTGATCATTAGGTAGGAATATAAGCTTTACTACTTTGCTAAAATGCTTGTTACATAACAGAGAATTTTCAAATACACTGTTCGATGTTTCAACTCCCAATGTTCTCTATGAAATAGTAGCTAATTAGGTTCAGTGATAGTTAACATGGGTGATTAAATATATACTGGAAATAATGGCAAAGAAACACAACTGTGTACACAAAGTAATGGGGTATCTTTTTGTTTTTCAAGGAAAAAGAGTAGTTTTGTTCTAATGAAAAGCGGCTTTGATAAAAATTACTTTCATTCTGTCTCCTTACTTTTCATAATATTGTTATTCACATAAGTACAATAAAACTTAAGCCTCCTCTATACTAAGATATAATTGATCAAATTGATTTTATAATAATCAAGAGCACACCTGGAGTGTCATGTTTTGTAACAAGCTAATAACAAGTCTACCATTAATTGAAAGGGACTGTACTTTACACATGGAACCAACACCTCAAAATCTCTTCAAGAAAACAGGATTGTCATGGAGTTTCCAGGGCCCCAGCTTCTCAGGTGGTAAACAAGGTGACTCCCTTGCTAGGAACTATAAAAAATCTGGGGCTCTCCAGATATTGCTGGAGAAATCTGATGAAGAGAATTTCTTTCACTTGGATTTTCAAGCCTCAGGACAGAATAAATTGTAGAGGCTTTTAAGTGATTTCTAAATGAAATTTCTTGAAAGAACTTAATTATCTGGCTTCCATAGTTACTTTGACACTATATAGTTAAAGAGGCTTATATAGTCAATTAGCAACTCTTGGTAAATCTGTGCTAATAAGCATAAATACACACAAAAAAAACAACCTTTTTGTCATCAAGACTGCTTAGAAACTTATTACCAAAATGATAGTACTGTTAATAAAAGTTATTCAAACATCTAAGGCAAGGATAAGCTAACTTTTTCTTAGAGTATTTTAGGTTTTGCAAACCATACAGTCTATATCACAACTGCTCAACTCAGCCACAAACAGGGAATCAATTAATTGATGTGGCTGTGTTCCATTAAAACTTTATGAAAACAAGAAATTGGGCAGCAGGCATAATTTGTTGGCCTTCGATCAAGGGAAATACACTCGTGTTTCTCTTTGTTCTTTTCTATAAAGCAAAGGCATAGGTTCTGTGAATTTACGTGTTAATTTGCACCTTTCTGTTCAGCATCAAGGATAATGTCCAAAGGTTATGGTTATATTGCCTTGTAAGATATTAACCATTTGTGTATCTAACCTAGCAAGCTCCATCTTTTAATGCTTTTTGGGGGAAGACTATATCATCCTTATTTCACTAATTTTCATTTGGGCCAGATTTATTGTTTTGCTAGGTCCTTCAAAAATGAGTTGAATATTTTCGACATTTTGTTCTGTATCTCTAAAAGAATGGTTTAAATTTTTGAAAATGATACATGGACAATATGAACTATGTTGGTGCTTTTTGAATCCTAGTTCTGCCTTCTTAGATATTGTAGACTCTAAGTATCAAGTTTCTCTCAGATTTTGGTCATCCTTAGTGGTAGGATCTGAGGATTTCCAAAGAGTGTGGCCTCTCATCTCTGGAGAAAATTAAAATGTGATTATCTAAATGTGTCCAGACCAAAACGTTTGAGACAAAGAGTCAGGGACCAATTATATTGTTTCACAGTACCTTTATCCCCTATTAAATATGATGCTAAACATGTATGTTTTTCTTGCATTTAGTCTTCTACCTAAGGGATTTTTTTCAACTATGTGAATAACTCTAAATCCTAAATTGCCATTATTTTATAGGCCACTTGAGGCAGTAAACAGAGATCAAGCCTGTTCTTAGAGAAGAATCTATGTAGGCCTAGTAGAGAATGGTTACAAAGAGAGAAACTTCTTTAATTACTTTCCCTCATGATAGAGAATTTGAGCCTTTGAACTATCCAATACCTTTTCTCTTAAATTATTAAGGACACCGAGGCAAGATGCACTCACAGTTAAATTGCTACATTTAACTCTGAGCACAGGATTTCTGAGTGACAGGCACGTCAAGTTCTTTATGGTTCAGAAACCTATAGACCATAAATATAAAGCTTCATGAACTGATAACCATAATTAGAGATTTAGTCCAGTCATAATTCTAGAATTTAGAGCACTGACTGGGATCCCTTCCTTTTTACAAGAAGTTTTGGTGCTCTGCCCTCTCCCTAGCACTAAGTATAATGGCTTCCATCTGGCCACTATTCTGCAACAATGGAACTAATACAGTTTTTGCTTTAAAGGTTGTTTCCCAATGGATTGTACTCTACAGTGGGAGTAATTTTTACACTTGCCAGTCAGAAATTGAAAAAGTTAGCTACGTGGGGAGGACAGTGTTTTCTCCAGAGTTTCAATACTATCACTCTTTTGCTTTTTACTCCCTTTGCTGCGTTTTCTACCATGAACTCTAGCTTGGGGCAGGGTAGTAAGATTTACAGTCCTGTTAAACTAAGAAATGTCAGATTCTAAGCCACCCAGTGTCATTAGCCTCAGGCAAAAAGAGCTTTTCTTCAATAGGTTGTATTTATTTCTTCCATTTTCAGAGAAGGTGTTTAGAAGAAGCTAGTCTCCTTTTTGGAGTAACTTACTGAAAGCCACACACACACACACACACACACACACACACACACACACACAGAACAATTGACACATTCCACAATACTGGCATTTCTCTACAGGATTTCCAAAAGCCTTAGTAGCAGAGAACTAAAAATCTGAGAACCAAGTGAATTTGCATGAACACGGCAATTTAATTTTTCCACTTTATAACAGGTGTCACTAATATCTCAAGTAAGGTTTGGGAGAAGCCTCATTCTGTATTCTTTAGCAAATAACCCACAGTTCTAATTGTAATATTCCACTTCCAGGGACCAATTTCAGAATTAAAACTCTTTTAGTTCCAATTAACTCAAAGTGGCATAAGCAAAAAGTGTTTCATTACCTTAAAATTACAAATAATCTAAGATTGTTGCTAGAGTTCTGCCTCTCTCTCAGTCTAGAAATTCTCTTTTGTTGGTGATATTCTAAGTTTCCCTCATGATACAAAATGGCCACCAGAAAACACAAACCCATATTCCTCTAGTTCAGCAGTGGCAGAGAAAGGGGCTTTCCTGTTTGCAAATAGTTCCAAAAGTATCCCAGTCTTCTGCTTGTTGTCTGGCTGATTCAATCAGCTTGCCCGCAAGATGGAATTCTCTGACTGGAAATGTCTAGCCCAGGCATTAACAACACCATGAACCAAGAGTAGAGTAGGAATGGTTCCACGTAAAAAAAGTAAGGGTTCTTTTACAAGAAAGGGAAAAAATATATATGTAGTATAAACACTTATAACCTGTTGAAGCATGTTGAAAATTTTAATAAATTTGATTTCTATTGAAATTTTTTGTAGGCCTATAGTGACTTTAGTAAACATCAGTTTCTTTTACAAATGTTTATAAACCATCTACTGAATAATCTCAGAGCTTTATTAGGTTTGCCATTAATAGCTTGTAGAAAATTCTTTTCTTTCTGAAGTTATATATTTCTTCCTCCATAGTTTTTAACAATGACTTGATATGTAAGCATATCTTGAAGTTCTCAATAAATGGCAAAAGAACTGAACTTGAAACAGCTATGTGGTCTCTTCTTGTATCCAGTGTGTCATTCTTTAAGTTTTTTTCTTAAACACATTTAGACTAGAGATTAAGTTCCTGTTTAATGGTGTTTTTCCACTTATTATTTTAATATTAGATCTTCAAGCAATAGAGTTCTCTGTCTTCTTTCTCTTCACATAGTTAAAACACACACATCCTTCTTAAAAAATCATTTTCACAGGCTTTTGGCACAGTCTATCATTTAGTATTCCTGACACTATAAATGTCACTTGTACATCTATATTCTATCTAGGCCATTTGTTCCAACAGTGATGCAATCTCATAAAATCTGTGCTCCTTTAAAATCCTCACAGGTTTGATTTACTTAGTTGATCTCTTACATTTTACTTCTTTATTTGGTAATTTGTAATAAAACTGAAGTATTTCCAAGTTTTAGAAATCCTCATTCTCAAAAACAAAATTCCATTTTGAGTGTAGTTCCTTAGTCCTAAATTACGGAGCTTATGTCTGCCTATTTCTAACAGCCTCTCCTTTAAGTATTATGAACTTAAGGATTACATGATTCCATTTTCTCATGGTGCTTGTCTGCTCTCAGCATTACTCCAGTAAGGTATTATAATGCAACATAAATACCACAGCTTTAATAGTTTCTATTCTTCTTACTAGAATGGTTGATAACTTAAGTATTGACTTATTTGATGCCTTCATGTTCTTCTCCATAAAGTGATTATAATATTATATGCATCTTGGAGGTGTTGTGATGATTAAATATAATAACCTGAATAGAGTACTTAGTATGATACATGGTAGTGCTTAATAGGTGGTTGTCTTATTATTGTTACTGTTATAGTTTGTTCTATCTTTTTCTTAAAGTTACCCATGATGGAGGCATTAAACAGTTAAGAGACTTTTTTTTTCCAATATTACCTATTCTTGAGTTTAATTTCACCCAGTAGAGATCTTCCATTCACAGAGCACTACCAGCTCACACTACTTTTGTCTTCCTTCTAAATTCCTTGCATCTGTTCTTATCTGAAGACGGTTTTGTTTTTTAGAGGATAAAACATGCCACTCTTTTTTGAAAGATAGGAGTCCCTTCTATCTCCTCCCTATTTGAAAAACAATATAGCCAATACAAGAATTCTACAACAATGTTTTTTGCTGTTGTTGTTTCCTTTTCTTTGTTTTTCCATTCACCAATTTCTCAATTCTGGTTTACATCTTTGTTTCCTCATATTTTTTTCTTGTTTTCACCCATCAAGTCATTCTTCCAAAAGTAAATGAACATTTCATCCTCCGTAACATTTTGGAATCAGAAAGACATTCTGGGAACATTTAAAATTTTCCATCAATGTCAGGGATTGGTTCCTGTCATTTTATGTTATTTCTCTAGTTTGGATCACCACAATTGTCCCCTATTATCTCCATTTATCTTGACTTCTTATTCTTCACCCTCCCAGAAGTGTTATTTTTAAAGGACCAGTAGGATTATGAAACTTAAAGTTTTTAAAATTATACCTTCCCTATTCCTACAGATCAAAGGTCAAGGTCAGTGCCTGAGAAAGAAAGCCCTCATAATTCTACTTTATGGTCAAATAACAAATGCATGCATACCTACCATACTGAAATGATTACTAACCTATTTAAGTACCCAGTAGACTTGGTTAATGAATGTTTGTTTATAGGCTTGACAATAGAGTGGGTCATATCCAACTCTTCTGATCATAGCTGAATGTACTAGAAATAACTTGTGTGCCGTGGCATGAAAAGATGGCCTGACCCAATCAGATTTGTCTGACAATATAAGATTTTTACATTGAGGAGTAATATAGTTATCCATGGAGAACTCCACTAGAAAGTCACGTAGGGTGAAACTGGGAAGCCATCAGCTATATGTGTACAGAGAAAATAACAGCACAGGAAGTCCATCATAAGAAAGAAACAGAAAGAGGTTCAGGCTCAGTTTAGTCACTGAGGACACCCAGACAGAGGCAGACAGAGAAATATGGACAGGCTGCCTTGATTCATGACACTTCCTGGATGCTATTTCACTGAGACTTTTGTGCCTTTTTTAAAATAAGCTTTCCCTTATTTCTTGAGCTAGTTTTAGTAGGTTTTTGGTCTCTTCCACCGAAAAAGTCTTGACATGAACAGGCTATTCTTGGTCACCTTGTATTTTTTCCCCTCTGGCAAATTTTTCTCCCCTTGTAAAACTCCTACTTTTATGTCAAAGTTTAGCTCAAACTTTGCAACTCTATGAATTTATTTTCTACCTTCTTGGGCCAAATTGAATTTCTGTCCCCAGCATGACTGAAGAGTACTGTGTATTTTCTTATACTACATATGCTGTATCACATTTTAATTGCTTAGCACTAAACTCACCTGGCCAAGCTTCAATTTCTACATCTGTAAAAAGTAAATATTGGGGCGCCTGGGTGGCGCAGTCGGTTAAGCGTCCGACTTCAGCCAGGTCACGATCTCGCGGTCCGGGAGTTCGAGCCCCGCGTCAGGCTCTGGGCTGATGGCTTGGAGCCTGGAGCCTGTTTCCAATTCTGTGTCTCCCTCTCTCTCTGCCCCTCCCCCGTTCATGCTCTGTCTCTCTCTGTCCCAAAAATAAATAAACGTTGAAAAAAAAAATTTAAAAAAAAAAAAATAAAAAAATAAAAAAAAAAAAAAGTAAATACTAATAGTATTTCTTGTCAGAGATTTGTAGTTGCAATTAACTTATTTGGCACAGGTAAAACACTTATAAATTAGCCATCATAGTAGTACTGACTTTCCTATCTAGACAATATTAATTCTGTTAGTGCTAGTCTCTGATATAATTTTCTTGATCAATAATAAGTTAAAACTATTAAATATTTTAAATTGTATCTGTTTCTGTGTAATTGTACAGGTGAATAGATAGGTATAAAATGATCAATACCTATGGCCAAGTATAAAGTTACAACTAAAATTGATTTGGGTGAAAAATAAGTACTTTTTTGTAAGACTTGTCACCACTAAATTTTTATCCTAAAATGACTAGCAAGAACTGTGTTGGTTAAAACCTACTTAATCCATCATATAGCTTGGTTTCCATAAAGCAGAGCCAAGGACAATGGAGGGTTGGACATCTATCTTTTAATATGTAAATACAGAAGCACTTAGAGATATTTAATGTGGAATGGTACTTCAGTCATTTCTTTGAAAATTCCATTTTTATAAAGTACTGAGCCAGTTTGTCATAAGCCCAAGTGTAACAATGCCCAGAATGACATTGTATAATAAATAGAAAAAAAAAGTGCTATACCTTGACAACTGAGTGCATTCCCACTGTGCTTTAGCCTTTTGCTTGTATTATTAGTGAACTCTGCTACTTCTTTTGTTACAAATTCGGAAATAAACATGTAACACTTCAATAGAAACAAAAATTAAAAGAAATAGATTAAACTGATTAACCTGCTTCTCTGACCTTGATCAGCTGGGTTAGTTATATTCTATTGAAATGTCCTTGGAATAGCAAAATGAACACTGTTTCCCAAATCTTGTGTAGCTTGTAGAAACTGGCAAGAAACTATTTTATTTAAAGTTCAAACAGCATTAATGTCAAAGAATTGTAGATATCAAAGCCAGAGAAATTATGCATCTTATATGTCATAAACCTGTAGCTGTTCTGTGCATTAATTGCCATGTTCGTTAGGAATAGTTTGACTCTTAGTAGAGGAGGCTAGGAACTGATTAAAAGAAACATCACTCTGCAAGTGGTTTTAAAATTAGGGCTTTTACTTAAATATTCCTCAGAAAATAAATAGAAGTCTGCCAGTAGGCATAAAAAGAAAAAAAAAAAAAAAAAAAACAGCCCAGAAAAAATAGACCTCCGTTAAGAATCAGAATAGTTTTTGGAAACCTATGCCAGATAAAGTAATATTTATTCTTCAGTGAAAACTCATTTCTTTAAAACTTCACAGTGACAATTTTGCTGTTTAAATTAAAAGGCCATAATAAGGGAATACCAGGTGAGCGGCTTCAGCAAAAGAAATTTGCCTACTCAGTTTTGGAGGCCAGAAGTCCAAAAACAGTGTCAGCAGGGTTTGCTCCTTCTGAAGACTGTGACAGTGGGGACTCTTCTAGGCCTCTCCCCTTGGCTTGTAGACAGCCATCTTTTCCTTATCTATTTGTATCCTCTTACCTCCGTGCATGTATATTTGTGTGCCCAAATTCCCCCTTATAAGCAGACCAGGCATATTGGATAAAGGGGTTTACCTTAGTCCAGTAGGTCTTTATTTTAACTGTATCTGCAATGACCCTGTGTCCAAACGAGGTCCTGCCCTGAGCTGCAGGGGTGGGATGGAGTTGGGGATTGGCGGGCTGAGGTACAACTTCAATACCTGAATTCTGCTGGGACACATTTCAACCCATAACACCTTTTGCTACCAACAGTCATTCCTTTGCCAATAGCCTTTCTCTCAGTGTGGCTACATGTGCCCTTCACCTATGAGCAATTCAAAACACATTCTTTAAATTTTCATCTTCAGTAACACAAATTGCTCAGAGTAAAGGTGACAAAACTTGCCTCCCAGTTGACCATCACTCAGTAACATACCTCTAATGACAAGGAGCTTGCCTTCACATTTTTGGCACCATCTTGCTCCGTGTTTTTCTAATGCGTGTTGCAAAGAGAAACCCCAAAACTGCTATTAACTGCCCCTTAAATATTCTCTTTAAATGTAGCCTCACGAACAAAAGCCAAGTAAATCCACATTTTCCTCCCCACCCAATACCAAACCGAACCTCTACATCTTTCAGATTCACTTTCCAGCCTTTACCCACATCTACATCCTAGTTTATCTCTTTCCAAGTACTTTTAAATCCTGTCCTTTCAGGGAACACCAAGTGCCAACCTGCCCACTTCTTCTTTGGCAGTTCCTTTTTGTTCCAGCTCTATTTTTGTTTGGAAATTTTTCATGAGGTCAGTTTTCTTCTTAATTCAATAGTCTTGAAGTTGCTCTTAAAGTTTCCAACATTCAAAAGAAGTTTAAATTGTATAGGTAGAGACACAGAAAGTTAATGCCTTATATGACTTCTAGTGGTAATTCAAGTAGCTACTCTTTAGAAGCACATAAAAATATGTATGTGCATGTGTATATATACATATATATGTAACTTAAAAAATCATCCATTTGGTTATCTTTCAAGGATGAACATGGACTCCCATTTTCTTCTATGACAGACAGTTCATGGGTATGATACTTAGCTACTTAACTCCTAATCATTGATCTTTAATCAGAACTTTTTCCTGGTTATTTTTCAACTGAATGGACCAAACACAAAGGACAGTAATACTCAGCTGGTCTTTCAACTCTAATCCAAGGTCTACACCATTATTTGAGTTATCCTTTATAAAGTTCTAATCTACAAAACCTACATTCATTCTCTCAACAAATATTTATAGATCACTCTATGCCAGGCATTATTTTAAGTGCATAAAATAGAGCAGTGCAATAAACCCCTGTGTTCATGATATTTAGGATTCTATGGGAGAGACAATACATGTAATAAGTTAATTATATATCAGGAAGTGATAACTGCTGTGGAGAATAAGAGATCAAGTGTTAGAAACCATTTTAACAATTACCAAAAGTCAAAAAAACAAAGATTGAGAAATTCAACTACAAGAAAAATGAGAAATCCCAAATGAGAATAAAACACCATAAATGTCAAAACACAAATAACATACTAGGTCAAAAGTATTTGCAGTATATACAAATACATGATATCACTTATACAAAGTGAAATTTGGGAGGCCTGAGTGGTCCAGCCGGTTAAGTGCTCAACTCTTGATTTTGCCTCAGGTTCTTGAGACTGAGGCCTACATCTGGCTCTGCGTTGACAGTGCAGAGCCTGCTTGGAGTTCTCTCTTTCCTCTCTCTCTCTGCCCCTCCTCCACTCACTCACACATGCGAGCTCTGTCTCTCTCAAAATAAACTTAACAAACAAACAAAAACACAAAGTTTTGGGGGATAAGCTTAGGAATCCTCTGGGCTTACACCAATGAGTTAACAAGGCATAAAGAAATACAGAGCCATAAAATGCTCACGCCTGAGTTTGGGTAAACCAGAATGGAACTCCAAGAATAGGAGGGTGCAAAGGCACCCCAAGAATAGGGAGGCACAGAGGTGCCTGGAATAGGGAGGTGCAAATGCACCCCAAAATAGAGAGGGGATGCACAGCCCCCAGAATAGAGAGGGAGATGTAAAGCCCTAAAATAGGAATGGGTGCAAAGGTGTCCAATACATAGATATATCAAATAAACAAGACTACATATTCAGGGTGGAAGCACCCCAAATTTAGTACCTTAGCAGAAAAGCTGCTTTCACAGGAGGATAGGGCCAGGTTAGGTAGATTGGTGAATTCGCCTCTGGACGCTTGCGCTGCAGGTAAAGCAGCCCAGGGCAGAGCTGGTTAACAAAAGAAAAGGTGCCTTGTTAACCCTGAGGTTATTCCTATTCCCTGTTTCATCCCCCAGACTAGCTACGTTAAACAGACACGGTGCGTCCTGTCTGCCATTAACAGCCATCTGCCCATCTGCCTTTCACCAAGATTTTGTTTTATATTGACTCTAACCCCAAACACTGTATATCTTCAAAACCCCTCTTTCCCTCACGTCCCCAAGTTAATGTTCCCAGTTTCTTTGTCTCTCTGTACACGCCCATCACGTTTGTAAGCCTTCTGATCTGAATAAATACGGGGCAAAGACCCTTATTCAGGGCTCTTGTCTTTTCCCGGACATTAGCCATCTCTTGCTTTTCATCCTGCATCCCGCTCTCTTGCTAGACAACAGAGAACTTTAGACTTAGAGTCTACGACACAAAGTGAAATTCAAATCAAAATACAAAGTGCCTTAAATAAAACTAACAGGTTGAAAAATTCTATTAAAAATTGAATTTCCAAGGTACCTGGATGGCTCAGTCATTGAGCATCTGACTTTGGCTCAGGTCATGATCTCACAGTCCATGAGCTTTAGCCCCAATTTGGGTAAATCACAAGCTCTGGGTGAGCCTAGCTTGTCTTTCTCTCTCTCTCTCTCTCTCTCTCACTCTCTCTCTCCCTCCCTCCCTCCCTCCCTCCCTCTCTGCTCCTTGCTCAGTCTTGCCCTCTCTATCTCTTTCTCAAAAAAAAAAAAAATAAAATAAAAAGAATTTCCAAAAGTTGAAAAGGTCTATAACGTAGTTGTCAGGGCTGTGTGGAAAGTTTGGCCTCATGGACGTATAAAGTGGTACATGGAAATATAAAGTGGTACATGCCCCGTTATTCTATCTGGCAATTAAATTACACAAATTTATTCCACAGCTATATCTCTTACATAAGGTGACATATATCCACATTATTCCTTGCAAAACTGTTTATCTTAGGATACTTTTTCTAAAATTATTTATAAGGAACATATTAATAACATACATGGTTGTGTCTCTGAGAAGGTAAAAGATGAATTGTGGGTAAATGGTGAAAAATAATCTAAATCTACACTACCATTAAAATGCAAAATGATTTTAGTAATAGCAATAATGGTAGTAATAAAAGTAAAAATAAATCACTTAAAAGTGTAGAGGATTAGACCTAGCTGGATATGGATAAGATGGGAGGGAGAATTTTCTGTTTACTTCACAAAGCATTTTTATTTTTGAATATGCAAATGTAAGAACTATTCAAAAATTCTAAGGAAAAAAGCATTCATTATTTAATCTGAGGACCTTTCACAAAATAACATGCAGAGAAAATATTCCCTTATCAAAAAGTAATGTCCTTCCTAAACCAATCACTTACTTTTAAAATGTATTTCTTGGGGCGCTTGGGTGGCTCAGTCGGCTAAAGCGTCCGACTTCAACTCAGGTCACGATCGCGGTCCGTGAGTTCGAGCCTGGGCTGATGGCTTGGAGCCTGGAGCCTGCTTCGGATTCTGTGTCTCCCTCTCTCTCTGCCCCTCCCCAATTCATGCTCTGTCTCTGTCTCAAAAATAAATAAACGTTAAAAAATAAATAAATAAATAAATAAATAAATAAATAAATAAATAAAATGTATTTCTCAAAACCCTGAAGTAAATCCTAGAGAAATACAGAATTCTCCTAAGTATACATATGCCATTAGGGTATGGGAATATTTGAGAAGTACACAAAATGTATTTAGTAATTATCACCTTGATTTTCATGTGTTAACTTCAATACTCAGTCTGTTGATTTTATTCCACAAGATAGTAGTATCATGAAAATACTGATTAGTCCCTGTCATAAAGTGTGACTGAAATTTGCTTTGGTGCATAGGATTTCCATATTTTTCTTTATTTTTCCCTTTACTTTCTACACATGATTAAACTGCTCCCAACTCCAGTTCCACTACTGAAGGTTGTCCTTAACCTTTTCCCTTAAGTACAAATGGACATATTGGGAAACACCAACATAATAAATAGCTGATATCTCTTGCTCAGCTTTATTTGGGAATAAATGGATGTATTCCTAAAAATAGCCTTTTTCCAAAAGTGTTAGGCAAATGTCAAGAAGTACAAGATGGCATTAGGATGAATACCTGAATATAATAAAAGCAAAATTCAGGTTATAAACTCTCCTTGTCTAAATTATATTTGCTGTTTGATACAAAAAGTATAACATTGTGTGATGTGGACTTTAATATGTATGTGTACATGAGGTGTCTGGGTGGCTCAGTTTAGCGTCTGACTCTTGATTTTGGCTCAGATCACGATCTCACAGTTCATGGGTTCGAGCCCCACACCACTAGCATGGAGCCTATTTGGGATTCTCTCTCTCTCTCTCTCTCTCTCTCTCTCTCTCTCTGTCCCTCTCCCACTCTCTCTCAAAATAAAGAAATATATATATATATATAATGTGTGTGTGTGCGTTTGTACATAAAGTATGTATGTAGAAGAAATTTTTAAGACCATTATATTCCAACCAAGAGAGGATAAAAGGAACTTAAAATAAGGTTTCTTCACTTAATCAATTGAAAAATAGACACCAATAGATCTTTGTGGAGGTAGAATAGTTATGTTCTTTGATGGCAGTGGTAGTTACAGGAATCCATAAGTATGATGAAATGGCATAGAATTTTATGACATTGAATCCATGTAATTTACTAGTTTCCTATTGATATTGTCCTACAGTTACATAATATATGTTTCCATTGGGGAAACTAGATGAAGAGTGTATTACACCTTTCAACTTTGTTACTTCCTCTAAATCTGTTAATTGAAAATAAAAATAACTTATAATACATATTTCCTGAAGGGGCTGACCATGTTTTCTTCCAATACACACAAAATTTGTGCAATGTTTGATAGATCATTCTTCAAAATTTTTAGTGTGCTGTGCACAAATAGAAATCTGCCTGTTTTTTTACACATGTAGAATTGAAACAGGCAGCTTAGATGGTAAATGTAAGTCTAATACGTGAGTAATGTTAAAAATTTGGCTTTCAATCTTCATCAATACTCACTTAGCTAGTATCATTTTTTAATTTAAAATATTAATACATGTTATTTTTGTTAACACTTTAAGAGAATGTTATATTATACTGAATTTACTCAGCTACTTAGAAAAAAGACTCCCAAGAGAACTTCTATATTAAGCTAAATACATAGAAAATACACATTAGCTTGTGTTAGAAACTTAGAAGCCTCTTGCCTTCAGAGAGGTCTATGTCAACAATTTCATTTCCAACTTTCCACTTATATTTTATTTTTAAATAATTTTTCTAATCCTGTGAAACCATTTAGACCAAATAGGTTTTTAAAAATCCTATTGAGAAGAAATTTGTTTTAGTAAAAAATTCATTTTATTGCCCCATGTCTCTATGTGTCAGTTTATTAAATTGTAAAATTAGTTGATAAAGAGCACCACAGTTAAGATATCCTCTAAAATTGTTATCTGATTGTCTCCTACTGAATTAGATTTTCTCTTCTTCTACTTAGTCATTAGACCTTGGTATATTTTGTTTTAATAATGTAGTACTGCTCTGCATTTACTTAAGTTTTAATGCTTAATATGAAGATGTATTAATTATAGACTTATAAATATAGCAATAAATTTAATATACTTCATATTTTATTAACTTGCTTCTTGCTGATGTTAGGCTGCCAAATTGAAATAGCTTGATATTTTAGCATTTCAATACATGAAATATACAAATACACTTATCCACAGGGGTGAAAAAATTAGAAGGGTCTTGTGAAATACTGATACAGTAATTTCTGATCACATAGATACAATCTTATGTCATCTTTATTGTAAATACCTAGTAAGTCAATAACAATGTCAATGATGTTTTATACACATCATTTGTGAAAATGAATTTTTAATTATTTTTATCATAAAAAATTTTTATTTAGTTTTAGATCTTAAGGCTAAACATGGGACAAACAGAGCTGTGTAAGTCTCCCTGTGATATATCCATATGCAGTAAGAGGCAAGCCTCTGGCAAAAGGAAGTTGCTTATTAAGCTAAAAATAAATTTCCTCAGTCTCATTCTTTTGTGTGCGCTGGTAGTAACACAGGGCAGAATTAACACACATACATGCACACACAAATTAAATCTGCCAATTAGATATCAGATACCAACTTTAATATAATGCTAAGATTTCTCCCATCAACTATCATTTAGCTATCTGGAATCAATCTTCTATAACAGTATGATCAGAGTGATCCCTTGAAAAATAATGTTATCATCCAAGAATGTATCTCTATAGAGAGAAGGATTTATTATAGTGCTAGGATTGAGATTTCCTGAGATAATATCAGTTAACAGATATAGATACAACAAAAAATGACAAACACTAAAGAAAATTAAGTAGACATTTGACAGAGGTGTATGCTTCTTAACAAAATAAATAGAAGTGCTAAAATATAATTTTAATATTATTGAGGACCTACAAAGAAATAGTCTGTAATTTGTCAGGAAACTCATATCACACTCACTCCAATAATAGTAATTAGCAAGGTTGATAAACCCCTATTTCTAGTAGAAAGTTGTAGGTCTTAAAAACAAGGATACTGAACATTTTTTTGTTACTTTTAGGAAAATAGGATTTCGGACAATCAGAAATTCAGGATCTTTGCATTTAGACCTATTTCCCAACACACCTCATCAGGAGAAGTTCACCTGTCTTAAAAGATAATCCCATAATGTCCATGATGTGACGGAAAAGGAAATCATTAGATTTAGGGAATTTAAGTCTTATAGCTGAAGTTTCAATAACACTACCAGAGTTGAATAGGTCCCAAGTGTCATATTAAAGAGTCAGTATAAATGACTAATTCTGTGTGGTGAAAACGCTGATGGGTTTCTTATACCAAGCTATCTAAAGAGAGGGGGGATGGTCAACTCTGGAGAATTGCTTCATTGTACTCATTGGGGAAGAGGAGCACCTGAAGGTGTGACCATGCAGAAACATTTTGCAAGGAATAATACTGTGAGAGAAACTCAGCACTATTAACCATTAATATCAGTGTCAATGGGCAGATTCCATGAATGAAGCAAGGTTTGCAATTAGGTCCTTAGGGTACAATGGGTAATATAAATAATGTCAGATGTGGTACATTAAATTTGAAAGTACTGTCGTTCCCATTTTAATCCCTACAGTGACTCAAGTCTGCTTATTACAGCCTCCTACCATCCCCTTGAAAATAAGAAACATGGAAACCTCGTGATGGGCTAAGGAAAAGAAACACAGATTTTTTACTCTTGCTGACTGTAGATCATCCCTGGTTGACTCATGCTATTTCTATTTTTATAAATAGTCATGATCAAACAGATATAGCAACTTCTCATTTAAAAATAAAACTACCACCACCAACAATATATGAACAAAATTGGGGGTGGGGGGTGGGGAGGGATCGCTTTTCATAGTTTTCATTAGAGAAGGATATTGAGTCCCGGTGCACATAAGAGAACAAACCTATAGGTGTATTTTGATGGAAGACAAATGTTTGATACTTGTTCTGGGGCAGGTAAAAAAGGGTTTACAAAGTCCTATTTCCTGATCCTCCACTTTGCTTCCTTTGTAGAAAGCCTTAGTGGCAGGCAAAGAACTGTTTGATTAACTGCTGAGTTAAGCCTGAGGGAGCACACTCAGGAGTCCTTCTCTGGCTAGCTCTTCTAACCTGTCTTTCTCCTCTTATACCTGTGCATATTGGCTAATGTCCATTAATCACATAAATTGGGAACAATGGATTTTGGATAATTTTTCCCCTTTCTCATAAAGGGAATAAATCATTCCAGACAACATGCACAAGCAATTCAGCTGAATTGTAACCCAGGGTGGACTTACTGCTGTCAAGGGGGAAGTTTGGGTTGATGGTTCTTCTGAGCTGCCCAGCTCAGTGGTTTTTCTGTTCACATTGTCAGCTTTTTTCTTGCAGACTGTGGTGTAATAGGGACTTCAGCTACAGAAGGGATATGGGGAACTAGTTCTGTTGGGAAAAAACGTTCAACCTCCCTAACTTTCATCATTAACTTTCCACATAATCCTTCCCTTATGATAGAATTTCTAGTTTTCCATTTGTACAACTGAAAAGAGGAAATATAATATTAGCAATCAGTTGCAACATTCAAGGAAAAGCATATGACCCATTTGTTTTAAACCTACTGGCTGCTTTTAGAGAGACAAAGTCTAATGGTCAACTACCACAGAGGGGCCATCAGGGCCTTGCAGTTCAGCCATTCACCAATGACAATAAGGCAGTATTTGGGGTCAAATAAACATGGATATAAAGCCAGGGGCAGATTACCCTAGCCCTCCAGGAAGCATAGTCCTGCAGTCACTTAATAGCAGTATAGGAAGAACTTGGTCTAATCAGATTTCTCCATAACAACTTTAAGTGTACAAAACTTAGAGCTTCAACAAGCATCCTCAATAGGATATTCTCTGTACCTACTGGCATTTCAGAAACTACTTGAAAACCAACTCTTTAAATGTAAGAACTAAACTAACTACTTCTAGAATTGCTGTCCCCAATTTTTTTAAATAGATGTTTTCATCAAAAGAGCATTTTGGTTGTTTTCATGTCAAATAGATATTTAGATGAAACAATTGAAGTAATACTTCAAAATGCTATACTATTTTTCCATAATTCAACCTAGAATTGAAGTACAATATTAATACAACTAAAAATAATTTTTTTATATGGCAGCAATAATTATTGTCCCTAGCAGGTAATACAGTAGTATCTTGAAATAGGAAAAGAGCAGATGCCTGCATCAAAGTCTACTTCTGGAGGTATTTTCCTGCTATAAAATTGAAAGGTAGTTTATAGTCACAATATTAAGAACAAAAAAAAACACTAACACAAAGAATATACACTTTACTCTTGCTATTAATGCTAGTGATGTATATGGTCTTTAAAGCCTGTGACAATAAGAATAAATCCGAAGAACATAATTACCCACATTTTTCTATTAAAAATTAGATAAGTGTATCTTTTATTTAAAATATTACTCTTGGAAGGAGATCCAACATGGTGGAGAAGTAGGGGGACCTGAAGTTCCCTCATCCCTCAAACACAACAGTGTTGAGGCCAAATGACTTTGAATTCCAAGAGTCCAGGCTGCAGAGTGACAGAGACGTCTCCAGGGACCCACAGGGACAACCTGGAGGACCATAAGTGCATGATTGCAAACTGGGAGAGATAAGACATGCACAGAGGTGAGGGATCCCCTTCTGCAGAGAGACAAAGAAAAGAAAAAGAGGGGCTGGGGAAGCATAGGACTGTATCTGGACAATAGAAAAACCATGGACCTGGACAGACAAAGATCCAATCTCTAACTGTGGGACTTTCTCTGAACTGGGGCCAGCTGCCTTGTTCGCACACCTGGGGAGGAGGGGAGCCAGCCTCAGGCTCAGTAATGAGTTCAGAGGCACAGTCTGCAGTGGGAGAAAGCAATCCCCTCCCTGGAGTGATGCGGGAACAAGGTACATAATCACTCAAAGGACAAAAGACTGCCTGTGCCCACCAGCCAGAGGCCATATGTCCGCGTCACAGAGCGGCTCTTCCCTGGAACACAGGGCACACGGAGCAGGACCCTTCAAGACATTGTAGTTTTTTACCACAGCCCAGCACCAGGCAGATGCGGGAGTCAGCGGAACAGGACAAACTTCCTCATTCACACCCACGGCACTGTGAGGATGGCCTGAACAGAGTGGTCTGGGACATCCAGTCCATGGAAGAGAGTCTGGAATGCCACCATTTTTCACCCCATCACCAACAAGGTGGGTCCCCAGGGATCCCACAGTGGGCCCACAGTGGAGGCGGGACCTGCCTACACCAAACCAGGCCCCTCCACACCTGGTAACAGCATATCCACAGGAGTGGATGATGCTGACAAACCAGACAGCCCCTCCTCCAGACCAGCACTGACACCAGTTCCAATGCACCCACCGGTTTTGCAGTTCCTGATTTAATTCTTGGACAATTTTTATTATATATATTTTTTCTTCTTTTTCTCCTTATTTCTTGCTTCCTCTAGTCTGGTTGTTGGTTTCTTTAAGCAGACATATTTCATCTATTCTCTTTATACCTGTTCTATACCTCCTTCTTTATTTTCCTCTTTCTCTCTCTCTCTTGAAAAGCCATAGAGTTCCTCAGCCTGGTCTATTTTCTTTTCTTCTCTTTTTCCCCACCCCTGTCAATTTTTCTCTTTGTATGGGATAAGGTCTCTTCCATCAACACCAACCCTACCCTGTTGTTTTGCTGGAGCTAGTGTTTTGGGGTTTTGTTTTGTTGTTTGGTTTGTTTATTTTTTTGTGGGTTTTTGTTTGTTTTCTTTTCAAGGGCTACTTCAAGGAACAAATCAAAGTACACCTGGTGGAGAGTCTAAAACATCACTACAAGTAGGGAGATGAAGCAACCAAAGTCACAACAACAGAGAGCAAGTAACACTCTCCAAAAAAAAAACAAAAAAAAAAAACACCTCTTGTAGGGCCAGACCCTGGACAGTTTATGACCCCCTCTTTAATATAGCAGTGCTCAGAGGTGCAAGACACATAAGCTTTTGAAACACATAAGGGACAGAAAAGTAGCCAAAATAATGAAATGGAAGAATTTGCCTCAAAAAAAATTATAGGACGAAATGACAGCTAAAGAATTGATCAAATAGATATAAACAATATAACTGAACAAGAATTTAGAGTAATAGTCATATGATTAATCACTGGGCTTGAAAAAAAAAGCATAGAAGACAGCAGAGAATCATTGCTGCAGAGATCATGGAACTAAAAATAGTCATAATGAATTAAAAAATGTAAATGAGGTGCAAACTAAACTAGAGGAAGTGACAGTATTGAAGACGCAGAGGGCAGAATAAGTGAAATAGAAGAAAAATTATGGGAAAAGATGAGGCTGAGAAAAAAAAAGAGATAAGGGAATTCTGGACCATGAGAGGAGAATTAGAAAATTAAGTGATTCAATGAAACGTAATAATACCCATATCATAGGAGTTCCAGAAGAAGAGATAGAGCAAGGGGTGGAAGGTGTACTTGAACAAATCATAGCTGAGAACTTCCCCAATCTGGGGAAGGAAACAGACATTGAAATCCAGGAGGCACAGAGAACTCCCTTCAGACGTAACTTGAATCGATCTTCTACATGACTTATCACAGTGAAACTGGCAAAATACAAAGATAAAAAGAGAATTTTGAAAGCAGCTAGAGACAAATGGGCCTTGACCTACAAAGGCAGACACATAAGGGTAGTAGCAAGCCTATCTACACAAATTTGGCATGCCAGAAGGGAGGGGCATGAAATATTCAATGTGCTAAATAGAAAAAATATGCAGCCAAAAATCCTTTATCCAGCAAGCCTGTCATTCAGAATAGAAGGAGAGATAAAGGTTTTCCCAAACAAACAAAAACTGAAGGAGTTCATCACCAATAAACCATCCCTGCAAGAGATCCTAAGGGGGACTCTGTGAGGGGAATGTTGCAAAGACCACTAAGGACCAGAGACATCACTACAAGCGTGAAACCTACAGATAACACAATGACTCTAAATCCATATTTTTCAAAAATAATACTCAATGTAAATGGACTAAATACTCCAACCAAAAGACATAGGGTATCAGAATGGACAACAAAACAAGACCCATCTATTTGCTGCCTACAAGAGACTCATTTTAGACCCGAGGACACCTTCAGATTGAAAGTGAGGGGATGGAGAAGCATCTGTCATGGTATTGGAAATCAAAAGAAAGCTGGAATAGCTATAGTTATAACAGTAAAACTAGATTATAAACTAAAGGCTGTAACAAGAACTGAGGAAGGTCATTGTATCATAATTATGGGGTCTATCAGTCAAGAAGAGCTAAAAATTATAAAAGGTTATGCACCCAATTTGAAGCATCCAAATATATAAAACAATTAATCACAAATATAAGCAATCTTACTGGAAAGAATATGGTAATTTCAGGGGAATTTAATACTCCACTTCCAACAATGGACAGATCATATAGACACAAAGTCAATAAAGAAACAATGGCCCTGAATGCTACACTGGACCAGATGGACTTGACCAATATATTCATGACTTTTCATACTAAAGCAGCAGAATACACATTCTTCTAAGTACACATGGAACATTCTCCAATATAGATCACATATGGGGTCACAAAACAGCCCTCGATAAATATAAAAAAATTGAGATAGTACCATGCACATTTTCTGAATCACAGTGCTATGAAACTTGAAATGAACCAAAGAAAAAAGTGTGGAAAACCTCCAAATGTATAAAGGTTAAAGAACATCCTACTAAAGAATGAATGGGTCAACCCCGCAGATAAAGAGGAAATTTTAAAATATATGGAAACAAATGAAATTAAAACACCACCGTCCAAACCCTTTGGGATGCAGCAAAAGCAGTCCTAAGAGGAAAATACATTGCAATCCAGGCCTATCTCAAGAAATAAGAAAAATCCCAAATGCAAAATCTAACCGCACACCCAAAGGAACTAGAAGCAGAATAGCAAAGAAACCCCAAGGCCAACAGAAGAAGATAAATAATAAAGATTAGAGCAAAAGAAACAATATAGAAAACAAAAAACAGTAGAACAGATCAATGAAACTAAGCTGGTTTTGTGAAGAAAAATCAACAAAATTGATAAACCCCTAGTCAGACTTCTCAAAAAGAAAAGAGAGAGGACCCAAATAGATAAAATCACAAATGAAAATGGAATTATCACAACCGATCCTTCAGTAATACAAACAATTATCAGAGAATACTATGAAAAATTATATGCCAACAACGTGAAAGAAATGGACAAATTCCTAAACATGCACATACTACCAAAACTCAAACAGGAAGAAAGAGAAAATTTTGATAGACATATAGCTAGTGAAGAAATTGAATCCGTTACAAAAATCTCCCAACAAATTAGAGTCCTGGGCCAGATGGCTTCCTTGGGGAATTCTACCAGCCATTTTAAGCAGAGTTAATACCTACCGTTCTCAAGCTGTTCCAAAAAATAGAAACAGAAGGAAAGCATCTGGACTCACTCTATGAAGCCAGCATTACCTTGATTCCCAAATCAGAGAGAGACCCTGCAAAAAAAGGGAATTACAGGCCTATATCCCTGATGAATATGGATGCAAAAATTGTCAGTAAGATACTAGCAAATCAAATTCAACAGCATGTTAAAAGAATTATCCACCATGATCAAATGGGATTCATTCCTGGGCTGCAGGGCAGGTTCAATATTCACAAAATCAATGTGATACATCACATCAATAAAAGATAGGATAAGAATCATATGATCCTGTCAACAGATGTAGAAAAAAAACATTTGGCAAAACACAGTATCCTTCCTTAATAAAAACCCTCATGAAAGTCAGGATAGAAGGAACACACCTAAACATCATAAAAGCCATATATGTAAAGCTCACCACTAATATCATCTTCAATGGGGAAAAACTGAGATGTTTCCCCCTGATATCAGGAACACGACAGGGATGTCCACTCTCACCGCTGTTGTTTAACATAGTGTTGGAAGTCCTAGCATCAGCAATCAGACAACAAAAGGAAATCAAAGGCATCAAAATTAGCAAAGAAGAAGTCAAACTGTCACTTTCGCAGACGACATGATACTGTATATGGAAAACCCAAAAGACTCCACCAAAAGGCTACTGGAACTGATATGTGAATTCAGCAAAGTCGCAAGATACAAAAATCAATGTACAGAAATTGGTTGCATTTTTATACACCAATAATGAAGCAACAGAAAGAGAAATCAAGAAATCAATCCCACTCACAATTACACCAAGAAGCATAAAATACCTAGGAATAAACCTAACCAAATATGTAAAGGATCTGTATGCTGAAAAATTAGAAAGCTTATAAAGGAAATTGAATAAGACTCAAAGAAATGGAAAAACATTCCATGCTCATGAATTGGAAGAGTAAGTATTGTTAAAATGTCAATATTACCCAAAGCAATCTACACATTCAATGCAATCCCAATCAAAATTGCACTAGCAGTCTTCTCAAAGCTAGAACAAGAAACCCTAAATTGTTTTTTGGCCAAAGTAATATCGAAGAAGAAAAAGTGGGAGGCATCACAATCCCAGACTTTAGCCTCTACTACAAAGTTATAATCATCAAGATAGTATGGTACTAGCACAAAAACAGACACAGATAATGGAATAGAATAGAGAACCCAGAATTTGACCCACAAATGTATGGCCAACTAATCTTTGACAAAGCAGGAAAGAGTATCCAATGGAAAAAAAAAACATTCTCTTTAACAAATGGTGCTGGGAGAACTGGACAGCAACATGAAGAATGAAACTAGACTACTTTCTTACATTACACACAAAAATAAACTCAAAATGGATGAAAGACCTGAATGTGAGACAGGAGACCATCAAAACTCTAGAGGAGGAAGCAGGAAAATACCTCTCTGACCTCAGGCGCAGCAATTTCTTACTTCACACATCTCCAAAGGCAAGGGAATTGAAAGCAAAAATGAACTATTGGGACCTCATGATGATAAAAAGATTCTGCACAGCAAAGGAAACAATAAAACTAAAAGGCAACTGACGTAATGGGAAAAGACATTTTCAAAAGACATCAGATAAAAGGTTAGTATCCAAATATCTATAAAGAATTTACCAAACTCCACACCTGAAAAACAAATAATCCAGTAAAGAAATGAGAAGATGTGAATAGACACTTTTCCAAAGAAGACATCCAGATGGCCAACAGACATATGAAAAGATGCTCAATGTCACTCATCATCAGGGAAATACAACTCAAAACAACACTGAAATACCACCTCACACCAGTCAGAGTGGCTAAAATAAACAACTCGGAAACAACAGATGCTGGAGAGGATGTGGAGAAATGGGAACCCCCTTGCACTGTTGGTGGGGATGCAAACTGCTGCCACTCTGGAAAACAGTGTAGAGGTTCCTCAAAGAATTAAAAATAGAACTACACTACAACCCAGCAATACCTCTACTAGGAATTTATCCAAAGGACACAGGAGTGCTGATTCACAGGGGCACATACACCCCAATGTTTTTAACAGCACTTTCAACAATAGTCAAATTATGGAAAGAGCCTAAACGTCCATCAACTGATGAATGGATAGAGAAGATGTGTTTTATATATACAATGGTATACTACTTGACAATGAGAAAGAATGAAATCTGGCCCTTTGTAGCAACGTGAATGGAATTGGAAGGTATTACGCTAAGTGAAGTCAGCCAGAGAAAGACAGGTATCATATGTTTTCACTTATATGTCGCACTTGAGAAACTTAACAGAAGACCATCGGGGAAGGGAAGGGGAAAAATGGTTACAAACAGAGAGGGAGGGAGGCAAACCATAAGAGACTCTTAAATACTGAGAACAAACTGAAGGTTGATGATGGGGTTGAAGAAAGGGGAAAGCAGGTGATGGGCACTGAGGAGGGCACTTGTTGGGATGAGCATGGGGTGTTGTATGTAAGCGATGAAACAAGGGAATCTATCCCCAAAACCAAGAGCACACTGTACACACTATATGGTAGCCAATTTGACAATAAATTGCATTAAGAAATAAAATAAAATAATAAATTTAAAAACAAAATAAAATAATAAATTTAAAAACAAAATAAAATAAAATTTTACTCTTTAGTATTACTTCTAAAGTATAAGTTGAAACATAGTATTCAAGAACTATTCATATTCATGTAATAAGATAAAGTTCAACATAAATACAGAAATAATGATGTAATAATGATGTATTGATTTTTCTAGTTTATATTTTCAGATTGTGGTCTGATCCCTAATATGCCAATTTTGAATATTAAAGAATATTTCAGGGGGGGCAGGTGGCTCAGTTGCTTGTGTCTGACTTTGGTTCAGGTCATGATCTCACAGTTCATGAGTTTGAGCCCTGTGTCAGGCTCTGTGCTTAGTTCAGAGCCTGGAACTTGCTTCAGATTCTGTGTCTCCCTCTCTCTGCCCATTCCCCATCATACTCTGTCTCTCTCAAAAATAAATAAAACATTAAAAATTATTTAAATATAAAAAAGAATATTTCAAAGTATTAGGTAAACAGTTACAACAGAAAGGTCTAAACAAAATTCAAGAGTTCCCTCAATTTTTAGAAATAGGACAGAAAATCAGTCTCTCCAGTGGTTAAGCTTGTACATATAAATTTAGAAGCATTTTTTTCTTTTTCCCCTCCCTAGATTAATACAGATAATACTTGAGCAGGAAAAAAGAAAATATAGAATGCAAAATCCAAGTGAAAACTTCAGGCTAGGAAAAAAATAAATTTCAAAGAATAGAAAGACATTTACCACAAGTGTTTTATACTAGAAAAATTTTTATGAAAACATACGTTTGATAAAGAATTCCAATAGGAGATGATAAAGGAACTGAATTAAAGAAAAACCGGGAACTGAAGAAATACATTAAGGAACAAAATCACAGTATTAAAGAACAAAAAGTAGGTAGAGCAAAGAATGAAATAGATATCATGGACAATTGAAAAGCAAATTATTAACAATGAGTAAGCCTTGAATTGATCATAGCAAATGCAAGCAATATTAAAAGATTAATATAAGTCAGAAAAAACAGTGGATTAGTAAAGCAAGATACCCTTAAAATGAAGTAAATAAATCTGTAAATTGACAGACCACACACAGTTCCAGGCAAATGCTCAAAACCGAGGACCCTGGGAATATGGAGGCATAGGAGGACGCTGGGCTCACCGCGTGTCCTGCTGATCACTTAGATTCCACCTACACCTGCCTAAATAACCCAGAAAACCGCCAGTAGACTAGCAGAACGGAGTCTCCGGAGCCAAGCGCAGACGACAGGCCCACGGAAGAGGGTAAGAAGGGCGGAGAGGTGGTGCACGCTCCATGGACTGGCGGGAGGGAGCCGGGGCTGAGGGGTGGCCTGCCGGCCAAGCAGAGCCCCTGAGTCTGACTTGCAAAAGCGGAGGGGCCGGACAGAGTGTGTTCCGACAGAAGCGGGACTTGACATCTGGAAGGTTATAAGCTAACAGCTCTGCTCAGAGAACAGGAGGGCTGGAGGACAACGGGAGGGAGAGTTGTTGAGCCCCGGGATGACAGAGCTCATCTTGGCGAGGGACAAAGGCGCTCACCAGCACCATCTCCCTCACCCATCCCCCAGCCAAAATCCCAAAGGGAACCAGTTCCTGCCAGGGAACTTGCTTGCACCGCGCAAACACCCAATGCTGTGCTTCTGCGGATCCATCCCTCTGGAGGGTCTGACTCCCTCCCGGTGCCTCAGGGCCCCTCCCAAAGCAGATCTCTGAAGGAAAATGAGCTGAGCCTGCCCCTCCCGCCCCTGTGCGCCTTGTCTACCCACCCCAGCTAATACGCCAGATCCCCAGAACCACAAGCCTAGCAGTGTGCAAGTAGCCCAGACGGGCCACGCCACCCCACAGTGAATCACACCCCTAGGGGAGGGGAAGAGAAGGCACACACCAGTCTGACTGTGGCCCTAGTGGTGGGCTGGGGGCAGACATCAGGTCTGACTGCACCTTGCCCACCAACGCAAGTTATTCAAGACAGGACAGTGGAAGTGCCCCGCAGTCCCGCACCACTCCAGGGACTATCCAAAATGACGAAACGGAAGAATTCCCCTCAGAAAAACATCCAGGAAATAACAACAGCTAACGAACTGATCAAAAAGGATTTAAACAATATAACAGAAAGTGAATTTAGAATAATAGTCATAAAATTAATCACTGGGCTTGAAAACAGTATAAAGGACAGGAGAGAATCTCTTGCTACAGAGATCAAGGGACTGAGGAACAGCCAGGAGGAGCTAAAAAATACTATCAATGAACTACAAAATAAAATGGAGACAACTATGGCTCGGATTAAAGAGGTAGAGGAGAGAATAGGTGAACTAGAAGATAAAATTATGGAAAAAGAAGAAGCTGAGAAAAAGAGAGATAAAAAAATCCAGGAGTATGAGGGGAAAATTAGAGAACTAAGTGATGCACTAAAGAGAAATAATATATGCATAATTGGTATTCCAGAGGAGGAAGAGAGAGGGAAAGGTGCTGAAGGTGTACTTGAAGAAATAATAGCTGAGAACTTCCCAGATCTGGGGAAGGAAAAAGGCATTGAAATCCAAGAGGCACAGAGAACTCCCTTCAGACGTAACTTGAATCGATCTTCTGCATGACATATCATAGTGAAACTGGCAAAATACAAGGATAAAGAGAAAATTCTGAAAGCAGCAAGGGGTAAACGTGCCCTCACATATAAAGGGAGACCTATAAGACTCGTGACTGATCTCTCTTTTGAAACTTGGCAGGCCAGAAAGAATTGGCACGAGATTTTCAGGGTGCTAGACAGCAAAAATATGCAGCCGAGAATCCTTTATCCAGCAAGTCTGTCATTTAGAATAGAAGGAGAGATAAAGGTCTTCCCAAACAAACAAAAACTGAAGGAATTCGTCACCACTAAACCAGCCCTACAAGAGATCCTAAGGGGGATCCTGTGAGACAAAATACCATAGACATTGCTACAAGCATGAAACCTACGGACATCACAATGACTCTAAACCCGTATCTTTCTATAATAACACTGAATGTAAATGGACTAAATGTGCCAACCAAAAGACATAGGGTATCAGAATGGATAAAAAAACAAGACCCATCTATTTGCTGTCTACAAGAGACTCATTTTAGGCCTGAGGACACGTTCAGATTGAGAGTGAGGGGATGGAGAACTATTTATCATGCCACTGGAAGTCAAAAGACAGCTGGAGTAGCCATACTTATATCAGACAAACTAGACTTTAAATTAAAGTCTGTAACAAGAGATGAAGAAGGGCATTATATAATAGGGTCTATCCATCAGGATATATAGGGTCTATATAACAGGGTCTATCCATCAGGAAGAGCTAACAATTATAAATGTCTATGCGCCGAATACAGGAGCCCCCAAATACATAAAACAATTACTCACAAACATAAGCAACCTTATTGATAAGAATGTGGTAATTGCAGGGGACTTTAACACTCCACTTACAGAAATGGATAGATCATCTAGACACACGGTCAATAAAGAAACAAGGGCCCTGAATGATACATTGGATCAGATGGACTTGACAGATATATTTAGAACTCTGCATCCCAAAGCAACAGAATATACTTTCTTCTCGAGTGCACATGGAACATTCTCCAGGATAGATCACATACTGGGTCACAAAACAGCCCTTCATAAGTATACAAGAATTGAAATCATACCATGCATACTTTCAGACCACAATGCTATGAAGCTTGAAATCAACCACAAGAAAAAGTCTGGAAAACCTCCAAAAGCATGGAGGTTAAAGAGCCTCCTACTAAAGGTTAAAGAACACCCTACTAAAGAATGAATGGGTCAACCAGACAATTAGAGAAGAAATAAAAAAATATATAGAAACAAATGAAAATACAACATTACAAACGCTTTGGGATGCAGCGAAGGCAGTCCTGAGAGGAAAATACATTGCAATCCAGGCCTATCTCAAGAAACAAGAAAAATCCCAAATACAAAATCTAACAGCACACCTCAAGGAAATAGAAGCAGAACAGCAAAGGCAGCCTAAACCCAGCAGAAGAAGAGAAATAATAAAGATCAGAGCAGAAATAAACAATATAGAATCTAAAAAGACTGTAGAGCAGATCAACGAAACCAAGAGTAGATTTTTTGAAAAAGTAAAAAAAATTGATAAACCTGTAGCCAGGCTTCTCAAAAAGAAAAGGGAGATGACCCAAATAAATAAAATCATGAATGAAAATGGAATTATTACAACCAATCCCTCAGAGATACAAACAATTATCAGTGAATACTAGGAAAAATTATATGCCAACAAACTGGACAACCTGGAAGAAACGGACAAATTCCTAAACAACCACATGCTTCCAAAACTCAATCAGGAGGAAAGAGAAAGCTTGAACAGACCCATAACCAGCGAAGAAATTGAATCAGTCATCAAAAATCTCCCAACAAATAAGAGTCCAAGACCAGATGGCGTCCCAGGGGAGTTCTACCAGATATTTAAAGCAGAGATAATACCTATCCTTCTCAAGCTATTCCAAAAAATAGAAAGGAAAGAAAAACTTCCAGACTCATTCTATCAAGCCAGTATTACTTTGATTCCTAAACCAGACAGAGACCCAGTAAAAAAAGAGAACTACAGGCCAATATCCCTGATGAATATGGATGCAAAAATTCTCAATAAGATACTAGCAAATCGAATTCAACAGCATATCAAAAGAATTATTCACCATGATCAAGTGGGATTCATTCCTGGGATGCAGGGCTGGTTCAACATTCGCAAACCAATGTGATACATCACATTAATAAAAGAAAAGATAAGAACCATGTGATCCTGTCAATCGATGCAGAAAAGGCCTTTGATAAAATTCAGCATCCTTTCTTAATAAAAACCCTCGAGAAAGTCGGGATAGAACATCATAAAAACCATTTATGAAAAGCCCACAGCTAACATGATCCTCAATGGGGAAAAACTGAGAGCTTTTTCCTGAGATCAGGAACACGACAGGGATGTCCACTCTCACCCCTGTTGTTTAACATAGTGTTGGAAGTTCTAGCATCAGCAATCAGACAACAAAAGGAAATCAAAGGCATCAAAACTGGCAAAGATGAAGTCAAGCTTTCGCTTTTTGCAGATGACATGATATTATACATGGAAAATCCGATAGACTCCACCCAAAGTCTGCTAGAACTGATACATGAATTCAGCAAAATTGCAGGATACAAAATCAATGTACAGAAATCAGTTGCATTCTTATACACTAACAATGAAGCAACAGAAAGACAAATAAAGAAACTGATCCCATTCACAATTGCACCAAGAAGCATAAAATACCTAGGAATAAATCTAACCAAAGATGTAAAGGATCTGTATGCTGAAAACTATAGAAAGCTTATGAAGGTAATTGAAGAAGATTTAAAGAAATGGAAAGACATTCCCTGCTCATGGATTGGAAAAATAAATATTGTCAAAATGTCAATACTACCCAAAGCTATCTACACTTTCAATGCAATCCCAATCAAAATTGCACCAGCATTCTTCTCGAAACTAGAACAAGCAATCCTAAAATTCATATGGAACCACAAAAGGCCCCGAATAGCCAAAGGAATTTTGAAGAAGAAGACCAAAGCAGGAGGCATCACAATCCCAGACTTTAGCCTCTACTACAAAGCTGTCATCATCAAGACAGCATGGTATTGACACAAAAACAGACACATGGACTAATGGAATAGAATAGAAACCCCAGAACTAGACCCACAAATGTATGGCCAACTAATCTTTGACAAAGCAGGAAAGAACATCCAATGGAAAAAAGTCTCTTTAACAAACGGTGTTGGGAGAACTGGACAGCAACATGCAGAAGGTTGAAACTAGACCACTTTCTCACACAATTCACAAAAATAAACTCAAAATGGATAAAGGACCTGAATGTGAAACAGGAAACCATCAAAACCCTAGAGAAGAAAGCAGGAAAAGACCTCTCTGACCTCAGCCATAGCAATCTCTTACTCGACACATCCCCAAAGGCAAGGAAATTAAAAGCAGAAATGAACTACTGGGACCTTAGGAAGATAAAAAAAAACTTCTGCACAGCAAAGGAAACAACCAACAAAATAAAAGGCAACCGACGGAATGGGAAAAGATATTTGCAAATGACATATCGGACAAAGGGCTAGTATCCAAAATCTATAAAGAACTCACCAAAAAACTCCACACCTGAAAAACAAATAACCCAGTGAAGAAATGGGCAGAAAACATGAATAGACACTTCTCTAAAGAAGACATCCGATGGCCAACAGGCACATGAAAAGATGCTCAATTTCACTGCTCATCAGGGAAATACAAATCAAAACCACACTCAGATATCACCTCATGCCAGTCAGAGTGGCCAAAATGAACAAATCAGGAGACTATAGATGCTGGCGAGATGTGGAGAAACGGGAACCCTCTTGCACTGTTGGTGGGAACGCAAATTGGTGCAGCCACTCTGGAAAACAGTGTGGAGGTTCCTCAAAAAATTAAAAATAGACCTACCCTATGACCCAGCAATAGCACTGCTAGGAATTTACCCAAGGGATACAGGAGTACTGATGCATAGGGGCACTTGTACCCCAATGTTTATAGCAGCACTCTCAACAATAGCCAAATTATGGAAAGAACATAAATATCCATCAACTGATGAATAGATAAAGAAATTGAGGTTTATATACACAATGGAGTACTACGTGGCAATGAAAAAGAATGAAATATGGCCCTTTGTAGCAACATGGATGGGACTGGAGAGTGTTATGCTAAGTGAAATAAGCCATACAGAGAAAGACAGATACCATATGTTTTCACTCTTATGTGGATCCTGAGAAACTGAACAGAAACCCATGGGGGAGGGGAAGGAAAAAAAAAAAAAAGAGGTTAGAGTGGAAGAGAGCCAAAGCATAAGAGACTCTTAAAAACTGAGAACAAACTGAGGGTTGATGGGGGGTGGGAGGGAGGGGAGGGTGGGTGATGGTTATTGAGGAGGGCACCTTTTGGGATGAGCACTGGGTGTTGTATGGAAACCAATTTGACAATAAACTTCATATATTGAAAAAAATGCTCAAAACCAAGACTTATTCTGATTATAGAATTATAGAATAAAGAAAACTCCATATATTCAAGCAGAAAAAGCCTATCACCTATATCTCTGCATCTATGCCACTCATAAATTCTTCTGTGAGAAAAATAAACTTCATTTAACAAATCCTATCTATTAAGGAATATATCAAAATGAACATACAGAATGAAGAAGCCATAGTAAATATATAGTAGCAAACACCAAATCCATTTAAATATAATGCTTCTAAATAATTACGTGAATTATGGTTATTTAACACACTGTAACTAGTAAAACAATGACCACGTAAAAACTTAATAAATTAGGAAATGTAGCAATGGAAGAAAATGTCAGAGTGCAAATTACTCTTACTTTCAAGTTATGAGTTACTGAATGAGGTCTATATTTTAAGTTTGAAAAATATATAACGCTATAATGTCTTAATTTATTGCATAATCTCACTTTAATATTAGTGAGTTTTATACTCAATTTTTGTGAAGATGCATAAGAAGATGCAAAATTAGGGGTACCTGGTAGGGTCAGTCAGTTAAGTGTCCCACTCTTGATTTTGGTTCGAGCCCCTTATCAGCCTCACACTGACGGTGCAGAGCCTGCTTGAGATTCTTTCCCTTTCTCTGTGCCCCCTCTCCCCCTCAAAATAAATAAATAAACTTAAAAAAAAACCTAAGATATTACTAAGTTCTCATTCCTGTATTTGTTTGGTCTAAAGAATAACATAAGACCATTTTTTTAAATAGCACATATGACAACCCATTTTTAACTAGCATGACAGATCTCTGTTGTCTCTGAAATAATGGTTATGTAATATTAACGAAAGGTTACTTCTGTGCAGTAGAATCTGGAGTGGTTTTCATCAAGTTTATGTGGTTTTTTTGTGAATAGCTTGAATCCATCATAAACAGAGATTACCTTGATAATGGCAAAAATAAGAATTTTTTAAGTATCTTGTTTCTGGCAACATAAAGAACCAAAATTAGTTTGACTCATTTGACTAATCCAATTTCAACAGTATCAAAAAATTTTTTGTACATGGATAGTTCCCTAAATTAAGCATTTCCACATCTTTTTTTTTTTTTTCAAATCCCTACCATTTCAACTTTGTGGTTATTCAAATGCCACTTTCGAGGCACATTGTGTTGAAAGTAAATATCAATTGTAAAATGTTTCATTTGGGAAAGCTGCAAAATAAACAGGCAGTGTTTTGACTGGCATGACATAAAAGATGATGAGTTTAGTTTTTAGACCAGATTTCTTGTTTGTTCTTCTAGGTTTCTTTCTCAAAAATTAGCAAGTGCCTTTGAAAAACCCAGGATGATAGCTTGTGCTTTACAAAATTTGCTAATGTTGTTATGTGTTCCAATTTCCCACAAAAACTATAGGAGCTTCTAAATGAGAATATTTACCTCCACCATCCCTATCTTCATTATCTCTAATAGGCCAAGTTTTAGGACCTAAATATAATTTAAAATAATTCAGAATACGGGATACCTGGCTGGCTCACTGGGTTAAGCATCTGACTTTGGCTCAGGCCATGATCTCACAGGTTTTTTGAGTTTGAGCCCTGCATCAGGCTCTATGCTGACAGCTCAGAGCTGGGAGCTTGCTTTGGATTCTGTGTCTCCCTCTCTCTCTGTTTCTTCCCTGCTGGCACTGTCTGTCTCTCTCTGTCTCGCTCTCAAAAATAAGTAAAGATAATAATTCAGAATAGTGCTTGTTTTGCTATCTTATTTGATGCAAAGAAAAAACAAAATGAAACTACTCAAATTTATGGCTACTTTGGGTCTTAGAACATAATTAATATTTAAAAGAATAAGTTGTCATGTGACTATTTTCTCATTTTCAACATTTCACCCTGCTAAACAAACTTAATTACTTAATTTGTAGAATTTAGTTCCCACTGCATATGCTACATGTTAGCTATGTAGGTCTAAGGGGTTAGGACTTAAAGTCCAGGGCCAAGTCTGTGTGCTGGTGAACACACTTTCCCTTGTTACGGGAGATAGAACATTTTACGTAAAGAATATAGGCTCTTTAGTCTAACAGAGCATCTTTAAATCCAGCTATGCCCATTATTAATTCTAGGAGTTTGGGCAAATTACTTAGTATTACTGAACTTTAGTTTATACCTATTAAATAAGAATAATGATAACATTTCACTGCATGTATGTGTTAAAGATTAAGTGATATGGGGGGTGCCTGGGTGGCTCAGTCAGTTCAGCATTGGACTTCAGTTCAAGTCATGATCCTGCAGTCTGTGAGTTTGAGTCCCACATCAGGCTTTGTGCTGACAGCTCAGAGCCTGGAGCCTGCTTCAGATTCTGTGTCTCCCTCTCTCTCCATACACCTTCCCTGTTCACAGTCTGTCTCTCTCTCTCCCTCTGAAAAAATAAACATTAAAACATTTTAAAAAAAGATTAAGTGATATAAAAATGTGTTTTTTCACATCTAAGACACCATGTATTGTAAATGCCCCCATTTCACTATGGCGCAATAAATGTGGCTAATTAAGCTATGATGCAGTGCTTTCAAATCACTTTATTTTTTTTTTTACTCAGAACTCTTTAATAATTTAGTCAAAATATTTACTGTAATTATGAATATTTACTATATGTATATATACACACACACACTATATATATGTTATATATATACACACACACACTACATATATATGTCCAGTAATAAACTAAAAAAGTTAATCTAAAATGATTTTTATATTCAGTGTCCAACTCTTCTGAACTATTTTTTAGTTGGCATTGTCAATGTGCATTTTCCCAACACATTTTCTGTGAGAAGGCACATTGAAAAAGCAACATTGCAGATTGCTAAGACTTCCTTCGAAGAGGGTGACCCCATTCCATAATCTACTTTCAAGAAACTTTAGATTTAGAAAATAGTTACAGCAACAGTACTGAGCATTTCCATTTATCTTCACCCAGCTCTTCTCAATATTATGGATGGATCCACACTGTAATTCTCAAAATTTAGAAATTATTATTGGTAGAATACTATAAACCAAACTGCAGACTTTATTGAATCTCAGCAGTTTTAACATGATTGTCTCTCTTCTGTTTCAGATCAAATCCAGGACTCATACTGCATTGAGTTGTCATTGTCACTCTATTCCAATCTAGGTGTTATTGTTCTTTGTTTTTCATGCCCTTGACACCTTAGAAGAATACAGGTGGAGTATTTTGTGTTTGATCTTTTCTCAGGATAGAGAGAAGTTATCAATTATTAGGAAGGACACTATTCATTTTCTATTTAGTCCATAAAATATTACTGCAAACCTAATGGCCTAAACAACAAAAATTTATCATCTCACTGTTCTAGAAGTCAGAAATTCGTTGGCTTGACTGGTTTTCTCTGCTCCAGTTTCACAGGCTGAAATCAAGAGGTTGGCAAATCTGCTTTCCTTAGTTGAAGTTTCGGGAAAGAGTCTACTTTTACCCTCATTTAGGTTTTTTTTTGAGCTCAGGTTCCATTTGCTGGCTATCAGCTGGGGTTGATTTCAGCTTCTAAAGGCTGCATTCCTTTCATTGCTCTCCTCCCTCCATATTTAAACCAGAAAAGAGAGATCGAATTCTTCTAATTTTTCAAGTCTGTCTAAAGATACACTGAATAGCTGACCTAACTTTTAAAAACAGGTTTTAACTATGAGGCTAAATAAAATGTACTGTATAGGAACACTGTACTCTAGTTGGTAAAATAGTTTCTCAGAGGAGTATGGGTTAGCAATTCTGAAACTATTTTATATTACCCCAGCGTTGAACCAGCAAGTAAATAAATGTATTACAGATAATGATAGTCGGGTGCCTTAGAGTTGTGTAAAATAGGGACACCATTAACAATAGGCCATACCTAGAAACAGATCTGTTTCTAAATACCATTTAAGTCTATACATTTTAATGATTATTTATTTTACCATAATTTATCAGTGGAAGGTTTTCAGGCAGCAACTATACTCCTTTCTCAAATGATCTTTAAAATTATTTGACATTTAAATGTCAAATTCAACATTTACAGAAATACAATGCAATTGATGTGGAAATAAACATCTCTGACCAAGTCCCTGCATGTACAATAAGGGAAACTATACTGCAACCTCTCTCTGGTCGACAATTGTAAAACACTATCAATTAGATGATGCAGCCTGCTTTCATACATCAACAACGTAAACTAAAAATGTGTAACTTAGAATGAATGAAGTAGTGTCAATATAAAATGCCTGACATACACTAGTCAATTAAGTCAATTATGTCTGGGTGAAACACAACCTGACCCTTGGTGCCCTCTACTTGCTCAAAGACTGAAAAATCTTAATTACATTGAAAATTACCGCTGGAATACAACTCTTTCACCTCACTACATATTGGTGACAAAAAAAAAAAAAAATATATATATATATATATATATATATATATATATATATATATATAATGTTAGCCAGCTTATATGTGTCCAAAGAAACCCTCCTTTTCCCTAACAATTGAAACAGTTATTTAAAAAAAAAAATGAAGAAATCCATTTCAGGGTAGACGGAAATAGGATTGATTGGATGAATTGGTAATTCACTATGGTAAGGTTACATATACACACATACCCACACATGTATACAAGCACATCCATGTGTCGTTTGTATTCACGAGTGTTAAATCAGCTTTTTTAGAAGATATCAATCAGAAAAGATATTCAGAAAATTAAGCCTTTTTTAAAGCAATTTAACTTAGATTCTAATTGTGTCCATTAATTTAAAAGATTTCTACTTAAAAATCACTATCATTAAATTCCATATCCATGAAATTGTTTTAGAATACATATACACATATTTTTATTTTTATTCATGCGTTATAAAGCTTTCAACATGGGTTTTGGGGTCCAATTTCTTGATTTTAGTACTTAATGTTCTCACATTGGATGAAGAGTTAATTAATAGCAATTTGTGCCATATTTCCTTCACAAATGAAAACCAAGAATTATTCAAAATGGCAATTCATAACCTTATACAAAAGCACACAATAATCAACTAGAATTAAACCTCACCACATACGGTTCCTTTCCATTATCAACAAACGAATACTGAATGAACAAATGATTACTTGGCAGTAATTCTGATTCTAGGAAAAAAAGAACTACTTGAAAACATTTTAGTAACTAAAAAATTATTGCAAAAAATGTGGGCCTTCTGCTTATACACACATTCTGATTTTTCACAATTTAATTACTGGTCTGCTTATATCACTGTTCCTCTTTTGCATCTTAGGTACTTGCTTGAAAATCATTTGGAATGCTATTATTTCCCTAAAAGAAGGTATTTCTAAAAGTAATAGTTCATCTTTAAGTAGCAAATAAGATTCAGAAGTATTTGCACCTGATAAAATACTGCTAGCATCTTTAAGTGTATAGTTTATAACCAGGGTAGAAAAACTAGACAATTTTTATGCAGACAATGACAATGAAGAACACATACTTTGGCATCAAAAGCCCCTGGTTATATTTTCATATGTGACTTTCTAGCCTATGATCTTCATAATGTTATCTAACTTCTCCCTTAGTTTCCTATTTTATAAAATAGAAAAAATAGTGATATGTCATGCCATTGTTGGGATCATTATTTTCCTGTATATAAAGTTCCTGATTTAACAGTGCCAGCGAGTGATATTACATGCATTCAAATGCTTCATAATCCATACATATAAAAGGTTTTCTTTTCACCTTTGCATATTAAGCTTTTCAGTAAAAGATTAAAACATATGGACTTATTTATAAATTACTTATATTCATACTCTGCTTTTGCCAGTGAATTCTATTTTATTCTAATATTTAACTCTTCAGACATAACCTGTAGCCTTGGTAAATATCAGAGCACCTCAATGACAGGGACATTCTCCTATACTTGAATGCTCTTGCCCATGCTGGCACCACAGTCTTTCTAACAATAATCCTCAAGAGCTTAAAAAATAAGTTCTAACAAAAAACAAAGACGAAACAACAAAAAACACCTGAAGTGTTGCAACCACATCCAGTAAGCAGCATTCCATGGAGAACTTTGCCTTGTTTGGCTGCGTAATGAACTACACAGATACATCACAGTGCTTATAGTGAGTGACTCAAGTTTATCAAATTTAATAAACATGCATGTAAACCTAACCAGGCACACAAAACTCATTCCCATTTTCTTTTATTCTACAACACCCATTCTCTGTTGATACTTTCTAGCCATATGCATAGATTATTCCTATTTTATTTTCTGAAAGGTCAGCAGAGAATCATCAGGTCAGCAGAATTAGATTCATTTTTCTACACACCTGTCTCTAAATCCTATTAAGTAATATTTTCAAAATAAAATTCTGGCATCTAAAAATAAGATTTATCAAAGACAACAAATATTTTAAAGTTATTTACATCAGTGTATAAATACATATATTAGTTAACATGTACATAAGCAACTATAATGCAATAGGTTTCAAAACAAATGACAAATTTAATCCTTCTCATCCAAAATGTTTTGAATTTGGAAAGACAAGTCTCATTCAGAAAACAGGTTGAGCAAAAATTAGGTTCTGTCAGCAGAAAGTCAGTTTGGCAAATGGTCGGTAAATCAGCCACAGAAAGAGAAAACTAGTTCAGTTCAATGAAAGAGCACAAGCAGCTCAACTTTGGAGCCAGGGGCAAAGGTGACAGGGCTCACATTTGAAAAAGCAAAACAAAACCCCACCTATTTTGCTACACAGCAAGAAGATGTCAAAATCTGTCTGCTACAGAAACACTCCCGAAAACTGAGGAGATACACAGCCAACAAATCCTCACCATTAAGTCTGTGATTTTGTTTGACACATTAAGTCACGAAACGTCAGAGTGAGAAGACCTTAGAAAGCCTGTCATCCAACCCCTTCATTTTACAGTAAAAAGTGTACTGGATTTGGAATCCAAATACCTGAGTGAATTTCCTTATTGGTATTTAGTGGTCGAGTTTCTCTAATATGCCATTTAAACTCAGCCTCCTCTCCACATCCACAAAGAGGGAAAATGATATCTATGTTACAGTTTTATAATGATAATTGTATTATTTTCCTATTACCGATACTAAAAAAAAATCACAGACTTGGTGAATTAAAAGAATACAAATTCATTGCCCTTAGAATTCTGGAGGCTGGAAATCTGCAAGGATCACACTGGGCTAAAAATCAACATATTAGCAGGCCTGAATTCCCTCTGCAGGCTCTAGGGTAAAATGTTACCTTACCTTTTCCCGCTTTTGGCCGGGTCTGAAGTTCTCGGCTCCTGGTGCACTTCTTCCCACTCTGGCATTGCCTCTCCTGTCTCTCCCTCTCTCTTCCTCTCATAAAGACCCTTTGATAACATTGGGCACACTTGGGTAGACTAGGATACCCTCCCTATCTCAGAGCCAGCTGATTAGCAACCTTAATTTTACAAGTAACCTTAATTCCCCTTTAACAACATATTCACAGCTTCTAGAGATTTGGATGTGGACATTTGGGAGTAGGGAGTGCATTATTTTGCCTATCATTATAACTACTCAAAAAATCCATCATAAAGTGTTTTATGGATATAAACAATTTCTATTAGAAATAAGGAAACAATGGTCAGAGTCTCATTGTTAATCAAAAGCAGAGTTCACCTTGGTCCCAGGTCTCCTACGTACCTAATCACCACAACATGAGAAATCTGGCAGGAAGCACATATAGGCAAAACCAAACACTTGGCTTAGATTCAGTAATAGAGATTATGAAATCATCGCTGCTGGTTTCAAGATGATCTTGTGACATCAAACTGCCTATATTGACTGTAGTTCCACAATCATTTAATTCTGAGAACTTTAGCAAGTTTCTTAACCTCCCTGAGCCTCATTTTCCCTGTATGTAAAAAAAAAGGACAGTAGTACTTACTTCAGAGATTTATTGAAAAAGTTAAAGGAGAAAATTCATGTAAAGTGCTTAGCAAACTAACTGGCACACAGCAAGGGCTCAATAGATGTTAATTATCTTTAATGCCCTAGATCAATATATCCACCTGCCAGTCACAGAATAGTTACACTAGGCACCAAGGCACCCTGGAATATAAAATTTAATTTAGACTCATGCTATGGCCTTAAGAAGTTTATAGTCCAATAGTGAAATAAGTTAAATATATTTGTTTAGCTAATTAAGCAATTTTCATATGTAAAGTGGCCTTTCTTCACACTATCCCATAACACTTTAATCTACAAAGTGGTAAAAGCTGCCAAGTTACAGAGAAAACCAATAAAAGCTCATTGCTGAGCATGACCAAATCCAAAAGCTTCTGAATGACATAGAATGAAAATTACCAAATCAAGACAAACTTCAACTGCTAAAAATTAGATCTATGGAAATTATAGAAGATATTTTAAAATATCAATGTATTTCTGTATGTATATGAGTGTGTATCTGTATGCATATGTACACTCATATATAAAAACACGCACACATATAAAACCAAGGTTAATTTACAAAGATTAAACGGGTGTAATATTTTTTAGAAGTTGATTTCTGAAGGTACTTCATGCTCAGTGAGGATTTATTCAAGATAAACTTGTAGACTCTTAAAGGGTTTAAATTGTATGTGTTTATGGTGAAATTCTTTAAGAAAAATCTTTTAGAGAGGTGCCTGGGTGGCTCATTTAATTAAGCTTCTGACTTCATCTAAGGTCATGATACTGCTGTTCGTGGTTTTGGAGCCTGCTTCAGATTCTGTGTCTCCCTCTCTGCCCCTCCTCTGCTTGTGCTCTGTCTCTGTCTCTCTCAAAAATAAATTAACGTTAAAAAAAAGAAGAAGAAGAAAAATCTTGTAGAAGATTCTGAAGAGCAAGGGCACAACAGGATCTTAAAGTGAGTCAATGACCTGGTAGATATAGTGGGTGAGTTAAGAATGTGACATTTTATACAGTTAGAAGGACTTGATTCCCAAAAGTAAATCAAGAGAACTTAAATAGTAATGCCAACTATCTCTCCACTGCATGAGTTATCCAAGTCTGTAACTATAGTTATCCAGTTCTCATCATGATGGATGATTGTCCAGTTCTCATCAAGATGGATAACATGTTCTTGGATGCAAAAGTTCAATGTTTCAGTAGCTAGCATTCCACATATTCAATTTAATTCCAAACAAAATCACAACGAGAAATTTTAAGGACATTAAGAAACTCATTCTCAAGTTGAACTAGAAGAAAGTTTACCTGAAAATATAAAATTACTTTCTAAAAAATATAATTAAGAGATTTGATCTATAAAATATGCAATAAAATATATTGACTAAAAACACTGTGGAGACTGCCAGTTTTTATTTCCACATGTAAGAAGCTTTAAAGTCACCAATCTGACCTAATAACAAATAAAAAAACTGAACAGACTGAAAAATCAACAACTCTTCTTGGATCCCTAGGAGAAGGGAGAACACATAGCACACCTCTGACCCCAAATCTGGAGAGACAGAGAGTTGAATGTTGGGAGTCATGGCTTCCTAGAGCAGAGACTCATTAGAAATTGCCAATGGAACCAGTGCTGGAGTAGGAAAACCTGAACTATAATTGACAAATTGCTGGCAGCTGAGTGCTTACAATTCTGAGAGTTAAAAATTCCCAGGCCTCCACAATACTGTGGGATTTACCTGGAGATGTTGACCAGATTCCCACAGTAAAGATCAGAGGAAAAATATGCTCTCTTGCTTCCTGAAGGGAAATGCCCACTCCAGCTGGCTCTCACATTCTATCTGGAAGAAGGGAAATACTCAAATCCAGCTCACCTAAGGGGAGAGAAAACACTGAGAAATACTTGTGAAGTTTACAGTCCAGAGGCATGGGCTCACTAAAAGACTGAGACCTAATCATACAACTACAAAACACTTCCCCCTCTCCCACTCTCTCCCACACCTCCCCATTATATACTTAAGGATTATTTACAGTAATTCATTTTACTTATTGTACCATGCATGCCCACCCATCAAGAACAAATAACAAGGCATACCAAATGTCAAAAAACACAATTTGAAGACAAAGAGCAAGCATCAAAAACAGACATGGTAGAGGCGTTGAAATTAACAGACCAGGTATTTTAAGCAACCATGATTAATATGCTTAGAGGTCTAATGGATAAATAAGACAATGTGAAAGCACAGATAGATAAAATAAGCAGAGAGATGGAAATCCTAAGAAAGAACCAAAACAAATACTAGGCCAAAAGAAAAGGCTATAAAAGAAAAGAATACACTTGATGGGCTTACTAAGTACTCTGAACATGACTGAGGAAATAAATAATCTCTGAGCTAGATGATATGTCAATAGAGTCCTTAAAAACTGGGAAGCAAAAAGGACAATGATTGAAAAAAAAAAGGACAGAATATTTAAGGACTAGGGGACAACTACAAAAGGGGGGACATATGTGTAATGGGAATACCAGAAGGAGAATAAAAAAGAGAAAAAAATAAATATTCAATACAATAATGATTGAGTATTTCCCCCAAATTAATGTCAGACACTAAACTGTGGATCCAGGAAGCTCAGAGGATACCAAGCAGGAGAAATGAAAAAACAACAATAATAAAAAAACCACATAGGCATATCATTTTTAAACTAGAGAAAATCAAAGATAAAGAAAAAATACTGAAAGAAGAAGAAAAAAACACCTTACTTATAAAAGGACAAATATAAAAATTATATGTAACTTCCCCTCAGAAACCATGGTATAAAGAATAAAGTGGAATGAAATACTAAAAATTCTGTGAGAGAAAAACCCACCAACCTAGAGTTCTGTACCCTGTGCAATTTCCCCTCAAGAGTGAAGAAATTAACACTTTCCCAGACAAACAAAACTTGAGGAAACATTGCAGATATCCTCAAAAATATAATAAAAGAAGTTCTTAAGAGACAAGGAAAATAATACAGGTCAGAAACTCCACATAAAGAAAACCTGCAAAGATGGAATAAATAAAGGTAAAAGAAAAACTTTTATTTTTCATATTCTTAATTGATCCAATAGATAATAGCCTGTTCAAAATAATAATAGCAACACACTTATATATAAATGAAATGAATGATAGCAATGAAACAAGGAATGGAAAAAGAAATTAGAATTTGTTATTAAAAGCTACTTACACTACCTGTGAAATGGTATAATATAATTTAAAAGTGAACTTGGATTAGTTGCAAATGAAAATTGAAAACTCTAGGGCAATTACTTTAAAAAAAAGAGGGGGGGAAAAAGAATAACTGATATGCTAAGTGTTACAAACTTGTGAAATTAACACGTGTAAGTGGTACACAGGGCTCCAGATGGTGAGCTGTGGTTCAGCAACACACCACAAACACACACGCACCTGTGCGCACACACACACACACACACACACACGAAATAGAGAATTTAATTACTCATGGAATTTGGAGGAAGTACCTGACAAAATTCAAGGGGCCACATGGAGAGGTCAAGGTAGAGTACAGACAGAAGGAGAGATTGGTCCTAGAAAAATAGCTTTTTTACGATATGTAGACAGAGTGCTTTGGGGTTCCCAGGTTAAGATCAGATTGGTCAATTCAAACCAATGAGGAGGATTTTAGTAAGTCCCACAGAGTTCTTAGCTAAGGAGCACATGAGAGGAAGGTTCTGGGAGGCAGGGGAGACTGTTAATCACAAAGGCTGTTGGGAAAGTCATATCATACTATACTCGTGACTCTGTAGGCTTCTGTTTAAGGCATGTACTTACATGAGGGGGTAGAGTTAATTTAAGATCACCACAAGCCACTTGACCAAACAAAATAGATGCTGAGGCAGGAACGCTACCATGGGGCAGCTCAGTTAAACTCTCAACATTAAGGAAGGAAAAAAAATGGACTCACACAAAATGTTCAATTAAAATCACAGAAGGCAGAAAAAGAATGGAAGACAAAAATATGAACAAAGAACAAGGGAAACAAATAGAACACAGTAATGATACGGATCCAACTATATCAATAATCACACTCAAGTCAATGGTCTAAATGCGCCAATTAAAAGACAGAGATTCTCAGAGTGGATCAAGAAACAGGACCAAACTCTATGTCATTTATAAAAAACTCATTGTAAAGACACATATAGATGAAAAATAAGTAGGAGAAAAAATATACCATAATAACACTAATCAAAAGAAAGGAGTAGCTATTTTCATTCAGACATAGAGTTTAAAGTAAGGAAAGTCATTAAGGACAAGGGAGGGCATTACGTAACAATAAAGGAGTCAGTTCTCCAGGAAGACATAGCAATTCTTAATGTGCATGCATCTGACAACAGAGTATCAGACTACATGAGACGAAAATTTATAGGCCTGCAAAAAAATTAGATAAATTTACTATCATAGTTGGAAATTTCAACACCCCTCTCTCAGAAATGAATAGATCTAGAAGATTGAAAATTAGTAAGAACATAATTGAACTCAACACCATCATCAATCAACTGGATATAATTGACATCTATAGATTATTTCATCCAACAATGGCAGAATACACATTTTACTCAAGCTCACATGGAACAGTCGCCAAGACAGACCACATTCTGGGTCATAAAACATTCCATCGTAAATTTAAAAGAATAGAAATTATGCAGTACCTGCTCTCAGAATATAGGGGAATGAATTAGAAATAAATGATAGAAACAGAACTAGATAAATTTAAAATAGAGAGATTAAATACCACACTTCTAAAGAAAGTCAAAGAAGAAATTTCAACAGAAATTTTAAAATATTCTGAACCAAATGAAAACGAAAACACAAATCATCAAAATTTGTGTGATGCAGTGAAAGCAGTGCTTAGGGAAATTTATAGCATTGAATGCACATCACATATTAGAAAAGAAGAAAGATCTAAGATTAATAATCTAAGTTTCCACCCTCGGAAACTAGGAAAAGAAGTGCAAATTAGATACAAAATAAGTAGAACAAAATAAATAATAATAACTAGAGCTGAGATCAATACAATTGGAATAATAAATCAATAGAGAAAATCAACAAAGTCAAAAGCTAGTTCTTTGCAAAGGTGAGTAAAATCTATAAACCTCTAGCCCTAACACAGGGAAAAAAATGAGGACACAAGACAACCTAGATGAAATGGACTAATTTCTTAAAAGACACAATCTACTAAAATTCACATAAGAAGGAATATATGGTATGAATAGTTCTATATCTATTATAGAAATCAAATCAGTAATTACTACTTCTGTAGTAGAAATCATCAAACCTAGATGAGTTCCTTGGAATAAATTATGCCAATTCTCCTCAATCTCTTCCAGAGAAGAGAAGCAGAGGGAATACTATCCAACTCATTCTGAGTCCAGAATTACCTTAATACCAAAACCAGATAAAGACATTACAAGAAAACTATAGACCAATACTCTTCTGAACATGAAGGCAAAAAGCCTCAACAAAATATTAACAGATTTAATCCAACAATGCATGAAAATAATTATACACCACAACCAAATGTATCCCAGGTATGCCAACATTCAGATATCAATCAATGCAACCCATCACTTCAACAGACCATAAAAAAGAAAACTCACAGGATTATATCATTAGATACAGAAAAAGAATTTAACAGATTCAACACTCACTCATGATACTCTCAGTAAACTTGGAATAGAGAGGAACTTTCTCAACTTGATAAAGAATGTCCACAGGAAAATTACAGCTAACATACTTAATAGTGAGAAATTCAAAGCTTCCCCACTACTATTATATACAAGGCAAGGATGCCTCCCTATCACTCCTTTTCAACATCGTATTGGAAGTCCTTGCTAATGTGATAAAACAACAACAACAACAACAAAAAAAAATGGGTGGAGGGGGGAAATACAGGTATGCAGATTGAAAAGGAAGACATAAAATTGTTTTTCTTCGCAGATGATGTCATCGCATATGTAGAAAATATGAGGGAACAAACAAAAGAACTTCTGGAACTCATAAGTGATTATAGCAAGGTTACAGAAGAGAGGTATAACTTGTTTTATTTTCCTTCACTTCACTGCACATCACAGATACTGCTTTTTTTACAAAATGGAGTTTAAGGGGCGCCTGGGTGGCGCAGTCGGTTAGGCGTCCGACTTCAGCCAGGTCACGATCTCGCGGTCTGTGAGTTCGAGCCCCGCGTCGGGCTCTGGGCTGATGGCTCAGAGCCTGGAGCCTGTTTCCGATTCTGTGTCTCCCTCTCTCTCTGCCCCTCCCCCGTTCATGCTCTGTCTCTCTCTGTCCCAAAAATAAATAAAAACGTTGAAAAAAAAAATTAAAAAAAAAAAAATGGAGTTTAAGTCTCCAGTGTAGGAAGTAACAGCAGGTATGGTGGAAATAGCAAGAGAACAAGAAGTGGATCCTGAAGATGTGATTGAGTTGCTGCAATCTCATGATCAAACTTGAAACAATAAGGACTTTCTTATCAATGGGCAGAAAAAAAAAAGTGTTTTTCTGAGATGGAATCTACCCCTAAAGATGCTGCGAAGATTGTGGAAATAACCACAAAGGATTTAAAATCCTTTGATGTAAACTTAGCTGATAAAGCAGCAGCAGGCGTTGAGAGGCTTGACTCCAATTTTGGAAAAAGTTCTACTGTGGGTAAAATGCTGTAAAACAGCATCACATGCTACAGAAAAGTCACTCACAAAAGGAAGAGTCAATTGATGCAGCAAATTTCATTGTTGTCTCATCTTAAGAAATTGCCAGTCAACCCAAACTTCAGCAGTCATCGCTTTGGTCAGTCAGCAACCATCAATGTCCAGGCAAGTCCCTCCACCAGCAAAAAAGACTCACTGAAAGTTCAGTGATGATTAGCACTTTTTTTTGCAATAAATTAGTATTTTAAAATTAAGGTATGTAATTTTTAGACATAATGATATTGCACACTTACTAATGTACAGTATAGTATAAACATAACTTCTATATGCATTAGGAAACCAAAATATTTAAACATTTGTCTAGAACTAAACCCACAATTTTCTAAGGTATGCTTGTATACCATAAACTTAGTTAATATACAAAAGCCAACTTCTTTCCTATATGCCAGAAAGAAACAAGTAGAATTTGAAATTTAAAAAAAAATACCATTTATATTAGCTCCCCAAATAATGAAATACTTAGGTAAAAAATCTAACAAAATAAATGCAAGGTATCTATCTATCTATCTATCTGTCTGTCTGTCTATTGAAAACTACTGCTAATGGATTGGAAGATTTAATATTGTCAAGTTGTCTGTTCTTCCCAAACTGAATTATAGATTTCAATATAAACCCCATCAAAATCTCAGCAAGTTATTTTGTAGATATTTATAAACTGAACCTAAAGTTTATATGAAGAAGCAAGGAGGCAAACCATAAGAGATCCTTACATACTGAGAACAAACTGAGGGTTGATGGGGATGGGGGGGGAGGGGAAAGTGGGTGATGGGCATTGAGGAGGGCACTTGTTGGGATGAGCACTGGGTGTTGTATGGAAACCAATTTGACAATAAATTATATTTAATAGAAAGAAAGAAAGAAAAGAAAGAAAGAAAGAAAGAAAGAAAGAAAGAAAGATGTTTTAATTAAAAAAAAGAAGCAAAGACTCAGAAAAACCAACACAATATATAGAGAAAAAAACAAAGTTAGAAAACAGACTTCTATAAAGCTACAGTAATGAAGATAGTGAAGTCCTAGAGAAAGAACAGACAAATAGATCCATAGAACAAAATTAAGTGCTGAGAAATAGACCCTCATAAATATAATAAACTTATCTTTGACAAAAGAACCAATATGATACAATGGAGAAAATAAAATCTTTAAATAGTTCTGGAACAGCTGGACATCCACAGACAAAAAAGAAAAGAAAAAAAGAAACGAAACACAAACCTTGTCACAAAAATTCATTCAAAATAGATCATGGATCTAAATATAAAACACAAGACTATAACATAAGAGAAAATTTAGATGACTTTGGGTATCAGTGACCTTTTTAGACACAACCCAAAGATAAAATCCACGAAGGAAATAATTGATAAGCTTGAATTTATTAAAAATAAAGACGCATGCCCTGAGAGACAATGTCAAGAAATAAGAAGACTGGCCACAAACTGAGAGAAAATATTCGCAAAAGACAACATCTGATAAAGGGCTGTTGTCCAAAATATACAAAGAACTTTTAAAATTCAGTAATGACAAACCAACTTAATTGGTCCAGGAACTTTGACAGACACCTTACCAAAGAAGATATACAGATGGCAAACAAGCACACATCATATGTCGTCCGAAAAATAGAAATTAAAATAACCATGAGATGCCATTACACTCCTATTAGAATGTCCAAAATCCAGAATACTGACAACACCAAATTCTGACAAGGATGTGAAGCAACATGAACTCTCACTCATTACTGATAATCATAGGGGAGAAAGGCAGAGTGTTTAAGCACTGAGGTGAGCTAGTGGAAAAGTCCTAGAGGACATCAGAAGGAAGACTGGTTATTGTGATTAAACCATCTCTGTTTGCCAATTGATTATAAAAATTAGGTTCTTAGTCTCTCATAGACACTGGGAAACAGAGGCCCTATCCTTTTTGGTGACTACATTTCAGAGGGACAGCTCCAAGATTCCTGACAAAGACATTCCTGGGACCTAAAACATGCAAGAGGAGAAAAATTACATTAAAGAAGCAGAAAAATAATTTACAGTTCCAAGTTTTCTAAAGTACCTGCTCTAAGAAAAGGGAGGTCAGGGCACCTATAGTCAGGAGTTCTGTCAAGCTGAGGAGAACATTAAGGATATTTTGGTCAATACCAAAATTTTACTCAAAACTTTCCAGTTTATTATTAAAAGAAAAAAATAAGGTGTGGGGTGTAGTGCATTGTTGCTAAACATGTACATTGCAGGATTGTTTGTAAACGCTAAGAACTTTTAAACCTAATTTACTCACATATTCAATGCCCAATATTTAAAATTGTCCTTCTTTGTTATGTGTAATTCTCAGTCTATACACTGTAGTGTGCTTTGAATATATATGAGATATTATTAATTAGCTGAAGCAAGTGATACTGGATTACTAGGTAATAACATTGAGCTTACTAGCATCCAGGGGACTTTTACAACCACAAGCAGATGGAAGTGTTTTTAATGCACATTGAATGAAATTGACAGATAAAATGTTTACCTATTCCCTTTTGTTCCTGCTTCTTCTTTACTATTGCACTTGCTTCCCCACGTATTTTCTCCAGAAAATCCTACATACTCATTGTTAATACATCCCTTTACATTTTTAAAATTAGGAATAACAGCTCAGTTAAATGTATTTTGTTCTAAAGAGTAGACAATATTGTGCATGCTCTAGGTTGTATTCTTTTGTTTCTCTTTCTTTCTTTCTTTCTTTCTTTCTTTCTTTCTTTCCTTTTTTTAACTTTAATATAGGTGCTGGTCCTGAGAAACAAATCTAGGGACTAAACACTTTATATACAATAGTATAAACTGTTTTATATAATATATAAAACAGCACAATTATATATAACAAATATATTGTATTTGTTTCAAAATAATATATTTGTATTTTTCTACATAAATGTGTGAATTATGTGCTTTCTTTTATCTCCATTGTATTAGTTCCAGAAATATCCTAGTTTATTTCTCCAGTTAGTAATACTTCAGTTCATATCCACTGATTAATTTTAATTGTACTTCTAATAACTTTCAATAAATAATTTATTCATGTATTCAGTAAATATTTATTGAACACCAAGTACATATCAGGCATACTGATAATTACTGAAAATGCACACAGGAATTAAGTAGTGTCTACACTTAGTAAGTACTTGTGATTTTCAAATAATAACATAATATAACAATTATTCTAAGTGATATTTTTAAAAATTTGACATAATCCCAGAAAGCAAAACGGGTAGGCCTGAGGGAGAGGAGAAAGTTTTCTCAGAGAAAGTGATACTTGATTTATTTATTTGAGAAGGAGAGAGTGTCCTTGTTTTGTAGCATCCATTGAAAAGGGAAAAAATGAAATATAAATGCATCATAGTACAGAGTACGGTTTTCCAGATTGTGAGAGATACATACTCAGGAGAATATATAAGTGAGGGGCTAGCGAAAATAAATTGTGCTAATGCTCTGCCAAGTGTGAGCACAATATATAGGCTTATGTTACTCAATGTCTTATTGTGGAAAAACTATTTTTGATGATTACAAAATAAATTAATAACTAAAACACATGGATTATTTGGTAAAATAAGTGCTCAAACTGAATATAATTCTTGAAAATACTTCAGTAATTTTTGTATTAAAAAATGGTGGCATGTTTCAATGACACTCAAGGGTAACAAAATCCAAGTTACTTAAAAAATATTTGGTTAAACTGGGGTGCCTGAGGGGCTCAGTTAGTTAAGCATCTGACTTCGGCTCAGGTCATGATCTCGCAGTCTATGAGTTTGAGCTCTGCGTCAGGCTCTGTGCTGACAGTTCAGAGCCTGGAGCCTGCTTTGGATTCTGTGTCTCCCTCTCTTTCTGCATCTACCCCACTCACATTCTGTCTCCGTCTCTCTCAAAAATAAACATTAAAAAAATAACAATAAGTAAAATAAAATATTTGGTTAGATAAATTTCTAGAAATATACCATCATTGCTCCTTATCACTGTTATTTTCATCTAATTACAGGATATTTGTGAAATATTAAGGAAATATCCAGCTATTCAGCTAAACCTTATGTGTTTCAATTATGCATTTTGAGCATATCTCATATACAATATATGAGCATTTCTTAATCAATCAAAGTGAAAAATATGAGAAAAATTTTAAATGTCTTGATGTGTAAAAACTCGGAAAAACCACAGAAGAAATGCCAAGAAACATTAATATGTTTTTAATTATATTTTTAATTGTATGTTGAATTATTTATAAATGTGTTCACAGAGGAGTGATCTCTTCCCTAAGCTAAATAGCACCTGCTTTAAAAATTATCATATTTAAAATCTTGTTTTATGTGTCAACAAATAAGGTAGGATCAACAGTATAGTACTGGCACAAAAATAGACATATAATTCAATAAAACAGAATAGAAAACCCAGAAATGACCCCACAACTATATGGTCAATAAATCTTTGACAAACCAGGAAAGAATATCCAATGGGAAAAAGATAGTCACTTCAACAAATGGTGTTGGGATAACTGGACAGCAATATTCAAAAGAATGAAACTGGACCACTTTCTTACACCATATACAAAAATAAATTCAAGATGAATTAAAGACCTCAGTGTGAGACTTAACACCATAAAAATCCTAGAGGAGAACACAGGCAGTAACCTCTTTGACACCAGCCATAGCAACTTCTTTCTAGATATGTCTCTGGAGGCAAGGGAAGCAAAAGGAAACTATTGGGACTTCATCAAAATAAAAACTTCTACACAGCAAAGGAAACAATCAACAGAACTAAAAGACAACGTCCTTAATGGGAGAAGATATTTGCAAATGACATATCTGATAAAGGGTTAGTATCCAGAAACTATAAAGAATGTATCAAACTTAACACCAAAAAACAAATAATCCAGTTAAGAAATGGGCAGAAGACACGAACAGACATTTTTCCAAAGAAGACATCCAAATGGCTAACAGACACATGAAAAGACACTCAAATCACTAATCATCAGGGAAATATAAATCAAAACTACAATGAGATACCACCTCACACCCATCAGAATGGCTAAAACCAACAACACAAGAAACAACAGGTACTGGCAAGTATGTGGAGAGAGAGGAACCCTCTTGCACTGTTGGTGGGAATGCAAACTGGTGCAGCCACACTGAAGAGCAGTATAGAGTTTCCTCAAAAAGTTAAAAGTAAAACTACCCTACAATCCAGCAATTGCACTACTAGGTATTTACCCAAAGAATACAAAAATTCTAATTCAAAGGGATACATGTACCCCAATGTTTATAGCAACATTATCTATAATAACCAAATTTTGGAAACAGCCCAATGTCTATCCACGGATGAATGGATAAAGAAGATGTGGTATGTATATACAATGGAATATTAATCAGAAAAAAATGAAAACTTGCCATTTTCAATGACATGGATGTAGCTAGTATCATGCTAAGTGAAATAAATCAGTCAGAGAAAGACAAATATCATATGATTTCACTCATATGTGGAATTTAAGAAACAAAACAGATGAACATAGGGGAAGGGGAAAAAAGAGAGAGGGAGGCAAACTAAGAAACAGGCTCTTAACCATAAAGAACAAATGTAGCGGCACGTGGGTGGCTCAGTCAGTTGAGCGACCGACTTCAGCTCAGGTCATGATCTCATGGTCTGTGAGTTCGAGCCCTGCGTCGGGCTCTGTGCTGACAGCTCAGAGCCTGGAGCCTGCTTATGATTCTGTGTCTCCCTCTTTCTCTGCCCCAACCCACTTGCGTTCTGTCTCTGTCTCAAAAACAAACATTATAAACAAAATAAAAAGAAAGGGGAGTTTTGCTAGATGATTTTTTTTTTCAATGTTTATTTATTTTTGGGACAGAGAGAGACAGAGCATGAACGGGGGAGGGGCAGAGAGAGAAGGAGACACAGAATCGGAAACAGGCTCCAGGCTCTGAGCCATCAGCCCAGAGCCCGACGCGGGGCTCGAACTCACAGACCGCGAGATCGTGACCTGGCTGAAGTCGGACGCTTAACCGACTGCGCCACCCAGGCGCCCCTAGATGATTTTGAAAGTGAATTCCAACTCTGAGTTTCTAAGATGATTATTACTATGTGATTTCAGTGCATTCTACAGTTCTTATTCAGTAAAGGTTACTGGTCTCTCTCCTAGAATTAGTTAATTGAACAGCTAAGAATTCCTGGAATTCTGGCCATTTACAGGATATGGAATATAAAAATCAACCGTAAAATTATAGCAGGTTTGGATGTCAGGTATTCTCTTTGTAATGGCTCTCCAGGATCTGCTCTTAAAATCACCCATGCCTCAAAAAATTTGGCGTGGATACCATCTAGAAGAGATCTTTATATAGTAGAACTCTTACCCAATGTGATTGGTTAATGGATAAAAGTTGGCCCAAATCAAGAATCATAGAAAATGATACTTGGATCCCTTAATATTTAATTTAAAATAAGCTAAGGGGACACCTGGGTGGCTCGGTCGGTTGAGTGTCCGACTTTGGCTCAGGTCATGATCTTGCAGTTTGTGAGTTGGAGCCCCGTGTTGGGCTCTGTGCTGACAGCTCAGAGCCCGGAGCCTGCTTCAGATTCTGTCTCCCTCTCTCTCTGCCCCTCCCCCACTCTTGCTCTGTCTCTCTCTCTCTGTCAAAAATAAATAAACATTAAAAAAAATTTTTTTAAAGAACAAATGTATAGTTACCAGAGGGGAGGAGGGTAGGAGGATGAGTAGAACAGGTGATGAGGATTAAGGAGTGCTCTTGTTATGATGAATACCAGCTACTGTATGGAAGTGTTGACTGACTATATTTCACACCTGAAACTAATATTACAGTGTATGGTAACTAACTGGAATTTAAATAAAAACCTAGAAAAATAAAAATAAAACTAACATCTTTTTAAAAACTAGAGGTAGAATTATGGAAATAAAATGTAAATGGCATACTAATAGCCATCCTTTTATCATTTCACATTTGACAGTTGTCAAAATGTTATTAGTTCAAATTGAAAAAAATAAAATAAAAACATTCTTCAGCTTAACTTATCATGGTTTTATCAACTTATTTTTCCAGGCTATCAAAGGTGCGTTTCACTTGTCCTAAATTTGTCTAGACTAAGCCTGGCTATTAATTTAAAGAGCACTTGAGGTAATCATTGCTTGAATTTTAATTAGATAATACATTAGAATTGTTATTGCAGTCAGTGTAGAGTCAACAATGTATACAATAAAGGCTTAGTTGTGGTAGTAGCTTATATATATATATATATATATATACACACACACCACTATGTGATTATATATTTATATTATATATACATACACATAGGCATACATACTATATTATAATATTATGATATACTATTAATGAATTATTATCTATTAATATATTAGTCTATATAGACACACACATATATACTATCATAACTATTACTACTACTGATAATAATTACAATAATGATACTAACCATATAAGTAATACTTTAATACATACCTCATTATTATATTGTACTAGTTTACATTAATGCACAAAATAATTATAATACTAATACTAATAATAATTAGTAAACATGTATCAGAGATGACGATGAAATTGGCTGTTAATAGCAGAGTCTCAATCCACTGCAGTATGAGCTAAGCCTCCAAGTTTGGGGCCTTGGTGCAAAGAAAATTTTTTAATTGTCTCTGATTATCCAACAAGAAGCACAATAAAAGGCAAAGTAGCTTCTATGTTGTAAATCATAAAATATTACTATGATTTCCTCTTTTGAAAATCAAGCAAATTTAAACTAATTATACCTAGGTTTCAAATAGTGAGTATATTTTCATTTCAAATGCTCTCAGGATTATCAATAGCTTTGCACATATAAATGTGATCTGACAGAAGAGTTTTGATTTCTAGTATCGTTAAATTGTCCCCATAAGTAATAAATAAAATAATGAAAAGAGTCTCGGGACACCTCAGTGTCTCAGTCGGTTAAACGTCTGACTTTTGATTTCAGCTCAGGTCATGATCTCATGGTTTCTAGGATGGACCCCTGCATTGAGCTCTGTGCCTCACAATATGGAGCCTGCTTGGGAGTCAGTGTCTCCCTCTCTATCTGCCCCTCCTCCCGCTCAGGCTCACTCTTTTTCTCTATCTCCCTCTCAAAATAAATAAATAATTTCTTTAAAGAGTCTCATTCTTTTGAATAAGGCATGAGACCAAACTAAGAAGAAACAATCCCCACCACTTCTGGAAATGCCCACAGGGAGGAGGACCATTTGCAAAGAACCAGCCAGCGTCTCAGGGTTGGGAATAGAGGAAAGAGCAATATAACATGACGAACTGCAGCCCCGGATGGGACTTCTGGAGGACATACTATCCTTTGGATGATGCTTTCAGACCTAACTGAGACCCTCAAGAATGCCTATAGGAGCTAGTAAAGTGCTCCAAAATAGAGGCCCTGAAGTAGCCAATGAATGACCACCACATACTACCAGCACTTTTCTGAAGAGGGTGTCCAGATCATAAGAAATACTTTTTCAGGACCAAGGAGAGAAGCAAAGGTGTTAAGCTATTGGTGCCATTTTCCCTTTTCCTTTTTTTATCCACAATACTCAAATTAATTGACCTTTTTCTCCCTGTAGAGTTTGGTGTATAAAGAGTATATAGTTTAGGGTGCCTGGGTAGCTCAGGTGGTTAGCATCCGACTTTGGCTCAGGTCATGATATCACGGTTCATGAGTTCAAGTCCCACATACAGTGAGCACAAACCCCGCTTCAGGTGAGCCCCACTCTTCTCTCTCTCTCTCCCTTTCTCTCTCTCTGCCTCTTGTGGGGTTCTCTCTTTCTCTGTCTCTTCCCCTTGCTCACACTTGCACCCTCTCTCTCTCTCTTTTCTAAAAAGAAAAAAAAGTATATATTTTATTGAAAACATCTTAGGAGATTGAAGAAATGTATAACTGGTTCTCTTAAATCAATTAAAAAGTTTTTGTATCTATTCTGCAATAGTTTGTACAACCTAATTAACATTTCCAATCTCAGTTTCATGTGTGAAATGGGCATATAAATTATATTTATTTCATAGAATCATTATGAAGATTAAATGCTATTTATAGCTTAGGTCAGCAAACTTTGCCCATAAAGGGCCAGATAGTAAACATTTTCATCTGTGTGGATACGCCGTATATTCTTGGCCTCAGCTACTCAGTGCTGTTTTTGTAGTATGAAAACAGCTACAGACAACATACAAAAGAATGAAGGTAACTGTATTTCAACAATACTTTAATTACAAAAACAGACAACAGACAAGATGTGGATTGTACACCATAGTTTGCTGACTGCTATTATCATGCATAAGTGATTACCATAGTTCTTGTAACATGGCACAAAACCATCAGTAGATGCTATTATTATCATTGGATCTTAATTTAATATATCTATTTAATTTCAGTGATAATAGTTAATGGTAATTGTAAGCTCATTCTTTTTTTTTTTGTTATATTTTCCTTTATTTTATTTTATTTATTTATTTTTTTTTATGGAACTTATTGACAAATTGGTTTCCATACAACACCCAGTGCTCATCCCAAAAGGTGCCCTCCTCAATACCCATCACCCACCCTCCCCTCCCTCCCACCCCCCATCAACCCTCAGTTTGTTCTCAGTTTTTAACAGTCTCTTATGCTTTGGCTCTCTCCCACTCTAACCTCTTTTTTTTTTTTTTTCCTTCCCCTCCCCCATGGGTTCCTGTTAAGTTTCTCAGGATCCACATAAGAGTGAAACCATATGGTATCTGTCTTTCTCTGTATGGCTTATTTCACTTAGCATTACACTCTCCAGTTCCATCCACGTTGCTACAAAGGGCCATATTTCATTTTTTCTCATTGCCACATAGTACTCCATTGTGTATATATACCACAATTTCTTTATCCATTCATCAGTTGATGGACATTTAGGCTCTTTCCATAATTTGGCTATTGTTGAGAGTGCTGCTATGAACATTGGGGTACAAGTGCCCCTATGCATCAGTACTCCTGTATCCCTTGGATAAATTCCTAGCAGTGCTATTGCTGGGTCATAGGGTAGGTCTATTTTTAATTTCTGAGGAACCTCCACACTGCTTTCCAGAGCGGCTGCACCAATTTGCATTCCCACCAACAGTGCAAGAGGGTTCCCGTTTCTCCACATCCTCTCCAGCATCTATAGTCTCCTGATTTGTTCATTTTGGCCACTCTGACTGGCGTGAGGTGATACCTGAGTGTGGTTTTGATTTGTATTTCCCTGATAAGGAGCGACGCTGAACATCTTTTCATGTGCCTGTTGGCCATCTGGATGTCTTCTTTAGAGAAGTGTCTATTCATGTTTTCTGCCCATTTCTTCACTGGGTTATTTGTTTTTCGGGTGTGGAGTTTGGTGAGCTCTTTATAGATTTTAGATACTAGCCCTTTGTCCGATATGTCATTTGCAAATATCTTTTCCCATTCCGTTGGTTGCCTTTTCGTTTTGTTGGTTGTTTCCTTTGCTGTGCAGAAGCTTTTTATCTTCATAAGGTCCCAGTAATTCACTTTTGCTTTTAATTCCCTTGCCTTTGGGGATGTGTCGAATGTGTCGAGTAAGAGATTGCTACCAAAAGTCTGCTAGAACTGATACATGAATTCAGCAAAGTTGCAGGATACAAAATCAATGTACAGAAATCAGTTGCATTCTTATACACTAACAATGAAGCAACAGAAAGACAAATAAAGAAACTGATCCCATTCACAATTGCACCAAGAAGCATAAAATACCTAGGAATAAATCTAACCAAAGATGTAAAGGATCTATATGCTGAAAACTATAGAAAGCTTATGAAGGTAATTGAAGAAGACTTAAAGAAATGGAAAGACATTCCCTGCTCATGGATTGGAAAAATAAATATTGTCAAAATGTCAATACTACCCAAAGCTATCTACACATTCAATGCAATCCCAATCAAAATTGCACCAGCATTCTTCTCGAAATTAGAACAAGCAATCCTAAAATTCATATGGAACCACAAAAGGCCCCGAATAGCCAAAGGAATTTTGAAGAAGAAGACCAAAGCAGGAGGCATCACAATCCCAGACTTTAGCCTCTACTACAAAGCTGTCATCATCAAGACAGCATGGTATTGGCACAAAAACAGACACACAGACCAATGGAATAGAATAGAAACCCCAGAACTAGACCCACAAACGTATGGCCAACTCATCTTTGACAAAGCAGGAAAGAACATCCAATGGAAAAAAGACAGCCTCTTTAACAAATGGTGCTGGGAGAACTGGACAGCAACATGCAGAAGGTTGAAACTAGACCACTTTCTCACACCATTTACAAAAATAAACTCAAAATGGATAAAGGACCTAAATGTGAGACAGGAAACCATCAAAACCTTAGAGGAGAAAGCAGGAAAAGATCTCTCTGACCTCAGCCGTAGCAATCTCTTACTCGACACATCCCTGTAAGCTCATTCTTTATTCAACAAATATTTAAGTCAGTATGGCAGGTTACTTACATACTATATCTTCTCTGAAGTAATATATTGGTTATAGTCCATAAAGGTAGGACACCCAGATCAGAGAGAAGAGTTGAGAAGTATAAGAAGTAGATCTGAAGGTACAAAAGAAACACATTACCAGATATATATATATATATATATATATATATATATATATATATATTATCTTAATTAATCTTTATTCCAACAATTTACTTAAATACTAGGATCCTCATCTTCTGAAGGAAAAACTGAGGCCCAAAGAAGTAAAGTTTTCTGCAGAAAGTCACATAACTAGTAAGGGACTATTATATAAATTCAGGGCCATGAGAAAATAAAGCCCATGTTTGTTTGTTTGGTTTTTTTTTTCTTCTGCTACTCTGCCCTGCTGCCTGCCTTGAAATATGGATAAGATCTCAGAAATACCAAACTCGAAAATCTCAGTACCTCGTAAAATTCTATAGAGGTTAAACTAGGGATATCATGTAACATTATCTGAGAACCATTGAACAGGCTGAAAAAATTATAGCTAGTTCGCTGAGTGGCTCAGAACGGCTGAGTCCATGTCTATTTCGTAGTGTGTCCCCAAATTACTTAACTACTAGAAAATCTATTTTAAAAAAATTAGTTTCCCGTTTTCAACAACTTGTTAAAAATGCAGTGAAAACCTTGTCAGATAAAAAATATATACAGATGAAGCATTAAATTTTAAAATACCTTCTCAAAACATGGATAAGAGAGACGGAGGACAGAAGAGATAAAGAAGCAAGATTACAGAGACCAGAGAATACCCAAGCAGACATTTTCCCTGAAGGAATCTTCCAAATCTCATTTAGAGCCTGGGATTTAATTGACCTCAACAGCATGAAAACTAGGAGATAAGGCTTGGGGTTACCACAATAACAAAAACCATATAAATATAGCTTATAACTCCAAAATCAGTAAATGTAAAAAATAAATTGAAGTATCCAAAAACAAAACACCATTAAAATCAAAAGAAATCAAGAAAATGATAAAAAGGAAAGAAAAAGTATTATAGATCAAAGAGGACAAGTAAACACAAATTAAGACAATGGTACATAAACTTTTCATGTACTGGTGGAACACTTATGAAAATTGGCCAAAATATAACAAAGAATTTACAAGTTAATAATAAAAACGTGACAAAATATGCAATACATGTATATATACATATATATACATATTATAAAGCACCTATGAGATAAACAAGAAATTATAATGAAAATTATAAAATCCATGGAACAACATAATGAAAATACTGCCTAATAAAACTTGAGGTAAGCTAAGTGAAGTTCAGAAGGAAGTGTACATAAAGATCAAAAATAGGCAAACTTCAACTGGAATGGAAGCCAGGATAGTGCATATTGGGGCATATGATTGGGAATTCTGAGATGCTAGTAGAATTCTGTTTTTTTATCTGAGTTCTGGTTACGATGGTATATTTACTTTGTATACAGTTGTTCATTTAGGATTTACACACATGTCTGTATGTGAACAAACACAAAGCTTATAAAAGAAGAAAATCCCAGCAAGAGCCAAGTTAGCCCTAAGGATAAACCAGGCAGATAAATTTGCTATGTAAGATATTAAAATAACATGAATATACAAATAATAACTGCAATATTGGCATATTGGCACAGAGACAAATAGACAGATGGAATAGAGAACCTAATTCCATACATATAGAAATCTGAAATATGATACACTCTACAAAAATGTCAATTCTGGATGGATTACGGTCTTATATGTAGAAGCTAGTGCTATAAGACTTTATAAAGAAAATGTAATAAATCTTTAATGATCTTAGTATATGAACAGAATCTTAAGTAGGATTCAAAAGTCATAAACCATTAAGTAAAATAAACTAGCAAAATAAATGACTTTAATTTTAAGAACATCTGTTTATCAAAAGATACCATTTCATGAGTAAAAAACCATAAACTGGAGATTTTGCAACCTATATAACTGACTAAAGAGTAGTATCTAGAATATACAAAGAATTTCTATGAGTCAGTAAATAATAAACAACCCAAAAGACTTCTACAAAAATTTGATAGAAGAGGGAAAACAAAAGGTAAGTAAACATATAAAAATTTTCACATCCTCTTAAAATTCCAAGAAGGTATCCTAAAAGTATGATGAGATTCAATCTCACCCTTCCAATTGGAAAAATTCAAGTATATGTAATATATTCAATATGTTTATATTAATATGCTTTAACCTATTTATATAAATATTGCATATATATTCTTAATAAGTAGTGGTGAAAATGTGGATCAATAGGGACACTGACATAGTACTGGTTGAAGTATAAATTTGTCCAAATACTTGAGAAAACAATTCAAGATTACCTACTCAAATTTTAATATGGCAATCTTGTATGATCTAGAAATTCTTCTCCTAGGTCAAGCAATACACATTCGCATGCACATTAAAGGATGGAGATATAGATATAGATACATATATAGAGACAGAGATAAAGATAGAGATAGAGATGAGAGATAGAGATAAAGATAAAGATAAAGGTTGAGATAGAGATAGATATATAAACTCAGAAAACCAGATTTAGACAGTAAGAGGTGTGTGTGTGTGTGTGTGTGTGTGTGTGTTTGAGTATGTATGTGTGTCTGAACAGGAGGGTGGGTGAAGATACCAAACTCAACGCATGGAGCTAATTAAAATCAAAATATAGAGAGAAAAAATTCCTGCCTGCCTTTCCCTCTAGCCGGCCTCCCCGCAACCCCTGGCCCAAAACACTGGTAGTAAGACAGTCAGCTTTATAGTTCTCAAAAAGCAATATAGATGGGTGCCCGGGTGCGTCAGTTGGTAAGTGTCCAACTCTTGGTTTCAGCTCAGGTTATGATCTCAGCATTCATGGGTTTGAGCCCTGCATCGTTCTCCATGCTGGCAGTGTAGAGCCTTCTTGGGATTCTCTCTCTCTCTCTCTCTCTCTCTCTCTCTCCCCCCTTCTTTCTCTGCCACTCCCCTCCTCGTGTTCTCTCTTTCAAAATAAATAAATAAACTGTTAAAAAAGCAGGATATAGCATCTTCTTTGGAAAAAAAAATAAGAACTAGAAATATTGCCAGATTGAATATGCTTACATGTATGCAGTTACAATTTAAGAATTATTTAAAATTAATAAAGTTTGACGGCACGTTGTTAAAAACACAAAACAGAGAACTAATTTGGGAGGATATGGCTTTTAAAAATTTGAGTAAAGTTTATACACAAAGTATTATTTTACACCACCCCAACCCAGGACTCAGGTCCTCTGAGTTCTTCTCCATCTTCTCCATTCTTCTGCTGATCTCATCTATTTCCTTTAATGACTCTCATGCAATCACAATCTCCACTCCCGACCATATATCTTATCTAAACCTGCCTACAACCTCTCCAAACTTAATAAATCCATCCAAACTTAATATGTCAATAGAACTCTTGATTCTTCAACCCCTATTCACCACTTCCTCTTACTTCAGGGGATATGACATTATCATTCTCCCTTTGCTCAGGCCCCAGACCTGTGGCCTCTTTGATTCCTGTCTTTCTTTCACACAACATGTCAGCAAACTCTTTTTACATCAAAAGTGCCTCCTAGCATCACCTTCCCTGCTCCCGCCCTAGCCCAAGCTATCAACCTCTTTGATCTTGACTATTGCACTTCTGGACTGTCAGGCCCACATTCTCTCTTGTACCCTCTGCATTGATTATCCATACAATAGCCAGAGTGCTCCTTTAAAATATTAATGTAACCAAGTTACTGCTCTACCAAACATCCTTTAATGGTTTCTTATTTCACCTAGATTAAGACGCAAAGACTTTTATTAAACATTTACAAGGGTCCCTAACACCTGGGCCCTAACAACTTCTCCCATGTCACTTTTGGCCATTTTTGTCGTACTCTCTTTGCCTCCTTGCTCTTTCTCAGACACACCATTAAGTCTTAGCTTTAGACACTAAAGGATTTTACTGTTCCTGCTGCCTAAGGACACTTATCTACAACATAACCACACAGGTCTCTTCTTCACTTTATTGTACCCTGTTCACATGTTATCTCTTCTGAGAAGCTTTCCATACCTATAGTTCATAATTAGTATCCATTTACACCTGTTATCCCTTTTATTCATTCATTTATTCTTCATTCATTTTAAAAATTCAAATACAAATTGAATATCTATGATGAGACTATCCCATTTTTAGCTATTGAGAATACACTATACAATCAGATACACATTTGGAAGGACATGTACCAGCTGTTATTTCTGGAATTCAATAGCAACAACAGGAAAACTCCTTCGATATGTTTATATCTAAAGGAAAAGCAAAATTACACACACACACACACACACACACACACACACGATATAAAAATATGTAAAGAAGCAAAGTCACTAAGATGCCTCTGCTGTGGCTTCAACAACATTATGCCTGCAATACTTTACCAGTCAGTGATTTTCAGGAAATCCATCCTTACTCCCATGTCTCCTAAAACATGTGCGATTAAGTGGCCGTCTTTACTGTTTTAATTCCAAATCTGACAAGTAAGATCCCATTTCACTTTTCACAATTGTGAAATTGCTCTCCCTAGATATATTCTGCAACTATTAAATTAAGCAGCCTTCCATTAGCAAAACTGATTCTCAGCCATAATTACTCAAGAGGGAAGAGAGTGGGAAATAAGAAGAGACTTAACATTACTTTCATTTCCTGAGACAGGTGATCAGAAGTCAATATGACTGAGCTATTTTTCTACAAACACTCATGAAATAAAAAAGAGGGAAAACAACTTAAATCTACAAGTAAACATTTCTCCTTTTTATCTTTTAGAAATACATCCTGCATCTGCAAAAGAAAACACCTCACAATTATATAATATGATTTAACTGACATATGTTTATTTTGTAGAGTAAATATACATGATCTACCCAACAACAAATCTCTCAAGTAGTCCCAGAGATAAAAATTGAAAACAGGGGGAAGTGTTTTATTACACACAAAGTAAATCAATGCAAATGTCATCTTCCAATGAAAAAAACATAAGATGAATAATCATTCTTATAATCAATCTTGTATTCATATGTATTCATGCACCTAATCTTTATCGAGCCTGTACAATACAATTACTTAATCACATATAGATATAATCATTAAAAGATTTTAAATTTGGTTCTTATCATTTCAAGTTTTATTCCTCAAATTTTGCATTCATTTTCGGTATTTCTTAACAGATAAATAATACCATTTACTCTGAATATTTATTAACATAGAGAAACCATAATAATAAAAAGAAAACATGAGGCAGGTATATGAAGAATTTAAGCAAAACAAATAAACAAAACATCTTTACATGTAGATAATTAGAGCAAAATAGGTTGTTTTTTAATTTTATGTCACTTATTTAGATTTGGTCAATTACTTTAACTCTCACTTTTTTCTTTAATAAAAATAATTGCCATATATAAAAATCAGAGGCTATGCCATTATTTCATTATTTTGATAAGTGAAGACAAATTTAGTCTAAAAATCAGACATTCATGTGTCTTTGATGCAAGTCCTCTACTCTTACCATACAAATCAGAGAGTACCAAATCTTTACTGCACTCTGTTTCAAAATCTGTTCTTCGGAATGATCATTCCTCCTTCCAGACCTGTGCAAGGAGCCTGCTAGACAAAAACAATACTATACAGAGATGTCAGCAAGAACTAGATCTAGCACTTCTACATGAATAAGACACCGAACCCCCCAAAGTATTGCTGTCAGTCTTCTAAGGAAGAGTAGGCAAGAAGATAAAACTACACAATATAGACAATAAAAACTGCACCCAGGCCTTCTACAGTTCATGATTTGTGAAAAAAAAATCCAGCAGAGTTTACCAGCTTCCTCGACCCAGCTTCTGCTACAAGTCCACTCAGAGATAAAGATATGGGTGTCATAATGATGGAGTACAGAGTGGAACAAAACCAAAGATGTTAATTGTCTAATAGATTTTGATTATTCTTTCTGTTCAAGTGAGAACATTTCATTACACTTCAGGCTAAGTGCAATGATTTAAAAGCTTTAGCTTTTCATTAAGTGACAGATATTAGAAAAGAGAGTATGCATTTAATAGTATCATTATATTCTCCCTGTTGTATATCTAAGATGTAATCATGAAAATTTTGAAACTAATAATGTACTCAAAGTCTCAAAATAACTTGTAATGGCAGATAATACTTTCTACTCCTGAATGAGTATAAATGAGGAATACATGAATACACAACGTACATTATAATCTCATGCTGTTTCCCTAATCTATCGTAACTCCAATAGCCTTAAGTAAAAGTAAGTCACGATGCTTTTTATGTTGGCATAAAAAGCTTCTCACCCAAATGAAGCATCCCTCCCTGAGATTTAACTATCAGACTAGGGTGCTATAACTTCTAAATGATGAAAACTGTTAGTGTTTACAACAGTTAAGTAGCAAAATCAATAGATGCATATTAAATTGTCAGAAGTGGCTAGGGTAAATTACAATTGTTGCCATATGCTGTAGAACTTGCCTCATGGTTAACAGTAAGCAGTTAATTGAATCAATAACAAAAGCCAAAGATTACAGTTAAATATAATAGATAATTACTTATTACATCACCATAATACAATGTAGTAAATAAATAAATAAATAAATAGACTCTATTTTAAATATTTAGTGAGCAGATAAAAATTTTCAGAGAAGTATCTCTTTTATAAATTGTTGAAAAGACTCTTTAAATGTCTTGGCAGAATCAGTAATTAGCATCCTCTACTCTTAACTAGGCAGTGGAGTTCTAGTCTACATATGAAAGCTTAACATAAAGGTAAATAGAAAGGCATCACCAGTGTACAACTCTAGGACCCCTTAACAAGGCGACTTAAAAATCATTTAGTAGTAAAACGGAGAGTGTTCTATAGTAGATGATTTCATTTCTTCTATTAAAATTAGACCTTAGACTACATAAAGCCATTTGAACAAAATAAGTTAGAATATTTAACTTCTCAGTATATAATCATTCTATATCAATTAATATTACTATTTTTGATAACTTATGGTTATATAAATGAAAGAATTAAATAGAAAAGAGAAGAAAATCCCTAGTATTTGAATGGTCTTTCCATTGCTAGAACCAGAGATATTTTCTAGCATTCATCATTCACTACAATGAGACCTAACAACATAGTAATATTATTTATAACTGAGTTCCAACATATATTGACCACATATGTGCTAGCATTATGCTAAACACTGAATATTATCTTATTTTTTCATATTAATGCTTTGAAGCAGATACTATTATTATTCCCATTTTCCAAATGGGGAAGGTGAAAATTAGAGCAATAAATTCACCCAAGGTAAAGCAGCTAATAAAACAGTACTGCAAGACCTAAGCTCATTTGATTCAAAGGCATGCCCTTAATCACTGAGCAAGCGTCATTATATCACACAGGGTTCCCAGTGTACCAGTTTGGAAACTTGAGATCAGATGTTTCCCAAACCAGCTTTATTTAAGGCATCTAATGTAATTCCCACAGTCACTCACATGTATTTTTTATGTGTCTTCCTCTAGCGGACTAAGAGCCTTTTGAGCTGGGTAATACATGTTATTTATAATTTTATGACCTCTTTATTTTACTCTCCCTTGTGTTTAGTATATAACACATAATATGCTCAATAAAGATTTTCAAATGCATTTCCAAATTTTTAATGATGTATTAAAAAGCAAAAAGTATGTGATTCTATGCACAGTTACTAACAAATTAATAAGAAGATCTAGTTTTACTAGAAGAGACCATGCACACACGTTATAATTCTGGCCTTGTTGATAGTCCTAGAAACATTCTTTACACTACGATGATGTAAATTAATTATTATATATTACCTGATAACAGAAAAAAGCCAGGAATCAGGTGCTTATTTAAGTTATATAAATATATGGGTTAATTTTCTACTGTTAAAAACAAAAAGTATCATCAAAATTGGAATTGCCTAGAATGTACATTGGATTGAGTCTTCTAACTCCAACTACAGTCATGTCATTCAAGAGTAGAAAGAGGGGCACCTGGGTGGCTCAGTCGGTTAAGTGTCCGACTTCAGCTCAGGTCATGATCTCACAGTTCGTGAGTTCATGCCCTGTGTCAGGCTCTGTGCTAACAGCTCAGAGCCTGGAGCCTGCTTCAGATTCTGTGTCTCCCTCTCTCTTTGCCTCTCCTCCACTATACTCTGTCTTTCTTTCTCTCTCAAAAATAAAGATCAAAAAAATTAAAAAAAAAAGAGTGGAAAGAAATCTTTGTAATGATCTAGTGAATTGCATCTTTTACATTGGGAGAAATTACGGCACAAAGAGGTAAATATATTTTATAATACTACATAGTGTGAAATTAGGCTAATGTTGGAGCCAGGACTTTAAGTCAATGTGGACTTTTCAAGAAAGCTATGCCCTCACTTTGAGTACAAGTAGCTGAAAATACATGGTAATTTGAGATATGCTTACACTGATGCTTAACCTCCAACAAATCCTGGCAATATTTTACTATTTTTGAAGTAGAAATTTTCTTTTTTCTTTGTTTACATTTGGTCAATAGTAAAGAGCTCTGTGAAGAAGATATTTCTTATTTTTCATGTACTAAATTCCACATCCTAGGTGCACATTTGAGAAATTAGAGAGAGAGAGATGATAGATGATAGATAAATAATAGAGAGATGAAAGAGAGAGAGAGACAGACAGACAAAGCTTTTTTTTTTTTTTAAATTTTTTTTTTCAACGTTTATTTATTTTTGGGACAGAGAGAGACGGAGCATGAACGGGGAAGGGGCAGAGAGAGAGGGAGACACAGAATCGGAAACAGGCTCCAGGCTCCGAGCCATCAGCCCAGAGCCTGACGCGGGGCTCGAACTCACGGACCGCGAGATGGTGACCTGGCTGAAGTCGGACGCTTAACCGACTGCGCCACCCAGGCGCCCCCAGACAAAGCTTTTATCTGGCTATGTGAAAGCCTCTTATTTAACTTTGTTATTCTCGTCTAAGCTGCTTCTATTCCTTTCTCAAATTCCAATGGCCTAGTGCTACTATACATTCCCTTACAGTCTTTTGAAATTCTGATGAGGTAAAAAAAAAAGTTATGCTCCTTTATGAAATAATCCTGGAACTAATAAGAGATATGGAAAGGTCACAGGATACTTAGTTAATATACAAAAGCCCATTACTTTCCTACACACCAGAAATGAACAGATGGAATTTGAAATTAAAAATATATATACCATTTACATTAGCTCCCAAAATAATAAAATACTTAGGTACAAATCTAACAAGTATATACAAGATCTATATGAGAAAAATTATGAAATTCTAATGAAAGAAATCAAATAACTGAATAAATGGAGAGACATTCCGTGTTCATGGAAAGGTAGATTCAACATTGCCAAGTTGTCAGTTTGTCCCAACTTGATCTACAGACTCAGTGAAATCCCCATAAAAATCCCAGAAAATTATTGTGTGGATATTTGCAAACTGAATCTAAAGCTTGGAGGTAGAGACAAAGATTCAGAATAGACAACATGATATTAAAGAAAAAATTTGGAGAACAGATGCTACCAACTTTAATACTTTCTATAAAGTTACAATAATAAACCCAATGGGATATTGGTGAAACAATAAACAAGTAGGTCAATGGAAAAGAATACAAAACTCAGAAATAGACCTCCATGAATATAATCAACTTATCTTTGACAAAGAAACAAAGGTAATACAATGGAGCAGAGACAGTCTCTTAAACAAATGGTTCTGGAATAAATGGACATCTACATGCAAAAAATGAATCTAGACACAGGCCTTATACCCTTCACAGAAATTAGTTCAAAATGACTCATAGACCTAAATGTAAAACACAAAACTGAAAAACTTCTAGAAGGTAACAAGGAAAAAATCTAGATGACCATGGGTACAGTGATGACTTTTTAAGTATGACACCAAAGTGATGATCCATGAAAGAAATAATTAATAAGCTGGACTTCATTAAAATTAAAAACATCAGCTGGGCAAAAGACTCTGTCAAGAGAATGAGCAGATAAACTACAAATTGGTAGTAAATATTTTCAGTAGACATAACTGATAAAGGATTATTATTCAAAACATACAAAAATCTCTTAAAACTTAATAAAAGCAAACAAACAACCTGATTAAAAAATTAGTCAAAGACCTGAACAGATGATTCACCAAAGAAGATATACAGATGGCAAATAATCATAAGAAAAAATCCTCCATATCATATGTTATCAGGGAATTGTAAATTAAAATGAGCTATCACTACATAACTATTAGAATGGCCAAAATTCAGAACACTGGCTACATCAAATCCTGGCAAGGATGAGAGGCAACAGGAACTCTTATTCACTGCTGGTTGGAATGTAAAATGGTATAGCCACTTTATAAAACAATTTGGCATTTTCTTACAAAACTAAACATAATATTCTTACCATAAAATTCAGCAATCACATTTTTTAAACTTTATTTATTTATTTTGAGAGAGAGAGAGAAAAAAAGAGAGAATCCCCAGCAGGCTCCACACTGGTAGCCCAGACCCCAACACAGGGGTCCATCCCACAAAACATGAGATCATGACCTGAGCTGAAATCAACAGTCAGATGCTTAATCAACTGAGCCACCCAGGTGCCTGTAGCAATCACATTTTTTGGTATTTTCCCCAAAGAGCTGAAAACGTATGTCCACACAGAAACCTGCACACCCGATGTTTATAGTAACTTTATTCAGACCTGTCAAAACTTGGAAGCAACCAATATGTCCTTTGATAAATGAATGAGTGAATAAGCATTCAGACAATGAAATATCATTCAATGCTAAGAAGAACGGAGCTATCAAACCATCAAAAGACATGGAAAAACCTTAAATGCATATTAATAAATGAAAGAAGCCAATATGAAAAGGCTACATATTATATGATCCCAATTATATGGAAGTCTGGAAAAGGCAAAATTATAGACATAGCAACAGAATAACTGGTTGCCATAGGTTAACAGAGAGGGAGGGAAGGGTCCGTGGAGCACTGAAACATTTTAGGTCAGTGAAATTATTCTGTATGATACTCTAATGGTGGACACAGTCATTATACATTTGTCTGAACCCATAAAATGTACCACACCAGGAGTGGATTCTAATGTAAACTATAGACTGGGTGATAATGGTATAACAGTACAGGTTCATTGGCTGTGACAAATGCACCACTCTGGTGCAGGATGTTAATAGTGGAAGAGGCTATCCATATGTAGGGGCAGGAGTTATTGGGAAATCTCTGTACTTTTCTGCTCAATTTTGCTGTGAATCTAAAACTGCTCAAAAAAATACAATTTAAAAAAACCTTACTACTTTTTTTCTACCCTTTTCTCTTAGCAGTCGTCTCTTTTTTAACTTCTTTTTTTTTCTTCCATTCATCATTCATGCCTTTGCTCCAAGACTTCTTACTTTCTGTTATCATTTCACTGCTCTGGCCCCCAATTGATGACGATTTCTAATTTCAAAACTCTCTCTTGGTCAATATTTTAAAAATATATGGTTAGTTGGTGAATTAGTAACAATGAAAAGTTCATAACACCTAAAAATATAAGAATCTAGGTCATAAAATTGTATTTCAAGCTTAAAAACTTAACTTGTATACACAATTGTAAAGATGAAGGTAGTAGCGACTTCTAAATAGAGATGTCATTAGTGAGAAGAAAGTGCACTTCCTGCCCCCATCTTCTCACCAACTCATATTTTAGAGCCATTAACCCTCTCGAAAATATTTGAGAAGTTCTTGCCCTTTCTCCTGAGCCTACTGCTAGGCAGAGCAGGTGGGTTCCCATGGCTGGTGAGACAGTGATTGGCTGCCATCTGTTGGTCTGTTTTCCTACTAATCAGAACCTAAGGTACGCACAGTGGCAGCTCACACATAGCCTCCTGTGTGCCCGCTGATCCTTCCCAGTGGCATGTGAGGGAGGCCGTGGCTCTACATCCGTCATCAGGTACGGATCCCAAGGTTCATGGGGAGGAAAAAGAGAACTCTGGTCCGAGCTGCCTGCTACAAATTAGATCTAGCAGTCATTTAAACCTATATTTTTATTCCTGTTTCCTGTGTCCAGTTCTCAGTTGGTTCCTAGCTAAGAGGCGAGAAGGATATGCTTACTTTTCATGCTTTCAACCTGTACAGCATCAAGGAAATATTCTATTGCATTTTTTAACATCAATACAGACTTACAGAGTACAGTATCATATTTCCACATGTGTCACTCACATTGAAAGTTTGCAGGTCATCATTAAGGGAAAAAAGAAAAAAAAAACCTCTCATTTTCAAATTTATAAAACTCTTTTTTCTTAAATCTTCTTGCCCTGTTTCCATGGCTTGTTCCTACCTCCAAAGCCATTACTTGCTTCCTAAAACCTTATTACAGGGGTGCCTGGGTGGCTCAGTTGGTTAAGTGTCTGACTTTGGATCAGGTCACAATCTCACAGTTCATGGTTTCGAGCCCTATGTCAGGCTCTGTGCTGACAGCTGAGAGCCTGGAGGCTGCTTTGGATTCTGTGTCTCCCTCTTTCTCTGCCCCTCCCCTGCTCACACTCTGTGTCTCTGTCTCTCTCTCAAAAATAAACATTAGGAAAAATATTTTTAACCTTATCACATAGTTATTGGAAGAAAGAGCAAGTAGACTTCATGCAAGCTTGGCTGGAAGTAGACAAGCTCTGCTGAGGGGAATATTGAAAAGGAAGCCCAATAACAAATGATTAAAATAATATAAAGAGGAAGATACTAAAGAAGCTGTTTGCTGCATATGCAATAACCTCTCTTTCACTGACCCTCTTCCTAAAACTATTAAACAGTATAAAATATTAAAATGTTGTAAAGGTAAATTATCCTTGTTGCCATCTTTAAATACATGAGAGAAAAATATAATGTAATGTGTAAAATAATTGAATCTGTATCACACTAGAAAGTAATATATGAATATATATATTTAAACAGAGTTTTTCATACCTCTTCACATACACATAAGACTTATGAATGAAAATATCACAAGTACTTTGTAATGAGGTGTGCTCATGACAAGTGATAATCTAACTTGAAGGAGAAAGTGTTGTTAGTATCTGGCCTTCATGGATACTTAATTGAACCAAAATAGTTTGTGGAGGGTGGCTTAACATTAGAGTAAATGAGATGACGGGGAACAAGTGAGGCAGAGTTCAAGACGGCAGGAAATAAAAGGCATAGAAAACTATTGAGCCAGAAAGGGGAATTGAATCAGACCTGCTGTAGCACTAATCATTAGTGAGTGAAGTAATGAACTAGGAAAGAGATGGGGTTTTAGTTATGGCCTACCAAATGGAAATGAGAAATTTCCAGATGTTCCATATGGTCTGTAATTCAAATGTTTTGTGCCTTCAGGTCAGAATTTTCAAACAGTTAACAGATGTAGAGAAGACTCCAAATTTCATGCACACACCATGATGGTTAGCTTTCAAAATCTCAGGGCTTGCGTGTAAACTCCTCACATAAGAAGTAGGGTTTAAAATAAAGCCTGTCAGACCTCAGGCAGAATTCCAGTTGAGAAAAAGAGTTCCAGGTTAATAATAGCTTTCTTTTTACATACCAATTCAAATGGTACAAAACAGCATTAGGGATTTTAACACGACAGTACCAATTCAAGAGCTATGGGGTTCAAAAGAACATTTCTTGCCAAATGGTCTTTTTGCTAGAGAAAATAACTTAAAGACCTTGATATGGAGAGTTTAATTCGGTATACAACTGATCAATGTTCGCCAATCAAGATATTAATTTCATCATAAAGAAAAAGTAACCAAAATTTTCTCTGCAATGACAAATTCTCACCATTTTTTAAACGTCAGAACTAAAGGAATTATTAAATTTCCAAAAGTGACATTTAAGTCACTGAATAAACATTGGTGAGGTACTAAGTAGTGTACCACCATTTTGATGTGAACCCCTCCCCACTCAGCTTAAAATAAGTAAAGGAGGTGGTAACACTTGCACCCAGAATCCATGATCAGAGTCTTAGAGACCCACAGACATACTAAGTGGATGCTGAGAGTAGAATAATATTTATCTGATGTAACGGGAAAAGGAAGCATCTTAGAAAGGAGACATTTTAACTGTGCTGTAGAAGGATATGTGATGGATGGCCATGTAGGATCTCAGAGCACAAGTCTGAGTCCCAGATCTGCTCTATGCTTACCCTGTGTCATGGGCCAAGGTGCTCAACCTCTCTAAGCCTCAAGTCCTGAATATGTAGAAGGAGAATACAAATTCCCTATATCATAGGTTTCTTCCAGGAATAAAAAAGAGACAATACATACAAAATGCTTTCCTAGAACATAGTACACAACGTAGGAGAAACTCTTCCCCCCCTCTCCACATGTTATGGCTTTGAATCAAATATAGAAACGTAGTGCTATTTCCGTGCTCTCAGAGAAGGATTAGGAGAAAGGCTTTTACTCTGTTCTCCACCTCTCAATCACTCCTCTCTATGACATTAGAATCAATAGATAATCTTGAAATAAAGGTGATTGATCCTGCGTGGCCCAGATTTCTCACTCTCTCCTTCTTTTCTTATCTCTTGCTTTCAGTTAGTAGCCAGCAAGCAAAGTAAATTCTCCTTCCCACTCTTGCTTCTGGTAAATCCTTAGCTGCCCAGTCTATTACTTCATGGTCTGTGAGGCAGAATATGCTCCTTTCCATTGGTTTCCTGGCCAAGTGACAACTTTGCAGATCCAAGTCCCCAGATTTATGGGTGGGAGGAGCATTAGGAAGGTCCCTTTAACTTTGAGCTGAAATGTTATTCTCCAAACCAGCTGTACCATGTATATTCCATATGGCTTTAGTTTTCTACTAGTCTAGAAACTATTGAAGAGGAGGGTTATTATTAGTCACCCTCAATAATCTAAATTATCAGGTGATGCTTTGGGGAAAGAGTGAATAACTACATGGGTGTGAGCTCACAAAATACAGATTCTAAATTGGAAAGAACAACACATGGACATCTGTATAAAAGAATGTGTCTTCATAATGGAATAACGGAGAAACCCTAGGCTTAGTTGCTTGGCTCCCTTTTCCTTGGAAGGACAAAATATGATGATTCCCCTCTTACTTCATTTTGTTTAAAACATATAAGATTAAAATATCCAAGTTCCTTTTCTATATAATTAGCTAAATTTTCTGAGATACCTATTTGTTTACACATATACTATGAGAATGTTTATTTTTGTACTGAGAGCATTGAATAATGTAAAATCACCAAGGAAAGGAAAACTGAACTCTTGCTACAGAGAAAGAGATTCCTACACATTGCAAGGAGCTCATTTCAGCATGAAAAAATATTTATATTCTAGAAGCCACCTCCATCGCCTACACAATAAGCCCTAAAATATACTTCTGCGCTGTGCCCCCTAAACTCACTTATGGAATGTTCTGCTCCTCCACTAAACTACCCATTGCCTATATCTGAGGCAAAAAGCCCTGCGTCTCTACTTCTACATTTCGTACACCTTTGTCTTCATTTGTCCACAGCCGAAGTGACTGCATCCTTCAATTTTGCCCTGGGCACCCTGATTTCCTCACCCTAGTCCTGGCCCTGTTTAGTCAACTTGTCAAAAACTTGTTAGGCAAGTTGCTCTCCAACATATTCCATGAAGTGCAATGAACTCTAAATTCTACTAAGACTTAAAATTCAGGCTATGAGAAACACCACTCATCCAGGATGTATGATGCAACAAAATATATTCATTTGGACCAGTTCCCTATGTCAACCCTGCTTTATAGGTAGGGGTGGGGGGTAATTAGCCAACAAAACTATCTTACACTACAGTCTTTCCTCTAAGCTATTTTGTTATTATGCAAAAATCACTGTGGTTGGATTTTATAAGAATAGATTCGAACTGGAAAACTCAAAAAACAGAACTGATTGTATGATCAACATAAGAGCATACTACATTCTTTTTAACAAAAAGCAAAGCAATAATACCACTTCAGTTTTATTTTAGCTGTGTTTTTTGTTAAACACCATCACATCAAGGAAGGTGATTTATTACATAGCACACTTTCTCCATCTCTCCCTCCCTCTCTCTCTCTCAAACACACACACACACACACACACACACACAGAATATTCTCTAACTATAACAAGAAAAATAAATGTGAACTTGTCAATTGTTCATATGACGTTTCACTCGATGTGACTATATATATAGATCTATGTGCAAGATACTACATTAATATTAACATTAGGGATCAGAAAGTAATAGAGCCTGTGTTTCCTAACAAGGCACCATAGCCTTTGGGTATTTAAAATTTTTCAATGACAAAGTCAAAAACTGCGTGGATTTCATGAGAAATCCTCTGCGAATGTGAGTGTGCTTCACATTGTGCAGGTGGTATTATCTATCTGGCTGTAAAATACTGAGAAACTCCCTGTGTGACTGCCAGCAGAGGGCTGCTGTAGGTTCCTCCCATCAGACCATATACATACAAAAAGAGAGGAGAAGTCGTCCTTATTTCAGTATTTCCCACCTCTAAAACTGCTTTGTATTCTTTTTTTATTTTCTTCTCCTTTTTTTAAAGTTTTATTGATTTGTTTTGAGAGAGAAGCACACACGAGCGGCGGAGGGGCAGAGAGAGAGGGGGAGAGAGAATCCCAAGCAGGCTCCACACTGTCAGCACAGAGCCCGATGTGGGGCTCAATCCCATGAACTGTGAGATCATGACCTGAGCTGAAATGAAGACTCATGCGCTTAACCCACTTAGCCACCCACGTGCCCCTCTTTCTGGATTAGAGCCAGTGCCTAAACTCCAGCAGCAACTTGACTACATTCTTGCTATTCATTCCACTTCAACACCCACAACTGCGAATACCTCTGGTAATACATACTCGGAAGTCCTGGATTTTACTTTTTAAGTGAATATATTTTCTATGTTATTTTTACTGAGCCAGGTCATTTCCATAACAGAGGCTAACATAATATAATTTAATTTAGCCAGTAATATGCAATATAAGATATTGTACTAAAAACTGAAACAGAGAATAGCTTAGGGATAAGACGAGCAAAAAGTTAAGACTAAAAGATATGGTGGGATCTGCAAAAACACCTTCATAAAATGCAAATATCATGGAAATTCAATGGAAGAAATGGCCAAATTTGCTTGATGGGTTAAAGATTCTTTGGTGAAGAGCACATTAGAGGCAAGTCTACAAGCTGACAGGAGGAGATAGGAAAATGTTTTTTAGGGAGTTACTGGTATAAGTAAAAATTCACGTTGGAAAGTTTGGGGATGTTATGGCAGAGAGCTAATGTTAGACATAATGTATTGCAGAACACTGGAAAATCTGGCATAAGCTTTGAAATGTTATTCAGGATAACTCTACCTTGGACCTTTTATGCCAGTGTACAAAATCTCCACTATTTTCAGACAGCATTAGCAAGCAGGGGATATTCACAAAAAGGATATTATGAGGTGAGTGATGCCATCCTAGCAGCATGATAGGAAAATGATTCAGGCAACTGTTTATCAAGCAAGACCTGGGGGGAAGAAGAATTAATGGGAAGAAAGTTCAGTTAACAGGCTATTTAAAGTTCTTTAAACCTCTAAAATTCAGATTCCTCTTCTGTGAAAAATAACAGCCTTAGAGCATTGTTGTAAAGATTAAATAATACGTGGAAAGTAAAAGTGGGCACAGAAAAAATGCTAGCTCTTGCTATTATTATAAATTATATAGGCTTAGGAAAGTTTTATAAAACTGGAAGACATAGTTTCTTTAATAATTCTGGGATAATAACATTACCTGAGGGTTTTTAAAGACAATGAAATAACGTTTGGTAAAGAGCTTTGTAAGGAATGATGTTCTACACAAGTATAGCATGATGTTATAATTATTTGATTTATAATTTTTAATAATGGATGAGAGGAAGAAAAGGGTTGCTATAGAGAAAATGTTTCATTGAGCGGTAGCCACAAAGAAAGGGGAGAGATTTGGAGTAGGAAAGCAGAGTTTGAGATGGTGTTGTTTTATTACTGTTTAAATATGTAGCAGACAGGTATACAAAGATCTGGGGCCCAGAGAGAGCAGGATAATAGGGACTTACCACTTGGACATCATCTGAAGTTTTGGAAATGGATAGGTGTGACTGAGGATGGAGTACATCGAGAGAGTAATAAAAGCCAAAATTTTAAAGATTTTCTATATTTGCAGATGGAGTTATGTGAGGGGCCAGAGAAGTTCTCAGTGAGATGGAAAGATTGCTAAAGTTCAGTAACCCCTTCACACCCCTGTTCAACTACTACTATGCACATATAAACACAACCTCTGCATACTTTGCACACTGAACCTCATGGAGCAGACTTCACTAAGGAGTGCAGGAGACAAACATGCAAATTACCCATCTCTGATTTATGCATCCTAACAGAGGGGGTCAAAGGAAAGGCAAGTGCCTAATCTTCCACAAAAGCCCTGGGAAGATTCCAGAGAAAACAAGTAACAAATGCCTACATCTGCACTATTTACCCAGTAGGCCATTGGGAAGGGCATTTGGGGGAGGAGGAGCCCATACTGCTGGAGGGAGTCATATGAGCTCAGGCAGGAAAAGAGACAGCATGTGGCATTTGGAACAACATGTAGCTTGAAAAGTTTGTGGGATATCAGAAAAGGCAAGGAAAGGTTTTCAAAAAGGAGTAAGTAATAATAGTATCGGTTGAAAATGACCACCAGATTTATTGTTAAACACCAATAATACAAAATAACTGTTAAGGAAATGGTTAGTCAGTCATTGCATTTAATTCTTACGACAACTCTGTGAGATCACTAACATCCCCGTTTAAAAAATAAAAACACTGGGGTGCCTGGGTGGCTCAGTCAGTTGAGCATCGGACTTCAGCTCAGGTTATGATCCCTTGGTTCGTGAATTCCAGCCCCACATCTTGCTTAGCTACTTGCTTAGCACAGAGCCTGCTTCAGATCGTCTGTCCTTCTCTCTCTCTGCCCCTCCCCCACTTGTTCACACGCTGTCAAAAATAAACATTACAAAAATAAAAATAAAAAAATAAAAGATAAAAACACTGAGGTTCCAATAATTTAAATAAGTAGTCCAATACTGAGTATTGCCCACAATTAAGAGTGGCAGTTCAGTTCAATATCAGTTCTATCTCTGGAGTGCTTGGGCATTCCCAACCACTATCCCAGGAAAGAACAATGTCAAAACAGAAGCAAGAAAAGAAACTGTATTTGAAGAATGAGTAGGTAATCAGGAAGAGAAAAAAAACTGTCTTTCAAATTGAACCATACTAGCTGAATAAATGAAGTAAAGACAGAGACCACAAATCTGAGTTGTCACAAAAGAAAAAAAACAAAAGTAAGAATTAAAATTAAATGTATTCAACCCCTAGTATGTAAAATACTCAGAGCGTTCAGTAATATCCTATTTCCATGGCCAACAGTCCTACCAAAGAACTCCAAGAATCTTTAGAAAGGTGTGAGCTATCCCAAGACCCCACAATATTTCCTAGATACTGATCAACTCTGTGATGGAAATTTCAAAGAAAACCTTTCCAAGGAGGATTAGTACATTTGTTTCCTGAAAACACCAGCATCCAGGGGAATAGTTAGGATTCTCCGTAACATTGTCTCCATGGGCTACTGTGACACTAGCACTGCTTCTCTTCCTGGGCCATGAGAGGTATGTGACTCTTTCTTGTTTTTCATTATTAGTGCTTAGTTTATTTGTTTAATTTTTTTAATGTTTATTCATTTTTTTTTTACTTTTTTTTTTCAACGTTTATTTATTTTTGGGACAGAGAGAGACAGAGCATGAACGGGCGAGGGGCAGAGAGAGAGGGAGACACAGAATCGGAAACAGGCTCCAGGCTCTGAGCCATCAGCCCAGAGCCCGACGCGGGGCTCTAACTCATGGATCGCGAGATCGTGACCTGGCTGAAGTCGGACGCTTAACCGACTGCGCCACCCAGGCGCCCCGATGTTTATTCATTTTTTGAGAGAGAGACAGAGCAGGAGTGGAGGAGGGGCAGAGAGAGAGGGAGACAGAATCTGAAGCAAGCTCCAGGCTCTGAGCTGTCAGCACAGAGCCCAGAGAGAGCCTGGTGCAGGGTGAACCCACAAACTGTGAGATCATGACCTGAGCCGAAGTCGGATGCTCAACTGACAGGGCCACCCAGGGGTCCCAGTGTTTGGTTTATTTAAATCAGATACCAGCGTCCTATCATTTCTACAACATATGCAACATACTGATAAGCAGCATAGTGTCATTCTCAACCCCATTTTAAAACTTTTACAGGAAATATTTATTCAAATTATTATCCTACATGAAGCAGCCTTACAAATATAAATGTGTAAGACATATTACATATGTCTCTTTTCAAAAGAGCTAGGGGCGCCTGGGTGGCTCAGTCGGTTGAGTGTCTGACTTCGGCTCAGGTCATGATGGCTCGCGGTCTGTGAGTTCGAGCCCCGCATCAGGCTGTGTGCTAACAGCTCAGAGCCTGGAGTCTGCTTCGGATTCTGTGTCTCCCTCTCTCTCTGCCTCTCCCCCGCTCATGCTCTGTCTCTCTCTCTCTCTCTGTCAAAAATAAATAAACATTTAAAAAAATTTTAAAAAAGAGCTAGTATTTCTTATATTCACACATTTTTCCATCGATACAATGCTAACCAATGACAAGCACAGTGACCACAAGCATGTCATCTGCCCTGATTTCTGTGCAATTAAAAACATGCTGCCACCAATAGCAATAACTCTTCAGGGAGACTTGATAGAAGTCAACAAAGCATGTCAACACTGAAAACAACAGAAGGTAACATATGAATCGCTTTGGGGTATGTGCCTGAAAAGTTTATCCACACCTCCCCCCAAAAAGGCATAGAAATGCTTTCAAACTAGCAATTAACCTCCCACTGAAGTTGGCATTGAATTGAAGTCCCCTGATATATTCCTTTCCCTTAGACCCCAAAAGGAACCTATCCATGAAGAATGTTCATTTTCTGCTGGGTAAGACACTGTGCAACTGGAGAATTTCACAGTTCACCAGAAGGATGATATCACTTCACTTCTCTGGAAGAAGTCCAGACTTCATCATGAAGGTGCATCACATCGTTATACTGCAGAAAGTAGCATATGGCACGATGTCTCTCGGGAGCTAAAAACGGACTTTCTGCTAAAAGACTTAGTCGTGAAATAAACAGTGTATGTTTAATACGTGCAAAATCTATCAGTTCAGTGTATAAAAAAACCTACAGATTAAGAACAAATGAAGCAATATATAAGAATATATTTCTATATATATTTCTTAAGAATATATTTCTTAAAAACATGCTATAGTAGAAATGCATGTGAAACTTATCATGTGATAGATGCTATCACATTATTTAATTGGTAAAGGATATCAGAGTTAGGTGATATATAAGTGATCAGTACGACTGCCAAAATTCAGGAAATGAGTAATCAGATACTAGTTTTGAAGCCATTAGTTGCAACCATAAGCCAAGCTCCACTTTTTAAAAATTAAATATTTAATTTTTAAAACCAGACCCACCACACAAACTTACACTAATGGAGACAACAAATGCATCCTTAACTGAAACAGTTATTTATACAATACGATTTTCACGAGCTGTGTTAACTTCTCCAGACAGTCAAATATTATTAAGATCTTATGATCAGTTACAGATAGCTAACCATTTACTCCTAAGATTCACCAATTCAATTGTAAAGGGCACATTTCTGTTCTCATGTTTTCCTCAGGTCTCTGCTGCTGTAAATGTTGTCTTTTGTTCCACAGGGTACTGGAGCCGCAGCATGATTTGGTGACCACTAGCTGATGCTGCTCTCTATCAGAGGAAGAACTAATATGCTCAACAGCAGCAGGAAATGGGTAACAGTAGTCTTCCACAAAACCATCAATTTTCTGCTTTTCCCTTTAAAGATATTTATGATGGTGAAGTCTGAATTTTGTGGCATTCTCAAATATCAAGCAAAGAAATGCATGTATACAGCCCTTTATTTTCATGCTGAAAAATATGTAGCAATATAGTTCATTAAATCAGGTGGTGTTTCCACTTAAAGGCTATAGTGAAACGTGCTGATTTCCCAAGAAACCCGAACAATGTAATGTCATGTATTGGTACCATCACTTCATTTCATGTGATCTCCTATAGTATAATATGATTGGCTTGGGTATGAATGCTGCCTATCCCTTACACAGTTCTCTGTCTGGTTGCAGTTAAATATTTGAGCATTAATTTTCTGTACATGTGACTGATGGCATAATCCCCAAATCTGAATAAAAATACTTAGTAGAATAATATATATTGCACTTGGATTTCTTTAGACTTTGCATATCATGGGCTATCACATCATATACATTGCAAAACTTAACAACAAACAGATACCTAAATAAATGACTGCAAGTAAAAGATGATAGAATACAAATATAAGCAGTACATTCTTGCTTTATGGGAAATTCCTTAATATCTGACTTATTCCCACTAAGTAAGTTAGTAGCATTTTATTTTAGATTCCTTCGGAAAGTTCTTCACTTCCCATATACAGAGATACCTGCTAGGCATCTCTTGAAATCTAAAAACCTATCTCTCAGATTGCTTTCTAGAAGTTCCCTGTGTCACTGATAAGAAAAGAGATATATAAGAAAATTAGAAACACATTCCATGATGTTTCCTCACACTAAATACAAAAATTACTCACAGAAATACACACACACATATTTTATGTGTGTATCCAGAACACTAACCCAAGTATCCAAGCAATTAATCTTGAGTTTCAACAGATTTGTTTTTCTCCCGTATAATAGAGAAAAACTTCCAGATAACACAATATTCTGGCATAGATATTCAAATTCCACTTGAAACCTACATGTCCTCCATGATGGCATTTTAACGAGCCAGAAAAAAATTAAACCAAAGAAAATTTGCTCTTGTCTGTTGTCAGAATAACAGCTTTTCCGTGTATTTTTTTCAAATCATGCAAGGGCCTGCTGTCCTGTGACAATACTTCTAATCTACAGTAGCATGATACACACACACACACACACACACACAAACTCATACACACACAGTTTATTAGCTAATTGTGGACTCCAGTTTAATTTATAGGTGCACAACTGGCCAAAGATTTAGTACTTCTGGTGGCTTTTCTTCACCCTTTGTTATGGTGCTATTTGATTGTATTTATGAATGTGACCTTATATCTTACAGTAGCAGGAGGAAGTAAGATAAATTCGACTCTAAAACACATACACAATAGCAGACAGTACTGTTTAAAGATTAATAAGTGATCTCACTATAGCACTTCAACTGCCTATAGCCTAAAAATATCTTTCCTGTGGTACTTCCCAGGCAGTCCCTGAGGGACCAATAAACTGAGAGCACTAGACAGATCTGAACTTATCTATCACAGCTCTGATTGTGCTCTGTGCACTATATGTTTCTTCTTAAAAGCATCTAATTCACTGCCTGTTCAGAGCATTCATTACTTGAAGCAAAGGACACCAGAAGTAAATACAACTTTTAAAAGACGTATTGTAAAGTGAATTCATTCTGTTTTCCCATTTTAACTATCAAAAACCCAAACCCATGTACTGCTCTAGAGATTTGATTTTCAGACCTCTTAATGTTTTGCCAGATATAAAAACTGTACATTTCTAACTATGCTTCCACCATTGATGCTCTGTCAGTCTGTACTGCACTGGATGTTCTGGTGTCTCATCTCAAGGTTTCCAAACCATCAAGTACCTGAGGGGCTTCAGTGTGGCTCCTGGGGTTACATATCCTCTCTGCAATGGGAATCCTAGAAATGAAGAAGCCAGTGCAAAGAGTTTAGAATTCTGCCTATCTGCTTTGCCCTAATACTAGAGACTTTGTAATGAGAAGCACTCTCACAGTGTTTGACCCTCCTATCTAACCTCTGATCTCATGATTCCTCCTTGAAGAGCATCGGTGAGGCCTCTTAGGCGAGAAAATGGACGCAGAATCCATCTTGTTATTACTTGACGTTAGCATGAATAATTTACACTACGCAACCGAGTATTTGACAATTGTTTAACTAGCTAAAATTTATAATAGCACTGACTTGAATATATTTTCTCTTGCAAAACTAAATATCAGACATAATAATAAACACCATGAGACACAAACATGAGAAAACATGAGAAAGTGTCTCTAGGTACTTAATTCTTATTTATGCGGAGAAGTTGAAAAACATAGTCAGTATTCATTACCTTTAGCGTGAAGAAAAGGCATGTAAAAAGACTTGATCAAAAGAGACAGTGAAAAATTAGAGACGAACCAGATAATATAAAACCAAACAATTTCCTTTGGAGGCTAAATGTTCTAATTTGTCTCTACTGATGCATTAACTGTGTAGTTTCCACACCACTTCTTTTGTGTGCATGTAGACCATCTATACAAGTACAGACAAGAAAATGGCAAAGTTCTCTTATAAAAACTCGACTGAACTGCTTTTCTAGCTAATGTGGTTATTTTGAATTGTTTACATTGTCTTCCACAATAAAAGTAGTGAGATAATTCATTATCTAATATTCTAAAATAATTATGTTTGGCTGTGGTGAGTAACTTATCTTTTTTGTTCTATTTTATATAAAGCTATTTTTGAGACTTCCAGCATTCTTTAGATCAAACAGGATTTTCTATCAAATAATTTTCATTTACTGTTTCCAAGATAACAGAGTATCAGAGAGAGTGTAACAAATAGCTTCCTAATAGCTATTGTTATAGAGATTATAATTTACCTCTAGAATTGCCTATTTGCAGCAATTACAAGAGACGCACGGTGAAGATGTTGTTAAATGATGGCATTACCTATCAATCAAAATCAGCCACGTTATGAATAGACATACTTTAATGAACGGACTTGGTGCAGAAATGGTGGATTTGCTTTAACAAATACTTGGAAAAGTATTTTTGTCACTTTTGAGCTCTAGACAAGAAAAAGTCATTCAATTTTCAGTTTAATTTTTTGACCTCACGGTAGGGATAAAAATAAAATGAGAGAAAAATAATTTTGAATTTGATAGCCCTGGAATGAACTTGGGGAATTAGCACTTTCAGCCGTGTGAAAACACTGAGGCTTCTGAAGTACAATGTGCACGCAGTGCTGCACTAATGAAGATATATAAGCTGTGCCAAGCAGCAGGAATCCTATTAGGACTCCTATGAGAAGGCAAGACATCTCAGTAGCCAATAACTCCCTATTGAGTCTTTCAGAGATGACCAAGCCTATTTCTTGACATGGCTTATCTGGGGAATAACAGATCCTTGCAGCCTATGTTGTGAGAAATATCAGACAGCCTGACAAGATTCATTAAATGTAGGGTCGACTGCCCATGTTTTCTAATTTCGTAATTCACATGAAAATGAATGACACATTCCAATTTTTTTCTCTGAATATGTCAGAGGTTTGTGAAAGTTCTAGACACAAACACCATAGCAACAATAATGATACTGTGCTGAAAGAATTTAATTGAAGATATTTGGTCATTAAAACACTGAGAACCACATATGAATTACCACATAATATATCCTTTCAAAATGTATGTCAATGAAAAACCTGTGGAACTCTATAGAGGAACTTTATGTAAGTGACCATATCATCCATTTTCACTTTGATTACTAGGAAGTACAGAACCCAAATTGAAGATGAAACATAGAAACCATCATGGCACATAGGTTTTCTGTTTATGTCCTTCCCGTTGTTGTACTGATCTAACAAACACTTATTTTTCCTGGTTATGATTCTCTCTTTTTATTTATATTTCATCATTATGTAATAAAACATTATTTTCACTAATCAATTTTTAGGACTTAATTTGGAGAATAGATAAAGAGACATTATAGCAGACTAAAACATCCAAAAGATTGTCAAGCATAATAAGTAACTAATGGATACTGTGCTGTACAACAGGGGCCAAGAGACTGAATTTTAAAAGAGCATCTGTTAGGTATATATGAGCAAGAATTTTCTCATCATTCTCCTAGTCCCAAATGTAATAGGTTTCCCTTAAAAGCTGTGGAATCTTCAATGCTGCACATGTTTAAATAGTGGCTAAATAACCATCCATCTGGCATGTTGACAAAAGTTCTTAGATTGGAAGAAAGGTTAAACTAGAAGCCCTCAAAAATCTCTTCCACTCTATAATTCCATAATTAAATATGCTATACTTAATGAGCCATTTGTTACCTCCACAGGGTGAGTAACTTATGGCACGTGTCTCCATGCTATCTCCCTGCCAGGTCTAGAAACTAAATTAAATTAATCTATCACCACCTGAAATTAGAACTGGGAAAAAGATATGTTATAATGACTTAAAGAGTCTGGAGTCTGAATATTCACTTAAGAACATCAGCTTTATTGTGGGCAAAATTTCATAGCCTATCTATATCACATCATTATCTCAAATATAAAAAAATAAAAAGAAACACTGATGTTTTTCAAATTAAAATCTGAAAGGAATTAGATAAAATGCATTTTAATGTTCTAAATATTCAAAAGTATATTATATAATTGGCCACATCACAGACACATTTTTAAAGTGCTTCCCATAAAATAAAACATTTTAAAGATTGCCATCATGAGAAAGGTATAAATATTTGTTTTGGAGGGTTGAAAGTCCACTGTAAGCCAGTAAACTAAATTAAAATAGCATATTTAATCCTACTCATATCTCTCATTATATTTATGCAATATTAGAAAGGTAAACAAATCCTGAAGTCACTAAATTATTCACTGAGGTGAGACATCTTAAATGAATGAACTGCCACTTTGCATCTAAATATTTTAAGTGGACAAACAGCTTTATAAGTAGATGGAATTTTTTTTGCTTCCTTTCACATTTGATAGTCTCAGAAAGGTGTTATTGCTTTGACATTTTTGTTAGGGATAATTTGAAAAAGTAAATATTTCTTACAGGACTGTAATAAATATTAATATAACCAGAGTATGTGTGTATATGTGTGATTACATTGTTTTCAAACCATTAAAAATTCTAGGATTAAACAAGTACGAAAGTTTTAAATCCTGATGAATACGTGATTTTAATCAAACTTGAAGCACAAATGAATCAAGAACGACTGGGGATAAGTGACTGAAAAAAAGTCAATACAAAAGATCAAATTGAAACATGCAAATTGAAACATGTGACTATGCCATTATAGGATAAGAGTGTCTGATAATTATTTTTAAATTTCACAACTGATGGTATGTGTTTCTTGGGGAAGTATCTGTTTCTTGGCTTGCACCCAAGCCCTAGAGGAGTCTAAAGGACACTGGTTGCTATCTAAGTTTTTAGGTGGCATGAATTCCAACATCCCTCATCTTTTAAGGTCAACAGTCTTTTGCCTTAATCACTTAATCAAGACAAAAATAATGGCAATGTAGAAATGCAAACAGTGTATCCCTGGTACTGCCTAAGAATGGTCATGTTACCTAAACTCATGGCAAACACTGTATGTCAGTACTTGGAATTATGGACCCCTTCTTCAAATTTGGCGACTAAGCACAAGAGAGACTAGCTCTGAGTATAAATTGGGGGTCTCAGACCATGGCTAAAGTGTCCTACAGTTCAGAGAAGTAGATTGGGACCAAATAGTAATGGTATTTGTAAGATGGCAAGACAATAGAGGTTTATAAACAGATAAACCTCAATTATCATTGGAAAATTTTCATCTTAATGACAAAACATTTTAGAGAAAACATTTAGAAAAATGTAGCAGACACTCATATCAGATTTAGCAAATGTTAACATCTCTCCATGTTTGTTTCAAATCTCCATATTTTTTAGAGCAAAATTTTAAGGTCTATACAAAAGCCACCACTCATCCCATTTCTAGTGCTATTTTACCATGAGACAAGCTCTACCTCAAGTTGTTCTTTCATTCAAATCACTACAGACATGCATGTATCTATAATCAATATATAGTATATTTATTTTAATCATGACTCTGTTATACAATTCTTATCATTCTAACTTCCTTTTCCAATGAACATTATTATTTTAAGGTTTCCATGAAACTTGTACATCTATTTTATTTTAAGCCATTCATAGTATTCAATTATATGACTAAACCACAGCTTATCTCTCCATTGTCCTATTACCTATATATTGTTTGTAATTCTTTTACTTGGTAAAGTGCTGCAATATTCTAAGTCTTCATGTGAACATAAACCAGAATTCATGTGTGAGTATGTGTATAGATAGAGATAAAAAGAGACAGAGAAAGAGAAACAGAAAGGGAATTCATACAGAGAGAAAGATTTCTACAATGAAATAAAGTACTATCTGTCGTTTTTGCAATTTCAAATTGCTCTCCAAAATAGTTATTCTAATTTAAATCCTTACCAGTTCTCTGAGTGTCTTATTTTCTAATCTTATCAACACTTAGTTTTAGCAAATTAACAACTTCACCAACTTAATAGGTAAAATGATATTATCATTGCTATTTTAATTTGTAAGTGATCAGTAGTAAAATTAGCTGTATTTTCATAACATACGAGACTTCCAGGTTTTTCTTCTGTGGTTTGTGAGTTTGTGGTCTCTGCCCAGTCTCATGAGATTTCCATAAGGTTCTCCTCTGTGATTTAATCATTATATTTTGTCCAAATCTGCAGTTTGTCTTTGTTTTTTGAACCTAGGTGTATAGAGATTTTTAATGTTAATGAACTCAATTACTCATCGAAATATTTCCTATTGCATTTTGTGCTTTTGTGTCTTATTTAAAGAATTCTCCTTTACCTTGACAGAAAGCAGATATAGTATGATTATTCTTTGATAATTTTCACTAATAATTTTAAAGTTTAGCTTTTTAAATTTAGGGTTTTAAATATGTAGTATATGGTAGGGATCTAATTGTATTTTTGCCATTCTGTCTCCACTTCATTCCTTATTAATTCCCAATTATTTGTATTTTTGCCATTCCAAGTGCCATATATTATGTTCATTATTCTTTAATTTTTAAAATATTTTTATGTTTATTTATTTTTTGAGAGAAAGAGAGAGAGAGAGTGCAAGCAGGAGTGGGGCAGAGAGAGGGGGAGACAGAGACTCCAAATCAGGCTCCAGGCTCCAAGCTGTCAGCACAGACCCTGACACGGGACTCGAACTCACGAACAATGAGATCGCGACCCGAGTCGAAGTCGGATGCCTAACCAACGACCCAACAAGGCAACCCTGTTCATTATTCTATGCCATTGCCTTACTTGACTGTCCTGCACTATGAAGCTCATGATGTCTATTAAGGCTAGTACACATATCCTTGCTGCGTCTCCTTCAAAACAGTCTTCATGCTTAGTTTGTAGATACTCAGTTATAAATGTTTTCTGCTTGACCTCATGACTTATCCTTCAACAATAAATTGTTCAGATTTTTAAATGTCTTATGCTATTTTTGTTATTTTTTTTTGTTTTTTGTTGTTATTGATTTTTTATTTCATTCCATTGTGGTTTGAGAATATGTTTTCTATGCTCTAAATTCTTTAATATATTTGAGACTTTTTGTGACTGTTACTTAGTCAATTTTATAATTATGTCATGTGTGCCTAAAAATAATTTTACTCTATTTGCTATTTTGTCAGATTTGCTAATTATGTTCATGTGGTTCCTATTCTTTTAGTTTATTTGATATCTAAACTTCAGACATAGTTTATTTACATCTCCCAACATGATCTCAACTTTGTAAATTTCTCCTTCTAATTCAAACTGTAGGTATACCCACTGCTTATACGTGTCACACACACACACGAACACACACACACACACACACATAGCTATGTTTTCATGTCTTCAGATTTAGGCTTTTCATGTAGTTCTGGCCTCTTTTGTAATTGCATAATGACCTTTATTTTTAATAATTGCCTTTCTCTTTAATATCTATTTCTCCTGAAAGTAATATAATTATTATAGTTCTTTTCTTTTGATTAGTATTTTTGGGATGTATTTATTAGCTCTTTATTTCAATATTTCTACATCATTATGTTTTAGGTGAGCCTATTTGTAGTCCACATAACTGAACTTTTTTAACACATATGGTCATTTCTGTCTTTTAATAATCAAATTTAATTAATTTATATTTCTTGTGATATCTGATCTTATTCAGTATCTTTTATTTCTTATGATTTCTATTTTAATTTTTCCTTTGATCCTTCAATTTATTTTTAATAAAGTTTATTTATTTATTTTCAGAGAGTGAGCAAGCATAAGGAGGAGAGGGGCAGAGAGAGGAGAGAAAATTTTTGAATAAGTAACATTCAGAAAGAAAATAGGTCACTGATTTTGATCAATTGTATATTCAGCTTAAAATCAATAGAAGATATACTTACACTAAGACACCAATATTACACTCCTCTAGAAGGGAATATTTGCAAAAGTTTAATTTAGCAGAGGCTTTGAAGCCTCTTAAAACGAATTCTCTCTTTTTATAATAACTGATCATTTTGTTCACCCAACAAAAGTCAGAAAGAGAAGTTTGGCATACTTTACTATTGCAGACATCTCTTTTGTGGTTTTACTATGATCTGCTTGCAACATACCAACCTAGTGATCATTCAGTTTGGTTTATATGACTGGCTCTATAGGGTCACCTTATTCTCTCCATTCCGAGTGAACTCTTTTCAGCAGAGTACAAAATTACAAGTGCAAACATAACACTAAAGAGAGATATAGGCTATGGCAGTTGGACTTTAAGTGATGTTTAGAGCTAAAACAAATATCTTCAAATTAAGTATAATTTCAGCTATTATTGTGTGTGACTAGACACTCCTGAGAATCACTAGAAGTCAAGATAACATTGAGATCTGTTCAATAGTTATTTATTGAACACTTGTCATTTGCCGGTCAGTGTTTCAGGCACAACAATGGACAAAACTAACAAATTACCTCTCTTGTGGAGTCTACATTTTAGTGAAGTATGACAGACAAAAAGTGAATGAATGAATGAATGAATGAATGAAAAAATGAATTAATTGCACTACAGGAAGTAAAAAGGTACTATTCAGGAGATTTTAGCAGTGTAAGGAGATAAGAGTAATAGTGAACAAGGTGCTGTTTTATAGAAAGGAGGAAGGAAGTTTCTTCCTGATGGTGAGCCATTTGAACAAAGACCTGTAGAAGTCAGGGGTTGAATCACACATATTTTTTCCTTCCTTTCAGAGAAAGAAGTGATTGAATGCATCACAATTATAGGGAACAAGCATGTAGGTACAGAAGAGTGGAAGTTGAAAAGTTAGTATTGCAGTAATTGGAATGAGAAATGATGGTGAGTTAGGTTTTGGATATATTTTAAGGATAAAACCAATAGTTCATGCTGGTGCATGAAAGAAAGTGTAGTTATGTCTTGCTCTAGGGTTTTGGCCTGTGCAATTGAAAGAATGGAGCTGCTATTTTTAGAGTGAGGATGACTGAGTATGATTTCCTACTGAAAACAAGAATTGTTTCAGATACATTAAGTATGAGATGGCTAGAAGGATGCGAGTGCAATTTATGTGTTTGAAGTTTACAGAAGAGTTAGTACCGAGGACATAAATTTGGGAGTCATCAACATACAGATGACATATATGTGCACATTACTGATTGAGATCAGTTAGAAAATTCCTATTGTTAAAGAAATGATGTTCGAGGATTGAGGTTTTTGGCATCCTAATATTTAAAAGTCAGGACAATGAAGAGACATGAGAAAGGATACTTTAGTATCTCTTTTAAGAGAGTCTTCAGTGACATGGAAGGAGAAACAAGAGATCTCAAGGGAGAATTATGATAGTCGTTTTGGTCAAATGCTCCTAATAGGTCCAGTTACATGAGGTTTTAAAATTTATCAGTAAATTTGACAACATAGAAGCTATTGATGATCTTGAAACCAGAAGTTTTTGTGCATGGATAGACATGAAAACCTAGACGGATTCAGGAAAGTGGTGATACCAACCATAAACATTTTGGGGAATTTTACCATAAAGGTGAGAAGAGAAATGGGGAAGTAGCTAAAGGGGTATTTTCAATGTTTGTTAAAAGATTATAACATAATCTTTTTGTTGGGTGGCTCAGTTGGTTAAGTGCCTGACTCTTGATTTTGGCTCAGATCATGATCTCAGTTTGTGTCAGGCTCCACGCTCAGCGTGGAATCTACTTAAGATTCTCTCTCTCTTCCCCTCTGCCCCTCTTCCCCTCTGTCTCCTCTCTCTCTCTCTCTCTCTGTCACTCTCTCTCTCTCTTTTTATATATAAAAAAATATATTGTCACATAGTTATATAATAATGGGGATTTTCCAGGAGGAAGAGAATAACTGACATTGGAAAAGAAAGAAAGGACAAGAATAGGGACAAATGGAATTGAAAGTGCAGGGTGTGAGTTGTCAGATGAACTTGATTATGTATCTAAATGCTGGATAAACTTTTATTCTTGAAAAAAAAAAAGTTTTAGAAATTCCTCCAAACTCCTGAAAGAAAAAAATAGTAGTATAGGAACCTAATAACAGAATGGTTTACACTCAAAATATTTTACCTTCCTTCTATTTATGGAAATATTGCCAGACTCTTTTTCAATGTACTGTACACTCTTGTCCTCTGGTTTGTCTAATCTAAACATGTTTCTGTTAATGGCTATCATAACCCCCAACAGAGAATTGAATGACATTTTTCAAGCCTCAGTACCAGATTAACATGCCAGAAATTATGCTGATACCTACAAAATGTTACTTTATTTTTTTCCCTGAGCTGTGCAGATAATTTAGCTTAAGGCAATCAAAGCATGTTCCTCTACAAGGTTGATTTTTCTGAAAACAGACATTTATAGTATAAAGCTGCATTTGTGTGTGAGTCATTAGCACAATGTTTACAAATTTACTCTTTTTTTCCTATATGGCTTCTGTATAACTACGTCATGGTTTATATTGTATTTCTAAACATTCTCCTATGTTAATTCATCTTCAGCTATGGGAATAAATGAAGCATGAATTCAATCATCGACCAGTCAGACCTTTTTGGTGTTTAATATTAAATGCCTAAATATATATCATGCATCCCTCTATTCTAATCCACGTGTACTTAATGATGCAAGATCTAGGGTAACTTCTTTTTTTACCCAACTGGAAATTAGCTGGTGAATTTAAACAATGATTGATGAATTTAGGCATCTAAAAGAGCTAGGATCAACACCAGGGAGTAGTATTTTTTTCTGTACCACATCACTCATGCCACTACCGTAAGCAAGCAACATTAATCTTAATAGTCAATTGTTCACCCTTTTGACCCCTGCCCTCAAAATGTTCCACCTAAAATATCCAGAATTGAGTTTTTGTTAGAGAATATTGGAGGAAATAAAAGTGGGGCTCTCAGTATAAATAAAAATGCTTTTAAAGTTTGAATATTTACTCCACAAAGAAGCTATTTTCATATATGGTGTGAGGAAGGGATCAAACATTCATGTTTTTTGATCTGGAGATCTAAAAGAAATAATAAGTGTACCCCATGCACATAATATACAATTAAGGAACACTGTATTTATCACTGCAATGAGCATTTCAACTTGAAAAATGGAAGAGTAGAAAATATGCCCAATAGCCACTTGTAACATTCTGAAATCTCTCTCAGAAGACATTAAAGGACTTCCTACTTTACATGAAAAACATTTCTTAATTAGCTCATAATTCTGTTCCTTGGGAGGAAGTTTCCATCCATTGTTTTATTTCATCTTCACTTCTCTCCTCTGAGGGATTAGTAAAATTTTGGTTTGTGAACATAATTTGTTCTGTAAATGCCTGTATATCAAAGCACTTGTATATCAAAGCAAATTTCAAGAACCATTGGCTCAGGTGTGATCATGTAACATTCAGCACCATGTAATACTCATATTGCAAGACATCACTCATATATCAAGTTAAAATTTATTACAAATGTTTGCTCATCTTCTGCAACACTCACAGACCAAGTTATTCACAATCCAAGGTTTCACTGTGTTTCAATTATATTATTCTACTTAGACACATATATTGGGCATTAGGGGGGAAAATGTCATCTTTGTAGGCTCAATAGGCTTCATAGCCTACTTAGAGAATGCTAGGGATCTAATCATTATTTTAAGCTTTGAAGAAATAATTTTAAAGTTTCTTAAACTATGTCATGTTTTTTTTTTGACAGTACAATCCTCTTAAAAGCTTCAAAGTCTTCTTATTTAGGGAATCTAATCTATCACATGTGCCAGTTACAGGCATACCTCATTTGATCGCAGTTCTATTTCCTGCACTTCACAGATATTTCATGTTTTATAAGTTGAAATTTTGTGGTAACTCTATATCAAGTAAGTGTATTGGCATCATTTTTCTAATAACATTTGCTCACTTTCTGTCTCTGTGTCACATTTTGTTAATTCTCACAATATTTTAAACCCTTCATTATTACTACATCTTTTATGTGATCTACGATCAGTGCTCGCTGATGTTGTAATTGTGATTGTTTGGGGGCATCATGAACTGAACCCATATAACACAGCAAAATTTATGATAAATGTTATGTGTGTTCTGACTGCTCCACCAAACAGGTGTTCCCCTGTTTTTCCCATTGTCCTTCAGACACCCTATTCCCTGAGATACAATATTAAAGTAAGACCAGTTAATAACCCTACAATGGCCTCTAAGTGTTTAAGTGAAAGGAAGACCCATATTTCTCTTACTTTAAATCAAAATCTATAAATAATTAAGCTTAGTGAAGAAGATATGCCAAAGCCAAGATAGGTCAAAAGCTAGGCCTCTTGTGCCAAACACAGTCCAGGTGTGAATACTAAAGGAAAGTTCTTGAAGGAAATTAAAAGTGATACTCCATTGTAAACTCCTAGAAACATATAAACTACCAAAACTGAAACAGGAAAAAATAGAAAACTTGAACAAACCATTATCCAGAAAGGAAATTGAATCAGTAATCAAAAAGCTCCCAACAAGCAAAAGTCCAGATGGTTTCCAAGGGGAATTCTACCAAACATTTAAATAAGAGTTAATACCTATTCTTCTCAAACTATTCCAAAACATGAAGAGGCAGGAAAGCTTTCAAATCCTTTCTATGAGGCCAGCATTACCCTGATACCAAAACCAGATAAAGACTCCATTAAAAAAAAAAGAACTACACACCAATAACCCTCATGAACACAACTTATAAATTCTCAATTTTTTCAAACAGAAAAAATTCAGCAAACTGAATCCAACAATACATTTACAAAATTCTTTACCATGATCAAGTGGGATTTATTTCTAGGTTTCCAGGGTGGCTCAATATTCACAAATCAATCAACATAATACATCACACTAATTAAAGAAAGGATAAGAACCATATGATCATTTCAATAGATGCAGAAAAAGGATTTGACAAAGTATAACATCTATTCATGATAAAAACCCTCAAAAAAGTAGGTTTAGAGGGAATATACCTCAACATAGTAAAGGCTATATATGAAAACATCATATTAACAGCTAACATCATACTCAATGGGGAATGATTGAGAGCTTTTCCTCTATGGTCAGAAACAAGATGGAGATGTCCAAATCTCACCACTGTTATTTAACACAGTACTGGAACTCCTAGCCACAGCAATCAAACACACACACACACACACACACACACACACACACAGAAATAAAAGTCATCCAAATTGGCAAGGAAGAAGCCAAACTTTCACTATTTGCATATGACATGATACACTATATAGAAAACCTGAAAGACCCCACCAAAAAACTACTAGAAGTCAGTAAAGTTATAGGATGCAAAACCAACATACAGAAATCTGCTGCATTTATATACACTAATAGTGAAGCAGCAGAAAGAGAAATTAAGGAATCAGTCTCATCTACAACTGCACTGAAAACAATAAGATACCTAGGAATAAACCTAACCAAAGAGGTGAAAGATCTGTACACTGAAAACTATAAAAAAACACTGATGAAACAAATTGAAGATAGAACAAAGAAATGGAAAGACAATCCATCCATGGATTAGAAGAAAAATATTATTAAAATGTCTATACTTCCAAAATAATTTACACATTTAATGCAATACTTATCCAAATACCAACAGCATTTTTCACAGAGCGAGAACAAACAATGCTAAAATCTGTATGGAATGACAAAGTAACCTCAAAAAAGAAAAATAAAGCTGGAGGCATCACAATTCCTGACTTCAAGTTATACTACAGAGATGTAGTGATCAAAACAGTATGATACTGGCACAAAAGTAGACATATAGATCATTAAGCAGAAAACCCAGAAATGAATCCACAACTTTATGGTCAATTAATATTTGACAAAGCAGCAAAGAGTATCCAATGGGAAAAGGACAATCTCTTCAAATGGTGTTGGGAACCAACTGCACAGCAATGTGCAAAAGAATGAAACTGGATCACTTTCTTATACCATACACAAAAATAAATTCAAAATAGATGAAAGACCTAAATGTGAGACAAGAAATGATCAAAATCCTAGAAGAGAACAGGGTCAATAATGTCTTTGACATAGACATAGCAACTTCTCACTGGATCTATCATCTGGAACAAGGGAAAGAAAAAGTAAACATGAATATTGGAATTTCACCAAGATAAAAAGCTTCTGCACACTGAAGGAAGTAATCAACAAAACTAAAAAGCAACCTACAGAATAGGAGAGGATATTTGCAAATGACATTACTGATAAAGGGTTAGTGTCTTAAATATATAAAGAACTTATAAAAGTCAACACCCAAAAAAACGAATAATCCAATTAAATAATGGGTAGAAGAGTTGATAGTTTTCCAAAGAACATATATAGAATGGCAACAGACACATGAAAAGATGCTCAACCTAAATGATTACCATGGAAATACAAATCAAAACTACAATGAGATATCACCTCACACCTGTCAGAATGCCTAAAATCAACACCAGAAACAACAGGTTCTGTGAGGATCTGGAGAAAGGATAACTTCTTGCACTGTTGGTGTGAATGAAAATTGGTGTAGCCACTCTGAAAACAATATGGATGTTCCTCAAAAATTAAGAATAGAACTACCCTGGGATCCAACATTTTCACTCCTAGATTTTTACTCAAAGAATAACAAAAAAACTAATTCAAAGGGGTTCATGTACTCTGATGTTTATAGCAGCATTATCTCCAATAGCCAAAATATGGAAATAATTTCCATCAACTAATGAATGGATAAAAAAAAGAGGTAATACACACACACACACACACACACACACACACTGGAATATTACTCAGCCATAAAAAGAATGAAATTTTACCATTTGCAACGTGGATGGAGGCAGAGAATATTGTGCTAACCAAAATAAGTCAGTCAGAGAAAGACAAATACCGTATTATTTCACTCATATGTAGAAGTTAAGACACAAAACAAACAAGCAAAAGGAAAAAGAGAGACAGAGAGAGGCAAACCAAGAAACAGAATCTTAACTATACAGAACCAACTGGTTGTTAACATAAGGGAGGTAGGGGGAAGGGTTAAATAAGTGATGGAGATTAAGGACTAGAACCAAATGTTATGAGGAAGTGTGGAACTGAATTGTACAACTGAATTGTACCACTGAATTGTACAACTGAAACTAATAATACTCTATATGTTAACTAATTGGAATTTAAATAAAAACTTTAAAAAAAGTGATACTTCACTGAAGATAAATTGTAAGAAAGCAAAACAGCCTTACTGATGATATGGAGAAATTTGTAGTGGTCTGGACAGAAAGTCAAACCAGCCACAACATTCCGTTAGTCCAAAACCTGATCCAGAACAAGTCCCCAAGTTTCAGTTTTGTGAAGGCTGAGAAAGGAGAGGAAACTGCAGAAGTAAAATTTGAAGCTAAATTTAAGGAAAGTCATCACCATAACCTAAAAATGCAAGGTGAAGAAGCAAGTGTTGATATAGAAGCTGCAGCAAGTTGTCCAGAAGATCTAGCTAAGAAAATTAATGAAGATGGCAACTCTAAACAACAGATTTTCAATGTAGATGAAATAGATTTCTACTGGAAGAAGATGCCATCTAGGACTTTTATAAAGAGGAAAAGATAATTCCTGGTTTCAAAGCTTGAAAGACAAGCTGTCTCTCTTGTCTGGGGCTAATGCAGCTGCTGACTTTAAGTTGAAGTCAATGCTTATTTACCATTCAAAAATCCTAGGGCCCATAAGAATTATGTTAAATCTATTCTGCTTGTGTTCTGTAAATGGAACACCAAAGCCCAGATGACAGCACATCTGTTTACAACATGGTTTACTAAATATTTGAAGCTCACTGTCGAGAGCTACTGCAAAAAAAAAAAAAAATGATACTTTCCAAAATATTCCTACTCATTGACAATGCCCCTGGTCACCCAAGAGCTTTGATGGAAATGTACAATGAGATTAATGTTGTTTTCATGCCTGCTAACACAACATCCATTTTGCAGTCTGTGGATCAAGGAGTTATTTTTACTTTCAAGTCTTATTATTTAAGAAATACATTTTGTAAGGCTATATATAGCTGCCATAGTAAGTGATTCTTCTGATGGATCTGGGAAAAGAAACCTGAAAACCTTGTGGAAAAGTTCACAATTCTAGATATAGTTAAGAACATTTATTATTCATGGGAAGAGGTCAAAGTATCAACCTTAACAGGAGTTTGAGAGAAGTTCACCCCAGCCCTCACAGATGACTTTGAGGGGTTCAAGACTTCAGTGGAGGAAGTCACTGCAGATGGAAATAACAAGATACCTAGAATTAGAAGTGGATCCTGAAAATGTAACTGAATTGGTGTAATCTAATGATTAAACTTGAATGAATAAGGTGTCATTTCTTACGGATGAGCAAAGAAAGTGGTTTCTTGAGATGGGATCTACTCCTGGTGAAAATGTTATGAAGACTGTGGATTCAGAATATGACATAAACTTAGTTGATAAAGCAGCACCAGGGTTTGAGAAGACTGACCGAAATTTTGGAAAAAGTTCTAGTGTGGGTAAAATGCTATAAAACAACATCACATGCTACAGAAAAATCACTCATAAAGAGTCAATTGATACAGCAAAGTTCATCATCTTATTTTAAGGCATTGCCCGAGCCATCCCAGCCTTCAGCAACCACTGCCCTGTTCAGTCAGCAGCCACTGACTCTGAGACAAGGCCCTCCACCAGCAGAAAGATTAGGGCGCACCGAAATCTCAGATGATGGTTGTCGTTTTTTTAGCAATAAAGTATTTTTAATGAAAGTAAGTAAATTATTTTTTAACATAATGCTATTGCACACTTAATAGACTACAATATAATGTAAACATTATTTTTACATGCAATGGAAATTCAAAAAAAATTTTTGACTCCCTTTATTGTGATATTTATTTTATTGCAGTGGTCTGGAGCCAAACTGGCAATATCTCTGAGGTGTTCCTGTAGTACACACAATCTTTTCTAGACTTCTTAGATGTTTCTAACACCTCTTTGCTTTCTCATCCCCTTTGACTCTTTTTATTTCTCAAATTGAACATAGTTCTCTGAAATCTATCGGACCTTAGTGAAAGAATCATACATTTAGTCTATTTTCCTTAAGCTATTTTTTTCTAATTAAAAAGATTGATTAAAATTACCCTCCTAGTTGGGCCTTTACACTGAGATATCTTAGTTGATTTAGAGATTCTAACAAAATGGATGTATCAGCCATTCTTCTTGATTTAAGTACTGCCTTGTGGCTGAGATTTTCTCTTTCATGGTCAAAGAATTTCCTCATTTTATCTTTTACTATTTGGGTTTAAGAAGCAGTTACCTTTCGACCTCTACAAGTGCCCACATTTCAGATATCTCTTTTTTTCTCTTTTATACCAACATCTGAGACAATGACAGCAAATTCTGGGTTTATTTCTTCTCTGTAATTCCTTGTTAAATGCAGTCAACAATGATAGGAACAAATATGCTCTTTTTCAATATATTTTTTCAGAGTTAAATGCTCATCCAGTACATTGTCTCCCTTCCAACTTACTTCAAGACTGCAGTTTTACACCTACCTCTCCACTGAAAACTACAGAATGTCATCATGCTAGCTGCTAGTAACAAAAATCTACAACCACCAAAAGCGAGTACTAACATAATGAGAACCTGTGGTATCCGTTACTGTACTGCCTGTAGGTATTTTTTATGGAATTAAAAAACAAAACAAAACAAACAACAACAACAACAAACATGACAAGGGAGGTTATGCTAAAGTAACAAATAATCCTGAAATGTCCATGGTTTAAACAAAGGTTTGTTTTTACTCATGTTACATGCTTACTGTTGTTCATTAGGAGAACTTACTCTATCAGGGACCATAGCTGATGGAAATTCTATATTCTCAGATGCCTTAAGCAGTCTCAAAGAATGAGAAGGGATCTAGTGAATCACACATTGTTCTAAAAGGCTTGAGCCAGGAAGTAATCCATATCACCTCCTCTCACATTTTATTGATCAAAGCAAATATACTCAACTTAAAGGGAATGTAATCCATGCCCAGTACACAGCACTAATCATTTCTACACCCATGTATTGGCTTTCTGCATGTCCTGACTGCAAATTACTAGATTATATTTTACAGTAAAATATTACTTTATGCCCAATATCATTACCATGTTTTGTGTAACATAACGAGAATCTAATGAGAGGCTTGGCAATTTAGATTCTGCACCATTTGAGATATACCACTTTAGAACAAAAATATTAGGAATCATTATTATCATTAATAAAAGTTACCATTTGTAAGGGAAAAAAAATCTTTTCCTCCTACAACATATGTCTCACGGACAAAAAAGGATTTGCACTACATGCTCAAAGAAAAGTGTTCAGTCTCTTTCGGCTCACGCTCTCTATTCACAGAAGGAAATGTGGCTGCAACTTGCAAGATCCTACCTCCATTGTGTAATTTAACTAGGTTAATATATTGAAGGTCATTGCTCAACTATTCTTTTTGTTTTCTCTATGAAGTGCCTACTGGCAAGTAGTACATGTTCCCTCTGCCTTTTCCTGTATATTAACTTCTTCCTTTGTATTAACTTCCTTCCCTGACTGTAAAGGAAGCCAAATATTCTGCTAGTGACAGAATGAGTGCATAAATTCAACTTACACAGAAAAGTGTACAAAGCTGGATTTTGGCCTCTAGTTCAAACTACATTATCCAATCTAGACATACCTTAATTCCTGCCTGTCTCCTGCTCATATTTTCTATTGACTCAGCACTCATAAGAGGTATGATTATTGTTGAGAGTGCTGCTATGAACATTGGGGTACAAGTGCCCCTATGCATCAGTACTCCTGTATCCCTTGGATAAATTCCTATGAAATATGGCCTTTTGTAGCAACGTGGATGGAACTGGAGAGTGTAATGCTAAGTGAAATAAGCCATACAGAGAAAGACAGATACCATATGGTTTCACTCTTATGTGGATCCTGAGAGACTTAACGGGAACCCATGGGGAAGGGGAAGGAAAAAAAAAAAAAAAAGAGGTTAGAGTGGGAGAGAGCCAAAGCATAAGAGACTCTTAAAAACTGAGAACAAACTGAGGGTTGATGGGGGGTGGGAGGGAGGGGAGGGTGGGTGATGGGTATTGAAGAGGGCACCTTTTGGGATGAGCACTGGGTGTTGTATGGAAACCAATTTGTCAATAAATTTCATATATAAAAAAATAAATAAATAAAGGACCCAACTATATTTTCACAAAAAAAAAAAAAAGAGGTATGATTATTTAGTCTGACTCAAAATGTCTAAAACATGGCAAAGAAATTACAGAGTGATAAAGCAGAAAATTAGGGGACCAAGCAACACATAGAAAGAATAAAATACTTTTGTGATGTAATGGTAGGTTTCTGCAGCCTGGAATCTGGTTTCAATAGGTACATGCTTTAGGAATAGGGACTATTACCTGGTGGTAAATCAAGCATGGATGGGACTATACTCCTGACACAACCTGGCCTTTTCTCACATTGACGATGAGGCTGAGACAGGTAGTCATTTAATTTCAATTAAGGCTCACATCAAAATTGGCAAGCTTCTGTATATAGGGTTTTAAGGTATTACTGAACAAAATTACTACATTCTGTTTTCAACCAGGGCTGTAGTCCCAAAGCTGAAATTGCAATGGGCATATCAATTCCTTGCAGAGCAGAGTTCCAGTGCACAAACCTCTGTGTCAGTTATCAACTGTCATCACATTTCTGTGTTAACAAACTACTCAAAAGTCATTGGCTGAAACAGGAACTATTTAGGTTTAATAGATATGTATAGAATTTTAGGAGGTCAGCTGGGAGGTCACTCTATTCTCAGTCATAGGTCTATAGCAGGTATGAATCAGGCAGACTCTGTACTGATTTTGACTAGGTTCTCCCACATGTGTGGGGATAGGCTGACTATTGGCTGGGCCATAATAGCCTCATTTCTCTTAGACACATCTCCTTCATCCCTCGAGTAAGCAGAGTTGTTTTCATGGTAGAGGCAAGGGTCCAAGCAAACAAGACGTTGCTCTCTGGAGGTCAAGACTCAGACATGGTACATCATTAATACTGCAGCATTCTAGTAGCTAAAATAAGTTATAAGATAAGTCTGAGTTCAAAGAGAAGACAAATAAAATATATCACTCTAGTGAGAAAAACTACAAAATCAAAGTATAAAGATGTAAAGAAATCTGGCTAATTTGCAATCTATCACCACTTTTAAATTTTAATGCACTAAAGCATTGCTTCAATTGTTGTTGCTCTGTAGATGTATAGAATTTCACCTAAGAATGAAGGAAAAACAAAAGATTCTAACTTTAGATTCATGTGGCGTGCTACTGACTTCTAGAACAACTTCAAGTTGGTTCATCATGGTTAATTAATCCCTGACAAAGGCTTTTGGTTTTAGACACCTGGGTATTGCAGCCATCATAGTAGAGTGATTGTTTTTGTCAGCCAGCTAAAAAGCAGAAACTCTTTTGATTGAGATATTATTCTTCTTAGGTGAAGGTGGAGGAAAAAAATACACATAAAATCATTAATAATGATTATGAAGCTTAATTCTCTGATTATAGAGGTCAGGTTTGCTCAGAACATCAATAAGAAACTATATTCGTTCTAAAAAGCAAGTTGAATTATACTTTCAGAACAAGAACAGTGGGATAGTGAAATAAAATAAAAGGACATAAAGTCATACTTGCATGTATTACTTTATTAATACATAATGGAGGGTGTGAAGCCCCATAAGAGACTAAAGAAGAAAAAGAAACAAGATCATAGCAAAAAAAAAATTAAAATTATGCTCAGAGGGACAACCCAGACTCCAAAAACAAAAACAAAAACAAAACAAAATAAAACACCATTGAAAAACACTCTGAACTACAGATGGAAAGTCTGTAATAAGTGCAATTGGGAACCCTCAGTTTGAAAATAGAGATAGCCAGGTGGTTGGAGAAAATTCAGAAAGATTTCAAAAGGCATGACTAAGAAGATCAGTCTAAAATACTTCAAGCAATATTTGATTGTTTCAAGGTAACACTTTTTGTTGTTATTACTTTTGTTGTTTGCGACAGTTTTGTTTTGTTTTGCTTTTATCTGAGAAAGTATATCTATATATTTCTTGGGGGAATACAGTCAGACAATTTATGAAGTTAGATCTGTAAAGAAGACACATTGAAGACCAACCATCCTAAAAAGACCCGTAATAGACAAAAATAGATAAAATTCTGGTCTAGGTTATATTCTGTGTAGAATTACCCAATACAATGGTCACAAGCTGATAAGATTTGTGTCTTAGTGTCTTCATATCTCACCATGTAACACACCTCAAAGGAGAGTCTGGAGAAATATAATAGGAGAACAAATGTGTGAGCCAAAAAACAAAAGAATGAAAAAAGGAAAACAGACATTATAACCTAGCCTTATAGGTAAGTTATAATGGTGGGGAAAGAAAAAAAAATAAACAATCTAAAAACACATGAAAGATTTAAAACCCAAATTGGCCCAGTGTAAATGATTAAAGGGATACACAAGAAATAAAACACAAGGGGCATTCTATTGCTACAAAGAAAGAGGTGGTGAGTAGAGATGATTCAACTACTACATGAAATAATATGTTACATACACATTACCTGAAAATTTGAAAACATGAAGAAAAATAAGATAATAAGTGTACATTTTAAAAAGTAAATATTTCTACTCCCTACGGTTCTGAAGATATGCCTTAGGAGGGAAAAATACCTTAACTCTGATTTCCAAGTGAGACTCAAACTGGACAAAAGGCAAGATAGTCCCCAGAAAATAAAATTAATAGTTCCAAAAAGTTCTAGATCTAATGCAATAGTACAATAATTGTTGCAAAAGGCTAAAACTTACTTAGAAATTGGTTGAAAAAAAAAACTCCTCTAAACTCTGGGAATGAACCCCTAGTAAATTAGTCATTCTAGTAATCCATTCCTATTGAAAATTTTAAACTGCTCCACTTCTAAATAGAAGGTATTAGCTAACTTAAACTCTGGCAAAATCTGCAACCTTGCTAATTTTAGTTCTTCATCTCTAAATGACCCATAAAATATTACCTTGTATTTCCTCCTTTCCTGCATTATTTTGTGAAGAAATGTTGGCATTCATGATGTGGAGACAGAATAGAGGTTGGATATTTGTAAAGTTAGAAACTCAGAGGCAAAGAGGGGCTTTTCAGTACAGCGTGGTCAGCTCCAGGATGGAAAAATTAAGAAAGTCTGCCAAAGTTCGAACAGTTCAATAGTAATTGTGTTGCTTCTAAACAGAAGCTTTAAGGGCCATTATGGGTGATTCATTTTATCTCCCTCTGAAATAAACCTGATATTGTTCCTGATCCTCAGCCTGGATCCTAGATGAGACAGAGACCAGAGCCACAGGAAACCTACAGCCAAATCATAGTTATCATGTAATGTCAGCAAGCTTTTATTGTGCTAAGCTATTAAAGCTTGGGTACGCTTGTTACTGTAACATAGCATAGAATGAAACGACCAATACAAGGGGTAACTATAATTAGGGCACTGTAGTAAAAATTATGAAATGTGCTCCGGGATTAGATTATGGACATCCAACCAACTATTAGTAGAGCCAAGAAAGATGGAGACTCGTGCTCTGTAGTCGCAAATATCTGGTGAAACTGTTTACTTTAGGTAAAATGGGAAAACAGAATTTGAAGGTATGATTTAATTTCTATGAATGAATTTGATATGTGTTTTAAAAATCTATAAGAAAGAGATGAGCTCAGGAAAGAATTGGCTAGTTTGCAAATAGATAAAAGGGAGTTTAGAAAATTAGGAAATTCTTTGACCTTCAGAGATGGAAAATGCAACTGGTTCTCACTTCCAGCCATAAGAAAGACAAAATTGAAAAATACAAAGGTCTGCAAAACCTCAACTTAGTGTCAAGACCAAATCAAAGAGAGGCTATAAAATGTGTTTTAAAGCCTCTGAATTGCTTAATGTAGCACCCATTAAATCACTTTAATTGGACAAAAGGACTTAAAAGAAAGAGGCTAAAGATCTGGCTCTCCCATAGACGACCTGGTCAATTCAGGTGGTCCTTAATTAAATCTAAAGAGGCACATCTTAGAAAGAGCTTTGTGTATAGCTATGAGCAAAAGCTAAATGGTATCAAACAGATAAGAAGTTAGTCATGTTTTTGAGAGAGCTGTACTTTCAAAAAAGCCATAAGTCAGGCTGAAAAAGAAAGTACCTTCTAGAAAGCAAGGGCCTAATAAAGTGTATTTCACATGTCCTGGGTAAGGGAGTGCCTTGTGACATCTACACAGAACTTCATAATTACTATGGAGAAGTGATTACTGAGCACTTCACACCCTTACCTTTCCTGAATTGTAGGGTTTATTCTTATTATATACCCTGCTTCATTCCATGATGTAAATAGATTGCATGGGAAGCACATACATTCCCTTTATAGTTCACAGGTCTCCAGATAAGCCAAACCACATCCAGAGTTGATGCAAATATAATCACTCGCAGACCCTGAACATGATTCCATGACTGATACTGCACTTGAGAAAAGGGTGAATGTATTTCCTTGTGGCAAAAAAAAAAGGCAATACATATTTACACCCAAAATGTAACTCTTCTAGACTGTAACTCTTATAGACTATATTATTGTAAAAATATTAATGGCTTCTTTTTAAGAGATAGATTATATATCTCTGCCACATTGTTATCAGGCTTGTCATATGACTTGTTTTGACCAGTGAAAAGTAGAAGTAGCATTTGCTACCTCTAAGCAATGGTATTGCATGGTTCAGTCACTTCATTTCTCTGTGCTACCAGCTTAATAATGTCCTGAATAGTCTGTGTACCTTTATTGTACATCCTGGAATATAGAAGACATAGAGTAGAACCACAGATGACCTACAGCCAACCTGTTGTGAAACCAGAAAACAAATCTTTGTTTTTGTAAGCCACAAGTATTGGGGATAATTTGTTACCACAATATTACCTAAAAAAAGCTGACTAATACAATGAGTTGGTTCAAGTAAATAAAAATACCAATGGTGACCTCTTGTCTAAGTGGAGTTCTCCAATTCAAATGCAGGTATTAAAAAAGATAAACATAATTCCTACCTAACACAGAAGTCCATATGTCAGTTGGTTGTAAACCTTGCAATCTCAACATTATTTGATTATCTTCTTTGTCCCAGACACTCTGTTAAGTGTTTCACATATATCATCTCATTAAAACACACCAAATTCTATTGTTACCCCCATTTAACAGATAAGTCATCTTAATAAGAGAAGTTACATAACTTTTCCAAGGTTGTCTGCATAGTAATGCTCTGATTCCAAGTCCTGAATAGCTAATTACTATTCTCAAGCACTCAGAATAAGCCTCTAAAACTTCCTCTTAGTCTCTGACAATCAACAATGACTGCTGTGTGAAATTAAAGTATCATTTGAAATATGCTTACAGGGATCCCGTCTCTAGACCAAATATCAGAATATGGTCTGCCCACAAATTCTGTTTAAAAGTCTTAAAAATGATACTGAGCAACAAACACAGCAACATGAAGCAACAAGCAATGTTAAAGTTATTCACCTTTCTGTTTGTATCTCTATGATAGAGAGGATACCAATGTAACCTTCTAAACCTAAGAAAAAACAAATCCTTCTAAGCACATTCAGCTGATTTTCTCCCCTCGGGCTAAGCATCAACCTAAGGAGAGCACCTCCAATAGTTATAGCAACAGTGAAGACAGCAGATGTTTTCTCTTTGGCTAGACTAAAATTGAATACTAAAAATCACTGCAGCTCTCCTCCCTGACTTTCCTGAATCACTCTTTGTGTAACCCTGTAATCCAGCAAACCAATACACTTGTGATATAAAACACAATGCAAGTGTATTTTATAATTGTCTTTATAACGCAGCTGAAATAGGAGGAAGGGTTCCACATTCGGAATTAGTTCCCATTTATTATCCTTGCAGGCTCAAAAGCCTTGAGAAATTGGTCCTTTTAACTTTGGAGTTTGTATCTTCATCTGCAGAAGGTGAATAATTTCTCACAGATTTGTTGTGCTGTTTGAACTAGCACAATTACAAATAAGATAATTTATTGATTAGAAAAGGCTAGGTGATGCTCTGTTAATAAACAATTTTCGTTGTTTTAGACAATGCAAGTTTGTTTCTGTTTATATGTGCAATCTGTGGTTGTGGGGACAAATTCATAATCACACAAGGGCTACCAAATGCTACCATCTGGTAGTTGCACTGTCTGGGATTTGTGACTTTCTTTTTCACTGTGGCCAGGGAAGACACAGCTGAACTTTCTCCCACTAGAAATTAAATGCCTCAGTCAACAGGTAACAATGTCACTTGCAATCACAGGTCATGGCCCCAATGAATTAAAAAAATATAAGAAAGCGGGGAGCCTGGGTGGCTCAGTCAGTTGAGCATCTGACTCTTGGTTTCAGCTCAGGTCACGATCTCACAGTTTCGTAGGTTCAAGCCTCCCTTTGGGCTCCATGCTGACAGTACACAGCCTGCTTGGGATTCTCTTTCTCCTTCTCTCTCTTCCCTTTACCACCACCCCCAAAATAAATAAATAAACATTTACAAAAATAGAGTACAAGAAAGCAATATATTTCTGTGTTCCCAGACGGAGATGAGAACAGATGAATGAATTCTAAAAGACTCTTCCATAGCTGAAGTTGTGGAAGATATATTAGCACAAAATCATAGCTTTTGAACAATAATATTTTATCTTTACATTTAGTTGTATTCTCCCCTACATGATCATAAATGAAATAAGCTCCAGTGTTCAGGTCTCTCACAAAATGGAGTATTAACTAAGCCTATATGAGCATTTCTGGAATTTTCTGAGGAAATATTATAAATCAGGTAAGAAACAAGCATAGGCTCATGAAAGGGGCTAGAAATGAACATTTAATAAGTGAAAAGCACCAAGCTAGGAAAGGCAGACAATGGCACAGAGTAACCTCTAGAAAATAAGAAAATAATTAAAATAAGAAAATAATTAAATTTGCTGATATTTAAGATTCCTTGATTTGAACGCTTTCACCTTATGTCCCCGTCTGATAACTAATTAGAATTTTCAGTGTTCATTGGGATTCTCTTTGCTTTGCAATTTGAATACTTGGTTGTTAGATAATTACAATGTTATAAAACTGTAAGTTTATATCCATTTTAATTATAACTGCTATGGTGGCTAAATACCCTGTTTTCCAACTGCTTCACCTAGAAAGAGTGTTAATAAGACTCTAAATTGGATCTATAATCTGGTATTTATATTTAAAAATCAATTGATTGAATTTGAAGGTCCTTTCTCCCGTGAGTGTGTAGTAAACTAACAGGACATGGTAGAGCCATTTAGACTATTTTAAGTCTTAAAATTCTTCTTAATGACTCCAGTACCTTTTGATTGAATCATAAAGATATTTCAAAGATTGGCCTTATTATGACCTTATGGGAGAAGTGTATGTTTGCAGATCATAGGCCTATATGTTCAAACATATGTTCAAGGCTATTTGTTAAAATTTTAATTTTTTAAGTGTTCAGAAAAAAAATCAGTGTTCCTAAATTAGGTGATTATAGTAATATGAGTAGATTTATATATAAGATACTATTTTTAGGGAATAAATTTATTAAAACAAGATAGGTGATAGTCTCATGGGAAGAGAGGAACTCTTCTTTCCATGATGCAGCATATATCTGCTAGGTCTTCCTTGATAAGAAGAAACAGAAAGAGAGAACCAGAAATATGTCATTATGTTCTTACCAAGAATGGTGAACCCAGGTGATATGAATATTTTTCTATATACTTCAGCCAAAGTCAGAATCTTAAGTTAAGCAAGAAAACTCAAAAGGTCTGAAGAGTGACAACACAGAAAGAGAAAAGTCTTAAGAACACAAGTCAGCTTAATTTTGGTGCAGAGTAGGGGCACAAGCAAAGAACCCTGGGTGAAATCACAACAAACCTAGACACGCAGATGGTTCTCATCCACTAAGAGCTTGAAAAACATGAAGCCATATAATGACTCCAACAAGCCATGTATAAGGCTAACTATACTCAGGTATACTGCTGGAACTGCTGACTGGAATTTAAAATCTGAGTTTTAAAACAAATTTAACATTGGGGCACCTAGGTGGCTTGGTCTGTTGAGCGTCCAACTTCGGCTGAGGTCATGATCTCATGGTTCGTGGGTTCAAGCCCCAAGTCAGGTTCTGTGCTGACTGCTCAGAGCCTAGAGCCTGCTTCAGATTCTGTGTCTCCCTTTCTCTCTGCCCCTCCCTTGCTCAAGCTCTATTTGTCTCTCTCTCTCTCAAAAATAAATATACATTAAAAAAATAAAAACAAAAATAAAAAGTTGACATTAAAGCTAGTCAACTACCTGTACTAAGAGATAAGTGGAGTTAAAATAATCTACCCTACTGTGCTTTAAAGAAATATATCAAAAAACATTTTTAATAGATATTCATTGTTTATAGTCTACATAGATGGACCAATAATGACACTGTTTTAATAAAGAGTTTATTTTATAAAGACTAGGTCCTGATTTATGCTACATGTCTCATGAGAGACATACAGCCTTTTATATAACATATTCTTATCATTTTACTTAAGAAATATTTAAAGTGTAAGCACATATCCTAAAGAAATACCTTAAAGAAATTGGGATATATTCTATCCTAATTCATGACATCAAATAAAAAGAGTGCTATTGTCAAATTTTATAGTGTAATGTGTTATTACTTTTAGCTGTTTCACTACTCAGAGGCAATAAAACTATTACTATTCTTCACTTGGTGGCAATGAAACCTATCACGAAGTTCAGCTAACAGCTAAATATGTTAATCAACTGGCTTCAATCTAATTCTTACTAATAGATCTTAGACTATTAATCTACTTTTAGTACAAGTAGATGGGCAAGAGGCATGATAGTTGCCTCATACAATATTGCTTCAGTATTTTTAAATTTATTCCTAGAGTAAATTTTCTATTACAGTACTCAGTTATTTAGGAAACAAACTGGTAATAAATTCTGCACAAGTAACCTAAATGTCCTCCAGCCTTTTCTAAACTTCCTCTGTGCTTTGTGGGAATAGAGCCATTTGCTTGTTCCCGAGCTATCCCAATGGGCAGCTTCATCTTCACAACAGGTGTGCTCCCCACTGCTCTCAGCTCTGCCACAAATGGCATCGCTTTTGTTTCTCATCAACCTTTAGCACTTCATAAACTGCTGCACTGGCCTCAGTTAAGGAATCCAAAGCAGAGGAAAGAGCAGTCCTTCTCCAAGGCCACGAGAAGTTCTTCCTTTCAAAGCCGCAGATAAACTCCAAGCTTGTAATCAAAAACTGTGTAAAGCACAAAGGGTGCCTGGGTGGCTCAGAGGTTTAAGTGTCTGACTCTTAATTTCAGCTCAGGTCATAATCTCCAGATCTGTGAGACGGAGCCCTGCATCTGGCTCTGCGCTGACAGCCAGGAGCCTGTTTGGGATGCTCTCTCTCTCTCTCTGCCTCTCCCCAGCTCGGGTGCATGTGTTTGATCTCTCTCTCTCTCTCTCTCTCTCTCTCTAAAAAAAAATAAATTAAAAGAAAAACAAGGACTCCTGGGGTAATTTTCAGTATGAGTAATTACAACTGTTTAAGAATAACTGGTCTAGTTAAGCTCTTCCTACCCCCACATACATATTAGACGACAGGATACAGTGATTTTTACCGTCAGGCTAAAATCCTAAAAACTGTCTTCTGATGTATAAGAATCTTCAGGTATCTATTAAAATTTGTATTTCCAACCCTCTTTTCTTCCCTGTAATATGTATTTTAATTATTGCTTCAGGTCATTATTACAATCTGACAGTAGAGAAGTACTGTTCAGAAAAATTGAACAATCTGTCTGGAAAACATTCTAAGATTCAGTTTGAGGCTGGAGAAAGAATCCACTTAGAACCTGAAGTAGCCACAAACTCCCACAGGGGAAATAATTGTGGGGGAGGAAGAAGGAAAGGAAGAGGGGGAGGAAGGAAAACAGGAAAGAAGGAAGGGAGGTGGGAAATACAGAGCTCGGCTGATAACAAGATTCATGATTTGCTGACAAGCTAAAGGCTTAATTTCTCTAAGAAAAAATATTTGAAAAGGAAGACATACCAGAATGGGACCTTGGATTGATGAACAAATTAATATACTTTTTTTTTTCAGTTCCCATTTCCATCAGCATTCAAATATAAGGTCAATAATTAGAAATTTAGAAAATCATATTTGCAGAAATGTTACTACTTTCATTATGGTCTACTTAATAAAAAAATAAGAAAATAAAAAATAAGACAAATCCAGGAAATAAAAAATAAGAATATAAGAAATGGTACTGAGAAATATAGCAGTGGAAATCAGGTATCATTCAACATAATTATTGATGCATAACATAAAAGTATACAACCCCATGGCAATGGGCAAAGAGACACCTTGGTACATGCACCCCAATGTTTATAGCAGCACTATCGACAATAGCCAAAGTATGGAAACAGCCCCAATGTCCAATGACAGATGAACAGATAAAGAAGATGTGGTATATATATACAATGGAGTATTACTCAGCAGTCAAAAAGAATGAAATCTTGCCACTTACAACTACATGGATGGAACTAGAGGGTATTATGCTAAGCAAATTAGAGAAAGACAAATATCATAGGACTTCCTTCATATGAGGACTTGAAGATACAAAACAGATGAACATAAGGGAAGGGAAGCAAAAATAATATAAAAACAGGGAGCGGGACAAAACATAAGAGACTTTTAAATGGAACAAGCAGGGTTGCTGGAGGGGTTTGGAAGGCGGGATCAGCTAAATGGGTAAGGGGAACTAAGGAATCTACCCCTGAAATCATTGTTGCACCATATGCTAACTAGCTTGGACATAAAAAAAAAAAAACTAATTAATAAAAAATAAGTAAATAAATAAATAAATAAATAAATAAATAAATGTATAGAAACTCTGGAAGAAAAATATGAGATGAGTTCAAGTGGAGAGACGGGAAATGTGGGAAGGTTTTTTGTTTTATTTAGTGGCAAGGCATAAACATAAAATAAATCTAAACAATCATAGAAATATAAACATTAAAATATTCTTTTAAAATTTTTATATGTATCCTATATGCAACTTGCATACATTTAGAAGGGAAAAAAAAGAAATAAAATATGTCAAATAGTCCAATAGTAGGGATAAAATATAACAAAATAAAAAGAATGATAAATTGAAAAAGATAAAATAAGATTGCAGAAATAAATCCAAAAGCATGATAATCATAAAAAATTAGAGTAAGTTAAAACTCCTATTTTAAGGCAGATTCTCTAAGATTTGGGGGGATTTCCACTTATGAAAGTCTTTGCATAAAACTCACTTAGAAAGAAAGAAAGAAAGAAAGAAAGAAAGAAAGAAAGAGAAAGAAGAAAAAGAAAGAATGAAATAGGAAGAGAAAAGAAAGAAAGAAAGAAAGAAAGAAAGAAAGAAAGAAAGAGAAAGAGTCTAGAAGAATTCTGGTTGAGTATTTTGGATTAAAATAAACTCCCTCCTAAAACCCCAATTAAAAATGAGAATAAAGGGAAAAGATGCCTCTACTTACAAAGAAAAGAAGAGACAACAGTTAATAAGGTATGATTTTGGAAGCTGGAAAGCAAATAGATGGGTGGAGATTTTACAAAGCTCATAAAACCTTTACTTCACCTTAAAAGAGTCACCCAGGGGGGAAAAAAAAAAGTTTATTCATGCTGCAAAGTCTGGGTAAGTCTCAAGTATGAGAGCTAACACCTTTGAAGACTGGTTTGTAGATGAAGGAGAAAACAGGAAGATTTATTAAAGTTACATGAAAAGTTATTAGGCTTCAGACCCCCTTTCCAACTTAGTATCAATATCATTATACCTACAAACTCTGGCAGAAACCTGAAATTTATTATTTGGAGATCCGGGAAGTTCCTAGGTGTTACTAGGAGTTACGAAGTATGACAGTGTTGTGCTGTAAACGGTGATTAAATGAAAGTCAACATATAATACAGAGACCTTCCCTCTCTACTTAGCTCCTCCTGATGTTCCTTCCCCAATTTGGTTCAATAATCAGTTCCTTCAGGCAGAAGGTTCGAACATTTGTGTCTGGGGAATAGAATCAACAACTGGCAGTCATGTCCTCCAGTGAAATAACCTATCAGTGGAAACATCTCTGATTTCCTTAAAAAAACTAGTATTGCTTAATTGCTAAATATGAATAGAAAATCAAAGGATTCCACACATTAGAGAAAGATGTTATCATGGAAAATAGAAATTTCAAAACAAATGGGGAAAAGGAAAATGAAGAAACAAAAACAATAAAGGGAATCAATGAAAATAAAACCAATTTTTTTAATTACAACTTATATACTCAGGGGGATAAAACAGACATCAAGCATCCATGAAATAATAGGATACTCTTTTTTTTTTTTAATGTTACTTATTCTTTGAGAGGGAGAGAGAGAGAGAGACAGAGCGTGAGCAGGGGAGGGGCAGAGAGAGAGAGACAGACACAGAATCTGAGGCAGACTCCAGGCTCCAAGCTGTCAGCACAGAGCCCAAAGCGGGGCTTGATCACAAACTGCAAAATTGTGACTTGAGCCAAAGTGGATGCTTAACCGACTGAGCTACCCAGCAGCCCCAATAATAGGATACTATTTAAGGAAGAAGTATTCAGAGAACAAGAGTGGCATCTTCTAATCTTCCACCTGGAGGATATAGTTAAGTTATAGAGCCAGACCTGAGAAGGACCATGAGGAGGAGGTAAGTAGAGGGAAGGTCCCTGCATTCTCTGTGTGGAGTAACTTTTACTTAATCAGTGTTCACAGCACAACACTGTCACCCCTAGTTATTCCCTGTTTTCTGGGGTGCAATGGCTCTGCCTCTAGTCTAAATGCCTAGCACAATCCTGTACAAGTATAATCATGACAAATAAAAACTTGGGACTTTCTTACTAAAAAGTCAAATAGATGACTAACCTGACTAAATTTCTTAAATTCTGGGTCATTTCTGGATCTGAGTCTGGGACAGCTCCAGTTCTGCATTTTTCTCTTGATAAGTGACTTATTGTTTCTCATAATTTTTATCAAGTGCCAGACATGGGTCATAAGAGGCTCTGATGTAAATAATATTTATGTATAAAAATACTATACTTGTTAAATGATTCATGGGAGATTGGTAGGGAGGATAAAAAGATAAAAAGGTTTAGTCAGGAAATGAGTAAAGTCTATGTTTCATTGTTGCTAGAGTTAACTTAGGTGGGAGAGTCAACTTAGGGAGGAGACTGTGATCTTCCATTGGTGGATTGCTACTACCTGTTGCTTACTGTGAAGCCTATAGTTCCAAAGAACTTAAGAGGAATGAGTGGGCGATTTTAGCTGAAATGGTCCTGAAATAAGAACAAGATACCAGACATAGGTCATTTCTAGAAACTCCTACATATTACAGGCCTGGAGCAAAAGGAGGGGCAAGGGACACAATTATGGACGGGCTGCTGGTTTCTTGAAGCACGGTGTTTAAGAATTGGTCATTGGCTATGATAAGCATGTTGACAAAAATGATTTGGCTTAATAGGGTATGTAGATCAGTAATAGTATGTCCCATGTAATTGTAATCATTTACCATGTACTGTGAATATTCACATGGTGAAGGGTCTTGTTATGTATAATGAAACATTGTCGATATTTTGTTATATTAACATTAAATAAAATTAAAAATTTTTATGGAATAATGAAAATAGTGCAATGATCAAATAGGGTTTTAGTAGTAACATAAAATATAAGCACTTGGTTTCATTATAATTAATAGTTTCTGTACTAAAAATTTCTGAAAATGTTAATATTTTCCAAAGATTTTAAATCTTACTTAAATACTTTATTATTTAAATTTAAATAATCAAATTATTAAATTTAAATACCTATTATTACCCATTATCTTTCTTATAACATAAACACCCAAAGAATTTCAATTTTATCTGTTACTTATTTTCAACATAGGAATATTTCATCAAACATATTAGTAAAGTAGTCATAAATCCTTACATAAATTTATTCTTGTTTTGTATTTATAAGTAACAAACCAAGTTATGCAAAGATATTTCTGTTGTAAGAGAAACTGGGTTAATTTTAACAAATTTGGCATAGTATATTTTGCATCCCAAGGGTTCATTTAAATTTATCAGATAGACCATGATAAATCAAAAGAGTTACCTAAATCCAATGGTATAAAATAGATATATCAGTTAATAATTATTTTCAGCTTTTTGGTTTTTGCCAAAAACAAAACAAACAAAAAACAAACAAACAAAACTGCTTTAAACTAGTAGTTATCAAACTTTGCTGTATGTTAGAATCATTTGGGGAACTGTGAAAATTCCCAATGCCCAGGCTGCATCCTATATAAATTAAATCACTATCTCTTGAGATGGAGCCCAGACATCTCAAGTATTTAAAACCCTCCAGGTATTTCCAATTTGCAGTCAAGTTTAAGATCCAGTGGCTTAAACAAGATAAAAGATAATTCTCTCTCGTGTAAAAAAGCAGTTTAGAGCTTATATACAGCTTTACAGGGTCATGAGGGACTCAGCCTCCTATTTTTCCACAGTTCCATCCTTCAGAGCCTAGCTTCTGTCTTCAGAGTCACCTCATTATAAAAGATATCTAATAAATCTCTGGTGATTATAGCCTTGCTTCAGGCATGCAATAGAAAGAAGGAGGCAAAAAGAGCTTTGTACCCTGTCCCTTTATGCAGCCTTCCCTGAAGTCATACATAACACTTACACTTTCACACAGGTGAACAGAAGTGAGACATGTGAACATACTGACCAGAAAGAAAGCTGGGAGATGCTTTCTTCTAGCTGGTCACAATGCCCAACTTTTTCCTACAAAAGATGGATGCTGGAGTCAAAAAGCAATCTTTCACATCATGCTTAAAACACCACCAAAATGTTTACACCTGCCTCCCACATTGAAAATATGAAAACTTTGGGGCGCCTGGGTGGCGCAGTCGGTTAAGCGTCCGACTTCAGCCAGGTCACGATCTCGCGGTCCGTGAGTTCGAGCCCCGCGTCGGGCTCTGGGCTGATGGCTCAGAGCCTGGAGCCTGCTTCCGATTCTGTGTCTCCCTCTCTCTCTGCCCCTCCCCCGTTCATGCTCTGTCTCTCTCTGTCCCAAAAATAAATAAACGTTGAAAAAAAAAATTAAAAAAAAAAAAGATAATATGAAAACTTTGTAATTTTTAAATCTCATCAAAGATACCACACAATACATCTTACTAATGTTGATCAGACTACAATAAAAATTAAAAACTAACAAATTAAACACTAATACCTCCAAATGTTATTCCTTGGTAGGTCTTCTTGTTGGTTGAGACTAATAGAGAAAAACAAAGAAGAAAGTTTTAGTTTAATATTACAATATAGATGCCTCCAAAATATGCAGAATGTGAATTATTGGAATGTTATGATGGTACAACAATAAACAAAAGGGGAAAAGATAAAGATTATGATGTATATTTCCCAAAAGGAACAATCAATGGAAAATGTTTTTCAATAATATATTTTATATATACTCATATATACACATGCATACATATGTGTGTATAATTTTTCAAAAATGTCAAAATTATAAAATAGTCTGTGCTATGAAAATATTAGGATGGAATGAAGACAAACACATGTATGTTAATATGCATATCAGCACTTGACTGAAAAAGCCAATAATATATAGTTTAAAATTTTCAGTTCTAAAAGAAGAGTTCTTCAAGAAAAATGGTAAGCAATGGTACCATACTTGAAATTAATATATAGATCTTCAATTTTATTAAGTCCAAAGAAACCTAATGTAAAGGACAGTGAAGAGTATGAGATTTTGCCATACAAATAGGCTGCCACTGTTTTATTAATGTTGGGAAAGAATCTAGAATCAGAGGTGAAGAATGAACTATTATCACAGCAATAACAGTAGCTGGAATATGAACATTTTTTAGGCCACTTCCCTCAGCCCCATTACCATAGTGTAATGTGAAAAGAGAGCTGAGTGATACCTACACACACAGTGGGTGGATCCCTAAGCCTCATAAACCCAAATATTTTATAATGGTCAGTAGGTATACTTGCCCTTTTCCTGGAGGAAGACTAGCTCTATGTTATAGAGTTTACAAACTTCCACTTTGCTCCAGAGGGCGGCACTGTCCATGTCTTTCAAGGCTTTTGCTCTACAAATATCCCTGAAAAGAGAGCCTGAAACAAAGAGCAAGGCAATGTCTCCCCATACTCCTTTGAAAGAATGGTGCCCATTGCCCAGTGCCAGATGTACGATAATGTTTGTTCTTCCCTATCCTTTCTATATTCTTACAGTTACACATGTTGTAATGCTGGGGTGCCATCATCCATTTGGTTGTGCAAATATTTTGTGCTTATAACCACCCTTGATATCCCCCTGTCTAAATCTTAAAGATTTTATATTATAAGTATATTTTAAATTTCTCATTTTCTTCCATTTCTACCACCAATGTGTTAATTCTAATTACTTCTTTCATTTATTATCCTTGCATTCTTTCTCCAGCCTAACCTCACATAAACCCCTCTTGCTCTTGCTACTACTTCTACATTGGCTTTCCACAGGTCCTCCTATTTCCTATACACGCACTTGCCAGAGAGCCAGGGCATGTAATGTTTCTTACTCACCTATTTAACTTGTCCGTATTTTAGATGAAGAATCATATCCTTAGCAGCTTTTCCCTAACCTCACTAGGTGTTAAATGCCCTAATTATGAGATCTTAAAGCCCTAGATATTTTCATTTATAAATACCTTAAACACTTACCATTTAACATTTGTTTGGGTGATCATTTTATTAATGTCTGCTTCCCCCACTAGATTATAAGTAATTTGAGAATCAGAATAATATCTGTTTGAGCTCATGATTATCTGTGACACATTACTGAATACCCTAGTATTACAACGCATTCAAGTGTGTAAAATAATTGTTGAATTTACCACTGTATGGGTTATAAGAAAAAAAAAAGGAAAAGTTTGTTTTAACAATGGCTGGTTATTAGGTAAATAATATTATAATCATATATTTGAACTTGATGTAGCAATTATAGTATATGGAAATACATTTACCAGATATAAAGGATGTTTATGATGTACTATTAAATAAGTAGGCTGAAAAGACTATTGCAAATAATGTAATCCAACTTAAATGTACAACTGCAAAAGTATCTGAAAGTAAATACATCAACTATTTGGATTATTGGATTACATTTTTTTTTGGCTAGCTAGCATTTTCTACATCTTTCATACATCTTATATGATAAGAAAATTACACATGAAATGTAAACGTTTAAAAATTTGTTACCATACAGCCAAGATTTGTATATAACACACCCACAATAGTCACTTCAGAAAATACTGTGCACTATTTTCAGTCTAAATGAATTATTTTAAAGAAATAAAATATGTGCATAAAACCATCCTATGGAGACTAGAAGCACATACATTAAACTTACAGTATCATCATAATGACATGAAAGACCATATAAAATTAAATAATGTTGGAGATTTTAAAATGTAATTCTTATACTACCAACTTTTATTATACAAATAAATCAATGGTATTTTCCTCTCCTTACATAAGGATCTGCAGTTATAATCAATATCCTCAAACAGACCTCAATTTTCTCTTACATTACAAATCCACAATTGACACTACAGAACAAGAGTGATATTTATGCATTATTTTCTGTAGTATGTGTTAAATGGATCCCAGATGGCCTAGGGAATTATAGGTTGTTTTCAAAGCACATACCTAAATTTTAGAAAGTGACTTTACTGCTGAATAAAAGGACATTTGAGACAGTGATTTTGATTTTTATTCTGATTGAATATGCTGAAGAAGTATACAGGAAACTTGAGAGGTAACAATCAGAGTTGTGTTGGACCTTTTCTGGATGTAGGCAAAAGGGCACACTGAAAAAGAAAGTTTACAACAGGAAAATCTAAAACAGGTTCTAACAATTGGTTAATGAGTAAATTTTGTTCTTACTGCAAAACTATCAATAGAACTATCAATAGAATTATACTTATTTTCACATCAGGGAACCAATTTCAGTCAACATATTCATAGTGATTATAATCAATGTATACAGGGTAGCTTACTTAGGAATTATAGAGACACATTATAAATAATAGGGTGAATTTATGAATGGCTTCAATATTTTCCTTGTTTCTGTAACTTAGAGAAATAAGTTTTAAGTTTAATTATTTATAAATACACTGAGTTGTTTGTGTGATTTTTTAAGTATATTGACAGATATAAGTCTTATATAAGCCTTATATCTTATATAAGATATAAGTATAAAATAGTGATTTTTTAAGTATATTGACAGATATTTTGTTAAAGGCAGCAGTCTAAATACTTGCCTCTATTAAGTCCCCTCCTTGAAATCAACCATAAGTGAGGAGAGAAGAAAATGAATAGGTGAAAAGGAAATATGAAAACCCAAACCTAGGGAATGTTCTTATTGCATATCAAAAATATTGAGAGACTTCTTCCAGGCATAGAATATACAGTTATAAATCAAAAACAATTCAAGGATTCATTCAGAAGTCTAGGTAGAGAGAATTCTGGCCATTTCTATTTTATTCTCTCATTTAGGAAAGTGAAATCTAGAAACTTCAGCAAAACAAGGTAGAGGTGAGAGTCACTCCCAGTTAGTATACCTTTTCATGTACCATAAAGATATCGAAAGGTGAAACCACTCTGAGCAGTTTGCTTTACCACTGTTTGTCAAAAGGGATACAGGGACCCACAAACAAAAGGGTTAAGGAATTTCTCTATTATGGATGGTAAAGAAGAGTTGAAGTCTAGAAGTTTGCTGGCTCTGAGAAAGAGGATCTCAATCTACCGACAGTTGTATTTCCTTACTAAGAACTAAAAATGATAGAAAAATACAAGTGACCTCTCCAAAAATAAACCCACCAGAGGTAGTACTCTTCTATTTATTTCACTGAGAAGTGAGAGAGAATGTTCAAAAGGTGTGGCAGACTAGACACTCCCAGCAATGAAGAAGACAAAGCTACAAATAAGGATTGAACAGAAGCACACAATGTATCTAGAGTAGAGATATAGTAAGTGGAACTATGACTGAACACTCACTACTGGGGCATAGAAAAAATGGGCAGGCATGAAGTTCCAAATCTGGGACTGCCCAGAATTTCAGTTTCATCTCTCGGACCTCTTGGTAGGTCCGAGTATAATATAAATATTTACTATGCAGACATCCGTCTTAGGGAAATAATGTGGATAAATGGAATGGGACCCAAGACAAAATTACCCATGCTACTTTTTTAACAACTTTATTGAAGTTTAATTTATATACAAGGCACTGCACATGTTTAAAGTATACAATTTGATGAGTATTGACCTATGTATATATCCAATGCACCATCACCACCATCAAGTTAGTAAATATATCTCTTCTCCCCACATTTTCTTCTGTCCATTTGTGTTTTTGTTTTGTTTTATTCAGGAGGAATACTTAACATGAAATCTGCCCTCTGAACACATCTTTAAGTGAACAATAAAGATTGTCAACTACTGACACATGTTTTACAGCAGGTGTCTAGAACTTACTTTGCATAGCTTACAGTGTGTACTCATTGGATAGCAACTCACCTCAGCCACTGGCAACTACCATTTCCTCTCTGCTTCTATGAGTCTGACTATTTTAGATACCTTATATAAGTCGAATCATGCAGGATATGTCCTTTTATGACTGCCTTATTACTCTTAGATAATGTGCTACAGGTTCACCCATGTTATCACACTTGGCAGGATTTTCCTTCTTTTTTCCTTCTTTTTTTTAACATCCTGTATGATATTCCACTGTATGTATTTACCACATTTTCTTTATCCATTCATATTTCAATAGACATTTAGGTTGTTTCTACCTCTTGACTATTGTGAATAATACTGTAATGAACATGGAAATGCAGATATCTCTTTAAAATCCTGATTTCAATTATTTGGGTATATACCCAGAAATAGATCACATGGTAGTTCTCTTTTAATTTTTTGAGGAACTTCCATAGTGTTTTTATTTTATTTTTTAATTTTTTTAATGTTTATTTTTGAAAGAGATAGAGACAGACTATGAGCAAGGGAGAAGCAGAGAGAGAGGGAGACACAGAATCCAAAGCAGGCTCCAGGCTCTGAGCTGTCAGTGCAGAACCTGACATGGGGCTCAAACCCACGAACTGTGAGATCATGACCTGAGCTGAAGTCAAAGGCTCAACTGACTGAGCCACCCAGGCAACCCATATTGTTTTCTATAGTGGTTGCACCATTCTACATTACCAACAACAGTGCACAAGGATTCCAATTTTTCCACATTCTCACCAGCACTTGTTATCTTCCATTATTTTTTTTGTAAGAGCGACCATAACAGATGTGAGGTCGTTTCTTATTGTGTTTCTAATTTATATTTTCCTGATGATTCATGGTATTGAGCATATTTTTATATACCTGGTACCTGTGGGCCTTTTGAACATCTTTGAAGAACTATGTGCTCAACTCTTTTTCCCATTAAGCAAATGCCAGTACTGACTAAAGGAGAGACACAAAAATAGAACAATAAAGGGGCACCTAGGTGGCTCAGTCAGTTAAACATCTGACTCCTGATTTTGGCTCAGGTCATAATCTCGTGTTTCATGGGATCAAGCCCTGCATTAGGCCCGGTGCTGACAGTACAGAGACTGCTTGGGATTCTCTCTCTCTCTCTCTCTCTCTCTCTGCCCCTCCCCCACTCTCTCTGGTTCTCTCTTTCAAAGTAAATAAATAAATGACAATAAAGTGGGGATAAAACAAAAATTCTGAGGCAGAAATTAAGGAATAATGGCAGTCTTGTGAAATGAGATTGAAATATACATTTGAATATGAGAGGACGAACGTGTGAATAATGGGAGAAGGGAAAGACAAGAAGGAAAGGGAGGCAGTTAAGGAGGGAAAAGGAGAAAGACTGGAGAAAGGAGGGGAGGATTAGACAGAGAAGGAAATAAACTGGAGGGTGGGAATAAAGAGAGAGACAGAATGTCTCCAGATTATGAAAGAAGAGAGAGACTCCCATGAATCAGAATTATAGTGAAAAAGCCAATTAACTCTGTGCACCACCGCAACTCATTTCCTTACATTTGATTAAGACCAAAAAAAAAAAAAAAAAATGTTCTTGCTGAGAAAAAGTGTAAATAAGTGAAGGAAACCTTGAATATACAGTCAAAAATAATCCAATCCTCATACAGTTTAACTATTGCTAAAATTTATAAATAAGAATTAAATTTAAGAACTACCATATGATCTAACAATTCTATCTCTGGGTCTTTTTTTTCTTTTTTCTTTTCTTTTATTTTCTTTTTTTTTTTTTTTTTTTTTTTGAGACAGAGAGAGCATGAGAGGAGGAGGGGCAGAGAGAGAGGGAAACACAGAATCCAAAGCAGGTTCCAGGCTATGACCTGTCAGCACAAAGCCTGACACAGGGCTTAAACTCATGAACCACAAGATCATGACCTGAGCCAAAGTCAGACACTTAACTGATTGAGCTACCCAGGTGCCCCTACCTCTGGGTCTATATTCAAAAGAAACAAAATCACTATTCCAAAGAGATATCTGCATCCTTATATTCATTACAGCATTATTTATAATAACCAAGACATAGAAACAACAAAAGTGTCCATCAATGAATGACTGGATAAACGTAATGTGATATAATTTTACTCAGACATAAAAAAAGAAATTCTGTCACATATGACACCATGGATGGTACTTGAGGGCATTATGCTAAGTGAAATAAATCAGGCAAAAACAAATATTGTATAGTCTCACTTACATGTGGAATCTAAAGAAACCAAACTCATAGAAACAGATATCAGATTGGTAGTTACTGGTAACTACCAGGTAGTAACCACAGGGGGAAAATGGGGAAATTGGGTGAAGGTGGTCAAAAGGTACAAACTTCCAGTTACAAAACAAATAAATTTGGGAGATATAATGTACAGCATGATGACTATAGTTAACAACACTGTAATGCATACTTGAAAGTTGCTGAGGGAGTAAATTTTAAGAGGTCTCATTGCAAAGAAAAGAAATTTTTCACTATTATGAGGTGATTAATGTTAACTAAACTTACTGTGGTAATCATTTTGTAATATATCCATATATCAAATCATTATTTTATATACCTTAAACTTATAAACAGTTATTTGTCAATTATATCTCAACGTGGAAAAAGTAACAACAATAATAATAATAAAGAATTGGGGTTAAAGTACTCTGGGATTTCTGGTGTCAAAGATGTCAATCAGAAACAAAATCAATATTTTCTGGAGAAACATCTCTTCATCACAGGCCTCAAAGAATTATCAAAGCTAAGTTCTAGGAAAAAGAAGAAGTTAACAAAGAAGTCAGCATGATGTTAAAAGGAAAAACAAAAAAACAATAGAATAGTATCCAAGAATTTACTCCTAGACTTATGACATTTAAAAATATTAAAACATATATCTAGTATGTATCAAAAAATAAAAAGAATTCTTAAAATATGAGTTTAGTGAAAGAGTATTTAAGAAATAAAAAGAGTACCTAGAAATTATTTTCATATATATAATTGAAATTAAGACCCAATGCAAAGTTTAATCCCTTAAAAACAGATTAGTCCTACTGAAAGAATGTAATCCATAAGACATAAACGAAGGAATTATCTAGAAAACAAAAGAAAGGACAAAGGATGAAAAATTATAAAAAAGACATCAACAGACATGAGATAAAGTGAATGGATCAAGAAGAAATCTAAGCTAAGTATTAAAATGAAGGAGAGGATTGAAGAGGAAATTTTCACAGAAAAAATGGGTGTGAATTTTCCAAAAGAGCTGAAAGATCAATATACAAATTTAGAAATCCCAATTAACTATTAGGAAGATAAATAAAAATAAATATACACCTATACATACATCATAGTGAAACCACAGAACACTTAAAACAAATTGAAAATCTTAAGTGAAGCTAGATAGCAAATAAAAATTTCTAAAGAGAGAAAATTGGATTGACAGCTGACTTCTAAACAGCATAATGGAAGCAGGAAGCATTATCAAAAGAGGGAAAATGGAATTATAAGAAATAACCAATTAATTGAAAAGAAAGTTTAAAAAAAAGCTACAGTTAAATCTTAAAACCAAAAAAAAAAAATGCCATACTGCATAAAAATTAAATCTAGCCCTATGCTCTGAACAAGAGACACATAAAAATCATGAAGATACAGAAAGTTTGAAAGTAGAAATTTAGAACATGATTCAACAGGAAGTTTCTAACGAAACGAAAACTGATATAATTACAGTAATATCAGACACTATACACTTTAAGGCAAAAATTATTACTAAAGGAAAAAGTCGCTTGTGAGTAAAGAGCAACACAACTGTGTCTCTTTCTCAAAGGACACATCTGACTTTGAATTAACTTGCCATCACTGTTCACCAGGAAACTTGATAAAAGTTGACTGTCAACTATATTGCCAGGCAAAATGGCTTATGGTAAAAAGAACAAAACAACAACAACAACAACAAACACTGATTGGTAAATTCCATTTGACCTACAGGTATGGATGCACTTGAAAGACCTAATAGGAAGCCATAGTTTTAGACTTCCTTAAGGATAGTGATCTTTATACAGATCATATCTCTTATGGGCACCTTGAAACATATACCTAGATACGTGATAATACACTGGCTCTGTTGCATAAAGCTCTGAACTAACATGGCCCTATAGCCCACTTATGTGATATAGTGTCCTTGTGCCTGAGCTAACACGTGGAGGCCAAAGGGAGGAGCTCCTATACAGCTGTATAAACTATATTGCAAACGCTAATGCAAAGAGGAGGAAGGCACTTAGAAGAGGAGGCTTCACTGTTGGCAAACTGTGTTTCCTGACTGAGTCTGTGGGTAAGTGCCACGTGTGGCCTATTCTGGTGCTGTGACTCTGAATATGGAATTGTCCCTAAAATACCCTCCGTACATACTGATGAAACATTCATACTTTATTGATGCTTCAATGCATAATGATAAAATATTAAATTCCTCAGAGAGATGTAACAATTCTAAAACTATAAAATTCTAAATTATTATTCACCAAATGTAATAGCCTCATAACCTCAAAATACACAAAGTTAAAATTGTTGGGGCGCCTGGGTGGCGCAGTCGGTTAAGCGTCCGACTTCAGCCAGGTCACGATCTCGCGGTCCGTGAGTTCGAGCCCTGCGTCGGGCTCTGGGCTGATGGCTCAGAGCCTGGAGCCTGTTTCCGATTCTGTGTCTCCCTCTCTCTCTGCCCCTCCCCCGTTCACGCTCTGTCTCTCTCTGTCCCAAAAATAAATAAACGTTGAAAAATAAAATAAAATAAAATAAAATAAAATAAAATAAAATAAATTGTTAGGTGTATAAGGAGAAACAGATAAATCTCCAAGTATTGTGGACTATATTCATATAGCATTCTCAATAGCAAGATTGTAAGCAAACAGAAAATTCCTTAAATAAGGAAAAGTTGATAACACAATAAACAAACCTGATTTAATACATATATATAGAAAATAGCATCTAATACCTACAGAGAACACGTTTTTTTTCCCAGAACACACCAAAGGTTTACTAAACCTGGTCACATACTGGGCAATAATGCATTTCTCAATAATTTTCATCAGTTTATTTATTTATCTATTTTTTAGTGTTTTTATTTATTTTTGAAGGAGAAAGACAGAGCATGAGCAGGGGAGGAGCAGAGACAGAGGGAGACACAGAATTCGAAGCAGGCTCCAGGCTCTGAGCTGTCAGCACAGAGCCCGACACGGGGCTCGAACTCACAAACTGTGAGATCATGACCTGAGCCGAAGCCGGACGCTCAACCAAATGAGCCACCCAGGCGCCCCATAATTTTCATTAGTTTAATATCATCATACCACCCTCTCATACCAAATGATTGGAAATTAAAAATAACGACTATAACCAGAATATTTGCAAATGTTTTGAAACTAAGAAATATACTTTCAAATAACTGGTGGCCAAATAAGAAACCTAAGAGAACTTAGAAAATAGTTAAAACAGAATGAAAATTAATATATTACATTAAAATTTCGGCCTGCAGCTAGAAGTATTTAGTTGGAAATGTATAGCTTTTTACGCTTATACAAAAAGAAGAAATAGTGAAAATGAATGCTATACACATCCACTTGAATAAGTTATTAAATGTACATAATAAAATAAGGGTAGAAGGAAGGAAATTTTGAAAGAAAGATCAAAAGGTAATAGAAAACAAACTTATAATAGAGATCAACACTGGATTGGAATGCACTAAATTCTAAGCAAACGCCAACATCTCATTAGATTAACACAATAAAGGTTTATGTATTGTTCATGTCCAATGAAGGTAATAGGAGTTGGGGGGTGAAGAGGACAGGGAACTCTGGTTATTGCAGTCATTGCTTCTCATTCTTTGTATTATGTCTGACATTTCCCAGAGCCTCAAAGTCCACTAGTGACTTATTCTTATCCAGTTATCAGAAAACTGATGAGATCAAGAAATCATGGAGGATTACCAAGGACTCTGGGTTTTTAATGCTATGTCTGGGAATGGTCTGTATCATTTCTACACAACTAGAATCTCTACCCATATTATAATGGCTAAAACTGTAACTTTATGCATTGGGGGAGGGCTGACAAATACAGTCTAATTGCATTTTCTAGAATAACTGAAAAGAAAGGCAACAAAACACAGCAGAATCTGACACAATTGGTTCCTTGCAAAAGATCAATAAAACTGATAAGATTCTACCAATATTAATCAAGAAAAAAGAGAGAAGGTATAAATAAAATGAATTAGGATGGGAAAAGTATACATAAGTATATACAATGCAAACAAGGAAATAAAATGAAGACATTATAAATAAATTAAGGTCAATAGATATGAAAATTGAGGTGAAATGGGTATATTCCTAGTCAAGTTTAATTTACCAAAACTGACTCAAAAATGGAAATAAAACTGAATAGTCCTAAAATTATTAAATATTGATTCAATAATCAAAGATATTTTCACATATGGTAGCCTTGTTGAGAAATAATATCCCTATCTCTGCGTGTCCTGCAAGCAAAGGCACCAACTGGGCTTGTTCTGGACTTTTCTCTTTTTTAAAAAGGTTTTAGAGCAAACACCCTTGGAAGAAATAAATAGTCTCTGTTCAGAACAAAGAAAAATTTTTCTTATTACATAGTATGATAAAGAACATGTTTCCCTCTTTGGTGAAGGTAAGGCAAGCTAACCACCCATTATAAGAGATTTTGGTTCCCTAAACTTAGGGTTTCTTTCGTGTAATGCAACCCAACTAACTGTCTTCAGAAATTGAGGCTTAGGGAACTGGTGCAAATGCAGATGCTCTGACCACTGCTATTGCTGTAGTAATAAAGTCCCTTATCTCTAACCCACGTGTCTCGTCTTCTCTCAGAATCCATGAAACTGTCACAGACTAACTTTCTGGCTTGCAAACAAGATCAAATCTCCGATCCTTCACATCCTTTCCAAGCCATGGACAGTTTCAAAGAAGATATCTCCAAACATACAAAGAAGAAATAATTCCAATATTGTAAAACACACTCTTAAAACTATTAAATATTTAAGTTCAGTAATCAAAACTCTTTCTTTGAAGAAAATTTGGCATCTTAGTAATTTGACCGCTGAGTTCAACCACACATTCAAGAGTCATTTTAATTCAATCAGAATTTACTATTTTTTTTCCTCAAATGTGTACTCAAACATTTCCAGATAAAGAAAGAGAGAGAACACTTCATACCAAGTGTGATGGACACAGAGTGGTACTACCCAGATCCCCCTTCAACCAAGATCTTTCCAGCTGCTGTGAGGCTGTCAGCAGGCAGCCTCCACCTGTCAAGTCTTTCAAGACTTGCCTGAGACACAGAAAGCCAACTAATCTTTTACAGGCCTCCCCCTTCCCTCCTTTCCACAAATGTTGATCCTTTGTAAATATCCTACACACCAAACTCGGTCAGTACCTGCTTCTGGAAGACACAACCTGAGACACCAAAATGGGAAAATTATAGGCTAATTTTACTAATGAGCATTGATGTAGCAATCCTAAAGGAAAAGATTAGCAAATTGTATCCAGCAATATATTTAAAGATAATACCTCAAGACAAGTTTGAGTTTTTCAATGAGTGAAAAGCACACTTAATGTTAGAAGATCCATTAATGAATTCCACCATATTATCAGATTAAACAAGATGATAATATAATCACCTCAAGAGATGCAGAAAAATACAATTGATCAAGTTTAATATCCTTTAATGCTAAAAAAGTTCTTAGTGAACTGTTAACAGAAAGGAACTTCTTTAATTTGACAAAGGGTATCTAAATATCCTACAACAAGCATTGTTTTTGTATGAAAAGTGAAAGTTTTCCCTTTGAATTTGTAAACAAATTAAGAATTGCTACTATCAGCACTTTTAATCAACATTATGTTTGAGGCTCTAACCAGTGCAGTAGCAAGAAAAAACAAAGTATAATTATTTAAAGGGAAGGAACAAAACCTTTATCATTTATAAATCATATGATTATATATGCTATCTAAATTCATGTATAAATTATTATATTAATAAGAATCTAGGAAGGTTGTTGGATATGAAAATCAATGTAATAAATACTAATGACATTTCTGCTTTTCAAGAAAATAAAAATAAATTAAAATGTCAAATTACCATTCAAATAACATCAAAATAAAGTGTGCAAAAATATATTGCACAAAATACCCACAAAATCGTAAAACATAATTAAGATTTTTACATATAAATAAATTTGGTAGGCATGTTAGTTCTTTCTAATATAATGTGCAAATTCAATGCAACCTCAATGTAAACATATCTCAGGAGGTCTCTTTGTAGAGCTTGAAGAACTGATCCTAATATTTTTAAGTGCAAAGGTACAAAGACAACCAAGATTCTTTTGAACAACAGCAAGGTGCCACGCTGGCTTCAAGATTTATTTTTCACAACTATAGTAATGTGGATAATATACCAATAGTGTTTGTATAGGGGTGGGAAAATAAACAGGAAATATTAGATGGTTCAAAAACTGACACACTCATGAACATTTGATATGAGTGGTGATCATTGAGAATCATGAAATATTTTCTTCAAATGTTTGTTATACAAAGTAGGTCTCTTCTGGGTCACCACTTACGATTAACAAATATTGGGACAAATTTCACAATATCATATGTTATGGTTTAATTCCCACTGGCATAAGCAGAAATTAACACAGACAAGTGTCCAAGAGAATAGAAGACACAGTTGCTTCAACTCTCCCATCGATAGGGCCAGCGTACTGCTGGATCCACAGAGAAAGTCTGTGTGCCATTCAGAATACATGGTTCCTGCAAATATAAATTTTTATGGGTCAAGCAAAAAAGCAGACTTCTCAGTTGGCTAAATTGGGTGATCTGCCAATCTGTCTAATGCTCAATGGTTTTTACTGATTTTGTCTGGGAAATCCATTATTTCTGGATTTTGTCTAGAAATCCATGATTGGTTCTATGGGAAACTGAGCTCAGGTGCAGTCTCAAACCCTGAAAGCTTAAGCAACACACATTCTTTACAAATCACTCATACCCACAATATGCAAAGAATTCCTACAAATTAAAAACAAAAACAAAAACAAAAAGTTGAATAGGTGCTTCACGAAAGAAGTAATATAAGTGGTTAAAATACAAAAATTGCTCAACTTCACTAATAATCAGAGAAATACCAATTTTAAAGAACATTTAGATAGATTAATGTACATTTAAAAACTTGATAATGATACCAAATATTGATGAAGATATAAAGCAAAAGGAACTTTGGATGTTGCTGGAGGCAGTACAAATTGCCCCTCTTTTTAAAAATGGTCTGATATTATCTGGTACAGTAATCTTTTATACATCCTACAACACATTCTATTCTTTGATCCGGACACATCAGTGCCTAGCTATTCCAGAAAACATTCATGAGAATGTATATATAACAGGATTGTTAACAATAATCACAATCTGAAAACACTCCAAATGTCTCTTACCAGTAGAATTGTATATAAATCATGGTATTTTCTCATAATAAAATGATCTACATGTATCAATATGGATTAATCTTAATAGCATAATATTTAGTGAAAAAAGGAAGTCAAATATTTGAATTATCCATACAGTATGACCCTTTATATAAGTATCTCTCTAAACTCTATAATTTGAATGTTATATAAAGGGTCATACTGCATATGAAGAAAGGCAAGAAAATAATTATCACCTAAGTCAGAATAGTGGTTACATCTGGAGGGACAGAAAGCCTGCCATCAGGAAGGGACACAAAGGAAAGTTTTAAGCAACAGGCCATATTCTCTTTCCAGTTGTGGTGGTTATAATAGGGATGTTTCATTTCAAATTACTCTTCAATCTAGATTTATACTTTTATAAATTTAGTTGTATGTATGGTATTTTCACAATAGTAATATGGAGTTTATAACATAATCAGATATCAATATATATGCTTATATATGCTATCTATCTATATATATATATCAGTATACAGAATAATCATATATATACATATGCCATATATATACATACATATGTATATATATAGAATAAAAAATTAAGAGTTCTTGAAAATAAATCTAACAAAAGAGGTGCAAAGGTTTTGTGGAAAAATTATAAAATTTATGTGGGCTGAAATTAAAGATGGCATAAGTAAATGGAAATATTCTATTTTCATAAGTAAACGACTAAATTTTATAAAGATGTCAAGTTAATCCAATAATCAATTCCAATCAAAAGGATTTTATTGGACAAATGTGGAGCTGATTATAAAATTCACAATTAACTGTAAAAGTCCAATTATAGCCAACATGTATTTTTAAAAATAGAAAATAACATACACTACCACCAAATATCAAGATTTATATGAAATCAAATAGAGGGTCCAGAAACAGATCCATACATAACTGGACATTTGATTTATTCTACTGCAGATTACTGGAGGAAAGATTGACTTTTCAATAGAGCTGGGATATTTGTATCCTTAAGAGGATAATATCCTTAAAAGGAATTCTTTATATTACACCAGTTACAAAAATCAGCAACAGGTGAATTAAAGAATTAAACGTGAAAAACAAAAATATAAAACTTTTAGGGGCGCCTGGGTGGCTCAGTCAGTTGATGGCTCAGGTCATGACCTCGCGGTTCACGAGTTCGAGCCCCCCATTGGGCTCTGTGCTGAAAACTCAGAGCCCCCACTAGTGCTCTGTCTCTCTCTGTCATTCAAAGATAAATAAATGTTTAAAAACAGTTTTAAAAAATATATGAAACTTTTAAAAGACAATATATGACAGTATTTTTATGATTTTAGGATCATAATTCTTAAACAAGTTTAAAGTATAAAAAGAACATAAAAAAATCTTACTAGGTTAAAATTAATTATTCCTATAACTAAAGACAGTGAAAAGACAAAACACAACTTAGAGAATACATTTGCCATACATAGTACTATCAAAGAATTTAGCACTAAAATATGTGGAAATCTATATGGGGCACCTGGGTGGCTCAATCAGTTAAGCATCTGACTTCAGCTCAGGTCATGATCTCACAGTTTGTGGGTTCAAACTGTGCAGACATTCAGAGCCTGGGGCCTGCTTCAGATTCTGTCTCCCTCTCTCTCTGCCCCTCCCTGGCTGGCATTTTGTCTCCCTCTCTCTCTCAAAAATAAATAAACGTTAAGAAAAAAATTTTTAAAAATATATGTAAATATATTTTTTAATCAAAAAGACAAACTAATAGATAAATGAACACATAACATAAAAAAGTCACTGAAATGAAAACACAAATGATCTAATCCTAAAGATAGATGTTCAACCACATTAATAATCTTAAAAATGCAAATTTAAATCAAGTTGATAATAGTTCCCAGATTGGCAATAAATAAATAAATAAATAAATAAATAAGGGAAATTCTGACAATATCAAATGTTGGCAGGGATGAAAGACACTCATTGGAAAAGTAAACTGGTATACCCACTTTGAAAAATAATTTGGAATTTCATAGTAAAACTATTCAAGTCCTATAACATACCAATCCATGATGTGTTTTATATTTTAGTATCCTATAATTTACAATAGTTCCATATACCAAAGAAGAATTTAAGCTCCATTTGTCATCCTTAAATGTGAGGACTTGTTTTTTCTTCATTGTCGTCTAAAAAAAAAAAAAAAAAAAAAAAAAAAACAACCCAAATAATCCATTTTTTTCATTCATTTCCTAACTTGTCACACTTTTAAACATTTGCATTTTATGAAAAATGAATAACACATAATGGGCATTTTCTCTAGTCATGTGATGGTGATGTGAGGTTTTGAATTTAAAATACATTGACTTCAGGGTGCCTGGGTGGCTCAGTCAGTTAAGTGTCTGACTTCAGCTCAGGTCATGATCTCTCAGTTCGTGAGTTTAAGCACCACATCGGGCATGCTGATAGCTCAGAGTCTGGAGCCTATTTCAGATTCTGTCTCTGTCTCTCTCTGCCCTTCCTTCATTCATGCAGTTTCTCTCTCAAATATAAGTAAACGTTAAAATATTTTTTAAATGCAGTGATTTCAAAGATAATAACATGATACTATTTTTTAGAGTGATTCTTAAAAGTAAAACCATTTTCATATTAAAAATTCAAAATGTTATATAATATTTTGAAGTCCAAATATAGATATTTCTAAGATAAATAGATTATATCATTTTTAAAGATGATTCTTAAATGTAAAACTTTTACATTAAAACTAAAGATGTACAATATCTTGGACAAGAAGGCTATGTAAATAACCAACATGGGTTTTGTTTTCTTCAAATTTCATACAATTGTTTTCTTTTACCAAATAGGATCAAAAAAATAAACTTTTTTTCAGTGAATCTGTTGATTTGCATGCTATCATGACAGCAAGTGCTGTGTTTCCATCTTTCCAGGTGTTATAAACCTGAGAACTAAATTTGCTCGTTACATTTTAGAGTTTTTCTCACTTGTAAGTTTTTAGTATAATTTTTCTCCTCTTCTCTACCTTTGTTTCTTATTTGCTTTCTTGTTGTTCAATGCATTTGACCACATTTTAAGTACTGCTTTAAGTAAAGGCATATTTGTATTTACTATTATGTGAATATAGAAGAGATATCGAAAAATAAACATTTTTCTCCCTAATATTTGAAACAATACTATCTTGATTATTCTTGGCTATTGGAAAATTATTGTTTTATCAGGTCTTTTGGCAAAGTTGCAAAGCAGAATAAGGATTAAAACATTACTCAAGAAGGTTCTTCAAACAGCAACTCACATTTTCTGCTTAAAATTTTAGAATTCATAAAATGCTATCAACTACATCCTTCAGTTAGCAGATTTGGCCAAATGTAGGAGAATAAGATAATTTGGTTTTTTCATACAGACCCATACACACATACATGAATATTTTATATATATTATATATATATATTATATATATATAATTTAGTACATAATTATATCCATATACATTAGTATAAATAAAAAGTTATTTAAAGTTTTCCTCAATATAGAGGATTTTATTACAAATAAATATAGGAATTTAGATTATATTCACCATCAAAAGTAATGATCACATTGCTTTTGAAGTCTAAAGTTAGACCTTACTAAACCCATTGAAAATGCAAATGATTTGTTTACTATAAAACTGACTCTTAATAGTTTTGTTTTTTAGCCCTCTAAATTGCCAAATTTCACATTACATTCTTCCACACATTCACTATTCAGAAAGGTATAAAGTAAAATATTTAATAATCCACAAATCCCTATAGAAAATGAAAAGATTGAGCTATTACTTTGAGCCAAAAACTTAATCCTAAGAAAAAACAGTTGAGTCACAACAATACCTAATCAGTGAAAAACATGTAGAAAATCCAGTTCTCAAAAATATTCTGTAGTGTGTCTAACATGTACTTTTTTGAAAAATGAAGTATTTGAATGTAAATGCAGTGAGGAAAGTAAAAAGTTTGAAATATTGGCCTCATAAACCCCAGCACACTCTTCAGAGCTCTAATCCTCCTTTTAAATACATACTTCTGTAATTTGCATCTGTTTTCACTCTGCAAATGATCACAACAGTTGTTTTATAAAATGTAAATGAATATTCAGAGTCTAGGTAATTATTTGTATGAGAATCCTAAGTTCAGGGAGTACAGACAGCTGTCTCTAAGCCAAGGAACTTTATTTGAGGGACCAGCTGATGTTAACTCTTTACACTGACAGGCCTTAAACTTGTTCCTTACTGTATCTAGCTAGGCAGGCATACTAAATAGATATACCGACATCGTAACTCATTTTACAGAGTAACTTTGCATTCACAGAATCATCTTCCTAAAATTGAGTACTTTAGCCATCGTTCAATGCATCATTTTCAGAAAGCCTAAAGGTGCTAATCTACCATATAAATTAGTGACCTGAAAAATAGAACTTAAAAATAGATTTTGACAGATTGAAAAGAAAGTTTTCTGAAATTATTTCTACCAATCCTATATTTTAAAATGATAGAAGCAATTTTTCATCTAGATAAAAAATAAGTGGGGCGCCTGGGTGGCGCAGTCGGTTAAGCGTCCGACTTCAGCCAGGTCACGATCTCGCGGTCCGTGAGTTCGAGCCCCGCGTCAGGCTCTGGGCTGATGGCTCAGAGCCTGGAGCCTGTTTCTGATTCTGTGTCTCCCTCTCTCTCTGCCCCTCCCCCGTTCACGCTCTGTCTCTCTCTGTCCCAAAAATAAATAAACGTTGAAGGAAAAAAATAAATAAATAAATAAATAAATAAAAAATAAAAAAAAATAAAAAAATAAGTTCACATATGGCTGAAAATTTATGAACCTGTTGTATTTTTTTCAAAAAATCAAGGGAGAACATCATATCAGTTATTTTGTTTCTTCTTTTTTAATATTATCATTTACAAATACAAATATCTTTCTAGGCACTTCTTTAGCTATATCCAAAAAACTTGATACCTTGTATTTTAAGTTTTATAGAGTACAAAATATTTGCTATTTTTTTCTTATGATTGTCTTTGCTCCTTATGCTATTTAGAACTATCTTGTAATTATCAACTACTTGGCAATTTTTGAGGTTTATTTCTGTTATTAAGTTAATTCTGTTTTGACCAGAGGTCACACATTGTATGATTTTAATAATTTTTAATTTATTGGCTTCTTTTATGGCTAAGCATATGGTCTACTTTGGTGACTTTACCATGTGAACTTGAAGAGAATGTGTGTTTCATGGTGTGTTCTAAAATGTCAATTATTTAAAGTGAGATGATAATGTTATTTAGTCTTCTGTATCCTTATTGACGTTATGCTCATTTGTCCCATCAGTTTATGAGACAGAGGGTTGAAATTTCCAGATATAATTGTAGATTCATTCATTTCTCTTTTTGTCACCTCTTGCTTCATGTATTTTGAAACTTTGTAATTGTGCGCCTATTCATGCAAGACTGATGAATTTACCCTTCATCATTATCAAATGTTCTTCCTGGAAGTTCCTGGTAGTGTTCTTTATTCTGAAATCTATGTTGATATAATAAGTTATTGCAGCTTTCTTAGTTATTTGTTGAATAAATATTTTCCAATTTTATATTATCTGTGAATTTATATTTCATGTGAATTTCTTCTAGACATCATAAATTAAGGTCTTGGCTTTCTGGTTTTGGTTTTGGTTTTGGTTTTAATCTAGTCTGATAGTACCTGTCCTTTAATTGTTGTTTGGATCATTAATGTTTAATGTAGTTATTAATATAATTGGGTTTAAATATCCTATTTTTCTACTTGTTTTTTATATTTCCTATTACTTGTTGGTTCTTTCTTATATCTTTTCATGTGTGTCAGTTTGGGTTTTTTTTTTTTTAGATTGATCTTTTAAAATTATCGGGGCGCCTGGGTGGCGCAGTCGGTTAAGCGTCCGACTTCAGCCAGGTCACGATCTCGCGGTCCGTGAGTTCGAGCCCCGCGTCAGGCTCTGGGCTGATGGCTCAGAGCCTGGAGCCTGTTTCCGATTCTGTGTCTCCCTCTCTCTCTGCCCCTCCCCCCGTTCATGCTCTGTCTCTCTCTGTCCCAAAAATAAATAAACGTTGAAAAAAAAAAAATTTAAAAAAAAAAATTATTTTATCTCCACTATTGGCTTAGTAGATAGAGCTACTTTTTGATGATTTTTTAAGTAGCTGCTCTAGGGCTTACAACATGCATATTTATCACATTTTACCTTTAAATTACATTATCTGTAATGTTAGACCCTTATAATAGTATATTCTCACCTATATAATGTTAGATTCTCTTTTTAATGCTGCAGTGATAATAAAAGCCCATGTTAAGAAGAAGACTCCATTAGCCTGGGTTAACAGAGTCTATCAAGAGCAGATCACCTGTACTGACCTGTGGTGAATGCACAGCATGATATTGTGTTAATCTACTGACATTTGGGGGGTTGTTTGTAACTGCACAACACAGCATGTCTTTGTTCTCAGAGAGATACATTTTTTAACACTGGAATTCCCCAATATCACTTAGATTCGCTCTGTTCAAATAGCTCTCTATACTTTCTTTTGGCTATGATTCTAATTAGCTCCAGGCTTTCTCTCTCATACATGGTTAACATTAGATCTAAGGGAAGATCTCATACATCCCCGACCTTGATGTAAATAGATGTGTGTTTTGATCCCAGTGCAAACCTCTTATCTGCTATGATGGAATGTTCAACCAGCTTCTCATCTCTAGGTACTTTTCTGTTTTAAATGCTATCTGCCATGTCCTCAGACTCTATCAAGCTTCTTTGTAGTTTTCTCAAAGCCCCTCACTAAGGTCTTCAACTTCAACCCTGTTTTTAGAACCTTGTTTGGCTCACAATTATCAAATTGTTACTTCCTCCTTAGCAATTTAAGCATAAGTTATCTAGCAACTCACTTTGGAATACACAACATTTTTTTTTCCTTCTTTTGGTATTTTGGAGCCTCAGACTTATTATACCTTGTTTATCAACAATAATTAAATATAAAAGAGAAAATCAGTTTCAATAAAGAAAGAAACATTTCACAAGACCAGAAAAGAAAGAAATCTGAAGGGCTAAGAAAGAAGAAACCAAGAGGATTTTTACTTTTACAAAAAAAGGTAAAAAGTGAAAATTGTGTTCAGTATTTGTATTGCAGCAAGCCGTTATACCAGCAGTGTGTACCTCAAGCAGTGAGAGTGGCATCACCAAATCCTTTCTCCTGAAACTATAGACAGCACCTCAGCACCACATCACAATAGCTTTGAATTTTGTTTGTGAGCATCTGTGCTTTCTCTCAATCTATTTTGTGTATCCATTAGCAGGATGCATCCTAAAGCTTCAGAAAAGCCTAATGCTTTGGGTCTGGGAATCTCAATTTTTTTTTCATATAAATCAGTGTTAAGTGTTCTTTATGTCATTTTGGATTATTAAAGATTTCATAGAAATGCTCTGCTTTTGGATAGCAGGGTAAACTTGCACTTTGTTGGCATATAATTGTTTATAGTAGTCTCCTGTGATCCTCTGTATTTCTCTATCAGTTATAATGTCTCCTCTTTCATTTATAGTTTTTATATTTATGAGTCCTCTTTCTTTTTTTCTGGATTAGTCTAGCTAAAGATTTGTCTATTTTGTTTATCTTTTCAAAGAACACTTAATTTTGTTAGTCTTATCTATTTTTCTATTTTCAGTTTCAATTTCTGCTATAGTCTTTAATATCTTTCTGCCAACTTTGGGCTCAGTTTATGCTTTTTCTAGTTTCTTGAGGTGTGTGTGTTCTTTGGCATGTGTAATTCCATTATCATTTGTTTCAAAATATATTTTGATTCCCATTCTTCTTTGATCCAATGTTTGTTGGGGAGTGTGTTAACAACCCCATATTTGAGAATTTTCCAGCTTTCTTCTTGTTGATTTCTAATTTCATAACACTGGTTAGAAATAATACTTGACATGATTTCTGTGTTGTTGAATGTGCTGAGATTTATTTGGTGGCCTAATGTAGGATCTATCCTAGAATATCTTCCATGTACACTTGAGAAGAATATACATTCTGCTACTGTTGAATGGACTATCGTGTACATACTGTTAGGTCCATTTGATCTATAGGGTTGTTCAAATGCAATTTCTTTATTGATTCTTTGTCTAGATGACATATTCACTGTTGAGAGTGCAGTATTAGTCTCCAAATATTATTGTATTGTTGTATATTGTATTTCACCTTTTAGTTCTATTAGTATTTGCTTTATATATTTAGCTGCTTTAATACTGAGCGCATAAACATATATAATTATTATATCATTATTATTCACCCCTTTATCATTATATAATGAATTTCTTTGTTATTTGTGACCATTTTTAGTTTAAAGTCTATTTTGTCTAAGTATAGCTACTGCTGCCTTCCTTTTGCTACTGCTGGCTTTATTTTCTTATTCAGGTATAATTAAAATACAGTGTTAGTTTCAGGGGTACGATACGATTCAATAATTCCATATATTATTCAGTGTTCGTCATGAGAAGTGTACTCCTAATCCCTTCACCTATGTCATCCATCCCCTCATCCACCTTCTCTCTGGTAACCACCAGATCTCTATATTTAAGATTCTGGTTTTTTGTTTATCTTTTTTTAATTTCTTTGTTTTGTTTCTTAAATTCTATATATGAGTAAAATCATATGATATTTATCTTTCTCTAACTGACTTATTTATATTACACCCTCTAGGTCCATCCATGTTGTTGCAAATGGCAACATTTCGTCTCTTTTATGACTGATTAACATACCATTGTGTATATATACCCCCTTTTCTTTATCCATTCATCTATGAATGGACACTTGGGTTGATTCCATATCTTGGCTACTGTAAATAATGTTGCAATAAACATAGGGGTGCATATATGAGATATATGTTTTCATATTTCAAAGTAGTGTTTTCATATTCTTTGGTATGAAATACTCAGTAGTGAAATTGCTGGACCATATGATAATTTTGTTTTTAATTTTTTGAGAAATCTTCATACTGTTTTTCATAGCATCTACACCAGTTGGCATTTCCACAATGTATCATGGTTCCTTTTTTTCCATATAATATCCTCACATTTGTTTCTTGTGTTGATTTTAGCCATCCTGACAAGTGTGAAGTGATACATCATTGTGGCTTTGATTTGCATTTCCCCGATGATTAGTGATGTGAGAATCTTTTCATGTGTCTGTTGGCCATCTGTATGTCTTCTTTGTAAAAATGTCTGCTCATGTCTTCTGCCCACTTTTTAATTGCTTTTTTTTTTTTTGATGTTGAGTTCTATAAGTTCATTATATATATTTGGATATTAACCCCTTACCAAATATATCACCTCCAAATATCTTCTCCCACTTAGTAGGTTGTATTTTAGTTTTTTTGATGGTTTACTTCACTGTGAAGAAGCTTTTTATTTCGATGTAGTCCCAATTGTATATTTTTGTTTTTGTTTCTCTTGCCTCAGGACACATATATAGAAAAATATTGCTTTAGTTAATGTCAAAGATGTTATTGCTTGTGTCTCTCTCTAAGAATCTTATGATTTCAGGTCTTATATTTAGGTCTTTAATCCATTTTGAGTCTGTTTTGTGTACAGTATAAAAAGTGATCCATGTAGCTTTACATGTAGCTGTCCAATTTTCTCAACACCGTTTGTTGAAGAGACTCTTTTCCCATTGTATATTGTTGCCTCCTTCGTAATAGATTAATTGACCATATAATTGTGGGTTTACTTCTGGAGTCTCTATTCTGTTTGATATATGGGTCTATTTCTATGCTAGTACCATACTGTTTTTATTACTACAGCGTTGTAGCGTACCCTGAAATATGGGATTATAATCCCTCCAGCTTTGTTCTTTCTCAAGATTGCTTTGTCTACTAGGATCTCTGGTGATTCCATACAAATTTTAGGATTATTTGTTCTACTTAAATGAAAAATGTTGTTGGTATTTTGATAGGAATTGTATTAAGTCTGTGGTTGCTTTAGGTGGCAATGATATTTTAACAATATTGATTCTTCCGATCCATGAGCATGGAATTTCTTTGGTTTGTTTGTTTCATCTTGAATTTCTTTTATCAGTGTGTTAGAGTTTTCAGAGTACAAATTTTTCACATCCTTGGTTAATTGTATGCCTAGGTATTTTATTATTTTTGGTGCAATTGTAAATGGGATTGTCTTCTTAATTTCTCTTTCTGCTAATTCATTATCACTGTATAGAAATGCAACAGAATTCTGTGTATTAATTCTGTATCCTGCAGTCTTACTAAATTCATTTACAGTTCTAGAAGTTTTCTGGTAGAATATGTAGGGTTTTCTATATATAGTATCACATCATTTGCAAATAGTGAAAGTTTTACTTCTTCCTTACCATTTTGAATGCCTATTATTTCTTTTTCTCATCAGATTGTTGTGACTAGGACTTCCAATAGTATGTTGACAAAGTGATAAATGGACATTCTTGTCTTGTTTCTGGTCTTAGCTTCAGCTCTCACTTTTTACCATCGTGTATGATGCTAGCTGTGGGTTTTTCATATTTGGCCTTTATTATATTGAAGTATATTCCCTCTAAGCCCACTTTGTTGAGAGTTTTTATCATCAGTGGATATTGTATTTTGCTTTTTCTGTATCTATTGAGATGATCATATGGTTTTTATCCTTTCTCTTGTTAATGTGATGCTTCACAATGATTGATTTGCAAATATTGAGTCACACTTGCATCCTTGGAATAAATCCCTCTTGATCATGGTGAGTGATTTTTTTTAATGCATTGTTGAATTCAGTTTGTTTAGGATTTTTGTATCTATGTTCATCAGAGATATTGGTCTGTAGTTTTGTTTTTGTTTTTTTGCCTTTTTTTATTTTTTGTTTGTTTGTTTGGAGTGTCTTTATCTGGTTTCTGCATCAGGGTAATGCTCTCCCTGCATTGTCCCCTGAGACACTTTCATTGGTGGGTAGAGCCTACAGCCAGACCTGATATTTGCCCCAGTCTATCTGTTGAAGAGGCAGTGGCCTCTCCTTGTGAGGTTTTGTTGGTTTGGGGGGGGGGGGGGTTGGCAGTGGTCAGGTGAGATGTCTGCCCCCAGCCCATTTCTGAGGCTGCAGTCCTACTGTTGTGTGTGGTTATCTTCCCCTCTCCCCAGGGCAACAACTGGAGTGGTGCTGGTTACAGTTAGGGCTGCTTGCAGAATGAGATATGTCAGGCAGTACTTTGGAGGGATTCCTGCTTAGTCAGGTGAGTACACAGGAGAACATGGGAGGTGGGGTTGAGAATAGGAGTGCAAGGTATTAGTCTCCTCCCCTTTTACCCAGGTGCTTTTCAAACTGCTGTTTCTATGTTGTATCTTAGCTGATGGCTGTTCGTTATGCTGTCTCTTTAAGGGCGGGGACTGTTTCCTATCACCCTCTGGTTCTCCAGTGCTGAATCTGCTGATTCTTAAAGTACCCAGAGTTAAGCCTCACTAACTGTAAAAACTCATGAAGTTAAGCCCCACAGGTTTTTAAAGCCAAATGTTATCCAAACTTGTGTTCCAGTGCAGCTCCTGTGTGCTGTATGCCTGGGGTAGGGCTCTGCTCATCTCCCTTCTCCAAGCTTGTGGTGTCCCTCCAGCTAGTGGTTAGTCTCACAGGAAGTTTGGTTCCCAACCAGGTCTCTGCCCCTCCTGCCATTTTTGATGTGGCCTCCTCTCTATGATTAACTGTGGAGAGTCTGTTCTACCAGTCTTTGGGTCAGTGTTAGTTGCACTGATGTGGCTGTTATCTAGTTGCATTGTGGGACGAGGTGAGCTCTTTCATATTACAGGTGAATATTTAATCAGGATAAGCAAAGCAATAAAACAAATAGTTAAATATCAACTGTCACAGTAGCAATTATAATTTCTATAATTCAGTGCATTTTCCATAGTGTTCCACAGATACATATATCTGTTCACAGATATATAGATATAGATATAGATATAGATATATAGATATACAGATATAGATATATAGATATAGATATATATCATGAAAGGAATTCAGGAGTGCATGAACTATGCTCAAATAAAAGAATCATGCTAAAAAGGAAAAATAAAATTTCATTATATCATTTATTCAACTGCAATGGGCTAGAAATTGAAGAAAGTACTAGTGACAAAATCACAAATTAGATGTTTATGCCCTTAAGAACTGAGATCTGAATCCACTGGCATTTGTAACTATGTATCATTAGGTTCAGTTACTAACATATTTTGAGCCTTACTTTTCTAAAGTTCTATTACAGCAACAATGCCCTTCTTACTATGTAAACAATGCCTTTCCTACAATGCATTGCAAAAATGCTTCCAATAAAATAGATGATTAATGAATATGTACGTAAAAAGAATGAATAAATATATAAAACAGAATATACCTACTTTCTGAGATGTAGTAAAGTTAAATAAGAAAATGTACAAAAACATTTAATATAGGCATGAATACTAAAGCCACTGAATTTTATAATGACCATTAAAGAAATATTAACAAAATTACAAAGGATGGAGTAAAATGGTGAATTCTCTGCTAGGGAGGTAGTGAAGGGTACAGAAAAGATTTCACAGATAAGATTGATCAAACTCAGTGTCAAAAATGTTTTACAGGGGTAGCTGGGTGGCTCAATCGGTTAAGTGTCTGACTTTGGCTCAGGTCATGATCCCATGGTTTGTAGGTTTGAGCCCCACATCAGGCTCTGTGCTGACAGCTCAGAGCCTAGAGCCTGGAGCCTGCTTCGGACTGTATGTCTCTCTCTCTCTCTCTCTCTCTCTCTCTGCCCCTCCCCCACTTGCGCACTTGCTCACACTTTCTCTCTCTCGCTCAAAAATAAACATTAAGGGGCGCCTGGGTGGCGCAGTCGGTTAAGCGTCCGACTTCAGCCAGGTCACGATCTCGCGGTCCGTGAGTTCGAGCCCCTCATCGGGCTCTGTGCTGACTGCTCAGAGCCTGGAGCCTGTTTCCGATTCTGTGTCTCCCTCTCTCTCTGCCCCTCCCCCGTTCATGCTCTGTCTCTCTCTGTCCCAAAAATAAATAAACGTTGAAAAAAAAATTTTTTTTTAAATAAATAAATAAATAAACATTAAAAAAAAATTGTAAGTGTTTTACAGAAGAATGAAGTTAAAGGATTTTCCAAATGGTAGGACCAGTGTTATTAGCAAATGAGAGAGAGAGAAAAAGAGAGAGAGAAAAGAAAGAGAGAGAGAGAGAAAGAAAGAAAGAAAGAAAGAAAGACCAAATGATAAAGACAGAACTTTTGTGTCCTAATATTATGGAGTTTAGCCTGTATCTAATATGAACTGATTTTAATTTCTGAATAATCAATCCGTCACCAGAGTAGAGAATATATTAGAGAAAGACAAACCTCCAAGAAGAGAGACTGATTTTGAGACTATTCTAGTAATTCAAGTAAAATATGATAGATGCTTTAATTATCAGTAGCTCTAGGGATAGAAAAGAAAGGCTAGATATGATAGATGATATGGAAGTTGAATCTATAAAACTAGATGATTGAATGGGGGTAAAGAATGAAAGATGGGGAGGTAACTATTATAAATATAAGAAATAGAAAGTTATTGATAGTTTTTAACTAAAGAGTGAAAGAACCAGATTTGTATTTTTAAAAAATCATTCTAAAGAATGTATTTAGGATAAAGGGGAGACTGGAGCTAAGGAAATAGTTTAAGAGACAAATGCAATGTTTCAGATAAAACTTGTTGGTAATCCAAAGTGATATAAATGGATTAAAGCAACATATTATAAATCCTTTACTAAGACTAATCAATTTTCCTAAACTGTTCAGCACTCCAGATAATTCACATGGAAATGAATAGCAGAGCCAGACATAGCCCAGGAATATATTTCTAATAACTCTGAATATTTGGAAGAGAATCTGAAAGTTTTAGGCATGTGTGTGCTTTATATGTTTTCCTACTTGAAACTAATTACTTTGAAAGGGAAGATTCATCAAATGAAAAGTAGAATTTCTTATTTTGGACCATGATTGACTAGAGAAATTCAAAATAACAAAGGTTATGCCTTAATACCTGGGAAAATGTGTTTGACAAGAACACTTTGTTTAGTACTTTTATATTAAGTTCTATGTGTGACATATATACATGCACACACACACACAGAGCACATATATGTACTTTACACATAAATCATATGGATATATATTTACATAACTCTGACTTTGTAATACAAATTATATCAGCACAATTAAACATGTTAATTATCATAACTATGTACCAGTATTTCAGTAGGCACAAGAAAAGGTACACAAAAACCTGTGTGTGGCAATAAGTTCAAAAGAGAAGGTAGCATTTGAGCTGAGACCCAGGTGATGAATAGGAGGCTGATGCATAAATTAGTGATAGGCATGTATTAAAAAACAGCAAAGGCAAGAGTATAAACCTTACTAATTCAAACTGCCAAAATGAGGACTATAAGAGGATGGGGAGATGGAGGAGTAAAAAGCACAAACCATGCCTAGCCAAGAGTTTTGGATGTCATCCTGCGAGAATGGGGCGATTCTGAGCTTTGAGGAGAGGGTAATCATTACACTAGCTCAGAAAGAGGCTATGCAGCAATATTAGGGTAAATCAGAACATCATGATGAAAGCTACATAGAAAGAACATGATCTTTGCTCTCATACCCCCAGAGAAAGAGCAGATCTGGAACAAAAAATTAGTTCATGTTGGGTTAGGTTAAATGTTAATATGGAACATCCAAGAGAAAACCACCCTTAGGCTCAGGCAAAATAGCCCCAGTCTGGGGCTTCCTCTTTAGCTCTTCACATATCACAAATACACACACACACACACACACACACACACACACACACAAATGTGTTAAAGCGTACAAGGACACCTCTATCTCTCTCTCAGGATCTGCTACTTAGCACTGATAACACAAGCTGTAGCCCTAAATTTTTGCTCTCATTACTAAATTGGCTTATGCTCCAGAAAAGCGGTTTCCCATATCTTTTGGCTGATACCAATTATACAAAAGATGACTGTGTCCAAATATCACAAAAGTTTGTCGATTAGAGTTTAAAGAGGTCCAAATAAAAGTTTAAAGAACATGAAGAGTTTTCAATCAGTTCTCACTTTTTTCTCTCTGCCATACAAATAGCATTTCCAGAATGGGTCCTCGAATAATAAGACACAAGCAGAAGAGCCAAAGCAGGAAGCCACCAGTGATTGACATGTAACATGAGCAAGAAATAAGTACTTGTTTTTATAATCTGCTGAGATTTGGGGGTTATTTATTACTGCAGAAAAGCTGACTTATAAAATTAGAAAGAGATAAAGGCAAAAATAAAATGACAGAGAAAGGGAACAAAGACAATGAGAAGACCTTTTCAAGAATCTTTGCTGTGAAAAGATTTTATCAACTCTAAGGAGGCTTGGGACACAAGAATTTTTTTTAAGTTTCTTTATTCATCTTGAGAGAGACAGAATGAGCAGGGGAGGGTCAGAGAGAGAGGGAAAGAGAGAATCCTAAGCAGGCTCTGCACTGTCAGCATGGAGCCCAATGCAGGGCTCAAACTCATGAAAGGTGAGACAATGTCATCAGCTGAAACCAAGAGTCGAATGCTTAACTGACTGAGCCACCCAGGCATTCCAAGATAGAATTATTTATGTTAAGATAGTAGAGAAGTGAACATATTAAAATACTGTTCTGAGTAAGGTGCTGTTAAGCAAAGGATATTGACATACAGGAGAAGGAATAAGCCTCAGAAAGGTCTCTTTCTCAGTGGGTTGAGACAGAGTTCAGAGCAGAGATAGAGGGTTAAGTGGAAAGGAACACATTTTCCTCCATAACTAAAGGTCAGTAGGAAATACTGAGTCCAGATGAAAGTAAGTTAGTAGGTAAGTAAGGGAAAAGAGAAAATCACTATTTACCTTTACTCTCTCACCACTACCACACTCACACCACTTCTGATGTACAGGTTTTCCACACCATGCAATTCTGACACTAACTGCCTGGAGTTAGTGCAGACCCCACAGGTTAAGACCCCACAGGTCAGATCCACAAGACTGTCCTGTCCTCCACTTCACACATCAGTCACAAGTATTAAGTCCCCAGGTTGCCCACAACTTCTGTCTAACTTGGCTATAAGTCAAAGATTCCTAAGATTCTCTCCCTGGTTTCAGTCATTTTCTAGAACAACTCACAGAACTCAGGCAAACACTTGTTTATATTTGCCAGGTGATTATATAATAAAGGATATCATCAAAGATAAAAATTAATAACCAGATGAAGAGATACATGGGGTAATGTTGGAAAGGTTCTAAGCACAGAAGCTTCTGTACCTATGGAGTTGAGGTGTGCCACCCTCCCAGCACATACATGTATTCATCAACCTGAAAGCTCTCTGAACCCCATACCATTGGGATTTTCATGGATTAGGCATGATCAATCATGAACACAATCTCCATCCCAGGGGATGAAGTATGGAGCTGAAAGTTCCAAGCTTCTAATCATTTTTTTTTCTTTCTGGTGTCTAGCCCCCATCCTGAAGCTACCCAGGAGCTCACCAAAAGTCTCCTCATTAGAACAAGAGACACTCCTATAGTGTAGGAGATTCCAAGCATATAGGAACTATGTCAGGAACCAGGGTCAAAGACCAAATATTAGAACAAAAGATGCCCCAAGGGCTCTCATCACTTAGAAAATTATCAGGATTTGAGTAGCCTATGCCAGGAACTGGGGCAGACTCTGTGTGTGTGTGGCGGGGCGGGGGGTTGGGGGGCTTGTGGTGCAGTGCATTGCTATTTCACAGAGGGGAAACTGGAAGTTGAGGGCTTTCTTTTTTCAGTGAAAAGTTGGAAATAGCTCAGGCTGGGTAAAGGTAAGATGGGAAGAGATCCCCAGTTTGAGGAAAGTGAAGGAGTGTTAACAGAGTGAAAAAAGAATACATGTCTAGCTAGGGAATATACAGAAAATTTCTGGACATATTGAGAGATTAAATGAATTTGGAGACAATGACGCATAGAGGCAAAAATCTGCCACACTTCTGAGCAGTGTTTAGACATCTAGAAACTGTCCAGGAAAAAGAAATTCACCCCAAGATTCACATATGATTAGTGTTTGGCCAGGCCAGTGCAACAGAATAACTGTGATACAGATCTCAGAGGATATTGGTGAGAGTATCAAAGTGATACTTTGAGGAAGAAGACAATAGAAGTAATTGAATAAAAGTGGGTTATTAGATATTTTGGCTACAGGATATTTTTTTTATTTTACATTTATTTTTTGAGAGACATAGACAGAGCACAAGTTGGGGAGGGGCAGAGTGAGAAGAAGACACAGAATCCAAAGCAGGATCCAGGCTCTGAGCGGTCAGCACAGAGCCTGATGCGGGGCTCGAACTCACAAACTGTGAGATCATGACCTGAGCCGAAGTCGGACACCCAACCGACTGAGCCACCCAGGCTCCCCTATAGGATATTTAAATAGACAAAATAACTAAAGAATGATTTCCTCCTGGTATTTTCAATTTTTATGTAGCATAGTATAGGACATCCATTCAGAAGTTCCACTTCTTTGTCACTCATGCAGCTTCTTACTCAGCTATTATGTAAAGTCAACTAAGCTCGTGTCAATTTTTAAAACTTACTAAAAAAGAATTCCAAACCAATGGAGTGATGTTTTTAAAAACTGTCTATTACTATTGATTTCCACTTCTTCCAAACACAAAGTAAGTTTTCCTGATGAGACACAGATTATCTTGGTTCAATTCTAATTTTGGTGAAAAACTAAATAACAGAGCAGAAACAAAATAAAAAGCAACTTAGTATGCATGCTGTAATTTATTTAATCATTCATATTTTTCCTTGACACTTGCCAAGATTAAAAGCAAACATGCTAACATTCCTGAACCTTTATAATCACAGGCATGGAATTTCTATAAGAGATAATCACAGGGAACCCACTATTCCATTTTTCTTGACCTCAAAAATCCAGAAGTCGTTGAAACTTAGGACTGTACTAAATTGGGCTCATATTGAGAAAACTACTTTATAGCTCATTTTCCAGAAGAAAAACTTTGAGGTTCAAAGGCAACCTTCTATCATCTTCCATTGTTTTGGAATAATGTGTGTTTTCCACCTCCATGCACATAATGTTTCCCCAATTTCAGTCTAAAAGTGTTCAATCTATAGTGAAGCCTTTTTGCAAGTGCAAAGGGAAAAGGTTAAAAAAAGACCTAAGGAACCACAGAAATGTATTTAAACCCAGTTCTAATGCCCATCTTTAATCTTAGATGTCTCTGTATGATTCTTTTCCATTACTATGGGTTTTAAAATACACAGGATAAAAATAAATGAACTCCATATTTCCAAATCTAGAAAACATCCTCACATATTTAAACATTAATATTTTTTCTCCTCCCCATTTTTTTAAAATTTAAATTTTAGTTAACATATAATGCAATATTGGTTTCAGAAGGAGAATTTAGTGACTCATCACTTACATACAACAGCCAGTGCTCATCACAAGTGCCCTCCTTAATACCCACCACCCATTTAGACCAATGCCCACCAACTTTCCTCATTCAACTCATAGTTTCCTCTATCAATAAGAATCTCTTGGGGTTTGTTTCTCTCTCTTGTTTTTTTTCTCCCCTTCCCATATGTTCATCTGTTTTGTTCATTAAATTCCACATATGAGTGAAATCATATGGTATTTGTATTTCTCTGATTGACTTATTTTGCTTAGCATAGTACATTCTAGTTTCATTCATGTCATTGCAAATGGCAAGATTTTATTCTTTTTGATGGCTGAGTAATATTCCGCATCTTCTTTATTCATTCATCAGTCAACAGGCATTTGGTCTCTCTCCACAGTTTGGCTATCATTGATAATGCTTCTATAAACATTGGGGTGCATGTACCCCTTTGAACCAGCATTTTTGTATCCTTTGGATAAACACCTAATAGTGCAATTATTGGATCATAGGATAGTTCTATTTTTAGTTTCTTAAGGAACATCCATACTGTGCTCCAGAGTGGCTGCACCAGTTGGCATTCCCACCAGCAGTGCAAAAGTGTTCCCCTTTCTGTGCATCCTTGCCAACATCTGTTGTTTCCTGAGTTGTTAACTTTAGCCATTCTGACAGGTGTGAGGTGGAATCTCATCATATGGTTTTGATTTGTATTTCCCTGATGATCAGTGAGGTTGAGTATCTTTTTATGTATTTGTTAGCCATCCAGATGTGTTCTTTGGAAAAGTGTCTATTCATGTTTTCTGCCCATTTCTTAACTGGGCTATTTGTTTTTGGGGTGTTGGGTTTGATAAGTTCTTTATAGATTTTGGATACTAACTCTTTATCAGAAATGTTGTTTGCAAATATCTTCTCTCATTCTGTAAGCTGTCTTTTAGTTTTGTTGATTATTTCCTTTGCTATGAAGAACCTTTTTATCTTTATGAAGCCCCAATAGTTCACGTTTGCTTTTGTTTCCCTTGCCTTTGGCAACACATCTAATAAGCAGTTGCTCTAGCTGGGGTCAAAGAGGTTGCTGTCTGTGTTCTCCTCTAAATTTTGATGGTTTCCTTTCTCACATTTAGGTTTTTCATCCATTTTGAATTTATTTTTGTTAAACCTTATTTTTTATTAATTGGGGTACAAGGTATATTTCTAAAAATAATTCATCTAAGAGCACATTTTAGCTATTAGCTGTAATTGTGTCTACCATTAGCTCTTTGGTTAAAACTCCTTGGAAATAGTATTCATATTTCTCATTTTGCTCTTCACCATAAGACAGGGATAAGTAGGAAAAGCAAGAACTGATGTAGAAGTTTTCTTTTCCAGAAAACAACTCTCTCTATAAAACTAAGAGCATTGATCTTTTATCTAAGGATTTCAAGACTCCATCAGTCAAAACCTTCAGATATCTGTAGTCATAATGTTACTAAGAGATAATAGGTAGATAGATGATAGATAGATAGGTAGGTGGGTGGGTAGGTGGATGTATGGATGGATGGGTGGATAGGTGGATGGACAGACAGACAAGTGATTAGACAGGTAGGTAGGTAAGCAGATTTTAGAATTTTAAAGTCCTTTTCAACTGTCAAATACCTCTCACCTTGTTTCAGATTTATGTACCCCTGCTTCCTTGTTATCATCTGGTGCTTTATTGTTGATCTTGGCTCCTTGGCTGCCATCTTCTTTCTATAACTCTTCATCACACAATAAACACTAACCTCTTCTTTTGTTTCCACAATACCCAACTAATCAAGGAATGTTTTCCATATCAGACTTCAATACCATGAAAGTTATAACTTATTATGTCCTTCCAGCCTTGCTAGCTGTATATTTTTCTCTTTCCTCCATTGCTTCTTCTCATCATCACCATATCTCTCTAGGAATAAAATTATTTTTTTCTTAATGGATTGTGCAAATCAATTTGGTCAGCCTTTGAATTAGACTCTTTCATCCAGACTAGGAGCTGTAGTTAAGGTGGAAAAAGATTCATCAAGGTGCTTTCTTTTTTTACATATATAATTTTTTTAAGTTTATTTTTTTATTTTGAAAGAGAGCAAGTGTGAGTGGAGGAAGGGAGAGAAAGAAAAGAGAGAGAACCCTAAGAAGGCTCCACACTGTTAGTACAGAGCCCACTCGATCCCGCAAGCCATGAGATCATGACCTAAGTCGAAATCAAGAGTTGGACACTTAACCAACTGAGCCACCTAGGCACCCCCATCAAGGTGCTTTCTTAAACAAAAGAACCATCTTACCAAAATGATTATTTTAACACACATGTAGAAGGTATTCATATTTTGTTTTCAATGGTCATTTATTTGTACTACTACCTAAGTGTTAGAAGTTGGCAGTCTGATAGGGAAGGACAACTGTGTATAAATTTTTGGCAGGGAAAGTAAATGATTGCTGCTACATTGTGACAAAATTGCCTAAAGCTAATTTCAGATACAAGTGCATATAAAGATTTGTGATCAAAGGTCCACTGTGTTAAAAGCAGAATGTTTATAAACGCATTCTAGATCAACAAATGTCCAAAACATCTGGATTAAAAGCAAAAAGAGTGTATCATATGGCAAGCAACTGACATTTTTTAAACTGCTTCAGAATGGTTTCTTTGGGTTAACTTCAATAATTTTCTTTCAATCTGTTCCACTTCGTCCTAGCCCTCTCACATAGTTCAAACAAAATCAACACTTCTTAACAGCAGGCACTCGAAAAAGAAAAATAAGCCTATTTAGAGAGCACATAGACAAAAGGGAAAAGTAGAAGTAATGTCAAGTATTCAGCTTTTCAGTATCTCATGCCTGGCCCCTGAGTGGAATACTTAACACAGGTCTCCCACTCAGAATCAATGCACTTACATGTTTTCCATGGCTCCTCTGGACTTACTACAGCTTCATGTATCCCTGCTTTGCTGCCTCAGTAAAAGCTAAAGGAAAATGTTTCAGTATCAGCAGAGCACCTCAACATGGTGGATATAATTTCATCCCCAGCAGTGCTAACTAGTCCATGGACTTGAGCCTTCTATAGTGCCTTGCCTCTCAGCCTCTCTCCATCAAGGCTTAACCTACTGTTTCCCCTTTTGAAAGTAGGGGCGTATCCTCATTTACTTATACTCTCAAAACTCAGTCTGAAGGATAAGGATTTGGACATCATCGGCTCAACTTCTTTCTCCATAAAATGGGTTGTTTGGTCCTATGACATGATACTATTTTAGCTTCTTTTTGTCCCCAGGGAGGAAAACTATACCAAAAGAAGAATCAAATACCAGATATCAAGTTTAAACAATTATAAACAGAACTTCTGTATCTGCTATATCAAAAACCATATGTTTTCCAGTGTTCAGGCTTATTTGTAGTGAGATTACTTAAAATGCAAATATTTAATGTCACATTAGGGGAAATCTCTAAACAAAGCCTTATGATCTATATCACCTAATAACATCGAAACCTTGTTATAACGGCAATAGGGTGTCTTTTTTAGTGATATCTATATAGCCAAATTTTCTTTTTACCATGTAAGCCTTTTGGGTTTTTTAGGAACTAAAAATAATGCAACTTACTTTCTTTTTTTACTGTTGTTTTCCTTATAATAGTAAATGTAGCTCTGTCCAAATTCAAGAATTTCTAGATGATAGGGGTTGGAAGAGAACAAGAACTACCAGTACTGAAAAGACAACTACTAAATCTTGACAATGCATTTTGATTGGACATTGCCCAATTCAATATGTACTGCCACATTCAAGTTTGCTTAACCAAACGCTAATGTCAGCAGCAAGGCTAAGATGTCAGCATTATTTGCACACATACTCCCTAATAAGTCATACCCAGACTGGAACAAGCCTTTCATAGTCTTCATTATAACAAGAACATTAATTTAAATTGAGGCAGCATGCATAGTAGAATGCATATGGTAAAACACAAACTTTTGACCCCATGGTGACAATAAACCTCCAGATATTCACTGCAAAGCAATGATACAAGAGTATAAATCTTGAGGTGTCTGAGTGGCTCAGTTGGTTTTGGCTCAGGTCATGATCTCATGGTTTGTGAGTTCTAGCCCTGCTTTGGACTGGGCTCCCTGCTGATGGTGTGGAGCCTGCTCGAGATTCACTCTCTCCCTCTCTCTTTGCCCCTCCCCTGTGCTCTTGCTCTCTCTCTCTCTCAAAATAAATAAATAAACTTTAAAAAATAAGAGTATAAATCTCATAGGAGTTTTCTGAGAATTATATGAGCTATTGCAAATAAAGCACCAAATAAAGTAAAAGGGCAAATACTTTAAAATGCATAAATGGTAGCTATTAATATTTCTTTTTACTGTTTTATTAACCTGGAATGGAACTGGGTAGAGAAAAGTGTATAATTAATACAGCAAAACAAGTGAAATTTATATATTTGTGAGAATATTTAATATGTTCTAATTAATATCATTCCAAGATCAATGACCTACAAGAATCAGTGATATTTTCAATCTATCCACATTTTCTTTTTGGTGTCTCTGCATGTGAAATCCTATATTCCTACAAAAACAACTGCCAACTCATGTTTGGTAAATTCTGTTCTGACATGAGAGTATTTTTCTTAATGTGATATCAGAAGGTCAATAATTCATTGTACTAACCATTCAAGTGAATTTAATGTAAAAAAAAAAAAAAAGTGACACAGTGCTTGGGTACTTAGATGAGCCAGAAGTTATATGGGAATGAGGGGTTCTATGAGTCTCTAATATTTAAGCCTAGCTCTAAAATCAAATCAAATTTATGTATGATTTTCCAGAAAAAGTCAACACATTTGTGATTCTCATAGACATATTTTAAACATATAAAAACAGGGTTCCTGGATGGCCCAGTCAGTTAAGCATCTGACTCTTGATTTCAACTCAGGTCATGATCTCATGGGTCATGGGGTTTGAGCCCCACAATGAGGCCTGCACCAGACTCTGGGTTGATAGCATGGAACCTTCTTGGGATTCTCTCCCTCTCCCCTCTGCTCCTCCCCTGTTTGCATTCTCTCTCTAAATAAATAAACTTTAATTAATTAATAACAGAAAAAGTAAAAGCATTTCATAACAACCAATCCCAAAATTACAGATAATATGAATATGCTAGAAAAGTAGGATGAACACCAAAGATGTGACTGAATAATAAATAACTCTTCTGGTAAGGAGAAAACAAAGCTATTAATCAACTTCAAAAATTAAAAACACAATCACAGAAGAAATAATGTGAATGATAAATAGAGATATGAAGAAATGCTTAAACTCATTTTTAAAAGAGAAAACTAAATTAAAACAACGTGATCTAATTTCATGCCCATATTAGCAAAAATTAAAATGCTAGATAGCATAAATTCTTGGAGAGAACACTGGAATATAGAGATGTTCATGCAGTACAGATAATAGTGTAAAATGGGCAGCCATTCTGGAAAGTAATCTGACAGTACTCAGTCAGATTAAGTATACAAATACTCTTGAGAACCAGCAATACTCTCCTGAGCATATATATCCTAGAGAAATTGCCCACAAGGCTGGTCCTTACTGGAGAATGGACATAAAAGTATGGTAGATGCAAACCATGGAATATTAGAGGGCTATAAGAAGCAATAGACTAGTTGTAAATGTAATTTAAATAGTTCATAGAAACATTGCCATATTAAAATTATAATATTAAAATGAGACTTATAATAGCTTATGAAATAAAAATATATATGTATAAGATAACATGTATTTTCCAAGAACACACACACATAATAAAAGGATACAAATAAAAAGAATGATTACATTTTTAGGATGGTGGTTGGGTAGGCAATATGATTAGAAACTGATTTATATAAGAGACTTTGTAAATACGTAAAAATAGATGTTTTATGTCTCTACTGCTACATAGCACTTTAAAACACTGCAAATTCATTATATCACAGTTTCTGTGATAGAGCTTAGTTAGATTCTCTGCTTAGGGTCTCATTGAAATCCAGGTGATAAATGGGCCCAAGATTTCATCTGAGGCTCCAGGTCCTCTTCCAAGTTAATGTGGTTATTGGCAGAATTCACATCCTGACAGTTTAGGAAGTCATGAACTGAATCTTTAAGACCATCAAAAGGACTTCTCTCTGATGCTTCACCTTCATTTAAAGGACTCACCTGTTTAGATCAAGCCCACACAGAACAATATCCAAATTAACTGACTAGTAACAATCACAGAAGCATTAGCTCATCATACTCACTGGCCCTATCCATGTTCAAGGGAATTGGATTAAAGATGGCATGTATGTTCAAATTGAATAGTATAAAATTTTATAAATGTTCATATATATAGTTCATCAGCTATATAAAACAGATAAAAATGAGTGAAGATATAGAATATTTAAACATTATCATTAGCACTTTCATTTAATGAACCTACACAGAACTTTGCACCCAAAAGATGGAGTATGAAAAAGGATTCTTAAAGACATGCAATGCAAACTGGAAACAAAAGGAAGAAACTGAAACTTGCATAGATATACTGATATTAGAAAAAATTGGCAATATTAGATACCCACTAGTACTACTTTGATTAATCTAACTGAAGTGTTATTTAGTATAAGAAAAAAAAAACAAATTATATGGTTTTTAAAAGTACTTTACGACACTGTCATTATTATGTATATGTCTACGTAAATATTTACAAAATTATTAGAATATAAGATTTAATTTAGTTTAATATAAGTTATTTAAAATAAATTATTTTGATATAAAAGTATAAATTGTATTTTTATATAATAACAAGAAAGTAGAAAAAAGTATTTTCAAAAAGGTACGATTTTTAAGAACAATTAAAAATATGAGGTACCAAAGAACAAGTTTTGAACAGACATATATGAAAAGAAGCATTTTAGGGGGTGCTTGGGTGGCTTAGTCAGTTAAATGTTGACTTTTGGTTTCAACTCGGGTCATCATCTCATGGCACAGAGCCTGCTTGGGATTCTCTCTTGCCCTCTCTCTCTGCTCTCCTCTCCCGTTCTCTTTCTCTCAAAATAAATAAAGAAATGTTTTTAAAAAGAAAACAATAGGAGCACCTGGGTGGCTCAGTCAATTGAGCATCTGACTTTGGCTCAAGTCATGATCTTGTGGCTCGTGGGTTCAAGCCCCACATCGGGATCTCTGCTAACAACTCAGAGCCTGAAACCTGCTTCGGATTCTGTGTCTCCCTGTCTCTCTGCCCCTCCCCCACTCATGCTCTGTCTCTGTCCATCTCTCAAAAATGAATAAACATTAAAATTTTTCGGGGCGCCTGGGTGGCTTGGTTGGTTAAGCGTCCGACTTCAGCTCAGGTCATGATCTCACGGTCCGTGAGTTCGAGCCCTGCGTCGGGCTCTGTGCTGACCGCTCAGAGCCTGGAGCCTGTTTCAGATTCTGTGTCTCCCTCTCTCTCTGCCCCTCCCTGTTCATGCTCTGTCTCTTTCTGTCTCAAAAATAAATAAACGTTAAAAAAATTTTTTTTTAATTTTCTTAAATAAAAAAAACAATAAGCATTTTATTGACATATATTAAGAAAATCTAAATAAATGGAGGGACATGCCAAGTAAGACATATTATTGGTTTAAACTGCCTTTGGGTGTGATGAAAATTCTAATAAAACCAAGCAAGGTTTCTCATGTTTCCTTTCCTTCCTTCTTACCATCCTTCTCTTCTTCTTTCCTTTCTTTTCCTACCCTTTCCTTTCCTTCTTTGGTAGAACATGATAAGCTCACTCGTAACTGTCTTAACTGTCGTAGACTCTAAGTCTAAAGTTCTCTCTGGGCCAGCAAAAGAGCAGATGCAGGATTAAAACGAGAGGTAGCTAATGTCCGGGGGGGAAAAGACAAGAGCCCCGAATAAGGGTCCTTGCCTAGTATTTATTCAGATCAGAAGGCTTACAAACGTGATGGGTGTGCACAAAGAGACAAACTGTGAACATTAACTTGAGGACATGAGGGGGAAAGGGGGGTCTTGAAGATATACAGTGTTTGGGGTTTGGGTCAACATAAGACAAAATCCAGGGCCAGGCAGATGGATAGATGGTTGTTAACAGCAGACAGGAGGCACTTTGCCTGTTTATCTTTGCCAGCCTAGGGGATGAGACAGATAAGGGGAATAACCTCAGGGTTAACAAGACACCTTTTCTTTAGTTAACCATCTCTGCTCCAGGCTGCTTTGCCTAAAGCACAGTGGTCCAAAGTCCAATTCACCAATTTACCTGACCTGGCCCCATTCTCCTATGAAAGCAGCTTTCTGCTATAGTGCTAAACTTGGGGTGCTTTCACCCTTAATATCTAATCTCGTTATTCCTATGTATTGGGCACCTTTGTGCTGATTCTATTTCAGGCCTTTGCCTTTCCCTCTCTATGTTTGGGGATTCAGTACCCCTCCCTATTTTGTGGTGCCTTTGCACCCCCCTATTCTTGACACCTTTGTGCCTCCCTATCCTTGGCATGCCAATCTGTTTTTCCTGAATTCAGCATTTTTTTACTTTGTTTTTCTTGTTAACCCAGTGCTGCAGGCCTGGGGGATTCCTAATCTTATCCCCTACAGTAACTACATATGAAAGAGTGAAAGATAAAGAGAGACCATCATTCTCATGAAGAGAAAGAATTACATGGTAGGGGGAAGATTGAAAATCATAATCTACCAGATACTGAGTCATTTTTATATTGCTATTGGTATGGTATATATTGGTATTGGCATAAGAATAAACCAGTTAGACCTGTAAAATAGAACAGGACACCCAATAGCAGATAAACACACACACACACACACACACACACACACACACACACTCTCCCTAAAGACCAAAGGGCAGGGGAACTTATAAAACAGGTGATCTTGTTCTAATTTTCACTCCAGGAAAGGAGCTGTATCTTTTATCTACATGTAGGGTTGGAACAGCTTAACACAAACTGTTGTTATGTGTTGCCTCCCAAATCTTATGAGGCCTACCAAATATTGAGCCTCTGTCTTTATGGTAAACAGTGTAAAATGCAACATGTTTTTCATACTTTGGAAGGGATATCTAAATATGTCCAAAAATTAATTAACACTAGAAATTTCACCCATGTGACATCACTTGAACTTTTATAAAGATATATAATCTACCCCCTAGAATTCATATTTCTTATGAAGGCAAAGAGGGTCCTTATTTCTTTATACTTACTAGGTCTGTGATGGATAAACACAACTACAAATATTCTGACATTGCTCCCACTGAGATGTGAAATCTAATTCCCTTCCCTTTTAATCTGACTGGCCTTAGTAACTGACTCTCCACGGAAACAATGCTGTATGACTATATGACTTCCAAGGTTAGGTCAGAAAACTTGGAGCATCCACCTTGCTCCATCAGAATGTTCATTTTTTGTCACCTACTCTCGGGACACCTTTCAAAATCCAGTTGCCACACCATAAGAAGTCTAAGTCACATGAAAGAGCTACGTGAAGGTTGGTCTCTAATTCCAGCTGAGTTCCCAGCAGATAGCCAATATCAACTGTCTGCCATGTAAATAATCCATCTTGGCTTTCAAGTGACCAAATCCCCAATCAAAATACAGACGTGATCACCCAAGGAACCTCAAGCCAAAATTATGCATTTGAGAGATCCTGAAATTTAATTTCTAAAATTGTAAACAAAATAAAAATGGTTGTCTTCAGCTCCTAAGCAATAGGTAAGTTGTTATATGGTGACAAATAACCAAAGAAAGGTCTAATTAAGATATCTCAAATATTCTCTGTGATATCATTATCAAGTTATTCCAAAATTATGCTATGATAGAAAGCAGCAGAGTTGATGAGGGCCTGAAGCAAGAAATCAATATATCCTTTTGTCACTGCCAGGTGAGGCTAAAGTGATTCAGACTTTCTTTAATTATATAGATGGATGCAAAAATATCTGCTAGGAAACAGTTTCAGATGTGGTATTAGTGGTTAAGCTTATTTGTACCAGTAAACATACTACAGCTGGAAATCAATGGCAATTATCAAAACCGGCTGATTATACTTGCCATAAACTGCAGCACTGGTTCTAAAAATGCGGTCCCCAGGTGAGCTTGGGTGTGAAAGGACTTCTTAAGTGATACACAAAAGCACAAACCATAAATAAATAAACATATATATCAGACATTATTAAAATATAAAATCTTTCATAAAATTATATCACTAAAAAACAGAAAAAGAAGTTACAGAGGGGAAGATATAAGCAGATTTCTAGCAAGAATATAAAAACTTAAAAAAACAATAAGAAAAACAAAATAATCCAAATCACCTAACCACCCTCAGAAAATGGTCACAAAGCATAAATAAGCATTTCACAGATAAAGATGCATGAAGGACCAATAAACACTTGAAAAGATGGTCAATCTCGTTAACAATTTAGGAAAATGAACATCAAAACCATAAATACCATCTTACATCCTCCAGAACAGCAGAAATTAAGTGTGACAATACTAGTGTCAACAAAAATGCAGATTAAAAGTTTATAAACTATTAGTGAAAATAAGTCAATACAACTACTAATTGGATAAAAAAATTTGTAATTACCTTGTGAATATTGCTTGAAAGGGAAAAAAACTGAAAACAACTCAATGTCCATGGTCTAAATAAATAAATCATGGTATATTCACACAAAAGAATATTCTGTATCTTTTTTTTTTAATTTTTTTTTCAACGTTTATTTATTTTTGGGACAGAGAGACACAGAGCATGAACGGGGGAGGGGCAGAGAGAGAGGGAGACACAGAATCGGAAACAGGCTCCAGGCTCCGAGCCATCAGCCCAGAGCCTGACGCGGGGCTCGAACTCACGGACTGCGAGATCGTGACCTGGCTGAAGTCGGACCCTCAACCGACTGCGCCACCCAGGCGCCCCAGAATATTCTGTATCTTTAAAGAAAAAAATGAGCAACTACAGCCACACATACAATGTGGATATATGTCAGGTACATATTGATGAAATATTGATGAAAACAGCAACACCCATAAAAATACACACCGTATTATACACTTTACATAAATTTTAAACATGCAAATCCAAACAGCATATAAAATTTAGGGAGATGCAATGTTTAGTCATTTGAAATTGCCATTTTTATAGCTGAGTATTGGAAATTTCATATGGTTCTACCTAATATAAATAAATATGGCAAAATTATAAAGAAAAGCAATGAAGTGCTTAATACAGAATCCAGGATTTATTTATTCACATGCTTGGTATTGTTAAGTTGATGGAGTTGGAGAAGCCAACAAAATATTTCTGTAAAAAACCTGTTCTCATCCAGCAGTCATTTTAGTGAAGACAGGAAACAAGATGTCACATGGTAAATATGAAAAAACAGAAACAAAGTGGATAAAGTAGATTTGGTGGATTTGGAGTAAGTAGAATAGCTGTCTTAGGACACAGAAGCTTAGGCATAATTTGAGAATCAATCTGATGGAAAAAAGAAGGGATCCAATGGTTCTCTAGAAGAATGGCATTATCAGAAGAGAGAAAAGCAGAGGCAAATGGCCTGAAATAGGGGTGTGCTTCGATCATTCCAAGAACAACAAGGATTCTTATGTAGCTGGGAGTGGGGCAAGTAGATTGGTAATGGGGTAGGGAAAGCAATAAAAATGAGGTCAGTGAAGAAGAAAGGAGTTAGATCATATAGGGGCCTGTAAGCCAATATAAGGACTTTGTCTTTTACTCTGAGTTAGTGGAAAGCTGCTGGAAAGTTTTCAGCAGATACATAACGTGATCATCTTTCTGTTTTACAAGTATCACTCTGGATACAATATGGAGAAGAGATTGTAAGGAAAGCAAAGATAGAAAATCAATTAGGAAACAATTGCAAAAATCCAGGCAAGAGAAAATGGTGGCATGGAACTAGGCTGGTATCCCTGGAGGTAGTGAGAATTAATTGTGGATGTAATTTTGAAGGTAAAATCAATTTCCTGATGCATTTAGTGTGGGTTACAAGAAAAAGAGAATGGCAAAGAGACTCCAAGGTGTTTGCATTAAGCATCTGGAAGATGGACAGTGGGCAATTATGGCTAAAAAATGAGGTTTGGGTTTTGGACATATTAGATTTGAGATGGTTATCAATCACCTAAATGAAGAAGTTGAGTAGGGAATTAGATATAGAAGTCTAGTGTTGAAAGGACATTTCTTCACTGGCAATTAAAATATAGGTATCTTCAGGGTAATTTTGATTTTACATAGCTGACTCTGGGTTAGATCGCTTAGAAAGTGACTGTAAGGGTCCTGGGTTAAGCACTGACTGTTGATTTCCACTCAGGTCATGATCTCATGGTTTGTGAGTTTGAGCCCCAACTCAGAGTTCTGTCCTGACAGTGTGGAGCCTGCTTGGGATTCTCTCTCTCTCCCTCTATCTGCCCTGCCCTGCTCTTGCTCCCTCTCTCTCAAAATAAATAAATAAATTTAAAGAAAAATAAGAAAGAAAGAAAGAAGAAAGAAAGAAAGAAGAAGGAAGAACAGAGAAGAATAAAAGAAAGAAAGAAAGAAAGGAAGAAAGAAATAAAGAAAAGACCAAAGAAAAAGACAAGACAGACAATAACGAAATAACAGAAGAGAAAGGAAAGAAAGAAAGAAAAGAAAGAAAGAAAAGATAAGAAAGAAAGAAGAAAAGGAAAGGAAAAAGCACAAGACTATAGAGAGAGGAGAGAGGAAAACTAAACCTGGAACATTTCAGTGCTTAGTGGTCTGGAATAGAAGGAGGAGCCAGAAAAGACTTAGAAGGAGCAGCACTTAGGTAAGAAGAAATCCAGCAAAAGTGCTGTCCCTGAAGCCCAGTGATAGATACCTCCAGAAAGAAGGACTTTCTCTGGTAGGGAAGGTAGTAAAGAGATCACAGGATGGTTGGAATAGCTTTAATGATATTGGTGACATTTGATTTAATAATCTGGGGCACCTGGGTGGCTCTGTCAGTTAAACATCTGACTCTTGGTTTCGGCTCAGGTTATGGTCTCAATGCTCATGAGTTCAAGCCCCACATCAGGCTCTGAACTGAAAGTGTGGAGCCTGCTTGGGAGTCTCTCTCTCCATCTCTCTGCCTCTTCCCTGCTTGCACTGCCTCTGTCTCTCTCAAAATAAATAAAATTTAAAAAAAACTTTATAAAAAAATAATCTGGATACTTTACAATAGTACTTGTTCTATTATTTTTACAGCATATATTACTTTGTTATATAATAAATATCTCACATTTAAAAATGAAAATAAGTTAAAAATGCATTGCCAGGGAAAAATATCATGGCACAGAAAAAAAGAATTATTTTGATATGTTTGTATAGGAAATAATCCACCATGGAAGGTAGTTATACTGTGAAATAGAGGAACGAGAGATAAACATTAACTGTTCAAGTTGCCCCCAGCTCTAGAAACTGTGTAACAGATATGCTACCCAAACCTTATTACTTCTGCTTAACCCAAGACAAATTAATAACTTATGAAATATGTACATTTGGCAAAAAGTTTTGTATTCTTATCTGTTGGAAAAGCATGATATGTTAAGCCACATACAAAAACCAACTTTTCCAAATTTTTTAATGAAATCTATACCAAAAAAGTTGCAATGTTAATAGAACAACAATAAAAACGAAGCCCTTTGGGTTTATCCATTTATCTTACAAATACACTGGGGGGAGGGGAACCCTAATATCCTCTTAACAATGTAAAACTCATTTTGAAAACTTTCCTCCTTTGAGAAATAATAATTCATTGGAGATACAACATTTCTAAAGTTGTGTTTTTCTTTAGTTTAACAAACTCCATAAAATTTTATCTTGTGCTTTGAAAACTGCTTCCCCAGTGAGAAAATAAAGTGCTAGATAGAACTTATGCCTGGGTTCACATTTAAAAAGGCTAACAAGCAGTTCTTTTTCCTGACCCATAATTGGAGGTCAAGGCAAGGAGTGGGAGAGAAAGCATCAAAGGTAGACACCACATGGCAAACAGCTCAGTAATAAGTTGCTTACACATTTATTACCAAATACCAACAGCATAGTACCAACCTAGCAACAGAATCAATCTCTCATTCACTCTCTCTCTCCCTCTCCCTGACCCCTCCCTTTCTCCCCTCTCTCCTCCCCTCCTGTCTCCCCCTCCCCCCTTTTCTCTCTCTCCCTCTCTCCCTCCCTACCTCTCTGTCCCTAAAACACACATACATACACACACACACACACACACACACACACACTTCTTTCAACTGCAGCTTCTTGTACCTTTTCTGAAGAATTAACATGAAGCTAGTTGACCTGCACTAATGCTAGAGATTATTTTCTCAAGTCCTATTTGAATGTATGTCAAAGGAATCATTTCAGGAGAAAGGAGGGAGGTTTCCTGCAGTTCCTGAAGGAGGCATTGCTAGCCTCCAGCCACATGCCCAAGTAGAATTAGACTCACTATGTGTAATAATTTTCTATATTAAAACTGCTAGAGTGGAAGCTAAACTCTAGAGATACATGGTTTGTATGTGCCTGAATCTGAACATATACAACTGATTGGATTCATGCAAAAATCCTACTGATTTAGTTATTGAAAATAAAAAATTTGACATCATTCTTGGGAAAAAATAGTATAGTTGGGCTGTTTTTTTAAATTTTGGAGCCATAGTCAGTGGCTGAAGTGTCCGACTTCAGCTCAGGTCATGATCTTGTAGTTCATGAGTTTGAGCCCTGCATTGGGCTCTGTGCTATCAGCTCAGAGCCTGGAGCCTGTTTCAGATTCTAGGTCTCCCTCTCTCTCTGCCCCTCCCCTGCTTGTACTCTGTCTCTCTCTCACTCAAAATAAACAAACATTTAAAAAAATAAAAAATAAAAGTTTTTGAGCCACATAAAGGGTGGTGACATTATAGGAAGAAAAATAATAATTTGAATGAATCAATCCATTTTGCCTATTGAAAAACAGGCTTACAATTGTAAAAAACATTATCTACTTAAGTTTCTCCAACTCTTCTATTTACATGATTCATTTCCCACAGGTATTTATAAGTATATATTATGAAGCAAAACTATTTTTGTCATAAAAATGAATATTTTTCTATGTATATCTGCATTATGGCTAATTATTCGTATCTCTTTTTAATAATGTACTCAGTACCATGTAGTCATCAATTTTCCAACTACAATATCATCTTCTACATTGATTATTTTCATCTTCAGTCAGTGTTTTATAGTTTTCACCTCTTTGGTGAGGATGCAGAGAAAGGGGAACACTCCTGCACTGTTGGTGAGAATGCAAACTGTTGCAGCCACTCTGTAAAACAGTATGGAGGTTCCTCAAAAAGTTAAAAATACAACTACCCTATGACCCAGCAATTGTACTACTAGATTTTTACCCAAAGAATACAAAAATACTAATTCAAAGGGATACATGCACCCCAATGTTTATAGCATTATATAATAGCCAGAATGGAAAGTGCACAAGTGTCCATCAACTGATGAATGCATAAAGACTTGGTATATGTACACAATGGAATATTACTCAGTCATAAAAAAGAATGAAATCTTGCCAGTTGCAATGACATGGATGGAGCTAGAGAGCATAAGGCTAAGCAAAATAAATCAAAGAAAGACAAATACCATAAAGTTCCACTCATATGTGGAATTTAAGAAATAAATGAGCAAAGGGAAAGTTAAAAAAGCAAACCGAGAAACAAATTCTTAACTATAGAGAACAAACTGATGGTTAGCAGAGGGAAGGTAGGTGGGGGGAAAGGTTAAATAAGTGGTGGGGATTAAGGAGTGTGCTGGCTACGATGAGCACCAGGTATTGTATGGAAGTGTGGAATCACTATTTTGTGCACCTGAAACTAATATTACACTGTATGTTAACTAACTGGAATATAAATAAAAACATAAAAAAATAAAACTAGCAGAAAATTTAAAAATGCTATTAGAAAGTATAAAAATAAATCAACAAATAGATTCTTTTCCTCAGTACTCACAATTATTTGGAGAAATAAAACATTACTATTGTCAGTTTCATCTCTGGTCATGCATCACATTACTAATTACTATACACAGCTGTGAAGCAAATAACTGCCTCAGAAGTTTCCTACCATTGCAGTGGAGTATACTGCTTATATTCAATGGCACAAAACTAAATGAACACATTGTTTTATCATTTTAAGACAGAGTATTAATACCCTAGAAGGAAATACTGATAAATATATTAATTCCATGTAAAATTCTATAATGAACATTTACCATGTAATTGTCTTCTGAAGTATTAGCATCTGTTAGTGAATTTGAATAAGCTAGAATTTCTATAAATATACTGGGACAGATATAATTAAATATGTAATAATCACTTGTTTAAAGTCTGCCTACTCAAAAAATAAAAGAAATGCTTGCCTTTATTACTCCTGAGTATTTAATGAATGGTGTTGAATAAGTGAATAAATGATTTATTGGATTATTGTATAGTACAATGTCTGGTTTAAGTCAAATTTTCTACTCACTGATAATATAGCATTCTTTATCAAAACTTCACTCTTCAGAATAGAAAGATACACAACTTAGTCACAAATTTATTCCATTTTTTTTCTCTGCTTCAGTCAGGTCATCCAGAATATATTTATATAAGCTTTAAGATCATCATCAAAATTAAAACATAAAAATAAAACCACTAGAGGGGAAAACTTGAAAATCTCCAAAAATAAACTCCTAAGCATCAGTCAACTCCAGCATGAAAATATGATAAAAGAAACTTCAATGCAATAATTGAAATTGAAGACAATGACAAGTCAGGAAGAGAGACACTTAAAAGAAGTCACTACTCCCACATCACACTGAGTAGTAATCAACTACTCAGTCATTTATAATATCAACTCTACTCTATAAACTTCAAATACATGCTAGTATACAAGGTATACAAATATGTACAGTAAGTACATATATTTAAAAGAAATGGCTTTGGACCCTTATTCTCATCCTATTTCCTTGAATTCACCTACATATATATGAAGAAGACACTCCTTTATCTTATGAAGACAATTCTCTCACTCACTAGTGGACACACCCCTTGATAATGGCATTATCTCTACAGTCTAGCAAAAGGGTGGATTAGGAAAAATACAGGGATGAAGAGGAAAGGGAAGGAAATATCTGTTGACACCAAGTTCCATAATAGTTACTTTTATTTAAGTAACTAAAAGAGAAGCAACACTTCTCATTAAATCTCACTCCATAAGTAAGCTCGCTCTTAGATTTCTCTATTCAAGTTTTTTGTAACACTTTGCCCTAGTCTAAAAAATAGTTTTGTAGGTATTCAGCACAGAACCTGTAATCACAGAGTTCATAAACACAAGCCCATGGCACTGCAAGGTTAGGGTCCATGCTACTGGTCACCAATGCAGCAAGAATCGATACATAATCACAGAAATTTGGAAATTTGATAACAAGCTCAGGGTGGTTCCTCATAGTTTAGTTTATGTACAGCAAAGAGAAGTGAAAATGTGAGTCAAGCTAGGGCTGATATTAAAGATATAAGTGTAGGGCGAGTCAAGCTAGGGCTGATATGGGTGATGGGTATTGAGGAGGGCACCTTTTGGGATGAGCACTGGGTGTTGTATGGAAACCAATTTGTCAATAAATTTCATATATATAAAAAAATAAAAAAGAATAAAAAAGAAAAAAGAAAAAAAAAAAGAAAAAAAAAGATATAAGTGTATTTAAAAAAAAGTCTCTATGGCATAACAAAAAAAGGTATACATAATGGTTCATCACATGCCAAAGAAAGACTGCACGTTTTTCTCTGTTAATAGTGAATGCAGCTGTGTTTAGCTAGACTGAATGTGTATATGAATAAAATTAAAATCTCTTTATGGTATCTTAATAAAATTGTACTTATACAAATAAGTTTGGAGGTGGCTTGTTACACTTCAATAGATAACTGAGACAGGAAACTGTAAGTCTACAGCAATACTAAAAGGAGATTTTTTTAAATGAGGTGGAAAATATGCAATAAGTAAAGAAATAATACAATTAAATTTTAATGAGCTGAATACTTTAATTTTTCAGATGAAAGACATTGCCTTGTACCAAGCATAATTAATGAAAAGGAGCACACTAAACATATCTTTTTTTCCCCCTTTTCTAGTTTCAAACATAAAGAAATATCCTAAATTTGAGTTTCAAAGGGAAAATATTTCAATTCAAAAATCAACCCATCCAAGTTAATATTCTTATTTTGAAAGCAAAATTCTCAGGCAGGCAAGTACTCATGGAAATATAGGAAATACACTTTTCACATAAGCTTTCTGGAAAAAAAAATTCAAAGATGTATCTAACTAAACAAAAAATAATAATCAAAATAATTGTAAGTAAACCAAGCTATGGAGACAGTCCAAATGTCCATCAACTGATGAATGGATAATGAAGAGGTAATACATATATGTGTGTGTGTATGTGTATATATACACACATATATATACATATCACTCAGCTATCAAAAAGAATGTAATCTTTCCATTTGCAATGACATGGATGGAACCAGAATGTATTATGCTTAAAAAAATAAGTTACTCAGAGAAAGACAAATATCATATGATTTCACTCATATGTGGAATTTAAGAAACAAAATAGATGAACATATGGGAAGGGGGCAAAGAGGAGAGAGGGAAACAAATAAGAGGACACTCTTAATGATAGAGGAACAGAGAGTTGATGGACGGAGATGGGCAGGAGACGGGCTAGATGGTTGATGGGTATTAAGGAGGGCACTTGTGATGAGCCCTGGATGTTGTATTTAAGTGATGAATCACTGAATTCTACTCTTGAAACCAATATTGCACTGTATGCTAACTAAATTTTAATAAAATAAAAGTGAATAAATAATAATTATAAGTAGCAAAAATAAATGATGAAATAAATAGTATTGAGAGATGAAGCCTTCCTAATTAGAATGCCTTTTAAAAATTGAGATTACTACTAGCTATTTAATGAAACAGGCAATCACATGTATAAGATCATAGGTATTCAAAGAGAAAATCCATCTGAATGCTTTAGTTCCTAGATACTAAATTCTCTAATAAGACAGACCAGAATGGACCTTCTGAATATTTTTCAGAGGAGAGGACATCTAACCTCCTGGTCCAAGAAAGAGATACCACCTTTTTCCCCTTCTCAATGCACTGGGATGTTAAAATTCTAAGACAGAAATTTTCTCCAGGTTCAGTACTAAACTGAATGAAAATGCAGGTGTGAAGTACAAATATCAATCAGCTCAGTGAAAGACCAAGTTTGTGATTCCTTGTTGAGTAAGTTGAAAGGCTTCACAACGCATTGGAAGAAAAAGAATTATCACTAAGAAGTGAAGCAACTCAGGAAAGTTTATCTGCTATACAAAGGAAGTGTTTTTCACTGGTGTTATATTTGCAAGTCAAAATCAGAGACTTTTAGCAAGAAAGGATAGTCAATAAAGTATTTTCTTAAATATAGGATCTTAATATTATATTACTGTGAACTTTTTATACATTAGTTTAATTCAGAACTATTATAAAAAGATGATTTGATTATAATTAATTTGTGATTAGGTGAGGTAGTTTATCTCATAATACCCAACTGGTTTCCAAGGAGGAAAAATGAAGTTCAATGTACTTCTCTAATAATCCATTGTTTCACAAGATGCTTTCCCATAGCATGTCAATAAATATTCAACAGAAAAATTTTTTTTAAAAAGTGTGTTTATTGAAATTTTATCTAGCTATCATTATTCTAATACAAGTATACATTATCTTCAAGGCCTTTGCATTTGAAATTATTTTTTATTTTAAATTCCAGCATAGTTAACATACAGTGTAATATTAGTTTCAGGTCTACAATATAGTGATTCAACACTTCTATACATCTTCTAGTGCTCATCACAAGGGGACTCCTTAATCCCCATCACCCATTTTACCCATCCCCCCACCACTTCCCCTCTGGTAACCATCAGTTTGTTCTCTACAGTTAAGAGTCATTTCTTGACTTGTCTTTCTCTCTCTCTTTTTTTTCCTTTGCTCATTTGTTTTGTTTCTTAAATGTCACGTACGAGTAAAATCATCTGGTATTTCCTTTCTTTCTCTGATGGACTTATTTACAATTTGTTACTGGGAAAGCTCTTCATAGAAGGGAATGATACGCAGCATTTCCAAAATCTATTTGACAAAGAAAATATTTTCTTGGAAAGATATTGACATTTTTCAAATAATATTTCATGGAATTCATGCTTGGAAATGCTGCCATCAAGTTCCTAAGTTTTACACTAACCCATGCACTAGCTCCCGCCATCATTTAAACATAGCAATAACATACAGTAATAACCAAAAAGTGTGAAAGTTGTACCTGTTTGTTCACTGATATGTTTAAGTGTTTAAGTGTTAAAGAATATGTTAAGTGTTTAAGTTTGTTCACTGGTATGTTTAAGTGTCAAAAATAGTAGTTGAGCAATTAACCAAAGAGAATACAGACTAGCACCTTTTTTTAAATTTTTTTCTTTCAATGTTTATTTATTTTTGAGAGACAAAGCATGAGTAGGGGAGGAGCAGAGAGCGAGGGAGAATCCGAAGCAGGCTCCAGGTTCTGAGCTGTCAGCACAGAGCCTGATGTGCTGCTTGAACCCACGAACTGTGAGATGACCTGAGCTGAAGTCAGACACTTAACGGACTGAGCCACCCAGGTTCCCCCAGACTAGTAACTTTAATTCTAATCACTTTAGCACTTAAATGAGGAGTCATCTTTTATTTAATACTAAATTCATACAGTATGTAGACTCCTAAAAAGGTAATAATACAACAATATACAAGTTTTAAAAACTGACATCATGGGAGGACACATTGGCTTTAAGTCCTTTGCATTTGCATTTCCCCCTTCTTGGAAAGCTTTACCTCCACACAGTTACTTAGTCCACTCTTGAATTTTCCCTAGATCTAAGTCACTTTGTCAGAGGCCTTCCTGACACGTCTATATAAAACAGCAACCACCCCACCCACTTTTCACCCTCCCTATACCCTTTATTCTATTTTAAGGTCTTTACACATTGCTTGCTTTCTGTTGCTTCTTCATGAGAATATAATTTCAGAGGATACAGACAGTATTTTGTTCAGTGCTCTAATACAAGGACCCAATATACTGCTATGCACATAGAAAGTATTCAACAAATATTCATCAAAGAACAGGTGAATAAATGAATATTCTAAAAGTCTAATGGAAATATAACTTAGGTATGGCTTTTTTTTAAAACGCTAAATCAATTATATATTAAGCGAAACAGAGAAGGAATTTGCAAAGATTCTATCATTAGTATTAAAAAGTGTACACAACCAGAAAAATGGGGAAGGAACATGAAAAACAATTCAATGTAGAAGAAGTAAGGAATAATCCATAAATACTTAAAGATTATCAAATTCAGGGGCACCTGGGTGGCTCAGTCGGTTAAGTGGCGGACTTCGGCTCAGGTCATGTTCTCACGGTCCTTGAGTTCGAGCCCCGCGTCCGGCTCTGTGCTGACAGCTCAGAGCCTGGAGCCTGTTTCCGATTCTGTGTCTCCCTCTCTCTCTGACCCTCCCCCGTTCATGCTCTGTCTTTCTCTGTCTCAAAAATAAGAATAAAAAAACATTAAAAAAACTTAAAAAAATAAATAAAGATTATCAAATTCAAAAATAACCAAAGTAACATAAATTTGAATGATATTTTTTTTACTTTTTACTTTGGAAAGAATTTTTTGGTAAAATGAACTTTTGGCAAGCCTATGATGAAAGAGGCTCTCATATGCAACTATGACATAGCAATATAAACTTATATAAAACATGTCTGGACAAAAAAAGTTCTAGACAAAAATTTCTTCTAGCTTTTGCTCAGTATTTCCACATACTGAATTAGACTAGAAAAAAATAGAGATGCCTGTACACAAAGATTTATGGACAAGACTACAAGAATTCCAGTTATATCAATATAATAGTAAAACATTTACTAAAACATACAGAATAGTCAGTAGTAAAATATAATAGTAAAATAGTAATGGTGGAATATATAAAACAAATTAAAAATTCATGAACAGGATGTCTTAGTCTGCTTGGGCTACCATAACAAAATACCATGGATTCAGTATTTTGGTTAGCCAAACAATAGGAATTTATTTCTCACTGTTCTGGACACTGGAACTTCAAGCTTAAGGTGCTACTAGGGTTGGTTTCTGGTGAGACTCTCTCCTGAGCCTCCATGTTGCTTTCTCACTGTGTCCTTACATGGCCTTTCCTCCATAGAAAGAGATTGGTCTTTGGTGTCTCTTCCTCATCTTATAAGAACACCAGTCCTACTGAATTAGGTCCCGACTCTTACAACCTCATTTAACCTAAATTACTTCCATAAAGGCCCCAACTCAAAATATAGCCACACTGAGGGAGTTAAACCATCAACATATGAATAGAGGCTGGGAGACACAGTTCAGTCTATAATACAGAAGCATGGCTACATAAATTACTATATAATCACAAGATTAATTATTATGCAGCTATAAACAAGGATTTAATTTTTCAAGATTTAGTGACCTAATAAATGTTAAGTTATGATTAATGAAAAAAATTAATTTAAAAAACATATGAACATAATGATCTCAAGTCAAAGCAGCTTATAATATTTTTAAAAACCGAATGTGATACATATTTAAAACAGCTCTATTAAATTGTTTTTAAATCAGTTGGAAAGGATTTTGCTTACTTTTATTTCATGTTGTTGTTAATGTGTGTGCAAATAGCTGCTAAATAGTAAGGTACTATTTAAGTTATTTCGTCAGCTTAAAATACACGAACAAAACTATTTCCTTTTTTTTAATAATATAAATTATTGTCAAATTGGTTTCCATACAACACCCAGTGTTCATCCCAACAAGTGCCCTCCTCAGTGCCCATCACCCACTTTCCCCTCTCCCCACACCATCAACCCTCAGTTTGTTCTCACTATCCAAGAGTCTCTTAGGGTTTGCCTCCCTCCCTCTATAACTTTTTTTTTTCCTCTTCACCTCCCCTATAGTCTTCTGTTAAGTTTCTCAAGATTCACATATGAGTGAAAACATATGGTATCTCTCTTTCTCTGTATGACTTATTTCACTTAGCATAATACCCTCCAGTTCCATCCACATTGCTGCAAATGGCATGATTTCATTCTTTCTCATTGCCAAGTAGTATTCCATTGTATATATAAACCACATCTTCTTTATCCATTCACCAGTTAATGGACATTTAGGCTCTTTCCATAATTTAGCTATTGTTGAAAGTGCTGCTATAAACTTTGGGGTCCATGGGCCCCTATGCATCAGCACTCCTATATCCCTTGAGTAAATCCCTAGCAGTGCTATTGCTGGGTCATAGGGTAGATCTATTTTTAACTTTTTGAGGAACCTCTACACTGTTTTCCAGAGTGGCTGCACCAGTTTGCATTCCCAAAAAGAGTGCAAGAGGGTTCCCGTTTCTCCCCATCCTCACCAGCATCTATAGTCTCCTGATTTGTTCATTTTAGTCACTCTGACTGGCGTGAGGTGGTATCTGAGGGTGGTTTTGATTTGTATTTCCCTGATGAGGAGTGATGTTGAGCATCCTTTCATGTGTCTGTTGGCCATCTAGATGTCTTCTTTAGAAAAGTGTCTATTCACGTCTTCTGCCCATTTCTTCACTGGATTATTTGTTTTTTGGGTGTGGAGTTTGGTGAGCTCTTTAAAGGTTTTAGATACTAGCCCTTTGTCTGACATGTCGTTTGCAAATATCTTTTCCCATTCCATCGGTTGCCTTTTAATTTTCTAGATTGTTTCCTTTGCAGTGCAGAAGCTTTTTATCTTGATGAGGTCCCAATAGTTCATTTTTGCTTTTAATTCCCTTGTTTTTGGAGATGTGTTGAGTAAGAAATTGCTGCAGCTGAGGTCATAGGGGTTTTTTCCTGCTTTCTCCTCTAGGGTTTTGATGATTTCCTCTCACATTCAGGTCTTTCATCCATTTTGAGTTTATTTTTGTGTATAATGTAAGAAAGTGGTCTAGTTTCATTCTTCTGCATGTTGCTGTCCAGTTCTCCCAGCACCATTTGGTAAAGAGACTGTCTTTTTTCCATTGGATACTCTTTCCTGTTTTGTCAAAGATGAGTTTGCCATACATTTGTGGGTCCAATTCTGGGTTATCTATTCTATTCTATCGGTCTATGTGTCTGTTTTGTGCCAATACCATACTGTCGTGATGATTACAGCTTTGTAGTAGAGGCTAAAGTCTGGGACTGTGATGCCTCCTGCTTTGGTTTTCTCCTTCAATATTACTTAGGCTATTCGGGGTCTTTTGTGGTTCCATATGAATTTTAGGATTGCTTGTTCTAGTTTCGAGAAGAATGCTGGTGCAAATTTGATTGGGATTGCATTGAATGTGTAGATTGCTTTGGGTAGTATTGACATCTTAACAATATTTATTCTTCCAATCCATGAGCATGGAATGTTTTTCCATTTCCTTGTATCTTCTTCACTTTCCTTCACAAGCTTTCTATAGTTTTCAGCATACAGATCTTTTACATCTTTGGTTATATTTATTCCTAGGTATTTTATGCTTCTTGGTGCAATTGTGGATGGGATCAGTTTCTTTATTTCTCTTTCTGTTCTTTCACTATTGGTATGTATAAATGCAACCAATTTCTGTACATTGATTTTTTACCCTGCGACTTTGCTGAATTCATGCATCAGTTCTAGCAGACTTTTGGTGGAGTCTGTTGGGTTTTCCATGTAGAGTATCATGTCGTCTGCAAAAAGTGACAGTTTGACTTTTTCCTTGCCAATTTTAATGCCTTTGAGTTCCTTTTGTTGTCTGATTGCTGATGCTAGGACTTCCAACACTATGTTAAACAACAGCAGTGAGAGTGGACATCCCTGTCGTGTTCCTGATCCCAGGGGGAAAGCTCTTAGTTTTTCCCCATTGAGGATGATATTAGCTGTCAGCTTTTCATAAATGGCTTTTATAATGTTTAAGTATGACGAACAAAACTATTTTCAACATTTAAAACAAGCAGTGGAAAAGATTTAAGTTGGCATGCTGTCAAACAATACAAGGGAAAGAAATTTACATGCTAAGCCTCTCAGACTTTCCTGCATTGGACTGAGATAGAACCAAGAGCTATTAGCTTAACATATCAATATATTCAAAAAAGTTTACATTACAGAATTGACACTATAATAAATCATACTCTCACTCTTAGCTTTTTATCAAAGCATTTACTCCGTAAGAAATATCTAGATCAGAAAAGGGAAGTGGCACCTACATTTCCTTCATTTTGGAAACGTATGAAGTTGGTAATTGTCTACCAAAGATTAACAGACAGCGATTGAGATAATATGAGCAAGGCAATTCATCTGTCCTTAAAGGTTTCCAATTTATTTTATTTATTTTATTATCTTTGCAGCTTTAGGGTGCCTGTCTTGGATAATGAAAGTGTGAGTAAATTGTAAACTTGGAATCCTTCGTTGTTAAATCAGAAACCTGTCAAAGGTACTGAATGAAGCACTTCTGTTCTTATAGCCAGCATTCAGAGGCAGAACACCAAGCAAGGCCAGGTAGTTCCATGTTGCTAGCCCTTGGAGAGAAAGAAGGACACAGGATACAGAAGAGTCTAGAATAAGATTGGTACCATGAAGCAATCTGTTTACAAAACGAAAAGAGGAGAAAGAAAAGTCTCCTCTAGTGTTTTGAATGAAAAAAAAACAAAACAAAAAAAACAACTATTCCTTTGCAGAGCCAAAGCTAAATTTTTAAAAATAGAAACACAACTCTATCTAAGGAACAATATGAAATATATGACAGATTCTTGCCTACGTTAACCAAATTAAATTTATAAACAGATTTTTTTAAACCAATTACTTAAATGTTAAAGTCACAAAGGAGTACACAGTTAACATTTTTAATAATTTTATTACTATTACTGGCATTAGTACAAATCATGTAATTAGCAGTAGATGTTCAAATAAAACCAAATATATCCTTTTTTATTATGCTGAGCACAACTTGCCATAAATGTATGTTCACACACATACACAAAGCAATCTATCTTTTCCTTCCTGAGATTTTTCTGAATTTAAGGAGATAATGTTTTAATGATAGGAGATATTTTTGCTTCAGTGGGCCTAGTGCCAATAGTATTATATTTTTATTACAGTGAATAGTATATCAGTTATAAAGAAAAATTATACAAATATTTATTTGTTAACATATATTTTTTATTTTTATTTTTAGAGAGAGAGAATGAGAGCATGTGGGAGTAGAGGAGAAGGGCAGAGGGAGAGAGAGAGAGAATCTCAAGCAGGCTCTACATTCAGTATGAGGCCCAATGGGGACTCAATCCCATAACCATGGGGTCATGACGTGAGCCAAAATCAAGAGTCGGACACTCAACTTATTGAGCCTCCCAGGTATCCAATACATATAAAATATCTTATTGCATGCCAACACTATATTAGGCAGTAGGAATAAAATCATGGACCAAACAGACATAATCACTATCCTTAGAAAATTGATAGAATTAAAATGAGCTGAGAATAAAAATTAACTAAAATTAACTATCTCACAATGTACCCAGAAATTCAAAATATTCTCAAATAGAATCTCAAGAGAATTTTTATGGAACATGAAAATCTAATTATACAACTCATATGGGAAAAAATGAATAAACACAGTAAGAAAATATTGCCCCATCAGCAATTAAGATATGTAGTTACTGTAAATGAAACAGTATAAACTTGCACAGAAATTGATGAAGATGTAAAGGGAGCAGACTATAGATTCCATTAAAAAATACAAACACATATATAGAACTTTAGTCTGAATAAAATCGGCAGGCATTGACACCAGTGGGGAGAGTATAGATCACTTAATAAATTATATTGGACATCTGCTATCTACTTGAAAATCATGTCAAACACCAAACCACTCTACACTGCCCCCCAACACACACATAAATCAAATTGATTAAAGGGCTAAACATTAAAACAATTATTAAAGCATTAGAAGCCAAATACTTTAATTCTATCAAGGTGGAAATAAACTTTCTAAGCAAACACAAAAACCTAAATGATCTGTATGAAAAGACTGGCAGATTTTAAACCTCAAAAATTTTAAACTTACCTACTACAAAAGATATAAACAAAGTTAACTGGCTGGAATCCCACACTAATCATGACATGTTGGAGCCTCACCTGAAACCTTATTACAGTTACAGAAAAGGGATTTGGTTAAGTGGGGGGAGGAAAAAAATACTAGGATAAATATAACTAAAACAGGAAAAAAAGAAAATAATTGACAAGAAACAAACTTTCAAAGCTTTAACCCATATGGAACAGTAAAAATGGAGTTGGTTGAATTGAGAAAACACACACTTAAACACCTGAATTGACAAAATTCAAGAAGAAAGCTAATCTGAGTCTTAGCATATCAGGAAAAAAAAAAAACAAAACAGAATTGAGAGTAGGGATGGTGGACATAATTTATCCTTTTCCAAACCTCAAAAGTAAGGAATTCAGTGTTCTATCATTAACTATGATTTTAGCCATTAGTTTTGGATATATAAGTTTGTGGAATCTCTTCTGTTTTTCTGGCTGGCTGAGAGATTTTTATCATGCACAGATATTAAAATTATCAAATGCTTTTCCCATATCTATTAGATCATCTGATCGCTTTCTTCTTTTATTACTAATGTGACAAATTTATTGATTTTCAAATTTACACCCCTGCGTTCCTGCAGGGAACCCCATCTGGTCATGATATATCTGTTAAATATATTATTGGACTTAACTTACTAATATACTGATTGATCCAGGAACTTCCACATTAAAGTAACAGGATTTTCTCAAAAGAAAATATCAAGTATGTTTAAAATTTCTGGTTTTAAAACTGAAGGATACGATTTTTGAAAATAAAAATTCCACAGAATTTCTAACTCAAGGAATGAGAAATAGAGTTACATTAAAATTCATCACGGTGAAATTTAAGTACTTGAAGACAAAGTAAATATCCAAAAAGATTTCAGCCAAACAGGTTAAAATTCTCAGAAACAAGTGACCAGGTATCAGAATGGCTTTTTTAAGTTTATTTATTTGTGTGAGAGAGAGAGTGACCATGGGTGGGGCAGAGAGAGAAGAAGAAAGAGAATCCCAAGCAGGCTCCAAGCTGCCAGCACAGAGCCCGAGGAGAGGCTCTAACTCACAAACCACAAAACCATGATCTGAGCCGAAATCAAGAATTGGATGCTTAACTGACTGAGCTATCCATGAGCCCCCAGAATGGCTTTTGACTTTTCAACAGTCACATGGAAAAGTAAAGGATGATGGTGCAATGCCTTCAAAATATTAAAAGGTAACTATTGCTAACATAGGACTCTTTATCCAACTGAACTTTTAAAAAATTATTTTAATGTTTATTTATTTTTGAGAAAGAGAGACAGTGTGTCAACAGGGGAAGGGCAGAAAGAGAGGGAGACACAGAATCTGAAGCAGGCTCCAGACTGAACTGTCAGCACAGAGCCTGATGTGGGGCTCAAACCCATGAACCACAAGATCATGACCTGAGCTGAAGTCGCAGACCTAACTGACTGAGCCACCCAGACAACCCCTATCCAGTTGAACTTTTAATCAAATATGATACAGAAATGGGATGATGTCATTAAGGGAAAATTCAAGGCAACACTTTCGTCCCCTCTAAGCCAATATTTTCATGTTGTTGTTTTTATGGTTTATATGATGAAGAACCTGGGCCATTTGGCCTGTGGTTTTTCCAGTCTGCTTTTTGCTAATTGTACATTCATGGTACAGTTCAACATGTTGTGTGAGTTTCCTGCAAATTGACTTCTGGATTAAGATGCTTGACCAAACCCAGATTCACTCCCTTTAAGGAAAAAACAATGGGGGGATGGGTGTTTCTACTGGGTGCTGCCATCAGGAAGCACATAATACGGAGTTGCTTCCTTTTTCTGATGCTGGCAGTGGTTGATGCTCAGACCTGGATCCATTAATTAAATTCAGTGGGGTTATAAAAAGGTGATATTCTAATTCTATCCTTTTTTTTTATGTAATAGCTGTAATGATTTTTTAATGATGCACTTCTCTTTTTCTTTGTGGCTACCTAGTGAAATGGTTCTTAAGGAAAAAGCAAGATAAATGCTCAGTTCTTTCTCTTATTTAACCTGTTTGCAAGAAAGTGAATTTGCTCTCTCTCATTTTCAAAACGTGACCGATTGGCATTTTAAAAAATATCATTATAACTCAGGAATAAAAAAAGCTTTATGAGTTTAAACCCAATCTAATTCTTATCTTTTTTAACCTCAAATTGCTCAATCTTCGGCTAGTGGAAGACCCTTTAAGTTAGCTCCTAAATCTTCTTGATATAGCCAGAGTATTTTTGATAGCTTCCTTGATAGCTAATATGTCAAGATGTTTTAGGGTCATCTGTTACATTACCTGCTCTACAATCAGCCATCTATCCAAGAAGCCATGTCCCCTTATAATGGGAACTGGTATTTCAAGTTGGCAATCTGTGTACAAGGCATGCTCATTGCTACTGTTTTGGTCATTGTTTCCTTTTTAGTGGACAGAATGGGATATAGATAAATACAGGCAGATAGATATTGATACAATGCTCATGAGTAAATAACATTTCCAACTCAAATGCATGACTATGAGATTCTTGTCTAAATTCATCTACATTATTCTGTATCTCCTTTCTTCCATACTGAGGATCATGATTGTTAAGAACAGAGATGATGGGATTAGGGTATCTCATAATTACTTTTTTGTTTCACCCCATATTAAAAATACAAGAGCTTTAGACATAATAGTGTTAATAGTACTACCACTAGTATAAATAAAGCAATTATATTTTTTTGCCTATGCCACTCTTATTCTTTCCCCATTTTTATAATTAGATTTACACTGTCAAATCACAGATCTACTACCTATTACCTATTTTAATACCTTTCTCTTTACATTCTCATTTAATCTCAGTTTTACTAAGAACCACAGGTTTCATCATCCTCTCCAGTCTTACATCACTGTATCAATTCATTTTGATACTGACATTTATTTTGTAGTAGATTCCTTAGAAATAACTCTGGGAATAATTCTCCATGATTTCTTAAATACTGATAACAGTGTGTGTGCATATCTCCTTTTAATTGGAAGGCCAGTGTTTTCCAGATATAAATTCTTGACTCACATATTCTTTCTCTTAATATCTTAAAGATGTTACTGTATTTTCTTTGGCATAAAAAGTTGCTGTCACAAAGACTGACATGATTCTTCTTTAAAAATTTTTTTTAATATTTATTTTTGAGAGAGATAGAGAGAGAGACAAACAGAGCACAAGTGGCAGAGGGGCAGAGAGAGAGGGAGACACAGAATCCGAAGCAGGCTCCAGGCTCTGAGCTGTCAGCACAGAGCCCGACGCAGGGCTTGGACCCACGAACCGTGAGATCATGACCTGAGCTGAAGTCCAGCGTTTACAACTGAGCCACCCAGGTGCCCCTATTTCTCTTCTAAGCCACATGCACCATTTCTGGCTAGATGCCCAAATGATTTCTTTCTTTTCTTAAAAATTCAGTAATTTACTAAAAATATGTCCTTGTGTTGGTCATTTTAGGTCAATATTCTCAAGTACATGGTATGTTCATTTAATATGTACTTCCATTTTTTAATATATTCAGTAAGGTTTTATTGAATTATAGTTTTTAGTATTTGTTATAGTATACTTGCTTTGATTTTCATCTTTAAGGACACCTATTCTCCCTATGTTGCATTAGTTGTCTATGGTATTAGTTTCATATGGCTGCTATAACAAATTACCACAAACTTAGTGCCTTAAACACTAAATTTATTTCTCATAACTTTAAAAACCAGAAGTTTAAAATCTGTATCACTGACCCACAATCCCACTGTTAGCAGAGCCACTGACCCTCTGGAAGTTCTAGGAAAGAATCCTTCCCTTGACTCTTCCAGCTTCTAGTGGCTGCCAGCTTTCTTTGACTTGTGTCCACATTACTCCAATCCCTATCTTTACTTTTACCGCATCATCTCTTGTTCTGTGTATCGTCAAATCTTTCCCTGCCTCCCTCTTAGAAGGGTATATGTGATTGAGTTCAGAACGCACCCTGATATCCTGGGTATCTTCTCAAGACTCTGAATAACATTTGCAAAGACCTGTTTTTATATAAAGTAACATTTATAGGTTCCAGTGATTATGACCTGATACCATCTTTTTTTTCATGGAAAGGGGAGTTGGAGCAGAGGAAAGGGGGCAGGAGTACTATTTATCTACCACACTTGTCTTCAATATTTGTTTCTTCTTCTATTTTTTCTACTTAGTCTTCATTTATAAAATGTTTTTTTCTTTTGTTTCTAATTATATTTGATTTTTTTCCCACTTTCTGAGATTTTCTAATTCTGATTTATGTTGTTCTGAAATGTTTTAAATCATCTTCTTTGTATCATTTGGCTCATTTTTAAATAATATGTTACAGTTTTTTTCTGTTTTATGAACATGTCTTTCCTCAGAGTTTAATCCCTGTAGGAATGTTCTTTTCCCCTTATACTTATTTTTTTATGGCAACTTTTCTGAGAGTTGATAATTTTCTGTACCTCATTTTTGGTAAATTTCATCCTTGTACATTTTTAGGAAAGTCGGTTCAGATACCTTTTCTAATGTCATGAAGTCCTCTCTTTTTGGGGTGCCTACGTGGCTTAATCAGTTAAGTGTCCAACTCTTGATTTTGCCTCAGGTCATGATCTGAGTCGTAAAATGGAGCCCTGAGTCAGGCTTCACAGTGGACGTGGAGACTGCTTAAGATTCTCTCTCTCCCTTTCTGTCCCTCTCCCACTCACTTGTTCTCTAAATAAATAAATACATACATAAATTTTAAAAATTAAAAAAATATGCCACCTTGATTTCTGAGATCTCTGACTCTATTCTCCTAACTTCTAACCATATTTTCTTTTTTTTTCTTTCTGTTCCTTTCAATTTTCATTCCACTGTCAGTACCTTCCACTGAGGGTAGAATCCTGTCTTGAAAGAAAGCCCTAGAGAAATTACTGCCTGTGTTCTCTTCTAGGATTTTTATGGTTTCAGGGCTCACATGTAGGTCCTTAATCCATTTTGAGTTTATTTTTGTGTATGGTATCAGAAAGTGGTTCAGTTTCATTTTTTGTATGTTACTGTCCAGTTTTGCCAATACTGTTTATTGAAGAGACTGTCTTTTTCCCCATTGGATATTGTTTTCTATTTTGTGGAAGATTAATTGACCACATAGCTTTGGGTTCATTTCTGGATTTTCTATTCTGTTCCATTGATGTATGTGTCTATTTTTGTACCAGTATCATAATGTTTTGATGACTACAGCTTTGTAGTCTATCTTGAAATATGTGATTATAACACCTCCAGTTTTGTTCTTCTTTTTCAAGATTGCTTTGGCTATTCAGGGTCTTTTACCAATTTTAAAATTATTCGTTCTATTTCTGTGAAAAATGCTGTTAGTATTTTGATAAAGATTGCATTAAATCTGTAAACTGCTTTGGGTAGTATGGACATTTTAAACAATTTTTGTTCTTCCAATCTATGAGCATAAAATATCTTTCCATTTGTGTCATCTTCAATTACTTTCATGAGTGTTTTGTAGTTTTTAAAGTACAGGTCTTTCACCTCCTTGGTTAAGTTTATTCCTAGGTATTTTTTTTTATTTTTGGTGTAATTATAAATGGGATTATTTTCTTAATTTCTCTTTTCAATACTTTATTATTAGTGTATAGAAAAGTGATAGATTTCCACATATTTATTTTGTATCCTGCAACTTTACTGAATTCACTTAACAGTTCTAGTAGTTTTTTGGTGGCGTGCACTCCTATGTTTATTGCAGCATTATTTACAATAGCCAAATTATGGAAACAACTCAAGTGTCCATTGACAGATGAATCAATGTGACCACACACACACACACACACACACACACACAATGGAATACTACCCTGCCATAAAAAAAAAAAAAAGAATGGAATCTTGCCATTTGCAAAAACGTGACTGGACACTAGAGAATATAATGTTAAGTGAAGTCACTCAGTCACAGAAAGACAAACACCATGTGTTTTTTAACACATATGTGGAATTTAGGAAGCAAAACAAAGGAACAGAGGAAAACAGAGATAGACCAAAACAACAAAAAACAGACTCTTAACTAAAGAGGACAAACTGGCGGTTACCAGAAGAGAGATGGGTGAAATAGATGACGGGGATTAAAGAGCGCACTTGTCATGATGAGCCCTGAGTACTCAGTGTGTGGAATTGTGGAATCTATATCGTACATCTGAAACTAATGTAACACTATATGTTAATTATACTAGAATTGCAATTTTTAAAACAAGAGAGAGTCTTGGAGTACCAGTTTCAAAGTTCCTGAGGCTATACTGCTCCACACCACACAGATCGGTCCACAGACCCCTTACACCCAATTCACCTGAGAAGGCAGTAGCACCCACTCCCAGTTGCAGCTGCTGTCCTAAACTCCCCTACTACACTTTCAAGTTTACTGTGTCAGAGTGTTTCTGCTCTGGGCAGGGGTCCCAGACTCCCAGGAACAACTGTGCACCACACACAGGCATGCCAGCTGGCAGCCAGCCCCAGACTAGACCTAGGGCACATATGTTTCCACCTCTTCCATCTGCTCCTCACCACGCATGGGGTCCCCTGAGCCCAGAGCAGGTACACTGTGGAACAATGCCCCCGATTTAATTTCGTATTGGTGCCTTGGCCCTATCCAGTCAACCACAGACATGGGCCTTGGCCACCATCAGCCTTGAAGTTGTGCCTCCAGCCAACTAGATGTTGAACTGCCCCCGCCCACCACAGCCCTCAGCTCTCTGCTTCCTAATTGTACATGCATATGAAAACTCAGCCTAGTTGGTACTTTGTTCCAACTTACTTGCATTTGGGGATTTGAGAGGATATGTAGTTTGGTTGGAAGTATTATCTACAGGTTTTTGGTTTTGCTATCAGGCTGCTCTGTTTTTAAGGTAAGTATTTGGAAGATTCAAAATGTATGCTACCACTGCTACTATGTTTTCCCCAAATCCACCTTGGTATAATAATTTTTTAGTCATTTTTTTTTAATGTTTATTTATTTTGGAGAGAGAGATAGAGTGTGAGTCAGGGAGGGGCAGAGAGAGAGGGAGACATAGAATCTGAAGCAGGTTCTAGGCTCTGAGCTGCCAGCACAGAGCCCGAAGTGGGGCTCAAACTCATGAACCATGAGATCATGACCTGAGCCAAAGTCAGATACTTAACTGCCTGAGCCACCCAGGCACCCCAAGTTATTGGGTTCTTTTTTCTTTTTGTTTTTTTAATTTGAGAGAGAGAGAGAAAACAAGCAGGGGAAGAACTCCCTACTAAAGAGGGAGAGAGAGAATCCCAAGCAGCTCCTCACTGTTAGCACGGAGCCCAATGCAGGGCTGGAACTCACAAATTCTGAGATCATGACCTGAGCTGCAGTCGAGAGTCAGACACTTAACTGATTGAGGCACCCAGGCGCCCTAGTTACAGTTTTGTTTTGTTTTGTTTTGTTTTTAAACATGAATATGGGACATGTTCCCCTTGTGTGACCCCGTTGTGCAATATCCCATTTAGGGAAAAATTAAAGTGTACTACAATATCTAGAAAAACCTGGGGGTACCAGAATTGGTGCTTGACACACCTTCAAAAACCACAGCATCTACATTCAGCCCAGGAATTGCCCTACCTTACTGATCAAGACCATCTTTTAGTTTGTGAAGAAAGGAAAGGACCCTTTTGGAGGTGGGAGTGTTAAGGTCCTAGGGGTAAAGGGCATAGACTGCACAGGGAGAAAGACTAAGGATGTTAGAATTAGAACTTGCACCATAAAATTTATCTTTAAATTTATTGAGCCTTTTGGGGCACCAGGGTGGCTCAGTCGTTTAAGCGTCCGACTTCAGCTCAGGTCATGATCTCACGGTTCATGGGTTCAAGCCCCATGTCGGGCTCTGTGCTGACAGCTTGGAGCCTGGAGCCTACTTCGGATTCTGTGTCTCCCTCTCTCTCTGCCCCTCCCTCATTCATGCTCTGTCTCTGTCTCTTTCTCTCTCTCTCAAAAATAAACATTAAAAAATAAATTCTTGAGCCTTTTAATAAATGGCACAGTATGGGGCGCCTGGGTGGCTCTGTCGGTTAAGCGTCCGACTTCAGCCAGGTCACGATCTCGCGGTCCGTGAGTTCGAGCCCCGCGTCAGGCTCTGGGCTGATGGCTCGGAGCCTGGAGCCTGTTTCCGATTCTGTGTCTCCCTCTCTCTCTGCCCCTCCCCTGTTCATGCTCTGTCTCTCTCTGTCCCAAAAATAAATAAACGTTGAAAAAAAAATTTAAAAAAAAAAAAATAAAAAATAAATGGCACAGTCATAAAAAATTGTCAAGACTGAATAATCTGCATGTGTTTCTTAATTATAATTAACATTTTAATTAGTACCATCTCAACCAGACATATCTATTCCTATCGTGTGGGAAGTAGAAAATTTTAAAAGATATGAGTCATTTAAAGATGCTTATATGACTATCAATGTTTTTATTGAAGATAACTATAGTAAGGAAAGAGCAAACACATTTTATTTAAGACATTAAGATGGGTATGAATACTCTATAAAGTTTAAAGGAGAAAGATTATAACAGAGAACAGTAAAATTGTGTAGCTTTAGGGAAAACCAATAAAGATGTTCTGCTCTCTCTGCAAACTGCTTCTTATTATCTTTATTAATAAGATTGGGGGTGAGAGGATTGAAATAGCTGCATATTAGGTGTAGGGAATATTTTTATTTCCTCCAATAAAGAAAACATATCTGCATATCTGGAACTACAGCTGTGATTAGTATCTCCAACTGTAATAATTCACAGTCATTCTCCAAGACCTACCTAGTTTTGCACCCAACAGAAGTTAAACCTCTTGCATCTTTCAAGTTTTTGTCAATACATATAAACTCTTAATTCCCCCAGCGTTGCGGTCTTGATTCCCTATGTCCCAACATAGCGAATGGGATGGGAGCATAGTTCAGGGATGGGAGCAAAGGTGGAAGGCAATTCCTGAGACTTATTTGACAATTCCAAAGCTAATGGCCTTGACCCTATGGATAATGAAACTACTTTGGAATTCTTCCAATTGCTAAGTATATTAATTCTTATTCTACATTCTGAGGATGTTTCAGTGGTAGCATTAAACCTAACGTGGGTTATACTGGTCTAAGAATTTGTCACCTGGCATATAGATTTCCATTCTGACTAGCAAACCATGTAGTTGTCAATGGGGATTAGTGTTGGTTCAGATTCATAATCTTATAACCTCTGAAGGATCTTTTTTTTTTCCCTTTCCCCGATATGGCTAACAGCCACAGGCCCCTTTAGGAGAGGCTTGGTGGGGGGATATGTATACCTCTGGGGCACATTACATGGTCCTTTCCCATGGACTTGGCACCACTCACAATCAGAGGCTTCTATGATGCCAACTGGCTTAGTAAGAAATGTATAAGAAGCTATGAATCCCCTCTAAGGCATTTCAAGTTAAGTCAATACCCAACAGACCTAATTTTTTTTTCTACCTATTTTAATGAAGCAGCCCTTGTTATGCTGTGTGTGTGTGTGTACATGTATTTATGTGTGCATAGATAGATGAGAGATGACTGATAGGTGATAAAGAGATATCTATATGTATATTACTTTTAAAAGCCCAAACATTTTCTAGTTTCCCTTTTAACATAGTGTTTTTCAGATATGAGTTATCATGAAACCCTTCTTAGGTAAGAGTAAAAAAAGAAAATAATAGATTTCAGCATCTACTTATTCATTAGAGATATATTTATTTCCAAGATGAATACAGCCTAATATTGTTCTTTTTTACGAGAATGAAAGATTTGGTAATTCATCTTTAAAAAAAAATACTCAAAGAGCTTCTATGAAGGCCAGGCTTTATTATGAGTGTAAAGGAGAGCACAGTGAACTGCAGACATGGCCTCAAAGAGGTTACATTCTTGTGTGGTAAGACAAAATAAATGTCAAAGCCAAGAGCAAAAAGAAAATTTTATATTTAGATTAAGTCTGTGACAATATACTAGAGATTACAAATAGTAACTGGGGTGGGTTTGAGTATTAGTAAAGTGAGGGTAGTTATGAACGCTTCCATGAGAAGGTAATCATGAAGCTGAGACCTGAGCCATGAGAATATCTATAAAAAAAGAAAAGTAGAGTAGAAACATTAATAGCAAGTCTGGAGACAGAATCTTGGCTTAGAAGCCCTGCTCTACAAATACTAGATGTGAAACCCTGAGGAAGTTACTTAATTTCTTTGTGCCTCAGTTTCCTCATCTGTAAAATGGTAATAATCATTATACTCACCTGATAGGTTTGTTATCAGAACTAATACATACCAAAAATACTCCAGAGGAAACAATGTTCATAGATTCCGAGGCAAGAAAGGACTTTGTGTGTATAGGAAAATTAGGGAGCAGTGACTGCAAGGAAGGGTGTTAACAGATGAATTTGAAACTTTGAATGAGGACCTAAAGCACCAGAGCCTTTAAGACTAGCAGGTACAGGAACTCACTACCCAAATTCATCTTCAAGTATGCCCCACTGCAAGGAAAGTGGTTAATTGACAGCTTCCAGCTCTACACCGTGAGACCCATCACAGCTTTTAAGATAATATATATTAGTCATATATATATATATATATATATATATATATATATATGGCTTACGTGTGTTATATGTGAAAATAATTTCCTTGGGGTAGTGAGTAATTGTCATTCCACAGCAAGCTGTCGCGGGTATAGAGACCTTTTCAGATCTGCATTCCTCTTTCATTATCTCTGACAAATCCTGCTCTTCCCCTTCTTCCAAAGTTGTTTCTCCCCCTAAAACTTAGCATTTCTAACTCCCTCTCTTCAAGGACCCAACTGATACAAAGACCATAGTATTTTGTTTATATTTTAATCTAAACACAAAGAGAAGCAATTAATGGTGAAATCTCTTTTGTGGAGAATGGTTTTAAGAGGAAAAGGGTACAAGCAGAAAGACCACTTAGGGGGACTATTGAAGTGGTTCATACTTACGTTGTGACAGAGGAGTTGGAGAGAAGTATTCATATTCAATATTAATTTTGAAGTGAAAATCAACAGGGCTTGCTATTGATTTGAATGTGAAGATCAAAGAAAATATGGTAGGGCTGACTTCCGGATTTTTGTCTTGAGAAAATTTTTGTCTTTGAGCGAATTGTGAGACCAAAAATAAAAAAAAAAAAAAAAAAGATAGGAACCAACTTTGAAATGCAGAGGAAATCAAGAGTTCTACTTAGAAAAAAAAAAAAAAAGAGTTCTACTTAGAGATATAAATTTGGAATGCCTATCAGATATTGAAATGGTAATGTCAGGTGGCTCATTTGGTTAAACATATATGCAGCAATATCAACATAAAAGAATAAAAGAAAGCTGTTTTGTAAGTTTGTTTGCTAGGTTTTTTATTTAGTGTGAAACAAGCATTTGAGCATTTTTTTTTACTGGCATTTGATGTCATATGTGAAAATAATTTCTCCAATTATGTTCAACACCCTTTCACATGTTTTTGTCAAGGCATGGATAATTTTGATGTTTTACTTTACAATAAGTTATGAGAAAGATAATTCCATTTAAATTTCATTGATCAAGAGTCAAACAAAAGGCTTGTAGTTTTTTCACTTCAGTGGTTATTAATGCTAATTTCTTTTAAATTGCTAAAAGAAACTTCCATTTAATTCTAGACAATTCAACTTGATAATATGTAAATATGTACTGTATTAGTGTATAGTCACAGTTACCATGCGAAATGAACAAAAGATTAGAGAAGAAATAATCTTTAAAAGTTAATTCTGAATGGATTAATTGCATTTTATCACAAAAGCAATGATTGCAAATATTTTAAGAACTCTAAAACAGACACTATTTTTTTTAGTTTAATTATGAGAGATTTTTCATTATTATACCTAATGACTATTACTGACTTTAAGAATAAGACAAACCTAGCATTTAATTCATTCCAAAATATCTACTGAGTGCCTACCACGTTCCAAGTACTACTATGTGGACATAGAAGACAATTCTTGCCTCCTGTAATAGATTTTGGTCTAGTGGGTCGTTATACATTAACGAATAACCCCATAAGTAATTATTTTATTTGTAACTAAAATCTTTCTATGGGTAAACAAATGCAGAGTGTTCATCTAGTCTTGGTGAACGTGTGTGTATGCCTGCGTGGAGATTCCTCCTCTTATTTCTTTCCATTTAGGTGGGATTTTAAGGATGAGTAAGGGGTAGAGGCGATACTGAATAGGTCCACAACGACCTCGTCAAAACTTTGTGTGATTTATGTATCTGTGCCTATTACTTTCTTTGAAAAAAGAAAAAATAGATTTTATCTTAAGCCTTACCCCCGCCCCCCCCCCACACACACAAAGAAAACAATTCAGAGAATATCAGATAACAGAATAGAAAGAAAAACTGAAGATCTTGCCCTCAGAAAGTATTGGAACTGTATCGGTCTAGGAGGGCCACTGTAACAAAAGCACCACAAACTGAGTGGCTTCAATCACAGGAATTTATTGTCTCACAGTTCTGGAAGCTAGAAGTTCAAGATCATGAAATCAGCAGAGTTGGCTCCTTCTATGGGCTAGGAAGGAGAATCTGTTCCATGTCTCTCTTCTAGCTTCTAGTGGTTTGCTTGGCAATCCTTGGAATTCTTTGGCTTCTGGTGCATTGACCTAATCTCTGCATTCAACTTCGCCTGGTATTCTCTGTGTGTGAGTGTGTGTCCAAGTTCCCCCTTTTATAAAACATCAGTCATATTAGAGTAGGGGTTCACCCTATTCCACTACCACCTCATCTTAACTAATTACATTTGTAGTGACCCTATTTCCAAATAAGGTTACATTCTAAGGTATATTCTCTGTTATCTTCTGTTCGTATCATACACTGGGCTCTGCCACCACAGGACTCTCCATTCTTGTGAAAATCTAAGGGTATTTCAGTTATGGGCCCTTTCACCAGTATCCAAAGGCCTAGAGGGTCAGTAAAAGTATTTTCTTTAAACAGGTTCTTCTGCTTTTTCGTCATTCCATTGTTCAAAGCAATTCTGAGTGAGTAGGTGAGATATAGGATAGATTTAATCCAGAGTTCTGTTATTGAAAGTTTTTTATTCCTTCATTAGCAAAATAGATCACAAAATCAAATGTAAATGAGTGCAGTGGACTGTAATAGGGTTGTGATAGAAAGGGATGGGCCTAGAGCAAACTCAAGCACACCTGCCCCATCTTTAGCAGACTGTAGCCACATAGGAATATGAACTCAGTGTTGCCAGATCTTTTTAAAAAAGGGGTAGAAATAAAAGTTTTTATGAAGGCGTTTTGGCATACAAATCCACTGTTTTAAAAACACTGTGTGGACCAAAATCATGAGGACCAAACAAAGCATGTTGACAGGCCAGATCCAAGCTGCAGGCTGCCAGATAGCAACCTCCCTTCTTCATGACACTAGGGATTCCTGGCCAATTCATGTCTTTTACAATGGGCCAACTATGAATTTGGGTTTTTGTTATTCAACCCAGAAACCATTAGAATCACAGCCCTAGCCCTGGCTAATCCATTAAATTCAGAATCTCAAAAAAAACCTAGCCATTGCAATAAAGAAAGCATAATTACAATGCTGTTACACCTGCCTTAATTATGATACCCTCTCAACGAACTTCAATTTTTTCAGATTGTTGATTAATCAAATTGGCAAATTCTTCAAATTTATCTGTGTAACCTTTCATTCCCTCCTCTAACTATGCACTTCAATGCCCTGGCAATGTAGAATTTGGATTCTGGTTACTAGCAAGCAACAGCATGGGCATGAAGGGAATTGCTAGCTTCCCCTTGTTAACAGAAGAGGATTTTCTCTAACAAACAACAAGCCAATAGGGAGTTTCAGATGACTTCCAATGTGGCATACTCCATGTCAAGATTCTCTAGACCTTTCTAGATATGCTTTTCTCATAGATCTTCATCAGTTACTGATGAGTTCCCTAACATTCACACATTAGACCTGATGAGGTTATGATTTCAATTGTTATAATTCAGCAATCTTCAGAATCAATAATCAATTAGTGACTTTAGTACTTCTGTTATTTAAAAAAAAATGTCTTTTAAGAGAGTCAGAAAGCCCCTGTGTTCATTCCATGATACTTGGTGATAAGTTAGTGATTTGAACTTCTATCCTTTTACTGTAAGTGATCCAACACTTATCAGAAGCACCATACACAGCATCCCTGAATTCGTACTCTTTCTAAAATTATTCTATGGTGCCAGCTGCTTGAATCTCAGAGCTTCAAGATCATGGTTTGATTTTGTCTCATGGGCTATTAGCTCCCATTCCCAAAATATGAACTGGAATTCTATTGTCTCAGAATACCAAGTCCCATTTCCAAGAGAATAGCATAGTCAGTTAATTCATTCTCTGAAAGCAATTGTTTTAGTTAGGCTTCCTTGGTTGCAAGCAGCAGTGGCTAAGTTAGTTTCATGCTGATGGTGACAAAAGAATTCTAGTGAATTCTAGAGTTTAGTTCTGAAAGTATAAATCAAGTGTTGAAGATTTAAAGACCTTTATTTCTCCATAATAGAATTTAACTTATTCATAAGCTACTATTTCTCCCAAGTCTTTTTTCTTTTAGAGGTGGTGAATAAATTTTGGAGATATTAAGTGAATGCCCTTTCAGAATTATCATTTTGGTCAAGTATTCAGGCAAATTCAGAGTCCTGACCCTGTGCCCTTCCTTCCTCCAAGCTTAGAGCAGTCTAACGTCAGAAGAGGGTATCTAGTCATTGTGTAGCCCTCAGACTTTCAATGGCCTCCAATTATTATGCAGCTTGTCCTTAGTTTTTCTTGCTTGAGTGGCATTCATTTGCTGATATACACAGGGCTTATCATGTCTAATTTCTGATATTTGTATAATATGGCCATTCTGCCTCAAATCCCAGCTTCTTCTAGTCCAAAATTTGGCAAGGAAAAAATACGCCTAAATGTCTGTCATATCATTTGAGAATCTCTTTATATGAGGTATTTCCAGTGTCTAGTGCATATCCTTAAGGTCTCACTTCACTTCACTTCAAAATTAGAGTGAATAGTTCCATAAGGATTTTAAGTCATGTAATGCCTCCAGCATGCCACTACTAAGACACACTACCCCAATTTACACTTTGTCCGCTGGGAACTTCTCCAGTGCTGTGATAGCCTAAATGGCATATATAGCTCAGAAGCACAAGGAAGTGAACTCTCTCAGGAGTATCTTGACCAATTTGGCACGAGAGCCAATGAATAAAGTGTTTCTGCCTTCCATCCTTGAAAGGACAGTTCTAGAAGGCAGACTATATTTCTCAGGAAAATAAAGTCTTTATTGCTCATAACAGGAGCTTCAATGATACACTTAGGTTGGCTTTTTCCAGCTTTCTTACTTTTCCTAATTCTTCCTCCCATTCCTGAAGATCATCTCCCCAAATAAAAAGTTACATGTAAGCCCTTAACATAGCCTCTACTTTTGGAAAACCCAAGTTGAAATGCTCCCCACCTCAGAATACTCTCCCACTGCTGCATAAGGATGATTTTTTTACCTCCTTCCAGAGTGAAATGAAACCATTCCCATGTCATACTGTGTCTACTCTATAGCTTAGACTAAATGCCAAAAACGCATTTTCAAGTATACTTTCTGCTATTAAAAACATCTTTGGAAGTTCAGAAAAAAAGAAAAACTTTTATCACTCCCAAGTGCCTAACTGTTGCAACTGAAAATCAGTTTTCATAACCTTTGGCTTTCCTGTGAGATTTTAAAATTGTCTGTGGAACATTAAAGCTGAACATTGACTTCTTCCCATTTGGCTGTGTTCTGCCCTCTCCCTGAGGTAACAGTTGCCTTCATTTCAAGGGACAGAACACCACAAGCTAAGAGGGAGAGAGAGAGAGAGACCCAGAAAATTTTTTAAAAATTGTCAAGAATATTATCCTTCCACATTTTCCAGTGAATTTATTTACAAGGAGAAAGTTCATGTTCAGCACAACTCAGATTGGGGTAACTAGGAAATTAGAGTGAAACAGGAAGTCTGGGCTACCATTTTGATAAGCTTGAGAAGGGAAAAGATAGTAGCTGGACAAGATTATAGGCCAATAAATGGTTTGTCGTATTTGTTTGTATTTCACTTATTCATTTAACTGTTCTAAGTGCTGGGCATATAGCAGTAAATAAAATAGTCAAAAATCACCATTCTTATGGAATGTGGCATAGACAGCTAGGCATTCACCAAATATTCAGTTTCTTGGTTACCACTGGAGGGTAGCTGCCCATCAGGGGCTATCTTCCCCACAAGTTTTCATCCAAATGTGGCTGTCTTTCTGGGTAGCTTCATTGCAATTTGAATGGAAACAAAGTTGGTAATTTCTGTGCTATATCCTTTAAGAAACAGGAATCGTCTTCAGAATGGCTTTAGATGATGAAATTAGATGGTAAAGCTTTTGTCAGCCTGGGTCACTAATTGACTATGTGGGGGCAGAATGCCCTCTTGAACCACTGATCATAAAAATAAATGAACATCTATATGGGCCAAAAATAAACTATTATGTTAGCTTACTGAAATTTGGGGGTTTCTTTGTTACAACAGCTAGCATTACTGTAATACATAGGGCTTATATTTTAATGGGGGAGACAGACAAAAATAAGATAAATAAAACACACCCTCTATTATGAAAAAACAAAGTAGTAGGCCAAATAAACACCTGGGGAAAGACCATTGTAGGCAGAAGCAATATCAAGTGGAAGAGTCTCAGTTGCAAGCAAGCTGGTTTAAGGAAGAGCTGGAGAGCTAAAGGGCTATTATGGCTGAAGTAGAAGTTAGAGATGGTAAAGTAGGAGAGATCATTTGAAATGAGAATAATATAGGGTCCTGTGGTCACTAAGAGGACTTAGACTTTTATCCAGCATAGAATAGGAAAGTTCTGGAAGATTTTGAGCATGATCTGCCTTGGGTTTCATCATACTTTGGCTTCTTCATAGATTGGGAATAAGTTGAAGGCAGACATGGGGAGACCAACGAAGAGATTTTGGGTAAGCGATAATTAGGATTCTGATCAGGGTGGAATAACAGTGGAGGTTCAAGAATTTGTATCCTGGGGGGCGCCTAGGTGGCTCAGTTGGTTAGGAATCTGATTTGGGCTCAGGTCACGACCTCATATCTCATGAGTTCAAGCCCCACGTCAGGCTGTGTGCTGACACATGAGAGCCTGGAGCCTGCTTCAGATTCAATCTCTCTGCCCCTCCCCCACTCACACTCTGCCTGTCTTTGAAAATATAAACAAACATTTAAAAAAAATTTTTAATGAATTTGTATCCTGGATATATTTTAAAAGTATAGCCTAAGATATGAAGTATGAGGGGCAGCGGGGGGGGGGGGGGGGGGAAGGGTGGGGGGAGATATTAAAGAGGATTCCAAGCTTCTGCCCTGAGAAATTTCAAGAGTGAATTTGCCATCTACTGCATTACTCTGTGAGAGGTACAGGTTTGAGTAGTGGGCATATAAAGAGCTCAGTTTTAGATATGTTAAGTTTAGGATGCATATTACATATTTACATTGAGGGAACAAGCAAGGCAGGTGGCTACGTGAGGCTAGAAGTCAGGGAAGAAGTCTTTGTTGAAGGTATTAATTTGGGAGTCAGCAGCTCATATTTAAAGTTCTGTATCTTGAGAATCCCAAGGAAGTGAGCTTAAATAGAAATCCAAGTAGTAAACCCCAAACAATCCCACTTTAGAGGTCAAAGAGATAAGAAGGAATCAGCAAAGGGCAGCAAGTAAGAAAAGCCAGAGAATTCGCAGGAAAATCAGACAACATCTTGAAAGACAAGTAAACAAAGAGATTCAAGGAAAAGCATAATCAACTATGGCAAATATTGTTGAAATTTCAAGAAATATCACAACTAAGAAGTTACCACTGGATTTAATAATGTCTATTTAAAAGAAGTTTGATAAGAGAAAAGAAAAAGAAAATAGAAATATGAATATACAATAGTCTTTCAAAAAGTTTTGCTATGAAAGGAAGATAGGAATAGAGCAATAGTTGGAAGCAGAAGTGAGTTAAGAGACAGTGATTTTAAGATGAAAAAATAATAGTGTGCTTATATGAGGAGGGGAAGAATTATTTTCCTCAGAGAAAATAATAATTATTAATTTTCTGTGGATTTGTAATAAAATTAACACATAAAATAATGTATAAACACATTTATAACACATATTTAAATATTATATTTCAAATATATGGAGGAGATACTTGCATGTAGCATATTTAATTGCTAATAAGAAGGGTTCAGTTCACAGAAATATATTGAAAATAAAGGAGAGAAAGGGCATATTTAAAAGGCTGGTTTCTGAAGAGGCAAGAGAGTATCTAATCCACATCAATGGAAGTAGATATAATTCCCCCAGATTAACAGGAGAGAAGAAGGAAAGGATACATGACAGCAAATTAGTAGGTGGGGAGAAGGATAGGAAGATGAAGTAGGCAATGTCTGATGGCTTCCATTTTCCCTCTGAAGTAAGACACAAAATCATCAACTGAGAGTAATGTGGGAAGGGAAGAGTGAGATATTTAAAGAAAGCACGAAGGTTTGAAATCATATTTGGGTCAGTAGGAAAATAAACTAACTCACAGTTTGATTAAGAGCCTGGTTGAGACTGAAGTTAGAGAAAGACCATTTGTGTTATTTACTTCAGCTCTGTCTGTGTTGTGAGAAGACAGAATTTGATCTACTCAAGGATGGGGAAATGTACCTTTTAAGACTGTTGTAAGTGATCAAAAGATAATGTGTATGAAGCCCTGTAAGTATTATTTCACTTTCTCCCCTACCTTGTCTTTTCCTTGCTATAAAGTGAATTCTTAAATTCCCCAGTCATAGAAGACTATGAGGCCTTTAGTGTGGTGAAAATAATTAAAAAGACTTTTAGATCCGTGTCTATTTGTCTTCTCCTTCTCCCAGCTTGCTTCACCTCTTACACTCTCCCTTGACTGGCCAAACACATTGCCCTAACACAGAAATGCATGTGTTGAATTTACTGACTGGAATTTTTAGTCAATTACTCTAAATTTCAAAAGTAGTTAACAATATTAGACACCTGGTGACTACAAACTTCATTTGCTTTACTTCGCTAGCAGCTGAATACTTTGGTTTTTGAGGATATAATCATCAGAAATAGAAATCATTTATAAATGTGAAGGACTCCAGGATTAGTTATGTATCCCTTAGCAAGCTCCTGACATGATGGGAAAAGATACGTAATAATACATTTGCTATTTACTTGTTTTTAATTTTTATTTATTTTTGAGAAAGAGAGAGCATGAACAGGGGAGGGTCAGAGAGAGAGGGAGACACAGAATCTGAAGCAGACTCCAGGCTCTGAGCTGTCAGCACAGAGCCTGATGCAGGGCTCAAACTCCCAAACCCATGAGATCTTGACCTGAGCTGAAGTCGGATGTGTAAATGACTGAGCTACCCAGGCTCCCCATTTGCTATTTACTTTTGATACAACTTTAGACTGCAACCATCAATACTTTTGAAACTTGAACCTATTGCTTATAACTTTACTGTAATTTTAAACCCTAAGAAATTTTACAAGAAATGAAAGAATAAGAGAAGTACTTTATTTTATGAGCCTCCACATCAGTGACAATAGCAAAATTGTTCTGAATACTGGATGAAATGAAGCCAAGTCCAAATATGGTCGAAAAACCAGAAGTTCCCTACTTTTTACGAAATCAACAGTAGCAAACAAATAAGAGAGACAAGGAGACAGGGAGAGAAAGAGAGAGAGCACAAGAGAGAAGATATTTCTTATTTTCACTTTTGAAAACTTTACTAAGAAAACTAACACCATTCACAGTGAAACAACATGGAAAATAAAACAATGTTAATACTACAGATAATATGTTGCTCTGTTATGTGAACTCAAGCTCAGAATCCAGAGAAAAGCAAATGTGAAAATGTACCATGTGTCAAATAAGCAGGCTTTTTTAACCTAATTTTATCCAAAATGAAAATTATGATATTGTTCATGAAGACCTTTGAACATGGAGAAGTTAAAAGAAAAACAGCTGTTAGAAGGAAGTTTAACAGCAGGTTAATTTTTTTTTTTTGAGAAATAACCCTCAAGTAGGTAAAGATAAGGAAAAAAGGCAAATGCTCTTGCCCTAAGCCATTTGCTTATTTTAAGGAGACACAGTAACAAGGGCCTAGAGAGAAAACTAAGCAAAATTTGCCCATTCATTCATTCATTCCTTCAACCAATGAATACTGATGACCAGTAACTGTGTGCCAGATGTTCTTCTGAACACTGGGGAATTAAAGAACAACAAGAAAGTTCCCAATTCTTATACATTTATATTTGAATTGAAGAAAGATATAATAAATGACCAATTAAGATCATTTCAAATGATAAGAGCTTTCATTAAAATAAGATAATGTGACACAGAATATCTAGAAGGGTAAAAATTAGCACAAAATTTAGCTACTTAAAAAAACATATATGTATTTTCTTACAATTTCTGTGAGTCAGAAATCTGGACCCAGATTAGCTAGGTCCTCCAGATCAGGGTCTCTCACCCAGCTTCCATCAAAGTGTGCACAAAATCAACTGTTAGACTCAGGTTCAACTGGTGTGAAATCTCGCTTCCATGCTTACTTGCTGGTTGTTGGTAGCATTTGGTTTTCTGTAGACTGGTAGACTAAGGCTGTCAGTTTTTGTCAAATGGGTTTCACCATAGAGCAGTTTACAACAGGGCAGCTGGCTTCATCAAAGCCAGCCAAAGGAGGAGGAATCGGCAAGAGAGCGGGAAAGACAAAAGTCAGTCTTTTATAGCCTTATCTCAGAAATGGCGTGGTCACTTTTGTCATATTCTATTAATTTGAAGCAAGTCACTAGGGGCAGCCCCCACATAAGTGAAGAGAATTATAGATGTAAGAGTATGAATGCCAGAAATCAGGAATCAGTCACTGGGAAACATTTTAGAACCAGCCTACCAAGTAGGGAATGAGAAGACGGTAAAGGACATGAAATTGTGATACCAGAAAGATAAATGCAGACCTGAATAACACCAGGATGAATCCAGATTTAGCTAATCTCCTTTACCTAAGAAAGATACTTTCCTATGGTAAACAAAGATAATCCAAAGAGGGAATATACTGCTCAACTGTCACTAATTTTACACAGGTTTATTATAGTATTGACACCCATTTTTGCTTATAATTACTCAACATTAATTACCTATATAATGAAAATACATTCGTTATTGCAAAAACAACAGAATTATCTTCTTCATCCCTTTCAATTCCCACTCTCTTATCTGACCTACATGCGTTCCTCCAAAAAAAAAAACAAAAACAGCAAAAAAATTGTTATTAAATTTAGCTCTAGTTTAGCCAAAGTAGGTTAACTCCAATGCTAGCCATATTTTAGTCAGAAGGCAAGTAATCTTGGGGTGCCGGGGTCACTCAGTTGGCTACGTGTCTGACTATTGATTTCAGCTCTAGTCATGATCTTGCAGTTCGTGAGATCAAGCTCCACGTCGGGCTCTGAGCTGATAGCATGGACCTTGCTTATGATTCTCTCCCCCTCTCTCTCTGCAACCCTTCTTCCCCAGTTGTGTGTGCATGCTCTATTTCTCTCTCTCTCTCTCTATCTCTCTCTGTGTGTGTCAAAATAAATTAAAAAAACATTTTTTTTTAAATAAAAGAAGGTAAGTAAGCTTAAATCATTTTGGATTCTACTACATCAAAAGACTTGAATCTGCTAAATTCTAGATCAGCTCTGGGTAGATAATTTAACCTCACTGAGACTCAGTTTCCTGATATACAATATAGAAACATAAAAATAGTAACATACAAATAGTAACAATATTATTTCCTACTTGAAAGTACAGACAAAGATTAATGATGTCTGGGTTATTATCATTTTGTAAACTATAAAACCGCATCTTTAGAAAGTTTTATTTAAAAAGTAATTAATACAAAGAAATTGGAAAATGATAAATTTAGGAAATTATACAAGATTTTTAACATCACCACTCATTTCTTTCCTACGCAGAAGAATGAGAACATGCTGACCCAGTTTTCTTTAATTTTCAATACTCCTAGATGTTAAGTAAATACTTTATATTTTTAACTCATTGTTTATACCACAGAGTGCCCAGAAACACAGCAATTTCAAAACTCTGAAAATTCTTAGGTATGTTTGTTTACTAAACCACAGTAAAGAGTCACAAAAGAGTTAACATGGGCACGAAAGTAAAAAAGATGATATGCATTGGAAGCAAGAACTATATTAAAATGAGCTCATTTGTATCAGAAGAAAATGGTTCTTATTTTAAAACAGATACGTGTCCTTTTACAATTACAGAAGCTGAAATATAACTGTAATCTACAACCATAAGGTAAGATTTCCATCTTTATGTGACATGAAAAATGTGCCAAGCCAGGACTTTTCCATAAACAAAATTGCTTTCTTCAACTCACACTTTAATGCAAGATATCAATCATATGGTGGATTTTATTACTCAGAATTTAGCTTTGTTTTTTGACATATTGCTTGCAGTCAGCTTGAAGTACAATTGTATATCATCCCTATTATATACACATCTGAATTTGTGGACCCTTTTTTATTTTAAAAAGAGTATTATAAATGAGAAGAAATACCTGGTGAGGTAGAATTAGTATGACATCAACCATTTTAACTCAATGCTGTAGTTTTGATAGCATGTCATTATTTATCCTCAGTTGGTCTAAGGCTGCAGGCTTTCTATAAGACATCAGAGAACAGCAGTGTCTCGCAGCTGTATGAACCACCCCTCTATTTTGCCTTTTTAAGAAATTTTTCCACATGTCTCTATTTGTCAAACTGTTGTCATTTTGAATAAAAAGGCAGATATCAATTGATATCAATATAAGGCACAGACAAGACAATACATTTATAGGATGCATATTCATATATGACATCAAGACCATGAAAAGTATAATTTATTTTTGGTAAAAATCAATCTACTGTGGCCTTTGTGGAGAAATAAAAAGTGGTAGGCATAAAAACTACACGTGTGCTATTTGTGGTCAGGAGTTTGTACACTCTGTAAGTAGTCCCAATTTAAAGTGAGCTACAATGACCTGTATCATTCACAGCCTACCATGAATTTAGTATTCCTTGGGCACACACATAAAGAACAGCAATGCATATTAAAATGAAGATGTAGAGGCTTGAAATGAAGAGTTCACAGCTAAAGTTGCCATAAAATTTGCAGTCTATTTCTAGAGAGGAAAAGTGTAGAGAATTTCTAGTGCTGTCCTTTACAGGGCCAAATTGGGAATGATATTTGCTAAAGTCGTGGCAGATATGCAATCCTACTGGATTCCAGCTGCCTATGAATAAGTAGAATACTTTAAAAACCTTTTAACCTATCTGTGATGAAAAATGCATGCTGGTTTAAACTTCCTTAGAACTTTAAATTAGCCACTGCAGCACATTCGGCTCCACGGGCCAGCAGTCGTCAAACCACCAAATGCTAAGAAGAAAATAAGCTCTGTGGTTCCTTAAAAAAAAAAAAAAAAAAAAACCTCTTAACCAAGCCCACTTATGAGGCTTTTCTTCTTCTCAGCAAAATACTTAATTTTCAAGGCTGCTTTAGCTCTCATACTGTTGACTGTGATTTTTGTTATTGAAAATAAAGGATAAAAGCCTGATCCTAATGCAATCAAATTTAACTTGGGATAAGTGACTAAGAACCACATTCAAATGCTTAGAAGTACAGATACTTTTAGATACCTCATCTCTATGTAATCCCTACTTAAACATGCTTATAGAGATGAGTCTCATTTCCATGGTTTTACTTTAATATTCTTTTAACAACTCTAAAATGAAATAAAAGAGCTGCTAAACACACTTCATTATTGTTTTGAGAAGCCTGGTTTAAACACTTGCATTGTGAGATATCATGGGCTCAGTGTCTGCATGATCAAGTATTCAGCTTTTTTTGAGGCTGAAATCTATCAATCTTAACTTGCAATCATACAAAAATTTGGCTCTAAAGGATAGGTCCAGATGCCTTACGATGCCTTTTACTATCCTAAGAAAAAGTCAAGAAATGCTTCTCTTATTTAATTTGGTAAGAAATACATTCCTGGTAATTTTACACTCCTTTAAAATCTTGATCTTTGTGAAAATAGGTATATAGTGTATTAGTATGTAACCGGTATTAGCCTAGTGCCCACAGGAGTCTCCACAACAATGAGCTTATATCCCCAATTGCCTTGCATTATTAACTCTTCTTAGTAACATGTCATCATATTAACTTAACCGGAGCATTGTGTTGATTTGCCAATGTTTGGAACTATCACGTGGTCTCATAAAGGTTACCTGAGGTAATGGACGATCTAAGAATTACTGAAGTTCAAATCAGTATCTGTCAGAAAGTGCTTAATAAATATAAGGCATTGACAATGCCTTTACTAAATATAATAAGTAGTTTCACATATGTAGTATCATAAAAATCCATCTTCTCAATCTAGTTTTTTTGAAGATTATAAATAATGCTGTTAAGAGCATATTTACATGTCAGTGTGTTAAACACAGTACTAAGACTCCTACACATATTATTTTAGTAGATGAATAAAAGAGTTAAACCATACCCAGCATGCAGAAGGAACTCACTAGTGATACCTACCATTATCTGCCTACATCACACATTGCACAATGTAAACTGACCTGCTTAGAATTACTTAGCTCCACTGTGAATCAATTACACCCTGTGTTATGTAAAGGCACACTATGGTGAAGTTCCACACTCTTTAAGCTAAATATACCTACTAATGGTATTTCTACTTATATTTAAGCTAAAACAGTGTGCATTTGGTTTAAATCTATCAATAGGGCGTGCTTGTACAAAACTATTCTTATAGAGATATAATAGAATTATAACAGGTAGGTATTGGTGCTATTATTCCAGTTTCCTGGATGAGAAAATTGAGGCCAGGAGAATTCAAGTTACTCACCCAAGATCAAGCAAGTAATAAGTGGCAGAATAACGTTTCAAACTAACACTGCCCGACACCTCAACCCTAGAACTTTTTAACTATCATACTATACTGCTTCCTATTTTTCAAATCAGTGGTATAATTTGAAAGACAAAGGCAAGTTTCCTGCCCCAGGAATAAGTCCCAAAGATTTCATTATTTTTTTTTTAATTAACTTCAGGGAACATTAACATCTTCATAATCTTTGACAAGTTCCTATCCAAAGGCAAATCTTAATGAAAAATATCGTTGGAATAGTATCAAGGTAGGCAAATGCCACTTTACCCTATGCCCTACCAGCCCCATAATAAATATCAATAATAAATTCCAACATACTTCCACGGAGCCTAAATGTTGCCTTAGAATTCATGTCAAGACTATATTCCAGGTAACTTCTCAAACAGTGAGAACTAGCACATAGACAACATTTTTTCTCATGCTGGCCTTAGGCTCCCTCGTTTCTGTTAATAGACTGGGAGGCATTATTGACATTACTGCAACTAAATTCTGTGGTAGGTCTAATGTTACCCAGGCACTGTGCTGAATACTGGGACTACAACAATAACAAGTGTAATACTTGCCCGGAAGAAACTCATAGGCCATTGGGAAAATAGAATGGAAAAAGTAAAAATCAACCATTACTATACTGGCAAAACCATATAGAAGAAACAAGATGTACATACATAAAAATGAGGGAAACTAAGCAGACAACAGAGTGTAGGTGTCTATAGGGAACAATGCCAAGGGAAGTAACATTTGAGCTCATCTTCAAAACATAGATAAAAGTCAGTCAAGGAGAGGCCACGAGGGATATGTTATTCTAGGCAGAGAACACAGCATAAAGCAGCTTGCTTAAGAAGGTATGACAATGAGTGAGGCTGGCAAAGTGAACAAAGCCTAATCACAAAGAGGCTTTGTTTGATTTGCTGTAGTCTGTCTTTTATCCTGAAAGAGTTAGGGAGACATTTCAGCATTTCAAACAGGCACAAGACAGAATCACTTTTATGTTTTATAAAGTTCCCTAGCTGTGCCATGGTATATTCATTGGAAGAAAGCAACATTTGAGTAACGGACTTTTCTGAGGCTAGAACTGTAATAGCCCAAGTGAAAAGTTATGAAAACATGAACCAAAGTAATCACAGCAAAAATGGAGCAAAAGGCTCTTTAGAGAAATACTGAAGAAATAGAATTTATAGGACTTTGAGATTAATTGGAGGTGGTAGAACATGGGAATAGGAGAAATCCATAAGGAAGCCTAAACTCTAGCTTAGACAAATTGATGGAAGATGATTCCATTTAATGAAAGAGGGAACACAAGATAATAGTTTAAGTTTGATATAATAAAAGTGCTTCTATATGGAGTCACATACTTTGCAGTTCAAAATAAAGATATGAATGAAGCAGAGGAGATAGATCTGGTATTTAAGTGATATTTAAAAGTGGGCACAGATTAACTCATCCAAGGAAAGTATATTGAGAGCCAATTAAAGTTCCTATTTTAAATTGTAGGAGACAAGGTAACATAGTGGTTATGAGAGTAAGCAGTGAAGCCAGACTGCCCAGGTTCAAATCATGGTTCCTATACTTGTTATGTGTGTAATCTTGAAAAAATTCCTTGATCTCTAAATGCCTCAGTGTCCTTATAAGTCAAATGTGGATAATAATTCTACTTATTTCATGAGGTTACTTTGAAATGTTACTACTTGTAAAGGCTTAGAACATGGCCACACAGTAAGCATGTAATAAATGTTAGCTATTATAATGATAAAAAATTGTTACTGATGATACAAAAATTACAGCTTTCCCCTACTCTTAAGACCTTTTGATATAGAATAAAAACACAAACACACCCATAAAATAAGTAATAATTATCAGTGGTAGGACAGCTAGTATCAAAAGAATGTTATGGCTTCAACTAATCAGCGGGCTCTGGGATGGATGGAGTCATTGGTAACTTGGCCACAACAAGACTGTACCTTAAATGGCATATGGCAGTCATTGGGACCAAGAAGGTGTACCTGTATAAATGCCCTAGAAAGGTGTTAATAAAGACAAATACTCTCTGATGAATAATTTTGTTTAAGGCCGGTCCTTCCCAAAAACTATTTCTCAGGTGGTACAAAAGACAACCTGAGATGGAAAAAAAATCACAAAAAGCATGATGAGTTAAATATAGACAGGTTATCCTGTGGAATGGGGAGTTGACATATATTTTTATTATGGGTTGTGTAGATCAAACAGAAGATACTAGGTAAAAGTCCTATGGAGACACACAAGGGAGAAAATCTAAAATCAAACCTTTCCCTAAATAAGAGCGAGCAGTCTTAAAAGGTAATAAATAAATGCCCTTTCACAGTAGGTATTCTAGCAAATGTTAGGCTGCGCTTGTCAGGAAATTGATAGAAATGATTCCAACACCAACCTCCTGGTATTCTGTGATAAGGACAATAGATAAAACACTCTCTGTCTATAATATGCATGGAAGACATGGGTTACTAAGGAATACCATTAATCCTTTGTATCATAACTAACTAGTATCATCACTAACTAGTGTCATTATTAATTTTTCTTCTTTTATTGCACCTCCAATGTTAAATAGAGTCTGAAGAACTCTACTTGGTTCTCATAAGAAACCCTGTGAAAAGGGCCTATTGTTTCTAAAAATAGACGAAATCCCCTTTGGCATCTTTAGCAAGTTCAGCAGGTTGGAATGATTTGCTCTAATCTGATTTTAGTATATTCTGGAAAAGTTCTCTACTTAAGCCAGTTGGCCAGCTTTATGCTAATTCTGGCTCCTCTTACACTAGCTACAGGGAAGAATAAGATTTGCTTTTGCTGTTTGTTTTTAAAGTAAACCTCCAGCTTTGTTTCCCTCTGTGTCACACAAAGTTAATACTACTCTAATTAAAGAAAAGTCTAAGCCACAGCTCACATTTTTATGATTACCACTACGCAAGAAAATGCTCCTCTTGCCCAAAAAAGTACATATTAATCAACTACAAAAATGATCTCTATATAATATTATGCTAAAGATTTAATTAAAAAGAGTATTTTATGGAAGGGTTTTGCAGTAAGATGATAAAGTGTCTCCTCCACTTGTTTAGTGTGCACTCTTCTCTGCCATGCATATCAATTAGGTAACTAAGAAGCTATATAGCTACCTCCACTATAAAGCACTTTCTTCAAGCAATGGCAGTTACTTCTCCCTGCCCAATGAGATACTATTTTATTATTGTTCCCTATTGAAATTAGATGCTTCCACACAAAGCTCAATCTTTATCACCCTTTGATTATCACTGGGGTTGGCAGTGGTCCAAGTCACTCAAAATCCATAAATTCAGAAAGATTCTCAGGATTCAAAATACTACATGAAATGTATATGAGAGATTCCATGACTTTTGAGAAGTCAGAAAGAATAACTTAGAACATACCTCATAGTGATAATATAGCAACAGGGTACCAGCAGTGCACCCTAGAGTTTTACTAACTGATCCACAGGATATGATCATCTGCAGTATAAAACTAGATATGGCTTATAAATATAGAATATATAATGTTGGGCTTTTTCAGAATAGCCAATTTCTGTTTTACAAACCAAATTCATAGCCTTAGGTATGGAATATTTATTGTCTATTATGACTTAAATGTGTCCTGTGTCAGTGAGAGAATGTATCTTTCTTACCATTCTCGGGCCTTTAATTCCTCAACTAACTACCTTATGATGTTCTTTTTATCTCTCCCTCTCCTTCCCCCATCTCTTTCTCATCTGATTTGGCTAATAAAAACTCTACTACTCAAAGATCTTTCTAGCTTGCCCATCACCAAAAAAAAGCTAACTACTGACTCAAAAGACACATAGTACTTGTTCAAACTAAAGGGCCTGCCTGTAGGCTAATGTTGGAACTCTAACTTCAGCCATGGATATTTTAATTGGCAAATAACCTGACACCCTATTAACATATACCCAAATCAATCCTTTTGATTTAAATATATTTGTGACAGAATTCTTCTCATCAACCATCTTGACAAAATTTTAGACTGTTAGAAACTTAGACTTGGCCACACTTAAATGGAGATGTAGTTAGGAAATTTGGGTGCTCACTTCCATCCCTCTGGCTTCTAGTTTGCTTTTTCCAATGGGAGACATTAGCAGAAAATCCAGAGACTGTAAAGGGAGTAGCATTAGATATTTGTCCCACTGGCATTCTCTTTGTTAGATGCCATAGGTTGATGTGTCCCTCTACCAAAGTCCTTCTTAATTTTTTTTGTGGTCTGTTAAGGTAACGTCTCTCTTCCTTTGCTCTGTTTTTCTTTCTTCTTATGCTGGCCCCATAGAACTGGTCTGTCCCTAGTTGATTTTCTCAATCCTTCCCTTACCTTTATAAATAGTCCATGTATTAAACTCTCCTCAAATCCCCTTTTGAATGTATCTGGTAATTACTACTGAACCCTGAGTAATAAAATATTCTTCAGTCAGTCTTCCATTCTGTGTTTTATCTTTTCAATTTGTAGAAATTATTTTAATACTCTTTTGTTAGTTTTATGCATTACAAATATTTAATCTGAAGCTTGCTGTAAACCCTATTGATGGTATTTTTTTGTGGTATAGATATATATAAATAGAAAATTTAAGGTTATAAGATATATTATTTCCCCTTTGTCCTTTGTGTAAGAAATTGTTCTCTACCTCAATTTTATGAAAAGGCTCTTTTTAGAGTTATAGATTTGCTTTTATAAATAGATTTTTCAGTTTATTTTTATGTAAAAATAAAATATAAATTAAGTATTTTAGTTTGTTTTCCCACCTGGTCAATGAATTGTTTTATTACCATCTGTTGAAAAACCATCCACTTCCAGGTTTCCAAGAGGACCAGCTAAAACTCCTGCCCTTTCTACAGTTATTTTTACCTTTTTTTGCCCTAATCAGACTTAACTGTTTTTCTATGGTTACACTATACTACAAAACACTATGGCTCATATTGACCATATTATATGTTCAAAAATGAGATGAAAGTGAAGATAGGAAAGGCTCAATAAATTAGTAAAAAATATAAATAAATAACAGAAAATAAAGATAGAAAGAAAAGAAAAGAAAGAGAAAGAGAAAGAAAGAAAGAAAAACTGATTGAGGCCTTAGAAGTCTCCATGAGATCAAAGATTCAGTGAATGGGAAGATGGCAGAGTAGTAGCAGGACCTTATGCTTGCCTCATTCCTCAAACACAGCTAGATAAATATCAGATCATCCTGAACACCCAGGAGGTCTATCCAAGGACTGAAAGAACAAACTGCACAACTAGAGGGAGAAAAGGGACCACATCATCAAAGATAGGAGGTATGAATCATGATTTGAGGGAGAAAAGAATCATCTTTGTTGCAGGGGGGAGGGAGCCCTGATCAGGGAAAGAGAAAAGAAAGAGAGGTACAGGGCACTACACAAGAAAAACACTTTTCCAAACCATTGACAGGGAAAATGTGAGGGGTTGATAACTGCAAGTTTTAACAAATAACAGAGCTAAAGACTGAAGTTTTAGAAGTCTATGCCATGGCTGGAGTGGAGCCTGGTGGGTGTAGAGGTGCTTCTCTGGAAAAGGAGGCCAGAGGCCTGGGATGAGAAAGAATGGTCTGAGGGTCCTCTGGGTCATACAAGGAGAGAAAATTCCCCTTCTTGGAATGCATTTAGAAGAGACAGCACAGCCTCTCCAAGAGAAAAAGAGCTGGCAGGCTCCACTGAGGTGCCCTGTTCATTAGCATAAGGACAGATCCAGCTACCGAGGGCAGCTAACCTGGACACTGGCTTTTTGCTGCACTTATCATAAATTCAAAGCCCCTGAACCTTGGTGCAACTGCCCTTCTGGGACAAACCAGCACCAGCCACAGCATGGTGAGACCCTCCTCCAGAGGATCAACCTGGGTTGGTGCCATGCCAGTTTCCCAAAATTTAGAGTTTTTAAACCCAGCCACACACCTGAGGAAAAAAAACACAAGAGCACTGTGCTCCTGGGTGGGCAGGCAGCTCAGACACAGGCAGGGTATAGGAAGGGACCTGAGGGAAGCCTGGGACAAAGGAGGGGAGAGTCTTCACTCTTCTGTGAGGGCTTCCTGAACAGTGGTAAGGATGGACTCCCATTTCCAGGGAAGAGAGAGACAGCTTATGCCATTTTTACTCCCTCCCATCAGCCTGGTCAGACTTCACTGAGCAGCATATCACACACAGTTGAAGCTTGAGCTGCTTATACCAAAGCCTGCCCTTCTGCTCTCTTCAGTTGCTTCTGAACTAAGGCAAGTGTGTCTGAGAGTCAAAGAAGTAGCAGACCCCTTCTCCAGAAGACCGGCACAAACCATCCCCCCCACCACACCCACCAAGTCTATTGACCATAAAATGTCGCAAAGCTTCAGCTCTATGGGAAATAGAACATAACCTCTTTTAACAAGCCGACAAAAACATCTAGTTAAAACTCACTACATAATAGACAAGGTCCAAACACTCCCCACTGCAGTCAAGGAGAAATTCTAGGAGGACTGACCTGAAGGAAAGAGCAACCAAAATATAACAGCAGAGTGCCGGCAGCATATACCTGAAACACTTCCTAAAGAACCAGGCCCTGGACAGTTTATGACCTCTTCTTAATATAGCCATTACTCTCAGTAGCAAGGAACATAACAGGCTTTCCTAATACATAGAAGACCAAGATCTAGACACAAGGCCAAAATGAAGGAATTCATCCCAAAAAGAAAAAGTAAGAAGAGGTCACAGCCAGGGATCTCATCAAAAGAGATACAATATGCCTGAATCAGAATTTAAAACAAGAATCATAAGGATAATAGTTTGGCTTAAGAAAAGCATAGAAGACACCAGGGAGTGTCTTACCACAGAGATAAAAGACCTAAAAACTAGTCGGGCCAAAAAAAAAAAAAAAAAAAGGCACAACTGGCACGCAAAACTGACTGAATGTAATGACTACAAGGATGGAAGAAGCACAGGAATGACTACATGATACAGAAGACAAAATTATGGAAAATAATAAAGCTGAAAAGGAGATGGAAAGGAAACTATTGGATCACAAATGTAGGGTTAGGGAGCTCACCAATTCCATAAAGTTTGATAACATTCAAGTCATAGAAGTACCAGAAGAAGAAGAGAGGGAAAGGGGGAAGGTTTATTTGAGCAAATTATAGTTGAAAACCTCCCTAATCAGGGGAAGCAAACAGACATCCAAATCCAGGAGGCACAGAGAACTCCTATCAAAAATCAATAAAAACAGGCCAACAACAAGACATATTGTAGTCAAATTTGCAAAACACAAGATAAGGAAAAGTCCCGAAAGTAGCAAGGGAAAAGTAATCCCTAATTTACAAGGGAAGATAAACAAGGTTAGCAGCAATTTATCCACAGAAATTTGTCAAGCTAGAAGGGAGTGGCATGATATATTCAAAATGCTGAGTAGGGAAAATATGCAGCCAAGAATACTTTATCCAGCAAGGCTGCCATTCAGAATAGAAGGAGAGATAAAGAGTTTCCAAGACAAACAAAAACTCAAGGAATTCATGACCAGTAGACTGCCCCTATAAGAAATTTTAAGGGGAACTCTTTGAGTGGAAAAAATAAAAAATAAAAAAAATAAAAAAGACCAAAAGCAACAAAGACTAGAAAAAAACAGAACATCACCAGAAACACCAACTCTACAGGGAACACAATGGCACTAAATTAATATCTTTCACTAATCACTCTGAATATAAATGGACTAAATGCTCCAATCAAAAGACATAGGGCATCAGAATGGATATAAAAAAAAAAAAAAAAGACTGATCTATATGCTGCCTACAATAAACTAGTTTTAGACCTAAAAACACCTGCAGATTGAAAGTGAGGGGATAGAGAATCATCATGCTGATGAATGTCAAAACAAAGCCAGATTAGCCATATCAAACAAACTAGATTTTAAACCAAAGACTATAATAAGAGATGAAGGGCAGTATATCATAATAAAGGGTCTACCCAACAATATCTAACATTTTAAAATATTTATGCCCCCATCTTGAAAGAACCCAAATATATAAATCAATTACTAACAAATTTAAACCCTTTGAGGTGCCTGGGTGGCTCAGTCAGTTGAGCGTCCGACTTCAGCTCAGTTCGTGATCTTGTGCCCTGCATTGGGCTCTGTGCTGACAGTTCAGAGGCTGAAGCCTGCTTCAGATTCTGTCTTCCTCTATTCCTGCCCCTCCCCCACACATGCTTTCTCTCTCTCTCTCTCTCTCTCTCTCTCTCTCAAATAGGCATTTTAAATAGATGACATACTGGGTCACAAATCAGGCCTCAACAAGTACAAAAAGATTTAGATCATACCATGCGTATTTTCAGACCACAACACTATGAAACTTGAAGTCAACCACAAGAAAAACTTTGGAAAGACCATAACTACATGGAGGTTAAAGAACATCTAACTAAAGAATGAATGTGTTAACCAAGAAATTAAAGAAGAATCTAAAAAATACATGGAAGCAAATGATAATGAGAACATGATGGTCTAAAACCTTTGGGATACAGCAAAGTCAGTTATAAGAGGGGAGCATATAGTAACATAGCCCTACCTAAAAAGCAAGAAAAGTCTCAAATACACAACCTAAGGAACAGCAAATAAAGCCTAAAGCCAGCAGAAGAAAGGAAGTAATATACTAGAGCAGAAATAAATGAAATAGAAACAAACACAACAGCAGTAGAACAGATCAATGAAAGTAGGAGCTGGTTCTTTGAAAGAATTAATAAAATTGGTAAATCCCTGGCCAGACATATCGGAAAGAAAAGAGAAAAGACTGAAATAAATAAAATCATGAGTGAAAGAGAAGAGATTCTAACCAACACTACAGAAATACAATTAGAGAGAATATTATGAAAAATTATGTGCCAATGTATAAGGCAATCAGGAAGAAATGGATAAATTCCTAGAAACATATAAACTACCAAAAATGAAGCAGAAAAAAAATTGAAAATTCGAACAGACCCATAACCAGCAAATAAATGAAATCAGTAATCAAAAAACTCCAGTTCCAAAAACTAGAAATGAAAGAAAACTTCCAAACTCATTCTATGAGGCCAGCATTTCCTTGATTCCAAAACCAGACAAAGACCCCACTCAAAAGAGGAATTACAAGCCAATATTCTTGATGAAATTGGATGCAAAAATTCTCAACAAGATACTAGCAAATCAGATCCCACAGTACATTGAAAGAATTATTCACCACGATCAAGTGAGATTTATTCCTGGGCTGCACGGTTCAATACTTGGAAATCAATCAATGTGATACATTATATTAATAAAAGAATAAGAACCATATGATCCTCTCAATAGATACCGAAAGGCATTTGACAAAATATAGCATCCATTCTTGAGAAAAATCCTCAACAAAGTAGGGACAGAGGGAACATACCTCAACATCACAAAAACCATATGCAAAAGACCCACAGCTAATATTATTCTCAATAGGAAAAAACTGAGAGCTTTTCCTCTACAGTCAGAAACAAACTAGGGATGTTCACTCTCACCATCGTTATTTAACGTAGTACTGGAAGTCCTAGCCTCAGCAACCAGACAACAAAAAGAAAAAAGAGGCATCCAATTCAACAAGGAAGAAATAAACTTTCACTATTCACAGACAACGAAATATTCTATGTAGAAAACCCAAAAGACTCCATTAAAAAAATGCTAGAACTGACACATGAATTCAGCAGTCACAGGATACAAAATCACCGTACAGAAGACTGTTGCATTTCCATACACCACCAATAATGAAGCAGCAGAAAGAGAAATCAAGGAATTGATCCCTTTTACAATTATACCAAAATCCATAAAATACCTAGGAACCTAGATAGAGAGAGGTAAAACCAAGAGGTAAAACATCTGTACTTTGAAAACTATAGAACACTTATGAAATAAATTGAAAAATATCCAAAGAAATGGGAAAACACTCCATGCTCATTAATTGGAAGAACAAATGCTGTTAAAAAGTCTATACCACCCAAAGAAATCTACACATTTAATGAAATCCTTAACAAAATAGCACCAGCATTTTCACAGAGTTAGAACAAACAATCCCAAAATTTGTATGGAACCACAAAAGTCCCCAAATAGCCAAAGCAATCTTGAAAAGAAAAACATAACTGTAGGTACACCTGTCAATTCCAGACTTCAAGACTACACACTGTAGTCATCAAGAGAGTGTGGTACTAGTACAAAAACTGGCACACAGATCAAAGGTACAGAATAGAAAACCCAGGAATGGACCCACAACTATATGGTCAACTAATCTTCAACAAAGCAGGAAAGAATCGCCAATGGAAAAAAGAGTCTCTTCAACAAATAGTGTTGGGAAAACTGGACAGCAACATGCAGAAGAATGAAACTAGACCATTTTTTATGTTTATTTATTTATTTTGAGAGAGAGAGAGAGAGCACAAGTGTGAACAGGGGAAAAGCAGAGAGAAAGGAAGATAGAGAATCCCAAGCCCCAATGTGGGGCTCTATCCCATGAAGCAAAAACCAAGGGAAACAAAAGCAAACATTAACTATTGGGACCTCATCAAGATAAAAAGCCTTCTGCACTGCGAAGGAAATAATAAACAAAACTAAAAAGAAACCTACATAATGGGAAAAGATATTTGCAATTGACATATCTGATAAAGGGTTAGTATCCAAAATCTATAAAGAACGTATCAAACATAACACCCCAAAACAAATAATCCAGTTAAGAAACAGGCAGAAGACATTTATAGACATTTTTCCAAAGAAGACATGCAGATGGAAGACACATGAAAAGATGCTCAATATCACTCATCATCAGAGAAATACAAACCAAAACCATGATGAAATACCACCTCACACCTGTCAGAATGTCACAGGAAACAGTAGATGTTGGTAAGAATGCAGAAAAAGAGGAATCCTCTTACACTGTCGGTTGGGATGCAAACTGGTGCAGCCACTCTGGAAAACAATATGGAAGTTCCTCAAAATTTTAAAAATATAATTACCCTATGACCCAATAATTGAACTACTAGGTATTTACCCAGAGGATACAAAAATACTGATTTGAAGGGACCATGCACCCTGATGTTCATAGCAGCATTCTCAACAATAGCTAAATTATGGAAAAAGCCAAATGTTCATCAACTGATGCATGAAAAAAGAAATATGATGTATACACACACACACACAATTTCATATTACTCAGCCATCAAAAAGAATGAAATCTTGCCATTTGCATTGATGTATATTATGCTAAACAAAAAAATTCAGAGAAAAACAAATACTATATGATTTCACTTATATGTTGAATTTAAGAAACAAAACAGATGCAGGGCGCCTGGGTGGCTCAGTCGGTTGAGCGTCCAACTTTGGCTCAGGTCATGATCTCACAGTTCATGGGTTCAAGCCCATGTCAGGCTCTGTGGTGAGAGCTCAGAGCCTGGAGCTTGCTTCGAATTCTGTGTCTCCCTCTCTCTCTGCCTCTCCCCTGCTCACGCTCTGTCTCTCTCTCTTAAAAATAAAATAAATATTTTTAAAAATTAAAAAAACAAACAACAGATGAATATACGGCAAGGGGGCACAAAAGAGACGGGGAGGCAAACCATAAGAGACTCTTAACTACAGGGAACAAACTGAACGTTGATTGAGGGGAAGTGGCAGGGGATGGACTAAATGGGTGATGGGTATTAAGGAGGGCACTTGTGATGAACACTGGGTGTTTTATTTAAGAGATGAATCACTGCATTCTACTCCTAAAACCAACATTACACCATATGTTAACTAACTAGAATTTAAATAAAAACTTGAAACAAAAATAAAAAAGAGAAAGAAAAAGATTCAATGAACATAGTAGGCAAAGAAATCTCTGCTTCTAACTACTTCAAAATATTGCAATACTAAAAGACAACAAAATACAATGTGTGTTCATGGGGCTGGGTTGTTGAAATGGCATGAAGGTGAAGGTTAAGGCAAACATATTCATAAATATCCACATCCTGATATGGAAATCACTTAAGAAAATATCAAAAATAGCTAGCTACTTATCCTATTATATAAGAACACACATGAACTCTAATCCAGTTTTCTAATTAATAAATATGGTAAAAAGAAACACATTTTCAATAACGGGTTCATTAAAATCCACTAATATCTTCAAAATTTTCCAGATTTTACAATGAGAGAATGACTATGCAGAAGTATTTAAAACATCTAGTAATGAAAAATAGAGAAATAAAATTTTGGGTGCCTTAGTGCCTACTCAGTTAAGTGTACGACTCTTGATTTCAGCTCAGGTCATCATCTCACAGTTTTTGAGATCGAGCATCGTGTCAGGCTCCATTCTAGGCATGGAGCCTGATTGAGGTTTTCTCTCTCCTTCTCTCTGTGCCCCTCCCACACTTGTGCTCTCTTTCTCTCTCTCTCAAAAGTAAATTAATTCATTAAAAATAAAATTTTAAATGTAAAAATAAATAGCATTTGAGTGCATATCTGCTTCATTTACCATGCAACATGCTTTACATCGGCTAGCTCATTCAATATTGTAGGTAGTAGGGCAAAGAATAAAATCTAAAACTTATATACCGCTAAAACATATCTAATACTTTCCTGACATACCTACTTTCATCTGCAATACAATTTTATAGAATAAGGGTTAATACAATGTTTTGATAGAGAGAAACTTGAGTTACTAAAACATATTTCCATATTGTCTTACAAGCTTATTTTACTCAGTAGCATATCAAAACAAGTTGTAGCATTACCAAACATATTTCTGGTGAAGTTTTTTTCATATTAAACCTCTGCTGAACTTTTCTCTAATTAATTAAAAATCCCATCCAGAGATAACATTTACTTTGACAGAGCATCTTTCAAAATATATTCTTGAAACTCTATTTGTTATATATTTTAATATCAAGTAAGAAAGGCTTAGAATAGAAATAAAAGGGTTGACTTAATTAGTCAACAATGATTAATTACACATTTATCCAAAGTGAGATTTCAATTGTCTTCATTCCCTTGGCTTGATGCCACATTTTGTGTGTTTAATGAGACCTCTATCTTCTGTGAAGTTTACGAATAAGTAAAAGTTCTGGCACTTAGATACGTGTATTTATTCTGATAATAGTTGGCAGTGACTAACCATCCAGATTCCGTATAATTTGGATAGAATTTTTTTAAAATACTACTTCATCCTTTCCTAAAATACATTTTAAAAGGATAAAGTATTTGACCTAAATTATGTCAGTTAATTGCTCTTTTAAATAGATGTTTAGTAAGTTTAAACAGATAAATTTAGAGAATTTTCCTATGAGTCAGCCTAATTTAGACCATAAAATCATCTCCAAAAAATAGGATGGCATTCTTTTGACTTGCTTTTAAATAACTGTTACATACATGATGAAATTGCTAACTAATTATACAAACAATAAGTGACTGAAAACTAGGAAGACTTGCTTATAAAGATTGTTGTCTGATGTTAGCTATTTAATCTCACAGCAATTAATATCATTTGGTGAATAACTTTCACGTTCTCCTTAAGCATTTAAAGTTTTCCCAAGTGACTTTCCTCTTAAATATTTATGTTTCAGGAAGTATTTTCCCTAGATATTTTAGATGGTTGGGTTCCAAATTAATTTTCATTTTTAATCAGTTTCTGCTTATAAATTTTGACTTTCACTATATCCATTTATATTATTCCTTTATCTTGAATTGTGTTGGACTAACATAAAATCAAGAACTGTTGCAAATTCAATTAATTTTATTTAAGCTTGTTATTATAGATATGAAATAAAAGTAGGGATGACTCATTATTTAGAGTTAATCCTCTACTTAACGCCTGTCGAATCAATATGCTGTAACTGCTTCCTGCTTTAGTTTTACAATCTGACATTTTAGTCTATGCATAATTGTGTCAGTTTACTAGAGCCGTTGTAACTAATTTTTACAGCTTGATGACTTAAAATAAAAGCCAGAAGTCCAAAATTAGTGCTGGTAGGATTGGTTACTTCCTGAGGTTCTGAAGGAGAATCTGTCCATGATTCTTTCTTTGCTTTGGATAGTGGCATCTAGTTCTTTACTTTGGCTAGTGGCATCGCTCCAGTCTCTGCCTCCATCTCTTTTTTTTTAATGTTTATTAATTTTTGAGAGAGAGAGAGAGAAAGCATGAGCAGGTAAGGGCAGAGAGAGAGGGAGACAGAGTATCTGAAGCAGGCTTTGTGCTGTCAGCACAGAGCCCGATGTGGGGCTCGAACGCATGAACAACGAAATCATGACCTAAGCCAAAGTTGGACGCTTAACCAACTGAGCCATTCAGGCACCCCTCTTCCTCCATCTTCACATGGCTTTATCCCCTGTGTCTCACATAAAGAGGTTGCATTGGACTTAGGGTCCAACCTGGTGAATCAGGATACCCTTGTTTTCAGACATTTCACCTATGCATCCATCCATCCACCCATCCATCCATCCATCCATCCATCCATCCATCCATCCATACCTTCATTTAAATTACCAAACCATAGTTTATTACTTCACAATTAGGCAGAATTAGCCTCCTACCTTACCCATCTTTCCTTATATTAGCTTCTCTTCACAATATTCTATTTAATGGCCTTGTCTAATGCATAATTCTTACTAGTTTATTACTCTCTTTTGAGGCCCCTTAATTTAATTATATCTGTAAAGACCCTTTTTCCAAATAAATCCACAGTCATAGGCACTTGGAGTTAGAATTAGGGCATACCTTTGAAGGACCACAATTTAATATGTTTCATGACAATTTTTTTAAACTGATTTTTTTTGAATGAAATATCTGAGACCAAACACATTACTACACAATATAAAACTACTTCTACTAGGCTCCATTTCTCTATGAACTCTATATATGAAATCACTAACCAAATCAATTTGTCCTAATTGATCTTTCCATAGTGACACCCAGAATATTGTCTCAGATATTTTTGAGTAACATTTTAACTAGTTGATCATCACGTAATCATTTTCTGGTTACTGTAGATGTTAAATGTGATCCAAATAGCCACCCCAGAAGCAATATCATCTTGCAAAGGAGAGAACATGACCACATTCCTGTTCTTTTTCACAATTCAATGAAATATTAATCTAACACATTATTCTCTGTTGATTTATCTCTGTGCAAAGTTGAATTATCATCCAACTCTCTATTCAACAAATAATGTACATTTTGACATTGATTTATTTTGTTAGCTATTTCTTGATTTCTGGATATAGAATTAGGAATTCTTCTGCTTCAATCACTCATTCACAAGAATAATCAATATATCCCTATTATAGAACCAAGAGCTGAAGAAATAACTAATGAAAAAGATCATTAAGTGGCATCAAAATAACAAATTAACATAGCTTGAAAGTTAATCCCTTCGGCAAAATTGAGTTATGCTTTATATTCTCTACAGACAGACAACAAATCCCTCAAGCTTGAAATGTAATTTTTAGTATTCTCAAGGATATAATGACATTAAAGTCAAAGTAGAGGACTCTGGAGAAGGGCTAACTCACAGATCTAAGAAACCATATAAATAAAGGGAGATTTGAGGATAATAAACTTACTGCTCTACAAGCAAAACATACTTATTTGATAATTTTATAGGCAAATTGACATGGCTGTGAATCCACTTTGTGTGTATGTGGCTTTACTGCTTAATTTTTTCTAATTACTGTTCATATTCACTATTTTCAGTCATTAGAATAACAACAACAAAAAGAATTGAAAAGTAAATAATTCAACCAGCCAATTAATTTATCCACATAAAACTAGGGAAAGTGACTGTTTTCTGTTTTCAATAATATTGACAATAGGATTGGTTGTTTTGCCATCAACTAGTTGGGACCAGTAAAATTCCTAATTTATTCCTTAAGGTAAAAATAACCAGTTTTGATTATAAATAAAACTTTTATTTATGTTCTGAAAAAATAAAGAATTAAATAAGCTTTTCATAAAGTGAATGGATATTTTTAGTAAAAGAGAGCACTTTATACTTAGCTTGTGTTCCCTCTTTTGATGTTAAACTATCTTTTTTTTTATTATTTTTTTTTAACGTTTATTTATTTTTGAGACAGAGAGAGACAGAGCATGAATGGGGGAGGGTCAGAGAGAGGGAGACACAGAATCCGAAACAGGCTCCAGGCTCTGAGCTGTCAGCACAGAGCCTGACACGGGGCTCGAACCCACGGACCGCGAGATCATGACCTGAGCCGAAGTAGGCCGCTTAACCGACTGAGCCACCCAGGCGCCCCTAAACTATCTTTTTTAATGAAAAGTTGATTATAGTAGATAGTACTTGTGTTGATGATTGCGGGTAATTTCTCATGACCTTACTTGTCAGAACTACTTTGTGAGTTTTCCATTCTTTTAAATTTTAAACATATTTAAATCTAAAATATAAGAACCATTGATTTAGATAACAAAAATTATAAATCTAGAAAAAGTATTAAGAAACTATTATACTTACTCCCCAGAATTGGTATAAGGATGATATGAGTTCATCCCTATAATATTCTTAGAACAATAATTGGCACACTATGTGTGCTTGCATTGATGATAATGATGACGATGATGATGATGATGATGATAAAGACAAGAAAAGATTGAGAACCACTAGAGAATCCTTGGATTCCCTTATTGAAATGTACATTACCAGGTGGTTTTTTTTTTTTTTTCACTTTGTTTCATCTTTTAAGGCCCCCAGAAAAGTTCTTTTGGCATTGTCTATTATAAGTTGTGTTTGAACATAACTATGTAATATTCCAGGTGAAAACTCCAGGTTGATTTTTATAAAGTTAAGTGCTTCTGTTATTTAATAGAACAGACTTAATGTATTAGCAAAATAGTTTAAAAACAATAAATATGAACACAGCAGTGTGTTTATGGCTCTTAAGGCAGATCTAATTTCTTGAAATAAAATATATACTTAAAAACAGAATTGGTTCAGCTATACATTAAAATGAAATAGCATAGTGCCTCTGGCTCTCTGAACTCTAATCATCTTGGCTTCTATGAAAAGATAATTGAATTTCTTATCTAAATATTGGATATTCCTTGCCAACTAACTGAAAGTCAAAATTCTTTTCTAGATAAAACTTTAAATTATCAGGTATGATCCTGGGTTAATGACTCAAAGGACCACTATAAATTATATATTAAAATAACTTTCAGATGATCTTGGTTACTTTCAAAAGTGTGAATGTGAAAATCTGTATTTTAAAATCAAGAAATGATTGGAAAACTGGTATCTAACTTAGAATTAACTGCTTTTCAGTGTCTAGCTGAGACTCACCAAAGTTTTAGAGTTATGAGATTATTTAATATTGAGTAATTTATACCCTGAAATTGTTATTTAAAAATCTTAGATACTTTCTGGGATTTTATGACTTTTAATATCCCATACATATATATTTCCAGATGTGGAAAAGAATGAAAACTACCCAAATGAGAACAAGGAAAAACTATTTATTCATACATTATTATAGCAATGGAGTCAGCCACTATTACTTGCATTTGGCAGAGATTCAAAGGCCATCAAGAGAGTTTAAAAGTTTTCAAGTGGAAAGAAGGGAAGGTTTCAGGTATGCCCTGATTAGAAGCTGTTGGTATGAGGAAGTTGGGGAAGAGCTAACTAGAAGCAGGGTACCTTATGGGATTGATTAGGAGCATATTTGGTTTTCTCTGGATAGTCCTAAATTTGAAGCAAGAAAAAAAATTAGGGAAGCTGGCAGTTACTGTTCAAGTTCTGCCATTTGGGACAGATTACTACAAAAGGTTGTGGGTCAGAGTTCTATTTTTATTTATGGCCTGGCAATTGTCCATTTGTATATTCATTTCCTTACAGATTTACACATATTTCATTATTAAATTATTTCTGGAGGCCTCTGGGTAGCTCAGTCAGTTGAGTGTCTGACTCTTGATTTTGCCTCAGGTCATGATCCCAGCATCCTGGGACTGAGCCCCATGTCAGCTCCATGCTGAGCATGAAGTCTGCTTAATATTCTTTCTCTCTCCCTCTGCCCCTCTCCCCCACTTGCGCTCTCTGTAAAACAAAATATTTTTTCTTCTATCAGTTTCAATATTAATCTGTAATAAAAGCTGTTATTTGATTTATTAAAACCCTGATATTTACTTATATCTTACCTATAAAGTAAAATGTAAAATCAGGTATGAATTTTCTCTAAAAGTAGAACAAAATCTTCAAATAGAACTTCGAGATCTTTCTCTAATGTCTCATGAAATAAAAAGCCAAAGTTGCTAATCAGTCAACAACTACGTAAATATTTAAAACATGGTTCAGAGAGTTATCATCCAAAATGCAATGACATTAGCTTTGTTGCCCAACGTGACTCTGCATCTCACTCATCTCCTGTTGGTAACTCACATGCTTAGGACAAGATTCTTGATATTCTACCCCTTTCTGATTAGTATAACACCCCTGTAAAGATCATTATCCTACTGGACTCCTAGCCACCCCTGCCCCCACCCAGACACTGCTGCTACTATCAACATTCAACTGGCTTAATACTCCAGTATTTATTTCTTAAAGAAAATTCTGGCATATTTATATGTCCATCTCCTCACCAGTGAATAAGACAATTTTAGATCATATATAAACAGTACTTATTTTTGTTAAGATAACTAAAATGCCAAAGCATTATAAATCAATAGATACAGCCAAAGCAAAGGATAGTGAAAAGTATATAATAAAACCAGTTACATTCATCAAAAAGAAATTTAAAAAAATAAAAGAAAGAAAAGGGGCACCTGGTGGCTCAGTCGGTTAACAGTCTGACTTCAGCTCAGTCATGATCTCCCAGTTGGTGGGTTTGAGCCCCGCTTTGGGGTCTGTGCTGACAGCTGGGAGCCTGGAGCCTGCTTCAGATTCTGTATCTCCCTCTCTCTCTCTGCCCCTCCCCTGCTTGCACTCTGTCTCTCTCTCTCTCTCTCAAAAATAAACAAACATCAAAAATATTTGTTTAAATAAACAAATAAAACCAGTTACATTCCAAAAGCATACCCCAAAAGCAGGAGAAAAACTTGATGAAAGTTTTTCTGAGCTAAATGTTTATACCCAAGAACATTAAATGTATCTCTTAACACTTAAAGAATAAAGTAAGTAAAAGAAAAATTGAAAGTTAATGTTTCTATTTTTGTTCCCATGCATAAAATTTTTATTCCATTTACATCAAATTACTACACAAATTCTTAATTATGCTTTGATGTTCATAAAAAGTTCATAAGATATTAAACAAAACTAGCCACCATCCTGTTATTTCCTTGTTAAGTATTTTTATAGCACATACATGTTTAATAAGTTTTTTTGTAATCACAAAAGTAAAAACCTTAAAGAAGTTAAGAATCTTGTTTGCTTATTATTTTTTTTTCTTTTTTACTTCTCTAGTTAATATACATGTAATAATGGCTACCAAGCAATTCACTTTAACTGCATCTTGTACATCTGTGCTTAGTTTGCTTAAATATTTAAATGAAAATAAAATGAGTATTACATAAATGGTGAAAGCAAAAATAGGTAATTTTACAAATAATGGAGTGTGGACAATTTCTGCCCTCCTCTAGACTCAATTGGTTTACAATGCTGTCTAAAGGAGCACTTCTGCAACTATAGTCAAAGGTTTTTACACTGAGATTGTGTATTCTACAGGTGGCACATGGGTCAAAATATAATATCCATGGGGTATCTATTTCTACTATAGTCTCAGAAGTACTCCAAACTTTAAAGTATTCACAATAACTATATCTGTGATAGGAACCAGTTACCTCTGCTATTCTTTACCAGGACAAATCAGTTTGTGGTCAGTTTTATTTAGACATGGGAGTTTTAACACAGGCCCTGGTAAAGCCACAATGTTGTAAAAGTACTATTACAAAAATTCCACATCCCCATATTGGCCATGTCAAGGTGACAACTCTCAACAAAGCAGCATAGAAGGAACATGCCTCATAAAAATATAAGCCATATATGACAAGCACACAGCTAACATAATACTCAACAGTGAGAAGGTGAAAGCTTTCCCTCTAAGATAAGGAATAAGACAAGGATGCCAACTGTCATCATTCTTACTCAACAGTGTATTGGAAGTCCCAGCCAGAGCAATTAGGGAAGAAAAAATAATAATAAAAGGCATCCAAAATTGGAAAGGAGGAAATCAAACTCACTATTTGCAGTGTGGGTTTTTAGAAAACCCTGAAGGGTCCACCGAAACACTATCAGAATAAATAAATGTAGTGAAGTTATAAGATACAAAATCAATATACAAAAATCTAACATATTTCTACACATAACAAACTATCAGAAAAGGAAATTAAGAAAAAATTCCATTATAATGGTGTTCAAAGAATAAAATATCTAAGAATAAACTTAACCAAAGACATGAAAACATTGACATTGATGATAAAAATTGGACACACGCACACACACACACACACACAAATGGAAAGGTACTCTGTACTCATAAATTGGAAGAATTAATGTTGTTAAAATGTCTACATTACCCAAAGCAGTCAATGCAATGTTATGAAAATTCTAATGGCATTTTTCACAGAAATAAGAGAAACAACCCTAAAATTTGTACAGAACCACAAAAAATCTCAAATAGCCAAAGCAGTCTTGAGAAGGAACAAAACTGAAGGTATTATGTTCCCTGATTTCAAGCTATATTACAAAGCTGTAGTAATCAAAACAGTAGTATACTGACATAAACACACACACAGAGATCAATAGAGGTGAATACAGAGCCCAGAAATAAACCTACACATGTATGGCAATTGATGTATGACAAAAAAGCCAAGAACATAAAATGAGGAAAGGACAGTATCTTCAACAAATGGTGTTGGGAAAACTGAACAGCTACAGGCAAAAGAATGAAACTGGGCCACTTTCACCATACACAAAAATTAATTCAAAATGGATTACATATTTGAGTATAAGGCCTGAAATCATAAAACTAGAAGAAAACATAGGCAGTAACCTCGTTGATGTCAATCTTGGTATGACTTTTTTGTATGACACCAAAAGCAAAGGCAACAAAAGCAAAAATAAGTGAAACTACATAAAACTAAATAGTTTTTCCACAGCAAAGCGAACCATCAATAAAATGAAAAGACAATCTACCAAAAAGGATAAAATAATTGCAAATCATATATATGATAAAGGTTAATATCCAAAACATACAAAGAATTCATATAACTCAATAGCAAAAAAACCAAAAAACAAAAAACAGCAATAACAAAAACAAAGTAAAACATAGGCAGATAGGGCACCTGGGTGGCTCAGTTGGTTAAGCATCCAACTTCACCTCAGGTCACGATCTCATAGTTCATGAGTTCAAGCCCTGTGTCAAGCTCTACACTGACAGCTCATAGCCTGGAGCCTGCTTCAGATTCTCTGTGTTCCTCTCTCTCTGCTCCTCCCCTGCTTGCACTCGGTCTCAAAACAAATAAATAATTTTTAAAAAAAGGGTGGGGGGGCTCCTGGGTGGATCAGTCAGTTAAGTCTGACTTAATCAGTCTGACTTCGGCTCAGGTCATGATCTCATGGTTAGTGGGTTCAAGCCCTGCATCAGGCTCTCTGTTGACAGCTCAGAGCCTGGAGCCTGCTTCAGATTCTGTGTCTTCCCTCCCTTTGTCCCTCCCCCACGCATCATTCTCTGTCTCTCCCTCTCTCTCAAAAATAAATAAACATTTTTAAAAATTAAAAAAAAAATAAAAAGAAAATTCTGCCATTTGTGACAGCATGGATAGACTTTAAGGGTACTATACTAAATGAAATAAGTCAGAGAAAGAAAAATATCACATGATCTCACTTATAGATGAAATCTAAAATAACCAAACTCAGGGCACCTGGGTGGCTCAGTCAGTTAATTGTCTGACTTCAGCTCAGGTCATGCTCTTACCGTTTGTGAGTTTGAGCCCCATGTCAGGCTCTATGCTGACAGCTCAGAGCCTGGAGCCCGTTTCAGATTCTGTGTCTCCCTCTCTCTCTCTGCCCCTCCCTCTGCTCACACTCTGTCTCTCCCTGTCTCTCAAAATTAAATAAACGTTAAAAAAAATTTAAATAAAATAAAATAACCAAATTCATAGAAATAGAATCAGATTTGTGGTTGTCAGAGAATATATCTTTATTCTAAGATAAATAAGTCTGGGGGTGTAATGTACAACATGATGACTATAATGAATTACATTGAATACTTGAAAGTTGCTAAGAGAGAAGATCTTATTCTCATCACAAGGAAAAAAATTGTAACTATGTGAAATGTTAATGGTAATCATTTTGCAATATATACATATATTAGATCATTATGTTGTACACCTTAAACTTACACAATTTTATGTGTTAGTTATATTTCAGTTAAACTGGAAAAGAAAGCTACCTTTGCAGAAGAGCAGTCTTTGTCTGGGAAGTTCAGAGTTGCACAATAAAACCCAGAGAAATGACAGCCCAGACCCAACACTGTAGGATGTTTTGGTTGCATTCTCCTTTTCTGATTTCAACAGCTTCTTGGCATGCTTGTGATGGAGCTATAGTCTCTTTCTGCTCATCACCAGCAGCAACCTGAGCCATGTATCAGAAGTAGTCTTCTTTTGTTTTCAAGCAAAAGATTTTGCTCTGTGCTTGTGAAGTAAGTTTTCCAAAGAGATTAGTACACCATTACAGACCTGAATTCTTAAGCCATCTGCTGTTTTTCTCAGCACCTCACATCATTGGCTCAATACTTGAGATGGATCTACAAGATGACCTGTGGGCTCCTATGACATTTTTTATAACCAATTCAAGAGAAGATTCCTCTCCTTTTTGGATAATACAGCTCCTTGCTCCGTCACAGACTTCATGCAGGCTATGTCAATGTATCACTCAACTAACTTGGCCAGTTTGGCCTTTTGCACCAGCATATTTTTATCCATGCGTGGATGTTCTGTGTCGGAAGTGGGTGGCATGAAAAGGGGTTCTGCAGTCTCTGAGGCATGGTACTGGCAAGGCTGAAACCTGGATCTCGCTGCTCAGAGGTTCTGTGTTTATATTTTCAATTTGTGACAAAATGTTTAAGAAAGTACTATGAAAGAAATATTACTTGTATTACTTCCTCATCCCTAAATTCATTAGAGTAGCCTCTTTTACCTTGTGAAAGAGAGTTATAAACTGAGCCAATGTGCCCCTGGAGAAATTTCAGCTCAGGAAATAATGAATGTTTATCCCATTACAGACCTCTTCAGATTTTTCTCCAGTCTTTCTACAGAGTTTGGGAGCAAGTCTTACTTAATCAGGTGCCTGGCTGTGTTTTGCTGCCTTGGGTCTCCCTGCCTGTTTAGAAATCATTATTAGCACAAATACCATATTTGAATAGAAAACAGCTTCTTTTCCAATTATATTTTCCTTTTAAACGTCCTTGGAATCTCCATAGTCACAATCAACTTGGATATAATATAATAAAGGTTATATATAATCAGCATTGTGTATAATCAACTATATCTCTTAATTCTTAAATTGACCTAATACCAACATTTCAGAAAAGGCATTTTTCCCTCAAAATTAACATGCAGTATGATTTACTACCCTCAGTTGCTTTTATCAGAATATATAATTTCAACATGATAATTTAGCAAAATGTGCCATAAATGGAGATTTATTAGCATAATTTGCAATTTTATACATTTAAAAATCCACAAAAAATATTTTATAACATTTTAAATCCATTTGTAGTAAAGCTAACTGTGTTGAAAACAAAATTAGACAAAAAATTAGAGTCCATTTAACTATCAAAAGAATTATCATCATAAAGCCAAATCCTCATACACCATAATAATGAGCCTCAAGTAGAACCATTACATTGCATTTGCTGCAGTACTCCAGGTCCTTAGAATAAGTAAAATTGCATACACTTTCATATAAAATGATACCATACGCCCATTCTCTGAGTTATTGTCCATCATGACAATAGATTTACATTAATCCTTCTATCCTCTTTTATGAGGTAAAAATCTACATTTGTTAAAAAGAGCAAAGGTAAGCAAGTAGACTTCTGGGTAATATTCCCAGCAATCTGTTTCCCAAGATGGCATTAGGCCTGAAAGTACCCTTCAGTCTGAGTAAACTTTAAAACCGGTTTCTTTCAGACTGTTGGCCACTGACCTCCCTTTTCTTAGAGCATATACTTTAGATATCTCTCAACTGTAAATTTTTCTGTTCTCTTTCAAATGTAAATCTTCTCCCAGCCTCTTGCCCATTTTACGACCTGGGAATGTCTTTCTTAAGTACCTGGAGCCATCCCTTGGAAGTGTGATCATCAAGAAAGACAATGCTCCTATTTCTCTATCTTAATGGGTACCAGTTAGCAAACACAGATGGTCTAATCGCATTGATTATCCTTCCTCTTAAAGTCTTCCAGTACTTTTTCATTATCTCATTTTTAAGCTCATTTTAATGCTTAAAAATCCTCCTGCCTTTCATTAACAGTTCAATCTCTCTACCCTACTGCAATTGCCTTGAATAAAGTCTTGCCTATTTAACTTGTCCAGTGCAATATTTCTTTGACACTGTCTACAGAATTTCTTACCTTATCCTAGAAATGTACTTATTAATTGCCAACTATTTGCAAGGCATTGTCTTAGGCACTATCAAAATGAATGTTCCTCCCTAGAAATTAAACTTGAATCTAAATGTACAGTGTTCTATTCAAAATTATACTTTAGGCAAGTTTGTCTCCAGTGATTTTTAGGTTCTTTTTTTTCATTACCTTCTCTAGCTAAGGGGAGTATGCTCTTTCCTAATCTCAGAAAAACACTTGGAATTGCAAAATGAAAAAAAGTCCAAATCCTCTAGCCAAACTTATTTTTGTTTTCCTTTAAAAGGTTTGTGGTTTTAGGTTTTATATGTAGGTCTATAATCCATTTTGTGTTAATATTTTATATGATACAAGATAGAGATCAGAGTTCATGCTTTTTGTTTTGTTTTGTTTGGCATATGGGTATCCAATTATTGCAGAATATTTCTTGGAAACAGTGATACTTTTCTCCAGTAAATTGTCTTGAACTTTTGTCAAATATCAGTTTTTCATGTGCATGAGTCTATTTCTATTTGTCTATCTTGGCGCCATCCCACTCTGTCTTGATTACTGTATCTTCATAATAAATGTTGAAATTAGGTAGGACTAGCTATCCAACACTTTTTTTCTTTATTAAGGATCTTTAAACTTTTGACTACATTTAGTTCCATAGAATTCGCGTATGAATTTTAGAGTTGGCTTGTTAATATCTACCAAAAACAAATCTCCCGCTAGGTTTTTGAATATGATTTTGTTGAATCTATTGATCAATTTGGTGAATATCAACATTGTAAAAGTATTAATCGTTCTGGCCCATGAACATGATATATCTCTCCATCTATTTAGGTTTGCTTTAATTCTCTTGATAATATTTTATGGTTTTAATGCCTATATTTTATACATTTGCAGATTTATCTCTAAGTATTTAATAACTTCATGCTATAAGTGGCACAATTTCTTAAGTGGCACAATTTTTTAATTTCATTTTATGAGTATTCATCGCTGGTGTATCAAATGCAATTAATTTTATGTATTGCTTTTATTCTTGCAAACCTGATAAATTTATTTAATAGCTCCAGTACAAAGCTGAAAAGAAGTTGTAACAGACATCCTTGATTTGTTCTTGATCACAGACGAAATGCATTCAGTCTTTCGTCATGATGTATTATTTTAACAGTAGGATTTTTGTAGATGTCCCTTATCAAATTGAAGTTTTCTTCTATTCCTGATTGCTCATATACCTTTTTTTTTCTTTTTTAGTTTTCCGAGTCGGTGGATTACATTGATTAGTTATCAAATAAAAAACCTTTCATTCTGGGACAAATTTCACTTGACCATGATATATCACACTTACATATTGTTAGATTTGGGTTGCTAAAGCCCCATTAAGGTTTTTTGTTTTTTGTTTTTTTGAATCTAAGTTCTTAAGGGATATTGTGAAAGAGTTTTCATCTCTGTGTTTTTTTTTTTTTTTTTTCTGACTTTGGTGTCACTGTAACGTGACCTCACCCAATAAGTTGGGAAATATTCAGTCTTCTTCAGCTTCCTAACAGTGTTTACACAGAATTAATATTATTTCTTATGTAAGTGTTTGGTAGAATTTTATATATAAAATAATATGTAATATTATTTAAAATAATAAGTAGTAAAGGGCTCCAGAACCTTAAATTTTATTTAAAAATATTACATATTCTTTTATGTATTAAATTGTGTTATATATAATTTTATATGTAAGAATATATATTATTATTTAAAAATAATATCCCAAATAGATTATATAATATCTATATTCCCCTAATCCTATTCATGTATGCCCAACCCCAGTTTAGGAGCATATGTCCAAATCAGGAAAGAAAATCTACTTATGCCCAAAAGGTTTTCCAGTTGGTAACTTATTCCATTCAAATATAATGTGAGGACACTTATCACTCTACTCAGTTCTAGATAAATTTGGTGACACAATCCCAGATTTTCTTTTACAGGATATATATCAACCTTTAGCAGACATAAGCCCATCCCTCATCAAGTATATAATCTGATTTCATTCTCTTCCAAGCAGTTAGTAGACCCTCATCTCTGTACCCACTGGCACTTTGAACATGTATCTTACTACTTCACAACTGCTTGTTCAACTGTATAGTTTACATTTTTGTTTTTAAGTACTGAAAAATAATTCTCCCACCTACATTAAAACTTCTTCAAGGGTAGGGAACATATGCATTTTCATCTTTATCCTAAGTCTAGCAGACCATCTGGTCTATTTTTAGGGACTTATTAATAATTTGGTGAGTTAATGAATGAAGTAAAGAATAAACAAAATAATAAATCGATTTAATACAAATGGGTAAATCCTATGGCTTCACAGAAATCAAATATCCACAACTCTTTTATAAAAGCACATTGCTTTTTCAGATCTCTGTCTATATATTTATTCAGCTATCTCAGAGATACCGTCTACAGTAAATTAGAACTTGCTAACCAAGTCCATGACCCAGCTTCTTCTAAATTATCCACGATGAAAAGGTATTAGCTCTAAAACAAATGTGTCTGAAATTCTGACCAAATTTTTGCTCTGGAGAAAATGGTGGTTGGAAACCCAAAAATCAAACCATTACAGTTATTTCATTTTTCAAATTAAATATATTATGTTAATAGAAATTAGAAGATGTCATGACAGCTTTTTAAAAAATGTTTAACGTTTTATTTTATTTCTTGAGAGCACAAGCAGGGGAGAAGCAGAGAGAGAGAGGGAGACACAGATTCCAAAGCAGCCTCCAGGCTCTGAGCTGTCAGCACAGAGCCCGATGTGGGGCTCAGACCCACCAACATGAAATCATGACCGGAGCAGACGTTGGGACACTTAACTGACTGAGCCACTCAAGCACCCCATGAACAGTTTTTTTTTTTAAGTATGTGGCAGAAACAATGTTATATATTCACCTAATGATTTCATTTTCTTTTGATCACAGCTAAACTTCATTTCCCAGCCCCCCTGCATCTAGAGACAATCATACAAACAGTTCTCACTAGTGGAATATGAACTCACGGGATGCATAGATGCATGGTGTGCAGCCTGAGGAAATAAAAGTCAGCATGCTTTGTCTTTGCTCTTGGTTTTCCTTTCTGGCTGTTGAAATCAACTCCAAGCTAACAAAGCTGCAAGATGGGCGAGTTCTAGGCCCCTTCACCACTACCTAAAGGAAAGCTGTGCAGAAGAGCAGACTGAACTAGAAGGTACTGTTGCCTTAGCAGGAAGTAAACCTTTGTTTAAAGCCAGTGAGATAACAGAGTTTCAATTTTTTTCCCCTCAGCATAGCTAAAGCTTCCCTAAAATAAAATTTAAAACTCACTAAAATCACATAACCTCCTCTGTTGAAATAGTTATAATTGAAATAACTATAATTTGATGCATATATTTTTTAAATTTTTGTCATACCTGAGAGCCATGGAAATGTTTGACTCAATGTCATAGCTTAAAACCTCTTCAAATTAATTTTTAAGAGCTATGTGAATATACTTTATCTTTTTAATTGGAAATAAAAGCAAAAAGCAAAATTGCAAGGGAGTAATAATTACTAAAAGGTAGCTGCAGGGAAAACATTTTCTAAAGGGAAAATAATACCACTTTGGGTGATGCTACTTCATAACCCTTCATTCACTGTTGCGTCAATAGTATCGTAAATATTAAGAACACTGACTAAGCTTCTTGTTTTTGTACTCCTGTATTCAACATTGCCTCTCCAAGTAATTTACTTTTAACAACTGCCCAGGGAAGTATATTCTGGACTAAGTCTATATCACAAGAATATCTTCTCATTTTGAATGCAAAAACAGGCTTCTAATCATTTCAGATGATGAGCAGATGTCTACCTTAAAGGTCTGTTTCGGGCATATCTTTCAGCCAATTTTGACAAACACACACACACACCAGGCTACCCCAAGCATCCTTAATGCCCTGCAGGTGTCACAGGTAGCAGGTAACAGGTTACCCTCTGCTTCCTTATTTTGTATTTGCTTAAATTTTTATGTTTTTATGTTTTCATTTACATACAATAAATTTTCTCTTTTGTGGTGAAGTCTTTGAGTTTTGATGAATGCATAAAATCTTGTGACAACCACCACAGCCAAAACACAAAACAGTTCCGTCAGCCAAAGAAAATTTTCCCCATGTTGCCCCTTTGTGATCAACCCCTCACACACTCCCAATCCCTGAGCCTATTACTTAGTGGGTTTTTTTTTCCTCTGTGCTTATGGTTTTGCCTCTTCCAGAATGTTACATAGAGAGAGTCATAAAATAGGCTTTTGTGTCTCACTTCATTAGGCAGAATTCACTTGAGATTCATCCACATTATTGGTTTGTATTAATAGTTCATTCTTTTATATTGTAGAGTATTAACTTATTGTATGGATATACCATAGTTGGTTTATCCCTTCACATGGTGGAGGACATCAGTTGTTCCCAGTTTGGGCCAATTATGAATAAAGCTGCTCTAAACATTCACTATAGGTTTTTATGTACACATAAACTTTTGTTTTTCTTGGGCAAATACCTAGAAGTGAAATTGCTGGATTAAATGGTACAAATACAATTAACTTTATAATAATCTTCCCAATTGTTTTTCAGAGTAGTTGCACCATTTTGCATTACCAGCATCCAGGAATGAGAGTTGCAATTGTTCTACATCCTCACCAGGAATTGCTATTGTCTGTTTTCTGTTTGCCTTTTTTTTTATTTTGATCATTCTAATGTGTGTGTAACGGTACCTGTGAATTTTGTTTTCATTTCCCTGACAAACTATGTTGAGCATCTTTCCATATGCTCATTTGCCATCCTTACCTCTTCTTTGGTGAAGGTCTATTCAAATCTTTCACCCACTTTTGAATTGGATGATTTCTTTTCTTATTTTTGAGTTTTGAGTGTTTTGGGCATGTTCTATGACTACTTCTGTGTTATAACAGGCATTAAAATCTCCACCCAGGATGTTATCAATAAATGCATACATAGGTTAGGTGGCTTGCTCAGAATATTGTAGCAAATCTGTTGTAGCAGTAAATAAAGTCTATATTTTATCTAAGCATGCTTTTTTTCTAAGTCATCTCCTTCTGATAAGTTGGTGTACCTTTCTAGATTTTTATCAGGGTCTTCCAAAACTTGTAGATGTACCTATCCTTTGGCCTAGTAATGCCATTTCTTAAATAATTAGTCATAGCTATATATTAAGAATGAAGTATAGGAATATGCCTCCCAACACTGATAACAAATGCTAAAAATTGAACACTACTTAAAAATTTAAAAATAGTGGGTTGGGTAAATTAATTATGGTTCAAGCATACCAAGGAAAACCAAGGATCTATTAAACATAATATATCTTAAATGAACTTATTGATTTGGGATGATGTTCCGACTGAAGTTCTAAACTTATTTGATGATAAGTATTAGCAAAATGTATAGTTTGATCTATTTTTAAAATAAAAATTATATATAAATCTATTCATTCAGTAAATATTTGCTAAATGTATTCCATTTGCCAGAAAGTGTGCTATGCACAGGGGATACAGAGATAAGTGTTCTCAGAAAAAAACAAAATTTCATAAAAATGCATTAGACCTTATGGATAGAAAATAAAGTGGCAATCTGAAGGATAAAAAGAAAATCATTATCATGCAAAATATGGCTCTGAAAGTCCTAAGTAAATCAATTTCATTCATCCTCAGAGGCACCTGGATAGCAAGGTAAATAAAAGACAATTATACTATAGGCATTGAATGTGTGTGTGGAGGAGAGAGAAGCTGGTTTTGGCATCACTCACAAAGACAAGGGTTCAAATCCTGGTTATGTCAGTTTCTGCCTGTGCAAATTGGGGCAAAATACTTAACCTCATCTATAAAATGAAGATATTACAATTACTGTGTGAATTAATAAAATATTCCAAGTAAGGCAGCATAACGGCTCTCATATGGTAGGTACAAAATAAATGTTAGCCATTATCATTATTATAATAGCCCTTATCCGAGCGAATAAAAAACAGTGATTTTCAGTCAGGCATACCAATAGAAATTATAGAAAAGTTAGTATGGGGCACCTGGATGGCTCAGTTGGTTAAGTGTCCTACTCTTGGTTTCGGCTCAGGTCACGATTTCACAGTTCATGAGTTTGATCTCCACATGGGGCTCCATACTGTCAGTGCAGAATCTGCTTGGGATTCTCTCTCTCCCTTTCTCTGCCTCTCCCCTCTCCACAAATAAATAAACTTGAAAAAAAAAAAAAAAGGAAAAGTTATTATGAACTAAATAGTAGTTTCGGTAATTTGTCTGAATCTAAAGTGGTTTGTGACTTCTAGGCATTTAATTTTAAAATGTATGTCTCTTTACATTATTTATCATTAAGTAAAAGTGAGTATTTTGTGGGGATAGTGAGGGTAGGGATATCATTTGAGATATTACACATTAATATTATTTACTTCTATATGAATAGAATAAGGCAAAACTTAGCTATTAAAGATATAATCTTGAAGATTGGAGCAGTAATATTGGTATCACTGAAACAAAATATTTGATTCGAAATAATAAGAAGGGTTCAAAATGCATTGAAATTCTATGTAATCTAATAGCTATAATTAAGGGGTCAGTAATGACCACAGTTGCATATGGATAATTTAAGAAAATAAGTCACTCACCCTAATCTTTAATGATACTAAAAAGAAAATGTTATGTTTTGGCCAATTTGTTAGCATTTTCATCACATTTCAAACCTTTTCATGAAAGATAAGTGCAGCTGCTGCAGACAGCATTAAAAGATAAGAATATAGTCTTGGGCTCTATAAAACTTTAGATAAAGATGTTATCTCTGAGGTCTCCACTCTTGCACATGTACTAAGCCTCTGCGATTAGCACTGGCAGTTGATTTTACAGAAACGAGGTATTGAAAAGATGCTGTATCAAGTAAAGGAATGCTTTAAACAGAATAAGATAGAAAATAATAAAGAAAGCAGAGGGGAATAATAACGGGGATTCGTAGAGCATGCTTGGATTGCAAACTGGTCACCTAACAGTGGTTTTTGCACTGTTCATTATGTTGCCATTTGCTAAACTCTTTTGACTTAGGAAAGATAAATATCCACAAGACAAAGAAATTCTTCAAATATCTTGCTGACATTATAAGATTAGGTGATACAGAGCAAGTATAAAAATATTTTTACTATTTCCCCTTTTTATGCTTCTCTAGCTGTATTTTTAGGTCAGAAGAAAAAGGAGAATGGTTACTGCCACATCGGAGACACAGTTTCAAAGATCTGTTCCCTGTGGTCTTCTAATACCACCCTCTGTCTCTATAATTCAGGATGAAACAAGGCTACCTGTTTCATTCCAACAACTGGATAGCTCTCCTCATTGAGCTAATAGATTATAAAATCAGTCTTAAGTACATTAGACAAAGAATATGGTTGTAGATCTTGTTTCTGAGTTTCTTAATAATTAAACATGAATTGGCTATCCCTAATGACTTTTCTCCTTTTAAATCTCTTTAAGTTTAGTTTCTTCAAACTAAGTTAAATTTTCAAGACTGCTTAACTATTAATTGTGAACCCCTTAAAGACAGAGGCTATTTATCTTTTTATATGCTCCGCACCAAACAATGCTACCCACACAGTCAGTACTCAATAAATGTGTAAGGAAAGAGATAAGAAGGAAGAGGGAGGAAAGGAAAAGGTAGAATTCCTATTGTGAATTAATAACTAGATAGAGCACTGGCCTGAACTCTCTACGTGTTTCTGCTTAAGGAATTTTAAAAGTGAAATTGAATTTTCTGCTTTATTTCACCATGAATATGAATTTATTTTAAATTATATAAACCTTATCAGAGCTGAGCCAATATGCAGTTTCAGGAAATACTTAGCACTATGGTTTCAGTCTCTGTTCTTCCTGTTATTATTCCTAACAATGTCATTTATTGATATCACCATTATTTTGCTTCTTTAAAAAATGCAATTATTCTCAAAACTTAATGAAAGAAATGGAAAATAGAAATTTTTCAGTAATTTCAGAATGAATAAAAAAAATGATCCATTTAATTGCAAAATGGTAGAACATTTTGCCCAATATTAAACCTTAGCTGATAGGATAAATTGGTATCAATCTCCAATATAATCTCCAATGAACGCCACTAATTCCTTTTGCTTATTTTATTCTGTTTGTAACAAGTGTATTGTAAAAAAACATACATATCTTTCTATATATCACTCAGATAGTTTACTACAGAAACATATGTATAGGTTTTTAAAGTACTTTGAAATATACTACCACATGGTAAAAGATTATAAATATGAAAGGATCACTGAAATATTTTTAAATTCTTTCATTACTGTTAAATGCATGGACATCGTAAGAGCAAATTAACCCCAGTATAAGATCACATTAAATATTTGCTTACAATTGTTTACCCTAAAACTTATTTCCACATCACTTGATCCATAGCTGTTATCTGCTTTCTGTATAACTATAAACTGAACATTCAGTAGTTTCAACGTTATCTTATTTCTCATGAACTTAGAGTGTTTTATTGAGGAAGATAGCATCAACTACAAAAGAATAAACTAATCTATAAAAATTACACAGTGCACAGTTGATTTCAGGTAAGAATATTAGTCTTCAGCAAATCAGTTTAGAGATTTATTTATTTTTTTCTACTCTTGGTTTAGGTTAATCTGATTTCTAAATTTCAGCATCCCAGAATTAGCCTTTATTGAAATTTAAATAGTATGTTAAAAATTAGAGATATTTTAAACTTTCATCCATAGCCTATAGTTTTAGTACAACCAAATTAATATAAAGAACTATGACTACTTTCTTGCCTTTTCTTCTCCCATATCTCCTAAACATAATCCTTTCATTCCTGCAATGGCTAGCAAGAGAGAAGGGTTTTTCTTCTGAGTTTTCCTGCTTACACCTATTATCCCTGAGGTAAAAGCACTTAAGAATTCAAACTTAAAGGAAGAAATCCAATCTTGCCACTTTACTTAAAAACAGCTCTTTACTTCACTGCTTTCAAACCTATCATTTAATACTTTTTTTATTGTAAACCTCCGTTATCTCATACAAATAAGTAGAAACCAAATCCCAGACTGAAGTTGAAATCTGAAGAGATTATTTTCTTTCCTACTATTTTTTGCTTAATATTAACATTTTCTAGATAAACATGTGGGTAAACAGATTGAGAATATACATAAGACTATGGTTTCTACTTATATTTTTGTAAATCTCTTACTTATGATCTGTATTTTAAAGTACAGACAGAACCTAGTACTTTGTATTTCACTAAAGCAGCCACAAGAACACTGCCTGCTAATGTTCTCAACTGCATGCTCTCCATAACTAGCTACAGGGAAACTTTCTCCTGGCTACCTTCTGCAGGGGCTATGAAACTTCCTTCTGATTGGAAGCAAAACAAGTCACCTGGTTTTTATGTCCAAGAACAAATTATTTAACCTGAGCAAGGTTGGTGCTATTTTATGGGAATCTGGTAGTATATTATGTCATCTTGGGAATTTAGGAATCCTCTTTGAGACCACTAAGTTAAGGGCAAGAAATTTACCACTTCAGTTTAAAATCTCTTTCTTCTCAGGGCACCTGGGTGGCTCAGTTGGCTAAGTGTGGGACTTTGGCTCAGGTCATGATCTTGTGATTCGTGAGCTCGAGCCCCACGTTGGGCTCTGTGCTGACAGATCAGAGCCTGGAGCCTGCTTCGGATTCTGTGTCTCCCTCTCTCTCTCTGACCTTCCCTGCTCATGCTCTCTCTCTTTCTCAAAAATAAATAAACATCTAAAAATGTTTTAAAAATGAAATGAAATAAAATCTCTTTCTTCTAGTTCCCAGCCACATCTAAGTATATACGTTTAAATTCTAATATTTGGTGGGAGGGGTAGAATAAAACTCAAAATTATTCATGTTGTATATCTTGTAAGATCTAAGCAACAAAGTGGGGCAGCTACAAAATGACAGCATGAAAGAATCACTTTAAAATTTTCTTCTGTTTAGGAAAGCCTCCAAATACATTCTACAAGGCCAGCATTAGCTTGATAGCAAAACCAGACAAAGATAACACACAAAAAAGAAAACTACAGACCAATATCCCTGATGAACATAGATGCAAAAATCCTCAACAAAATTTTAGCAAATCACATACAGCAATACATTTTAAAGATTATTCACCACAATTAAATGGGATTTATTCCTGGGATGCAAAGATGGCTCAATATTTGCAGATCAATCAATGTCAGACAATACATCAACAAAATGGAGAATAAAAATCATATGATCACCTCAATAGATATAGAAAAAGCATTTGTCAAGATTCAACATACATTCATAATAAAATGGTGTTAGAGGAAACATATCTCAACATAACAAAGATCATATATGAAAAACTCACAGCCAACATCATTCTTGATGGTGAAAAATTGACAGCCTTCCCTTTAAGGTCAGAAACAAGACAAGCACATCCACTCTTGTTACTTTTATTTAACATAGTACTAGAAGTCCTAGGCACAACAATCAGACAAGAAAAAAAACAACAACGAGGTATCCATATTTGTAAAGAAGTTAAATTATCACTATTTACAGAATACTGTATTTAGAAAATCCTAAAAGATTCCACCAAAAGCTACTAATAGTAATAAATTCAGTAAAGTGGAAGAATATAAAATTAATACCTAGAAATCAGTATCATTATTATACACTAACAATGAAATCATATAAAGAAAAATTTTAACACCATTTACAATTGCACCAAAAAGATTGGAATATCTAGGAACAAACTTAACCAAAGAGTTGAAAGACCTGTACTCTGAAAACTATAAAACAATGAAGAAAAAAATTGGAAATGGCACAAATGGAAAGATATCTCATGCTCATGGACTGAAAGAATATTGTCAAATGTCCATATTATCTAAAGCAATCTACAGGATTCAATGCAATCCCTATCAAAATACCAATAGCAGGTTTTGCAAAACTAGAACAAATAATCCTAACACTTCTATGGAATCATAAAAGACCCTGAATAGCCAAAGCAATCCTGAGAGAGAACAAAAAGCTGGAGGCATCACAATTCCAGATTTCAATATATGCTACAAAGATACCTTCATCAAAACAGTATGGTACTGGCACAAAAATAGACATATAAATCAATGGAACAGGATAGAGACCCAGGAAAAAAATTCACTTATGTATGGTCAATTAATCTATGACAAAAGAGGCAAGAATATACAATGGGGGAAAGACAGTCTTTTAAATAAATAGTGCTTGGAAAACTGGACAACTACATGCAGAAGAGTAAAACTGAACTACTTTCGTATACCATACACAAAAACAAAACTCAAAATGGATTAAAGACCTGAAACTATAAAACTCCTAGAAGAACACAGGCAGTAATTTGTCTGACATCACTAATGCCAACATTCTCCTCTTGGGCAGTCCCTTCAGGTATTAAGGGAAATACCTGGGGTTTTTTTGGTGGGGTTGCAGAGATATATGCATCTCGAGGCCACCCGAGACACATTTCTGTCTGTAAGTCCTCTTAATACGCCATTTCTTGTTAAACTGGATTTATTTGCCTTTTTCTTTGGTCTTAAGGCTCCTTTGGCCATTGGAGGTCATTTTGCATATACCTCCTCTTCACAGAACATCTGGATTGTTTTTTCGCTGAAGAATGTGAGAAAATGCTCCCTCCCTTCAAATATAAAAAGGACCATTTAAATGAAAAATCCAAAAAGGCAAAATCATTTCCTCCGACATCCATTTCCTGATGGAGAGCCCTGCTGTGGTCTTACAAAGAGAGCCATCAGTCCAGTGTTTTCCTCCATAGAATGAGGATATGGGACCATATGCTCTCTACATAATTAGTTCAGAATATTCCTTGATTCTGGATTTCTGCATAGCTGGTGGCTACGGAGACAAAAATGTCTAAATTCTTCACTGAATGTTTTAGTTTTCAAATTGCAAAATTTGCTATCAAGGAATTAGCTCAGATACATGAGAAAATAGAAGTGAAGGTTTGGGGTCAATAGCTTTTATATCGTCGTTTCCTGGCACAAGCGATACTTTACTAAAAAGAAAGGATCATCATTTTGGACTCAAAAGTCCTGGTTTGGAGTCCCATTCTCAAACTAGCAATGTAAGCTAGGGCAAGACAGAAATATTACTAAAAACCTATTTTACATCTGAAAAAAAACATAGAGTTATTGAGATTAAGGGATTTAATGACTCTCTTCCTAATTGACAAATTAAAATAAAATTGTTACCCGTAATATGATCTGTAATATTAATGTCAACATTATGTTGTTTTCTGTTACTTGGTTTTGTTGTTACATTATTTTTATTACATTATATTTCTTTAATGCTACCTATAAATATTAATGTAAACCTAAGGTATTATCATATTTAACTATTACCTCTACTAGGCTAAGGTCAGAGCAACAGACCTTTGATGAATCAAACATAAATAAAATTCTTAGTTGTGGCTTTTAACAAATATTTCTATGATTACTACATTATCGCAACCTTGCGTGATCCTTCACAAGACCACATGCAAGGGTCCAGGAGATGGTACCAAGGAGACCCTGAATCTCCCCTCATTTCAAAAGAATCATAAACTGCAGACGTTGACTACAAATAAGTGTCCTGGAATTTCTTGAAACTGATTCATATTCAAATAAGTTTTGAGAAGAATCATGAGTGCAAATTTACTATTATATCCAAATTTCACTTACCTAATAAGTTCATTAAGATGTGAAGACAGTATTTCAATAGACAAGATTTTAAACATATTCTCAAATATGCCTTTCAACACAAATATTTTCTTCTCCTTGGATTTCTGCAACTTGTATTTTTTCCTAGTATATGAACTACCTATAAACCACCTCAGGAAAATCTAGTTTAAAAGTTTCACTTCCTCGAAATAATAACAAAAGGAAATCAACAGCTGTTCAAATCTCCCGAGTTAATTTCTCAAAACTATTCCTTTGGTATGATACTTAAATCTCATCACATCATTCCCCAAACATTTTATTTCCAGCAGTGAATAATATACATAGGAAATTCCATTGCACGTAGAGAAAGGCAGAAATGAAAAAATATCTTCTTGATATGGAAGATGTATATTTTGGTAGTAACATCACATGGGTTCCTCATGAGCAATGAACATCTGCTTCCTTTCATTATGATTGTCTTTTACAATTTCAAATGGCCATATGACAATATTGCCATACGATGGAAATGCAAGTGTTCAAGAAAAATTCTGCAATACTTCCTAAAAAACCTTAGTCAAGAAATAATTTTTAAAGTAATATATGAAAAGTATAAATAAATATTAGGGACCAGGATTTAAATGTATACTATATACATGATTTTCTTATCATCAAGCTTTATTACTCAAGTATCTTGATGGCTTAATAAAAAAAATAATTAGTGAAATAATTTTAAGTGGATATAAAAATACCTAAAATTTTTCTATTCACAAAAGGTAAATCTAATTAATACAAGAGAGAATTTTACAATGTGTTTGCTAAAAGGATTACCAAAGTTATATGTTTTATGTCTGAATCAGATTTGGGCTTAAGTTAAGATACCTACTTGATCACCCTGCCTTTGAAAATTTGGCACAATTTACCAAAAGCAGTTTTATAGTTTTCACTATCAATTCGTTTGAGGAGATTTATTTACTTTATTGTAGAGCATTTTGGCAATCCCACAGAGTAGAGGATGAAAACTATTCCTTTCTTCTGATTCCAACAGAGCAGCCCAATCTTCCCATATTTTCCAGTCTGTACCTCATGTTACGATCAGTCCAGAGTAGTCACTCGTCACCTAACACCTGCCATGTGTTACCATCTCTATGCCTTGTTTCATGCGACTTCTTTTTGTCTGGACCACTCTTTTTTTTTTAATTTGTTTTTTCAACGTTTATTTATTTTTGGGACAGAGAGAGACAGAGCATGAACGGGGGAGGGGCAGAGAGAGAGGGAGACACAGAATCGGAAACAGGCTCCAGGCTCTGAGCCATGAGCCCAGAGCCTGACGCGGGGCTCGAACTCACGGACCGCGAGATCGCGACCTGGCTGAAGTCGGACGCTTAACCGACTGCGCCACCCAGGCGCCCCATGTCTGGACCACTCTTGAACCCGTTTCTGACTGGTGAAATTCTATTCTATCCTCCAATGCCATCTCAAAAATCCCTTTGTGATGCAGTCTTCCTAGATTTCTTCCTCTCCCCAGTCTTAATCTAGTATGATTACTGACTGCTTAGAACCTTCACATGACTCTGAACCTTTCTAAGGCATTTATTTATCCATATGTCCATGTTGTGCTATGGTTAACTGCAAATTTTCCTTAGATCTATTCCCCATTATACTCATTATGGATTAACTCTTGTATTCAACAGGTCCAACATTTAATGAGCATCTTCTATGTATAGTCTATGTGCCATGATCGAGCTCAATAAAGACGAAGATGACATTATCCCATCCTTATGAAATTTACCTTGAAGGCATGACCCTCCCGTTTTCTCTACCTTTCACACCTTTAACAGTAATTGTGCGTATTTTAGTCACACAACAAATATTTCTAGAATTGAATTAATTCACCATAACTTGAGTCAGTAACATACAAAAAACAAAATAGTTGATAATTTGGTATGTGGTATAAAACCATTAATACCTGATATAAAGTCAGTGCTTCCCTCTAAAAACTGATATGGTAAAAGTAATTACTTTTTCACTTAACTTTGGGGATACTACCTAATAAAGAGAAAAAATTCAATGTCACACAGGCTAATTTAAAAAAAATTTTTTTACAAGACTGTCCTATCCTAGAGGCAAGATCAAACTTAATTAACATCATTAGAGATTTCTTAAACACATTAAGTTTTATAAAGCACCCTCTGGGTCACATTATATGCTGCTGTATAAAACAGAAGGGGAATAAACTAAGTTCAAGTCTAATCACAGAAGCACCAGCAATTAAAATTGTTTTCAAACAATTTACAGATACATGTCCTGCAAAAATTATTTTTCCATGTATAAGCACACAGCACTGAAGTTGTAATAATGACAGATTATCTGGCAAATTTATATTAGAGAATAATTTCAACCGTTTATGAGTATTCCCTCCCTCCATAATTTGCATATAATCATACACATAGGATTTATTCCAGAAAGTCCCCTTAACAATCTTTTTTTTTTTTTTACTTTATTTTGGATTATCTAGCTTGTACAGGACAAAGAAATTATGAGATAAGTGCTTCTGAAAAATTACTCCACATTTGTGATGAGAGATAATTTTGTCTTTTGCATGTATACCCGGCCACAACCTCCAGACTCAACAGAAAGGTAAGAATTACACAAAGTCCCTTACCTATTAAGTGAAGTATCAATTCATTAATGAAAAAACAGGTCATGTATCAAAAATACACACACACATGCACATCCCACTCTCAAACTACTGAGAAATTTTAAAACAAAGTTCTTACATTCCCTGAACTGAGCTTATAAAGAGATCTTTCCACCCTATATTTTGTATTCTGAGTCAGATCTCGGGATCTTTATTCAGACTGCCACTATATTCACATCAGAGCACAGCAGATCTCTCTAAGAGATCACAGCGTATCGGATCTCTCTAAGCATCTTCCTAAGCACCACTTTGTTAGAGATGGAGTGATAGCTAGAATCCATTGTTTTGAACAAATACATACAAATAAATGAGAATATTGTGAAATGACTGCACTTATTTGTTGACAAGTTATTTTTTTCTAGAATAATAATGGTTTCTTTCGAAAACTTTAAGTGAAAACTTGGAGAACATAAATTCTACTACCCATTAAACACAAGCAAAGAATTGTTAGGAAAATTCTACTTTCTGTGTTTTCTGGAAAATGTGCTAAGAAGCATATCCAGGAGTTTCTTCTAGGCAACACATTAAAGTATGTTGTGTGTGTGTGTGTATGTGTGTGTACATGTATACACCTCACACCACAGGGATGGCATACGTCAACTTCACAATCTTTTCCTGTTACTGTTCTTAGGTTGCACTAGTTTGCCTTAAAATGGTTCTTTTGATATTGTTATTGATCTTGGTGTAAAGTTCTGAATTAGAATTAGTACACATTTTCTGTCAAGTCTACTTACTTGATCACCCTGCCTTTGAAAATTTGGCACAATTTTCAGACAGCTAATATTTTAGGATTTGCAAGTAGCTTAAGGTCTTTCTTGTATATTCTTCTTTACTTTCTTAAAAACCCTTTTAAAAAGTAAAAGCCGTTCCTAGCACCTCTGCAATTCAAAAACAGGACACAAAACGATTTGGGCCTACAGGGCACAGTTTGCTGACTCCTGCTTCGAGTTATCAATAGCCAGTAAAGCATATTGCAAGTTAAGTAATAAGTTTTAGTGTTTATCTAATACAAAACCTCTGTTCTTATGATTTTGAAATGGAATAAAATCAGCAGACCTGGTGTTGTCCTAGAAGGAGCTTCCGAATTCTGCTTCTTCCATGAGCTTCACTTTAGACAGTAGTTACCCACTCACTTGTGAGCTGAGCTGCTCCACTGTGCTCAGGAATCAAATCGAAGTTTAACCTGCAGAGATTTTGAAAGCTCACTAGTTCTATGTACTCTCTCGTCACCTTCTCTTTCTCTCTCTTCCCTCTCTCTCCTCCCCTATTATATACACATGCACACACCCTTCTCTGCATCAAACAGACACAGAGCAGCTGTGTGGAAATCATCTTCTGCACCTGAGTAAAAAAGCCTTCTCGGTTTGGTGGTAGTTTCAAGCTTTTTAGGTATGTCACTTCAGCTTTAAGGCAATCCAACCCGTATGCTTTCCTCTGTCTAGACTTCTTGACAGGGATTTTTCTGTTTCATTGAACAAGTATTTATCAAGTTCCTATTATGACCACACCAAGATTTTAATATGAGTATGAATCACCCTGGGATGCTGAATATGATTTAGTGGTCTGAGGTTTTGTATTTCTTTTTGTTTTTAATAAATGTTTATTTTGGGGAGGTGGGGAAGGGGCAGAGAGAGAGGGACACAGAAGATCTGAAGCAGGCTCTTTGCTGTCAGGGCAGAGCCCGATGTGGGGCTCGAATTCCACAATCGTGACCTAAACTAAAGTCAGATACTTAACGTATTGAGCCACAAAGGTGCCCCCAAGGTTTTGTAGTTCGAAAGAGCTCCCAAGTGATGCTAATGCTGAGGGTTTTGGGAGCAGTGTTTTGAGAAGAGTGAGGAATGCAGGTGAGTATACAGCTGATTACAACACTATAGAGGTGAGTGCTGTTTGAGGAAAATGTGCTATGGAAGCATATAAACTTGGACATAGCACATATTTCAAAATTCTAGGGAAAAATTCTTGAAGAACATAAAAACAAAACTGATCTTAGGAAGAGTAGGGGTTGTGCCGATAAAGAGGAGAGAGCAGTAAGGAGGGAATCCAAGGAGGGGCTGGAATTCCTGGCAGAAGAAAAGGACACTGCAAAACAGATTTTTAGTGGCTAACAGAAAAAAACATGTGAAAAAGCAGGATGTGGGTAATTTAGAAGACAAAGAAAGGAATATTTAAAGAAAAGAGTGAAAAACAGTCGTTCCGTTTAGAAAAAAGTTGAAAAGTATCCATTAGAATTAACAACAAAGAGGGGTATCTGGAGGATCAGTTGAGCATCCAACTTCAGCTCAGATCATGATCTCATGGTTGGGGGTTTGAGCCTCACATCGGGCTCTGTGCTGACATCTCAGAGCCTGGAACCTGCTTCAGATTCTTTGTCTCCTCTCTCTCTGCCCCTCCCCAGCTCATGCTCTCTCTCTTTCTCAAAAATAAGTAAATAAACTTAAAAAAAGAATTAACAACAAAGATATATTTGGTCATATTGGTGAAAATAATTTCAGTACCTGGATAGACACAAAAGCCAGAGTGCAGCAAGTTAAAAGTATTTGGAGGTAAGGAAGACAGAACTAGCTATGTTTGTTTTTATGATGTAAGAGGCTGGAGTCTGTTTAAATTCTTTGGGGAAGAAGGAAATAGGGAGAAATTGAAGACATAGGAAAGAGAGGAAATAACCAGTACAATAAGTTCCCTGAGGAGGGAGGAGATGAAATCTAGAGCAAAACTGGGAAGATTATTTTAGGAGAATCCCAGGTATATTTCATTGAAACAGGAAGAAAGAAGCAAAGAAAAAAATGAGTACAGATTTAGCTAAATCTGTGTTAGTAAAAAGCTGAAGTAATTCCTTACCTGTGGCTTCTATGATTATTGAAAATTAGGAATTACATTTATATGAGGCAATAGGCAGTAAGACAGGAGTTTCAGAAGCATGGTGAAGAATATCAATTATGGGGAATGGAAAAGAAATTTAGCTGACAAAAGAGTAAAGAATTTCCATTAGTATTTGACCCCTTAACTATTCTGTATCTTTATGACAGAAAAGACCATGGATGCAACAGGGTCCTAGTTCCAGCCCCCTTCCACACTAGCGGGAATCCTGTCTTCCTTTTGTCAAGGTAGAAACTCTGAACCCAACCAGGTCCTGGTGTTCTGGATAGATTTCACACTACCTCTCCTATGCCAAAGCCCGAGGCCCTCTGTTCACATCCTACTCTGTGGGCCTGGACTGCTGGGTTATTTGTACAGGCCTTGAGTTAATTCAGACTTTACTATACCCCACAGGACTTCTCAAGTCCTCTCATTATTCCGTGCTTACTCAATTCTAATCCCTATACACACACACACACACACACACACACACACACACACACAACTCTCCACTTAGATATCTACTAATGCTGATAGATATCTACCACTATTCTTATAGTCAGGGATGTGCTAAATGTCTTCTGGAGGAATCTCTGATGGTCATACTTCTAAGGATATTAAATATCTCCCAGTGACATTTTGATAAGGCCATACTTTTGATGTGCAGGTTCTACATAGTTCCATTTACTCATTGGTGGTTGACAGTGCAATCTCTAACCACTCAACCTAACTCTGGAGAAGAATTACAGATATTGTATTTTCTTTATGTCTGCTTTTGATTAAGGACCACATCTGACAAGGATCTAATAAAACCAGTCATGGATGTATTAGTGACTTTTCTTTTTGAGAGCAGAAATCTGGAGCTTGAGTTTTATTCATAAATGCAGTTCTAAGGCTTTATAGGGATGGAAAAATTTCTAGAACAGGGTTATCTGAAAGAAATTAATTTATGGAATCATTGAATTTCTCTATGGTGGGGTAAGGGGAGGTCAATACAATTTAATACCCAAAACTGTTTTAGGAAGACAACATGGCATATTAGTTTTAAATGTGGTCCCTCATGATATCACTGACTGATATTACTCCAACAAATTAACGTCTTTAAGCCTCAGATTCTCCCTCTGTAAAATGGGATATTAATAGTCCCTACTTCATAGGGTATTTGCAAGGATTAAACAGTAAGTTCTGTAAAGAGCAGCCTGGAAACAGTCTGCCCAGACAGGGAGGTGTACTCTATCACTGACATTTAAAATTGCACAAGTGCTTGATGATAATAAATAGAAGACTGACTTTCACTTAATTTTGTAATTGTTTTTAAACTCTTTAGAGACAAATCACAACCTTGCTGTTTGCCCTTAGAGCACACCATGCCCACACCCTGTGCTTAAGGGCCTTTGTCTATAAACAGTTAAAACAATTAATGTAACTATTTTGTTAATGACATCCTTGCCTTACCCCAAAAGGTTAAGTTTGCGTATTGCCCATGGATGATTCTTGCTATATTTTAATGAAATGTGTATCAAGTCTTAAAGTTACATTCATAGAAGAATGAAAAGAATAAATAATGTTGTGGGAGAGTCCCCTCCCTAAGGAATGTGGTAACAAAAAAAAAAAAACCCTCAAGATAAGGGAAAGCAATCCGGCTATGTGCGAGTACATGACATTCCTCATGATTCTGTATGTCTGTGTGTGACATCCCTCATGATCCTGTAACATGAGACCACCCAATCAGACTGTGTGTTAGTATGTTACCATGTATGGGAGAAAAAGAAGTAGAAAATTTATAAAAGGCTACACCTCACTGTGCTAGGGGCTCAGTTTTTCAGGTTATAAACCCACTGAGCCCACGCCAGCACAAATAAAGTTGCTTCCTGGAAAGAAAAGCCTCGGTTCAACTCTCTGTGCAAACCTCAGTCTCATTACAATGTTAATGACACCACATTTTAAAATATAAATTTCTGAAAAATAACTATATTTTATCCTGTTAATTTCTGTTGTTTAATATCAAGTTAACTTAGGCCAGAAAAATGCACTAATATGAAATGGAATTGAATGTGTTTATATCCTGAAGTACAAATATACCTTAATTCCTTGAAGACTTAGCTAATTCACTAATATGGATCAAGTTCAATGCTGTCTGGGGAAAGTTAGAAAGTCCCTGACATTTTACAGCGTGCTGTAAAATTCTGGACACCTATTTCATCTATTTTGCATCCAGGGATTTCTTGTAATCTAGGGCACATACTTATCCAAACCAAATAGCGGAGCCCATGCAAAAGCTTCTCACCTCTACTTTTTCAGAAAAGGAAAGTAGAGCAGCCCTTCTGACTATGAAATCAGCACTGAAGATCTGTTGAGTATTAGGCCTTTGCTCCCCGCAGATGGGCTCCTGAATTCAGGGAAACGTGTTTAAACCAAACCTCCTAAAAAGGAAATTAACCAATCTCTCTCTTCCTCTTGCTCTATCCTTCTCTGCCTCTCTGCCTCTCTCCCTCTTCCTCTCTTAACTTCATTCACACATGGGTACACACACAGCCATACTTGTGTACACAGTTTTCTTTTCTCTTGCTAAAAATAAATTTCTTTAGCAAGCATCCAAGTTTAGCACCTAAAACATGAAAATGTTTCTCTAAAGTAACGTGTGGATGGCTGTGCTTTGCTTTTCATTTTTTTTCAACATGTGTTTTCCTGACATATCTATTGTTTTAGAGATCTATAATTAGCAAAACACAAACCCACTATTTTTATTTTCCATCTGCCAGATGCCAAGTTCTCTCTAGAGTCTCTCAAAGAACAGAAGCCAACATGGCTCTTTTCATTTGCATTCTTGTTTACCAGAGTGGGTGACAATGACAGCTTAAATGAATAGCCACAGCTTAGAGAAATGTTTGTTTCTTTATTGTTACTGGGCTATGATCAGGAAAAGCCCAGGGATAAAACACAGACCAATTTTTTAAAATGGTGTCTCACTGTTCATTTAATTTTTCAGAATCTGCTATGATAAATTTTAACAGTGTGTTCTTTAGCTACTGAAGCAAATTCAGCTGACCTTAAGCTGTTCTCAGGCTGTAAATGAGATGACTGAAATTGAATATATCCTTTCAAGAGCATTCTCTTTAGTAAAAGAAGGTATTTGAAAATGATACCTTGGAAAAAATGTGTCACTTGCAAGAGCTATTAATGGGACAGAAGTGTAACTTTGAGGTACACAGGTGATAGAAATTTAAGACAAAGAAGGAAATGACCTAATTTTCCAATTTGCTAACCTATGATTATCTTACAGTCACCTATTTAGTTTCTCTACCTACCTCCTTTTGTTTGTTCTTTATTTTTTGTTATTCAAGGAACATTTAATAAGGTAGATAACATATATTTATCTAACATGGTAGTTTTACATCACTGAAGCAAAAGCTCAGATTTCTGTTCATTGGGTAAAAGTAGCCTGCTTAGCACATGTACACTGGAATGCAGTTTAAAAAAAATACTGTAATTATAATTTCAGAACTTCAGAATGTGAGTGTCAGTGTTCTCTTTTTCACACGGGCAAAGAAAATTCTTTTGGAAATCATTTGAAGCTTGGACAAAATTGCCATGGCTATATTCTTGGGATCACTCTGCAGAGTCTTCATATTCAGATGGCACAAGGGAAGCTTACGTTCAATCTTTTTGAGAAGACATTACAGCTTGCATGATCTCATTAACCAGGAGAATGTTGGTGGCAATCACAGTGCGGGTGTGAAGAAGCTGGTTTTTTACACAATAGCTATCCCGCATGCCTACTTCCGCTGCGACCATTGGCTCACCTGTGTTCAAGTCCACATCCACAAGTTCACCTGATTCTGAATATTCTGCTTGAACTTTACTGTTTCCTGAAGATCTAAACCAGCGTTCTGAGCAAGAACTTTAGGAATAATGAGCAGTGCATCAGCAAATGCTTGAACTCCAAGTTGGGACCTGCCCTTTACATGGGGCTTATATTTAATCAAGGCTTCTGCTATTGTCACTTCCACTGCACCAGCACCTGGAACTACACAGTCAGCATCAATAGCATTTTTAACACTTGGGACAAGAATATTGTGAAGTGGAATTATTCACAATTTTAAATTATTTTTAAAAGTATTTCTACCAGTTGAAGACAGTAATATTAGAATACTAATCCAACACACTCTGTGGTTAACTCCCCCTTCTATCTCTACTAACCCCTTTGGATGGGATGCTGGGTAGCAGCAAGGAGTAGGGAAAACAATTAAGACAAGTTGTCATAATAATAATGCAAGCTTATAGCAGGATAGTCAACAATAGCCAAACTATGGAGGAAGCTCAAGTGTCCACTGACTGATGAATAGATAAAAAAAGGTGTGGTGTATACATACAATGGAATATTACTCAGCCATCAAAAAATAATAAACTACTGTCATTTGCAACAAAATGGTAGAACTAAAATGTATTATGCTAAGCAAAATAAGTCAATCAGAGAAAGACAAATACTATATGATTTCACTCATATATGGAATTTAAGAAACAAAACAGGTGAACATAATGTAAGAAGGGTGAAAAAAGAGAAGATAGGGAAACAAACCACAAGAGATTCTTCTTTTCTGCGAGAAAGCTCAGGCAGGGGAGGGCAGAAAGATGGGGGCAGAGAGACCAACAGAGAAAGGATCTGAGGTAGGCTCTGTGCTGACAGCAGGTGACAGCAGTTGATGTGGTGCTCGAACTCAGGAACGACAAGATCATGACCTGAACCAAGGTCAGACACTCAAGTGACTGAGCCACCCAGATGCCCCACCACAAGAGACTCTTAACGATAGAGAACAAACTATGGGTTGACAGTGGGATATGGGCTAGATGGGTGGTGGGTGCTAAGGAGGGCACTTGTGATGAGCAATGTGTATTGTATGTAAGTGATGAATCACTGAATTCTACTCATGAAACCAATATTGCACTCTATATCAATTAAAATTTAAACTAAAATGATGATAATAATAATAATAAAATATTGTTTTATAATTATAAAATAAATTTTATGAAATAAAATTAATAATAATAATAACAAAACACAAGTCATTTCACAAAAGCTACTACCTTCAAGTCTTGGTTTCATAGTAAAGTCTCCAGGTATGCAATACTCAAAAAATTTATGAACTCACAACTCAATTCAATACTTTTTACTTATCAGATATTCTATGTATACATCAGTCTTTTTTATTCTTTATAGCCCTTAAGACCTCATTCTTTGCCCACAATAAAAGATCCACCCAAACCTCCCTCTTTAACCATCCCAAAATGTAGGAGCTAGCTGGGACACTTTTGTTACCCCACCTAATCACAATTTACATTATTTGTTGTAGAGTGGCTCGTTATAACATCATTAATGTGATAAAGATATCCCACAACTGGGGCAAATAACATAAATGCTTCCCTAGATTATTCTTAGGTAGATTATCTCTCCCATTTGGGTAAACTCCCACAATGCCCTTGGCTTTCTTCACTCTTATAAGTGGCAAGAACACATACCCTATGCATTCTATTCTTTCAGCAAATATTTATTGATTACCTACTATGTATCAGGCACTGCTTTAGGTTCTTTGGATATGCACTGATTCAGAGATTATGCCGTCCCTTGAGAATCTTACATTCTTTCAAGGGAGAGAGGCAATAAATTTCAAAATTAATAAATGAGACTATTATATAATATGATAGTAGTAATAAATACTCTAGAAAAGGAGAAAACAGAGAGTGATAAGAGGGAGAAGAAATGGATAAAGCTGAACAGAGATCACTGTTATTTCAGCTAATGTGATAGGATTAGACTTCATTGAGAAAGTAACATTGGAGCAAAACATCTCCTATGTTTACCCTTAATCTCTATTGTTGTTCAAAATATTATACACCAATCACTAAAGAAGTATGTATAGTCTCTATTAACAAAAATGAATACATTCTTATCTTTCAATATAATAAATTTCACTCTGATCTATCCTCCTACAAAAGCAGGTCAACCTCTAAAACAAAAATTAATTAGATATAAGATAATCTCAAAACCTATCCCTAAAATACACATTTCACTACCATGTCACGTGTGAAAAAGAATGATAACACTTTCTTTGGTACTCCTAGGAATAAATCAGCTTCAGGGACTTTAAGAAAGACCTATGTCCTATACCAGTGATTCTCAAATTTTAACCTACAGCTTACTCACATCAAGGACTTACTTTATTAAAATATTGATGGCTGGGCATCTACCCTCAGAATTTCTGATTTAATAAGCCTGCGGTGGAGCCTGAGAAAATGCATTTCTAACAATTTTCCGGGTGATGCTGATCAGAACATATTTAGAACCATTCTTTTGCATCAATCTTAGTAAAGTTAAAATGATTTTCCAAGTCAATTGTAGAATGCTAAATGAAACTAACGTTCTCAATTCTAATTCTATATAACTGAAGAAAAGGATATTATTTAGAATTTATTATTTTATTATTATTTTATGTTTTCTTTTGGCCAGACAAGAAAAAGGAAAAGAAGCTATATTTTTCATATCTCTACTGTCAGATATAATGCCATATACCAAACCAAATGAAACAAATCCCTTCTTTCCAGGACCCAAACAATACCCCATTTGCCCAAAGATTACATCACATTCTTAAACTTTTAAGATGTTTATTTCTAAGATGTGTATTTCTAAGATGCTCACGATCACTCAAGCAAGTTAGCTTTAAACTCAGCAAAAATGTTCACTCTTTACTTTTTCCTCAACTGTGAAAAATCCATTCTTTGTGTATAAGGAGGTAAAACACTCTAAATGAATACAAATTGAGAGTTTATGAGTAGGAAAAGTACAAAGAACTCCTTTCCCTTCATGAAAGACCCTACTTTCAAATCTTTCTATATTGGTCCCTAAGCAAACTGGTGTTCCAGAAAAAAAAAAAAACTGTACCTCAAATTGATGGAAGAATTGAGGAGATGACCAGAAGCAACAAGTGGCTCCATGCTACTTTCAGAAACCCAGTGAAATGAAGCAAGGATAGCAAGTTATGTTTTGAAGAAGCTGTAAGATTGTCTCAACTCATTTTTGTGGAACTGAAGCCTTGCCTGTAAAGGTTTCTTAGGCAGAAGTGAAGCACCACTCTTATCACTACGGAAATAAGCTTTATGTGCTGTACCTGTCAAGGTCTGCTGGATATGTCAGAAAGATAGCAGCAGTAACAGAGGAAATGCTTTTGCCTCCTTATAAATGAACATGGGTAGCTGCGGACCAGGAGTAACTAAAGATTTTTTCCCTTGGTAAAGTGGTCATGCATGTTTTATAAAGTCATATTCTCCAAGAATATAATAAGATGTTCATTAAGATGTGGTTAATTCATCATCCTCTTTAAATCCTACAAAGAAATGATATCGGAGCAAAGGCCAAAGACCTGTGTCAAAAGAGACAGCAAATACACTAGCAAGTGTAAATTGTTACATGATTCCTCTCTACATGCTAATGCTGTGTAACTTGGGTTACCTAAGCCAGGGTTAAAAGGGGTGTATAAAAGGGGGTCGTGTTAGATAATGACTGTATTTCACTGCCTTTGCTATTCCATTATTACTCTAAGATCTCCAATTCCCTGTAAAAAAAATCTTGAATTGTTTCAGAGATATTTGAAGTGGTCTCGCCTGTATATCTGAACCACTTGAATCGGGCATTTTTTTTCCTCTTCCACTCTGTCTACTCCAATGACAGCTTGCTTCTGGGCACTTCTGTCAAAGCCTCTGCTACTGAGTCAACTGTACCAAGTCACTTCAATCCTGCCTATAGTATCCATGTCAATAAAGTTGAGGCTTGAATCCAGTCTCTTACTACATGTAAAATACTTCTGTAAGTAAAAAGTTTGTGTACAGCTGACACCAAAAGTGATCACATGTCTGATGCATTTTACCATTTGATTTAAAAGGTATAAAATGAGATTTGTTATAAGTAGAGTGGGAAGTGGGAAAGGAGAAACCAAACAGATTTAGACATGACACAGGGATTCTGGGAAGTTATTGCCCAAATTCTAAGTCTTTACTCTTTCCTCCCCTCATTAGAAATTAGTTACCAATTGATTTTTCTTAGTTTTTCACTTTCAACTGTTAGATTTAGCAGGTAGGAGAGACTGGTGAGTATGAGTAAGGATTTAGGTTCTCCTAAGAGAAAGCTGTGGGGGATGGAGGGTGGAGAAGTAGGAGAAGGGGGAGATTGAGAGAAAGGAACCTATACCTAACTTTCTTGTGTGCTCTGTTTGACCACAGCCTAAGGACCAAAAGTAGAGGATCCTAGGGCAAATATCAAAGCTGTGTGTTAGTGGAGAAAGCTTGGCCAGGACAGGTGGTTTCCTATCCTTCCCATATCAGAGAACTCTAGGAGGTAGGAAGAACCTTTAGAAAATCCTAGACTTTGAAGCTAAGGAGACCCAGGAATAAGTGATACCAAATAGGTCTGGCAGTCTACCACCTCTCACCCCTACTCTCCAAAGGAGCAAAGACTATCACCCAAGAATCATGTATTCAGGCAAGACATCACTCACTTAGGAGAAGGAATTGAAGATATTTGCACACCGGCAAAAATCCTCAACAAAATATCAACAAACTAAATCTGATAACGTATGAAAAGAATTATCCACCATGACCAAATGGGATCTATTACATGTATGCAAGGCTGATTCAACATTTGATAATCAACTCATCTACCACATTAACAGGCTAAAGAAGAACAAGCATTTGATAAAATCGAACACCCATTTGTGATAAAAATTCAACAAACTAGGAATAGAGGGGACCTCCCTCAACTTGATAATAACATCCACAAAAAAACTACAGCTAGCATTGTGTTTAACTGTGAAAAACTGAATGCTCTCCCTTTAAGGTAGGAAACAAAAGACATCTCACTGAAAGTGCTATATAGTGAAGTAAGAAAGGTTTTCATATTGGGAAGGAAGAAATGAAATGGTTTTAATTCATGGGTGATGTGATTGTCTCTACAAAGATAACCAATGAATTCACAAAAAGTCTCCTAGAACAAATAAGTGATTCTAGCAAGGTTTCAGAATAAAAAGTTAAAAACAAAAGTAAACTGATACCCTTATACCAGCAAAAACCATTGGAATTTGACATTTAAAATATAATGCCATTTATACAAGGGAAACCAAAGCAAAAATGAACTATTGGTACGTCATCAAAATAAAAAGCTTCTGTTCAGTGAAGGAAACAATCAGCAAAACTAAAAGGCAACCGACAGAATGGGAGAAGATATTTGCAAATCACATATCAGATAAAGGGTTAGTATCCAAAATCTATAAAGAACTTATCAAATTCAACACCCAAAAAACAAATAATCCAGTGAAGACCTGGGCGAAAGACATGAATAGACACTTCTCCAAAGAAGACATCCAGATGGCCAACTGACACATGAAAAAATGCTCAACATTACTCATCATCAGGGAAATACAAATCAAAACCACAAGGAGATACCACCTCATACCTGTCAGAATGACTAACATTAACAACTCAGGCAACAACACATGTTGGCCAGGATGTGGAGAGAGAGGATCTCTTTTGCATTGCTGGTGGGAATGCAAGCTGGTGCAGCCACTCTGGAAAACAGTATGGAGGTTCCTCAAAAAATTAAAAATAGAACTACCCTACGGCCCAGGAATTACACTACTAGGTATTTATCTAAGGGATACAGGTATGCTGTTTTGAAGGGACACATGCACCCCCGTGTTTATAGCAGCACTATCAACAATAGCCAAAGTATGGAAAGAGCCCAAATGTCCATCGATGCATGAATGGATAAAGAAGTTGTGGCATATATATACAATGGAGTATTACTCGGCAATCAAAAAGAATGAAATCTTGCCATTTGCAACTACGTAGATGGAACGAGAGGGTATTATGCTAAGTGAAATTAGTCAGAGAAAGACAAATATCATATGACTTTACTTTTTTGAGGATTTTAAGACACAGAATAGTTAACATAAGGAAGGGAAGCAAAAATAATATAAAAACAGGGAGGGAGACAAAACAGAAGAGACTCTTAAATATGGAGAACAGAGGGTTATTGGAGGGGTTGTGGGAGGGGGGATGGGTTAAATGGGGAAGGGGAATTAAGAAATCTACTCCTGAAAATAAAATATATGAAAATATTAAAATAAAATATATGAAAATAAAATTTCAAATATATATACATATATATATGTGTGTGTGTGTATATATGTATATATATATATATACACACACATACATATATATATATATATAATTCCATTTACATTAGTCCCAAAAAGACAATGTATAAATCTAATAATATTACAAGGTCTATATGAGGAAAACTACAAAACTCTAATGAAAGGAATCAAAGATCTAAATAAATGGAAAGATATTCCATGTTCACATATAGGAAAATTCAATAGAGTTAAGATGTCATTTCTTCCCAGCTTGATCTATGGATTCAACACAATCCCTCCAAAATTCCCACAATTTATTTTGTGGTTTTCAGCAATTAGATTCTAAGGCTTATATGGAAAGGCACAAAACCTAGAATAACTAGCACAATACTGAAGAAGAATAAAATTGGAGGACAGATACTATCTGACCGCAAGTGTTACTATATCTAAACAGTGTGGCTTTGGCAAAGAATACAAATAGATCAATGGAACAGAATAGAAATCCCAGAAATAGACCCACACAAATATAGTCAACTGATGTTTAACAAAGGACCAAGGGCAATAGAGAAAGGATAGTCTTTTCAACAAATGATGCTGGAACAATTGGACGTCCTTATGCAACAAATGAACCTAGATAGAGATCTTATGCCTTTCACAAAAATTAACTCCAAAAGGATCATAGAATTATACATAAAATGTAATACTACAAAACATCTAGAAGGAACATAGAAGAAAATCTATATTACCTTCGGTTTAGCAATGAAATTATAGATAAATATCAAAAGCATCATTCATGAAATTTAAAAAGTTGATGTTACACTTCATTAAAATTAAAAACTTTTGCTCTCCAAAATACATTGTGAAAGGTTTCAAAAGATGAGCCACACACTTTGAGAAAATGTTTCACAATACATATCTGATAAAGCGCTGGTATCCAAAACATACAAAAAGCACTTAAAACTGAAGCATAAAAAAAACCAACCAGTTTTAAAATGAGCAATTGATCTGTACAGATATCTCACTCAGGAAGATATACAGATGGGGGGCACCTGGGTGGCTAAGTCAGTTAAGCATCCAACTTGTGACTTTGGCTCAGGTCATGATCTCACAGTCATGAGATGGAGTCCCCTGGTGTAGGGCTCAGGGCTGACAGAGCGTGGAGCCTGCTTACAATTCTCTCTCTCTCCCCTATGCTCCCTCTCTCCCCTTTCTCCTTCTGTCTTTCAAAAATTAAAAATAAATTTAAACAATTTTAAAAAGAAAGTATACAGATGGAAAATAAGTGCATGAAAAGATCTATCATCACTTGTCACCAGGTAACTGCAAATTAAAATGAGACACCACACCCACACTATGGGACAAACCCACACTGCTTTTAAAGGCAGAGAAGTTTTAACTGCAGACATCTCTGAGAGCAGTAGCAAGCCTCCCAGCTGGAGTGTAATGGCCACTGGAGCAAAGGGTGCAGGAGCTGTGCCACAAAGTGAGGGAGCCCCAGAAAATGTAGTTACTTAGGAGTAAATGACTAACCAAGATAACATTAATCCAAATTTGAACCTCTGGTGTCTCCTTATCGGGAAGGAAGTCTTTTTGAGCTTCATGGAGGAAAAAGGATGGCAGAGGATGAAGGAACAGATGGAAACAGGAAGGGCTTCCTGTCAGGAGTAGTGGTGAATTTGGATATGCTACCAAATAGCAATAGCAATAGTGGTGAGAGGGCTAGCCCAGCCCCCGATACTTCTATTGCAGTCACTGAGGCAGCTACTTTTAATTTAAAATCCATTATTTGCAGTATGTCACGTGTCAGTCTGAAGTACAGCAGGACCAGAACAAGAACTAAGCTCCCTCTGAGACTGCGTCATTAGCATCTACAGAAGAATATTTGAGACTTGGGTTCTTTGTTTGCGTGATGAGAGGGCAGTGCTGGTATTACTGAATGAAAGAAAGTGGCAACCACTGAAGGATAAATCCCATTTGATATAGTGAGTTCTATATGTTGACTAATAATCTGCAGCCAGGAATTCCTCTCCCATTCTCAAACTGAATGTTTTCTGGGATTGGTATCTATTCTACTATCAGGGAGATTTCTCTGAGAACATAAATATAAAAAGGAATATCACCACTGTGACTGTAGCCTCTTGAGACAGCTTTCTGTCTTTGCATGATCTTATAAGAAACTGGATGTCAGGGAAAAACTTCTAACAATGTTTATGTCAAGTTGACAATTAAATATGTACAGCTATCATTTCTACTATAACCCACTAGATCCTTGTTTGAAGGCCCCACTTTAATGGAACCACTACAAAGGAGTGCAATGCCCAAACAAGTAATTTGGGGCACACATAAAAGCCAATGATACAAAACCCATACTATTTGCCAATTTACCAATCTCTTCAACACAAACCTCTGCAGAGCTAGCTGGCCTGGTTGTGTTTGGTAATTTACAAGCAGCACAAGATACAAAATACAAAAATAAACCTGTATTTTTCTCAGCCTTGACTAAGCTACAGGCATCTATAAATCAGAGAAATAGAACATGAAGAATTTAAGGAGGTTTTCAAATGATACAAATTTGAGGTTGAATAGTACAAAACTCTCTTGTTTGCTGATTTTTCATTTGACCCTAGCATATGCATAAACAGGTTGAACTGCTTAGATCAAGGACACCTGGATGGACAGGAACTAGAAGGCTAGCTTGGCCTCAGATGGTTCTATGTCATCCTCTTCTACCCCCAATAATTACCGTGATGACAAAGCAGCAATTCCTGGCCCATTCCTGAAAAAGCGAGAAGTAGGTGTGCCTCATCCCCAGGGGGGGAACGGCAGACCTTGATTGGTTATGTGTGAACCCACCCAAGCTCATAAATTGTGTTGTTGGTTGAGGAGGAATTAATAACTTTCTCTGTCTCCTACTGTATTTCAGATAAAGGCAAGCCACTCCAGACTGCCTTAGATTCTTCCAAGCAGAGGTGTGCAATGCAATTCATTTTCATGTAAGATATGTCATCCATAACCTCTCCCAGATTTTCCATAAGAATCTCACCACTTAACCAAAAGAAAAGGGCAGATTTTGTTGTTGTTGCTGATTTTTTCAGGTCTCTGGTTTTTTATCTTACCCACTATACACTACTGGCTTTCTATTTTTAAAGAAGGTATTCAAATCTTCTTTAGGAAATGCTATCAATATACTCAATATCACTATACTGAATGTAGATAAGGAAAATATGCCCGCTGGTACATGTTCTGGCATTGCATGGCAAGTTTTTAATTATTATTAATTAATTATTTGTATAATTTGTATAATTATTAATTATAATTAATTAATTAATTGTATAATTATTATATTTTGTGAAGCATTTTAGTACAGCATAACTTCCTTTTTTAAAAAAATGTTTGTTTATTTATTTATTTTGAGGGGGTGTTGAGGGGCAGAGAGAGAGAGGGAGAGAGAGAATCACAAGCAGGCTTATGCTCAGCACGGAGCCTGACATGGGACTCAATTCCATGACCATGAGATCACAACCTGAGCCAAAATCAAGTGTCAGACGCTTAACCAACCAAACCACCCAGGCTCCCCAGTACAGTGTAACTTCTATATTAGAGTTACTATTCTTCCCAATAATACTTTTTTAAATTTATTAAAAAAAATTTTTTTTTAATATTTATTTATTTTTGAGAGAGAGAGACAGAGACAGAGAGTGTGAGCAGGGGAGGGGCGGAGAGGGAGGGAGACAGAATCGGAAGCAGGCTCCAGGCTCTGAGCCATCAGCCCGAACTCACGGACGGCGAGATCATGACCTGAGCTGAAGTCTGACTGAGCCACCCAGGCGCCCCCCCAATAATAATTTCAAAAATGGTTTTACTCACCCATTCCTTTAGTAGATATTTGTTGAGAGCCTACTAAGTGCCAGTGATCTTGGTGTTCAAAAAGTGAAAACAAAGTTCCTACTCTCAATGGGCTTATATCCAGTGAGAAGAGACGGACAATAAATGAATAAATATGTAATATATCAGACAGTGATGAGTGATAGGGACAAAGTAAAGATACGTAAGAATAGAGGGCTGGAATAGATTTGAAGAGATGAAAAGAGCTAGGCTATTTTAGATAAGATCGTGAGAAGAAACCTTAATGACTAGATAGCATTTGAACAGAGATATGAAGGAAATTAGGGACTAGGCACCCTGGAATGAGAGAAATAGCAGCACCTGGGTCATGTTGCCAACAGGAGACAAGACCTGTAAGGATTTATAGGCAAATAGTAAGAACATTGGATTTTGTTTTGAGTGAATAGAAAAGTCATTGGAAATTCTGAGCAGAGGATTGGCTTGATTGGATTTAGATTTTCCAATGATCATCATGGCTGTGGGAGGAGCCTTTAGGGGGGATGGCAGAGAGTGAAGCAGAGACAGAAATGGAGAAAACAGGAAATTCTAGAACCAAAACCATTCAAATGGAATATAGCTTGTATTTATGAGGCAATCCATCAGAAAGCACACAACTTCGCTGTGCACAAATATTCTGTGTGGCGTAGGTGATTCACAGAAAAAGAAAGGCCATGTCACTGGGTAGGCCTACAGAATTGCTCTAAATTGAAAAGAAAAAAAAATATTTACAATTTTCTTTAAAATGCAACAATATCAAAAGGTCAGGTAAGTAACAAAAGCTACAAATCAAGTCAAATCATCATTACAAAGGCCATGCTTATTCAACTTCTCATCCCACAATGCACAGAAGAGAACTTCAGTAGGATTACCTCCTATCATTCCCCAGGCTTAAAAAAAAAAAAAAAAAAAAAGTCTTTCCCATGGCTGTTGCTTGACTTATGTTATTTCCCCTTCTGGAATATCTTTCTAACTCTGTTTCTCTAATTAATGCCCACAACTTCATTCAAATCCCTCCGTAAGACTCATTTCCATCCGTATACTTTCTGTGATTAATGTCACCCCATGCTGAGCATACCCCTTACTTTGCAAGCATAAGTACTAAGGAAAATGCAATTTGTACAACATTATACATTAGGTGAGAGGCAGCACAGTCAAGTGAAAAAAACTGTAGGCTGCACAATCAGAAATCAGAATCTTAATCTACTTCAATCGTGTGATCTTATGCAAGACATCTAACCCCTGACTTCGTTTTCCTTATTTATACAATGGGAATAATAATGCCTGCTCCACGTGTTTGTTGTGAAAATCAATTAGATGATAACAATCACCATCATGTATTAGGCACTTAGACTCTGGTTCCAGAGCCCACACTCTGAATCATTACCTGATTATTGCTTCTATTTATAAAACACCCAGTCCAATGCCTGATACGTAGTAGACCTTAACAGAAATAATAGTTATCTTTTCATTTTTGCTTATCTTGCCTATTTGTTGTACTAATTTATCATCTCCTTCCAAATAAATGGACAGTTTGTGGCAGGCAAGAATTGCAACTTTTTGAGCCCTCCCCACTGGGACTGATAAAGTGCCGTGCACATCATAGGCAATGAATAAGTGCCTACAGAATAATAAGTAAAAGAAAAAACATGTTTTTCATCAACTAATTAGTGATATATTTATTAAATTGATAAGATTGGCCATGAGGTAAACAGACAGTAACAATGCTACAAATGTTTATCCTCATTTGTGAAAGCTTTGATAAATGCCTATATTTCCTTAAACTCCCATCCCCAAGTTGGTCAGGTGATTTAGCAGACACAAGCTGACATTCATGATAAAAAATTACCTGCTGAAGGAAGAGTCTAATGAATCTATCATGCAGATGCCTCTAGCCTCAACTAATACATCAATGCTTCCCAGAAACCCTGTAATTTTTTCTTCTCTTGTTCCTCTTAATATTTTCACCAATATTTTTTCAAACTTTCACCACCCATTATTTGTCCTTTTAGTTTGAGCAGAGAATTTCTTCTGCTAATGACAAGGAAATCCAAGTGGATCAGGTAATAATAACTCAATTCCTGTCCCCTTTATAAATGGTCCTTCCCTCCTTGGAAAAGGAATCTTTCCCTCCCTCTTACCCCATGAAGGCTAATGCCCCCTCCTCTACTCCATCTTTGCTGCTGCCACTATCACTTCCAGGACCTTGCTTCACCTGTTACTCCCTCCATCTCTTCCTCTCTGTTTGCCCTTTCTTTAAAAAAAAAAAAAGTTTTTTAATGTTTATTTAATTTTGAGAGACAGACAGAGTGAGAGCAGGGGACGGGCAGGGAGAGAGGGAGACATAGAATCCGAGGCAGGCTCCAGGCTCTGAGCTGTCAGCACAGAGCCCAACATGGGGCTCAAACTCACAAGCCGTGAGATCATGACCTGAGCTGAAGTCAGACACTTAACCGACTGAGCCACCCAGGTGCCCATTTGCCCTTTCTACTAAGCCTACAAACACTAAAATTGCTACTCTCCAAGCAAAATCATAAACCTTCTTCTTCCCCTGCCAAATTTCCAGAAACAGAGTCTACACGTGCTGTCTCCATATTCCCAATTTAAAAATTATTGAAGCTGGTCCTGCCAAAGGCACTGATAATGTTCTTGTTGCAAACTGATTTGTCCTCTGACCTACTTCACATTTATGCAGCATCAGACATTAATCATTCCTTCCTTCTTTAATACTATCTACTTCTATTACTTTTCTGTTTTCTCTGTCTTTATCTCCTATGCAAGCTCTCTTCCTCTCGAATCCCTATATTTAGGTTTTAGACTTTCTTTTCTCATCCCATATACTCTCTTCTGGTGACTTCATTTCTCCCAGGCATCAATTTCCATCTATGCTAACGACTAGTAAATCCATACCATAACTCTGGTCACTGCTGAGCTCCAAACCACAAATCCATCTGCCAATAGGATGTAGCAGATAACCAGGCATCTCCAACTCAGTGTATTCAAAAGTGATCTCATTTTCTTCCAGTTCCAAACCCATTCCAACTCCTTGATAACCAATCCTAATAACGGTGCCATATCCACTCCATCACCTGTACCACAAATATACAAGTCACCTTTGACTCACTTCATCACAAACCTAAGTTTCAGTGGTAGCATAAGGACTTCAGAAAGTCTATGCTTTATTAAGAGCTGGCAACAATCATGAGGTAGCCAAGTCAGAAGGAACTCTGCAGGATGCTCAGCAAATTCCCTTCAAAGAGGAGACTTTCTCCTCATGAATTACCCTCTACTCATCATCTTTCCTGCAAATTCCATGTCCACAAGCATGATTGTCTGTACTCCTTATTCATAGCATTTCCTTCACGGTGCTTGTCACAGTTGTAACTATTTCTGCAGTGATTTAATACCTGTCTCCATTTTCTGTTTCACCTAAGGTCCACACAGGTAGTATATCCAATTTGTTTACACTGAGTCAATTCTCAGTATCTTTTAAATGAATGCATAATCTTCTACTGAGTGTCTATGCTTAGTTAACTATTAAGTTCATCCAATGAGATTTTTTTGACTACAATTATTGTGTTACTTAGTTCTATAATTTCCATTTTGTTCTTTTTTATAACTTTTGTATCTTGGCTGAGAGTTTCTAATTTTTTTTGTTTGTCTCAAGAAAACTTGTAATTGACTATTGAAGCATTTTCATTATAGCTGCTTTAAGATCCTTGTTAGACAATACCAACATCTAATTCATCTTGGTGTTGACATCACTGAATTATCTTTCCTCATTCAAGTTGTGATTTTTTTTTCTGTATCCTGAACACTTTGTCTACTATGTTAAGAGACTTGGGTTCCTATTTGAATCTTATATTTAGCAAGCAGTCACCCTGTTTAGGCATAGCATGTAGAGCTTGGCCGATATTTGTGGGCTCTGATTCTAATGGTCATTTAAGTTTCAGAGCTTTGGAGGTGTTACTTTGGTTAGTTTGGTCTATCTGATGCCACTAGTGCTCCCACTGGTCCCAGCTGGTGCTACCTGAGAAAGTTGAAGGAGTTTTCCAAGGAAGGCCACTAGATGTCTCTTAGTGGAAGAAAATTGTAGTGGGATCCCCTATCAGTGGTTTCTGGTAATCCTGAGTGGGGAAGAAGAGTCTCCCACGGAGACAAACAGCCTAACAGGGACCAGGTTGCCTCCTATAGCTGAATATCCCCTGCAGAATTCATCTACCCTTCTTAGTATCTCTTTGGGAAAAAAAAAAAGCCTCAGGCCCACAGGAAAAACAGTATCTCCTTGGATGCCTATTTCTGGTGGGGCTTCTCTGATGTTGTCAGGCTCACTGATGGTTATTAGAGATACTCCCATTTCATCTGGGGTTTGGCGGGGGAAGAGCATACCTGGGCTACCTTCCATTGCAGTTCCATGGTCTAGAAATGCTAGTGTAAACACCATCCTTGATTGGGTAGGGGGATTCAAGACACCCTTCCACTGTGCTATGCCTCAAATCCTGGGGTCCCAAACCAGCTCACCTTCTTCTTAACACCCTTCAGAATTATCCTTACATTATCTCTTGTACCATTTCTGGTTTTGTAGTTTTGCTCAGCAGGCAAGAGCAAGGGAAAGATGGGTCTATGCCATCATGTCTACCAAAGTCCCACTATTGCTATAACTTTTTTCTTATCTTTGATAAGAAATATCAAATATTATTGAGCATCCTGATCCTCTCAAGTACATAATGTGTATGTCTAGTAAGAAGCCGCAGTGTTCCATTTCTCCAGATCCTGTTATTGGCCATTGGTGTCCATCATGCCTTCCAAGATATGACCTAAAATACACTGGTCAGAAATTTACTGTTCTAAATTAATCAGGCATTTGGTTACTGTAGATTCTGAAGCTGACACTGCATCAAATTTCACTTAACTGTACAAACTTAGGGACTAGATTCTAGTCTTCCAGCTGAATGGGGTTTTATATTTATCTCTTCAACACAATTTACTGAGTGCCAAGTATTTTCCCATATGGTGGCGATAAAGTCATAAACAAAACAAAGACTCATCTTCCATTGGATTTACATTCTAGTAAGGGGGAGGTAACTAGTAGAGAAACATATCAAATGTTAGTTATTAAAACTAACAAAAGGCAAAGAGAGTATAACTGAAAAATATGTTATTTCATGTTTTACATCCTCAGTAAATGCTTCCTTGAGAAGATGAAATCCATGTGAGCCAAGCAGTTATGGAAGAAAAGATAATTCCAGGTGAAATAAATTCAAAGACATAGAGGAAAAGGTACAAATAGGTCAGTGTATCTAGAACAGAGCACGTTAGGAAAAGACTGGTAAGAAGTAGGGTTGGAGAGTAAGGGTCACCCAACTAGGTAAGAATTTGTCCACTTCCTTCTAATGACACACTGTTTCTAGACATTTGGATGTTTGGTGTTTCCACAGAGACCCTCAAACTATTCTGTAGATTAAATAACACTATATAGATTCTGATTCAGTAGGCTTAAGGTAGAGTTCAGCGATCTATAATCTCTATATAATCTGTCAGTAATTCATTTATTCTAACCAATTACATAGAGAGTACAATCGCTGAACTCTACCTTCAGTTTGATACTTTGATAATCATTACTCTAGGCCTCAACTGTCCAATGTAGTTGTACCCATTGGCCACAGGCAGCTAGTGCCACTGAGGAACTGAATTTTAAATTTTACTTAATTTCACTTCATTTATATTTTTTAAACTGGTACTCAGAGATCAGTTATTGGGAAACTTTTCTGTATATATGGAACAATTTTGTATATGTAAATCTACATGTTCAATTGTAAGTTTTATGAAATTAAAATACAGACCAAATATTTCAATGAAAATTTAGCATCCAAATTGAGATGTACTATAAGTTTAGAATATACACCAGATTTCAAAGACATAGTATTAAAAGAGATTTAAAAAAAAAGCCCATAAATAATTTTTATATTGGTTATACGCTAAAGTATTTTGGCTCTCTGCTGACTCCTAAAACAAAATTGTGAGGCTGGGGGAGGAGTAGCAAATTAATGGAAGAGTTAATGAAAGTTTCCCTCAGGTAACTTGTTGATATTATAAATATAGTATCAATTTATAATGGAAGCACTTTAAGAACTAGTCCTAGTAGAAATTAACCATTCCTAGACCAATGAAAGGACTGAATTTCTATTTTTCTCAATATTTGGCATTCAGTAGATAAACTCGGTATTTTATTATTGTTTTAAACTAGGATGGGGAGGTGAATGGCCTCAAGGGCCACATGTCTGTAAAGCCTATGTTAATTTTTTCTTTTTATTTTCTGTATTTTCTGATGATTTGACATCTGGAGCCTTGCTAATCTTGGAAAGCCTCTTCCAGGGCTAGGCAATTCCTAGAGGTAGCACACAACTGGTCCAGGAATGTGCCATTTGTATACAAATAAAACAATTCAGAACCCACTCATCCCCAACTCCCCTTGTGGGCTCTTACACTGTTGGCCAACTATTCCTCTGCTCCAATCACACCAGGGCCGGGTATCAGACCCGGAGAAGAGATGGTCCCCACACCTCAGAGCCCACTGAAATTATTCAAACTAGCCAATCCTAAACTTGTCTACACTGTTTCATAGGTTTCTTCCCCTGAAAACCATAATAAAGCTTCTTGCCCACGTTTCCACCTTGCTCCCTCTGCCCCTGACCAACCCTAGTGCTTTGCGATGGTGTCCTGTATGGGATGCTGGGGTCCCTCCTCTTGGGTAATGTAAGTAACAAACTTTCATTTCAATGGCAGTCATTTCCTGACCTGTTAGCTTCACCATCCGTGAAAAATAATAAAACTACATTTAAAACACGGCCCCTTGTCAAATTTCTGCTGTGAGTAGAAATCGTGACTGGTTGTGATTAAGGATAGATGGGCAGGCAACATGATACAATCTTATTTTTGAGTGATTTATAGCAAAAAGTACACTGCCTTAGATTTGTGGCTATTCTTGTCAATTTTATTTTCATTCTAGATTGTAAGCTTTTGGAAAATTTGGGCCATCACTTACATGTCTTCATATGCACCCAAATCCTCAGTACCCAAAGTATACTACATATTATAGGTTCAAATGTATAAGGCTGTTAAAATTAAATACAAAATGGAGATCAGTCTTGAGAATTCCCTGAGAAAACAAAACCATTTAAGCCACAGAGGCAAAACTAAATCTATCTTATTCATGAACATAAGTGAAACAACTTAGGTTATTTCTTGTAAATGCCTCTGACAACTGTAAAAGAAACTTAAGTCCTCTTCCTAAAAATGGAATGAGATAATTAATTTTAAACAATCCCCTGCTATCTGGAAATCCCTGTTATAAGCAACCATTATAAAAAGTAAACAGGGGTGCCTGGGTGGCTCAGTCAGTTTAGTGTCCGACTTTGGCTCAGGTCATGACCTTGCTGTCCCTAAGTTCGAGGCCCGCATTGGGCTCTGTGCTCTGTGCTGACAGCTCAGAGCCTGGAGCCTACTTCACATTCTGTATCTCCCTCACTCTCTGTCTCTCCTCTGCTCACACTCTGTTCTCTCAAAAATAAATAAACATTAAAAAAAAATTTTTAAAGTAAACAGCTTCTTCATTTTTACGTTATAACCTATCCAGTAAATTCATGCTGCTGAACTTAATATCAGTTTTTATTTCTGAAGACTCCAAGTTTGTGAACTGTTCTTACATGTACAACAAACTCTCACTAAATACTATTTATTGATTTGGTGGTTTTGCTTTTGCTATATCTGGATTTTTTTTTAATTTTTAAAAATTTTTAAAAATATTTACTTATTTTTGAGAGAGACAGAGACAGAGTGTGAGTGGAGGAGGGGCAAAAGAGAGAGAGACACAGAATCTGGAGCAGGCTACAAGCTCTGAAGCTTGTACGAAGCCCTACAAGGGGCTCGAACTCACGAACCATGAGATCATAACCTGAACTGAAGGTGGATGATTAGCCGACTGAGCCACCAGGCACCCCAGTATTTCTGGATTTTTGACAAGACTAAGCTAGTTAGCCAAACAAATGAAATAAGTATAAATTTATTTGATATGCTTAATTTCTTTTCATTCTAGCTCCCTCATTTACTAAAAAAATAAATAACAAATGAACTCAAGATTAGACCATAGGCAATTATCCAAATTAACCTTGACTTGAATAACTAAAAAATTGCTATGATTAACTTTTTTTTTCTGCAACATCTTCATTCTTTAAAAAAAAATGTTATGTGACTAATATAGTCTGTTTCAGCTACCAATTTGTGTAGCACAATAAAAGTTGAATTATGCTCTGACAGGGCAAATCACATTAGAAAATATAACAGCATGTTACTGAATATCCTAAAACCCCTGGATTCCTAATTTATATATACTCCATTTAATTATGCTTCCTAATATATCTTATAACCATGGTTATTAACCCTGTTGAGTGCCACAGACCCCTTAGAGAATGGGGTTTAAAAACTATAAAACTTTTCACAAGACAGAAAAAATGCAGAAATACACATAAATATAACATTAAGATTGTATGTACAGTTATGGTGGGTTCACACACATTGTGAAGCCCATCATAAACTATGTAGGAATCAATGCTCCCAAGTTAAAAACACTTATCTAAAAGGTAAGGCAAGTAAACTATATTTCTAATCATTGATGCAAAAAAAACTTTCTGGTTATAACTTAGTATCTAATTAACATAATGGACTGGATACCTGTTAAAGAACCTATAGAGGATAGAAGTCTGCAAAAATATTTCAAATACATATAAAAGCATAGCTGTTTCCATTATTGACAATGGCACACATACATCTGTTTTCATAATAGACATAGGTGCACACACACACACACACACACACACAGTCTTGATCCAGAACCACTTATGTAAATTTTTCAGTTTAATCTTATACCATTTGTAGCCTTCAAAAAGCTTTAAGTGGCAACAGATAAAATTATGAAGTGGTGATAAAAGATTAGGATGAGTTATTTCCCATGTATCAAATATTTTTGGTCCAAATAAAGTAGAGCTACATTCCTAAAGTGGAATTTGATATAAATTGTATCACTTACTTAAAATGTAATTCCTCAATCTAGATTTAGAAAGCTTAAAGTTGAGTTTATAGAGAAGCTAATGAAACACACATAAGTTCAAAGAAGATGAAGTATATATGCCCAAATTTTATAAAATATGTACCAAGTATATATACTTTCTTTGCCATATGCATATCATATTTAATACACACATACACAAATACACACACACACACACACACACACAGGGAATATATATACAGGGAACTGCAGGTTCCAAATCCAGAGAACAAGATTCTGAGATCATAATCAGAAAATATCTTGAAACTGAACATCAGTATACGATGGATTGGAGTGGTTGTTTGAAAGAGTGATACACTGTACTTGGCAACGCACCAGGTAAAATTCTTCTAGAAAAAATTTTTTTAAGAAATGGTTTCTAGGGGTGCCTGGGTGGTTCAGTCAGCTAAGCATCCAACTCTCAGTTTTGGCTCAGGTCATGATTTCATGGTTCATTAGATCCAGGTCTGCATCAGGCTCTGGGTTGACAGTGCAGAGCCTATTGGGATTCTCTCTCCCCCTCTCTCTCTCTTCCCCTCCCCAGCTCATGCTCACTTGTTCATGCTCTCTCTCTCTCTCTCCCAAAGTAAATAAATAAACATTAAAAAAAGAAATGGTTTCTAAGGAAAGAATCAAAAATGTAAATAAAGCTATTTAAACAGAGGCTTTCATTAGAGTATTATCTATATAATTGAAATTTGAGAAGCACCTAAATATCCACCAATAGGATGCAGTAAGTTATGACATTTCCATATAGTAGAATAATATTCATTAATTAAAAACAATTATAGAAGAACATTTACTGCCATAGAAATATATTTTTTATATATATATAATATATTAATATATAAAATATATTCTTCATAATAAAAGTCAGTGTATTAAATGATATGTTCAACATATTAATATTTTTTAAGGAAAGAATATATAAGAGAATATTCTCTATTGTTAATACATTTTAGATTTTTAATTTTTTTATCATTTTCCTGTGTTCTTGCATCAAACTTAAGTTTTCAGAGTAATAAAAATTAATAAATGGTATTTTTAAAATGTAGTTGCCTACTAAGAAATCATTTTTTTCTAATGAGAATAAGGCATACTTCTTATATATAAAGAATAAGTTTGTCTTTTAAATGGCATCAAAATATCTAAACTTCATTGTTAAGGTAAAATAGGATATAATAATATCCAATTTGTCCAGAAAATGTTTTCATAACAGAAATATGGTAGTTTGTATAAAGCTGGGGAGAAAATGAGAGCTACAGATAACCATTTTGTGAGTGGTCTCCAGAGCTGTGCAAAAGACAGTGTCTGAGAGGCCAGTGCGAGTCAAGCAATAGGAAGGTGTACAACATTGGAAGAAGGTCATCAGTCTCCACATCAGCCAGTCCAGATTAAATGTCCTGCAAAACTACACAAGTCCCTTTGCTCACTGAGCACCCTTCTGATTAATCATTTGATTGTCCTTGTATCTTGATGGAGGAAAGTATGGGCCCATGAGATAAGAGAATGATGATGGTCTGCGGGAAAGTACTATTTCCCCATAGCACCTGCACACACCCCAATTATAAATTACAAAGCTGGCATGCATTTATAAATCATTTTCCTGCAAGTTATTTTGTATCACATAATTATTCTGTACACTCTGATTATCCATAAATGTACAGGAAACAAAAAACAAGTTTCTGAACTAGATAATTTAACTATGTGGGTATCATTATGAAGTTTTGTGTGTGTGTCTGTGTGTGTGTGTGTGTGTGTGTGTGTACACCTGTAAGTTTAACCTGGAAAGCTATCCTCCTGGCCTCTCTTTACCAAGGTCTCTAAACATTTCAGCTAAAAGGTGAAAGCTCAATTTACCAATCTCCGATATCTTAGTATTTTTTCCAAGGCCTAAGTTGTCCTGTTTGTCATTTGATTTGAATGATGACAGAAACTGTAAATATAAATATTATGTAGCTGTAGCTAGAATACATTTTTATAAATTTGTGGTTAGATAAAAATGTGTAGAGGATATTTCTTAGAGCTTCACGTGTGAGTATCTTGAGTATGATGATACATGGGAGAGCAGATGTTAGCCTGTGTACAGAGCGCCTTCCCTGTGACATATCATCAGGAACCTCCTTATCTCTACTGAAGAGACAACCAAGGCTGTACTAATGCTTAAGTTGAGATAATACACATGTCTTGGCTTAAATTTATAATAAAGATAACTTAGAAATAAATGTTTTGATTTCTAACACTGCCACATCTCCTGATAATTAAAGAACCTCACTCCCACCTCTAATTCCAATGTTGAATCAAAGAAACCATTAAGAAGTTAGTGTTCCTCTCGTGGACAGTAGCTCAAGGGAGGAAGACGGTATTTACTAAGTGCTGTAATACAAGTAGGGGTAAGGTTTTCAAAAATTCCATCGTGATCATATGATAATCTTACTTAGCATTCATATATCCCCACTGAAATCAAACCATTCAACAAAAAATTGACCCAGCCTGAACGGTTGCAATGGCACTTTACTGGACTTCTGCCTCTATGCTTATATTCTTCCCCAGCCTATCTTCTATACTGTCACTATCATCTTTTTAATCACACACACAAAACATGACCCTCTCCTTACAGTTTTTATTGCTTTGCCACTAAACCCAATTTATACTACACAATCTAAATTCCTTAACATAGTATGTAAGACTTTTCATAATCTGGCCCCTATTATACATGTACAGAATTCCCTGATCACCCCAACACCCCACACGCATATCCCAAGCTTCTAGATAAGCATCTCCATAATTCTCAGAAACCCCAGTGCTTTTCCCTGTTTCCATGTCATTGTCAATGGTTTCCTCTCCATCTCTTTCCATTTATCTGCCTAGCATACTCATATTCATTCTTCAACTCAAATTCCTTCTCCACAGACTCCTCTGACTTCTTCAGGAAGATTAAAGTGTAGTTTTTCTTATTTATCTCTTAACTTGGTAACTCAATTAAAACAGCTTTCATATTACCTTATAATTGTTTCATGTCTGCTAACCTGCTAAACCTTCTACGAACACAGTTCTTGGAACAGCAGCAGCAGCATCGCCTAGAAACTTGCTAGAGATGCAATGAATTTATTGAATCAGAAACTGGGAGGAGGCCCAGCAATCTCTGTTTTCATAAGACCTCCAGATGATTCTGATGTTCATTAAAGTTTGATATCCACTGCTTTGGGCAATGTGTCCCAAGACTTGACATTAACCTACATATAATAGAAACTCAGATAACTGTGGCTTAACCCAGGGCAAGGAGGTGGGTGGGGAGGAGGGGGGGGTGGGTATTTTTGTCATATAAGAGGAAGCAAAGAGGTAGGCAGTTCAAGGTAAGCTCAAAGAGGTGAATAAAGACCTAAATTCTGTGTAGCCCCTGATACACAATTCTTAATATGTAATGTTGATCTCCAGGCTCATAAAATAACTGTTTGCCAGATAAGTCTTTTCTTTTTATGAATGAAACTATAACTTTTCCCAGAAGCCCACTCATTAGACTCCACTCGTATCACAAAACTATGTCATGTAGCTCAACCAATTGCAAGACTCTTGGAATAGTAAGTTTTCTAGATGGATACTTTGCTGGCTTTTGCAAAAAAAAAAAAAGTTTCTGATAGTAAGAAAGTTTGGGTAGAAACTAGTATGTTTTCCTTCATCTGGAGTAAATTCTATCAAATGATAAGAAAACAAAGAGACAACTCATTTAAGAATGTGCTTCCAATTTTTTCTTTCCTCAGAAGAACTTTAATCACTAGTCATTAACTTTTATAATTATGTTAAACTGAAAATTTCTATCTTACTTGATCCCCATTATTTTCATTTTGCAAACAGAAAAACTGAGGCCCTAAGAGGTTATATGAATAACCAAAACTTTATGATTAGTAAGTAAAAGGACAAGAATTTGAACTTAGATCTGCTCACACTAGAGTCTAGGGTTCTTTCTCCCATAACATAGCAAATACCCTGAAGGCATGCACATCCAAGATATGCTCAATAATGCTTTCAAATGATGACAAGTATGGGACCAAAGTCAGGGATGAAGACCAAACTGCTTACCTTGGACACAGAAAGCCCCTCCAAAAGCTGGCTCCTCCCTATTATCCCCAGCTTCCTGCCATCCTCTCCTCCCACCCATCCTCTGAGATTTTAACCTCACAGAAATGCTTTTACTTCACATTTCTGTGCAGTTCTCCTCTGCTCTTGTTTCCCATCTTACCCCTTGTTTCCCATCTCTACCCTCACACCACCATCATTCCTTCAAAAGCATGTATCATTGTTCATAACTCAACTTAGAGGTTACTGCTGCCATGATGACTCTCTGTCTTCCTGTCTCCCTCTTCCGCCCCCTTTGGATCTACACAGGATCTACACAGTATCATATATCTACATGCATTTACATAATGCGTATGCATCAACTGTGATGTTTAAGTTGCATTTGATTGGTTATTTTGACTATGTATACACTTAACAGAGGACTTTCGTATGTTATTTTAATTAATCTTTTCTTTAATAGATACTCATATCTCCTTCATGAACAAAGACTGGATCATAATTTATTCTATTCTCAGTTCTCAATATTATGACTGGAATAAAGTACATTTTTAACGATTACCTGTTGACCAAATAAGTAATAAAGATATAGACATATAAAATAACTACTTGGTGCATTTGGGGAACAAAAGATGTCATGTAAAAAAGCAATATAATCACCAACATTAATATCACCTAGAAGCTTCACTCATCATGCTGAGTAAAGCAATTATACCACTTTTCTCCACCTGCACAGCTCCTCAGCCATCTAAGAGGGAACAAATAAATAAACTCATATGTAAGGAAGAAGTGCTATTTATTTAATTAAAAGAAAGATGTTAAAGCAGGTCTAATTTTCCTGCCAGAATTGACAACAACTTTGGCTACTTATGAACACTGTTTTATAATGTAAAGCACATTAAACTCTGAGCTTTGAAACTTGAATTCTCCCTGCTTTGCCACTACTAATTAGCTCAGTGAAATTGAAGAACTCATTTAACCCCTCTGGCTTTAATTTTCTCTCATATAAAGCGAAGAGGTAAGACCAGAGTAGTTCTAAAATTATTCAAAATGCTCAAAGATATCATATGTTTTTACATCTTCATTTTTTTGATTAACATGATTATATAAAATCACTTTTGCCTACCACTTAATGAGAATCACTAGTGAGGCACAGGATCTATAATGGTCCTGGGGCTTAGTGGTTTACAGAATCTTATTTTTCTATTCAACTTTCCAGGAACAGGCCACATTTGAATACAAATTTATTGTGTATAATTTAAAGTTATTTCTTTAGCTTTGGTTTTCAAAAATAATCTTTGGAAAATTGCAGTGGTAAAAGTGGTATCTATTTTTATCATTTGTACTTCGTGAGAAACTTTCTCAAGCAAGCATAAGCACACACTGTCACAGTGACTATTTACAAGTATCATAAAGTTGCTGAGTGCCTAGGTTGTACAAAACCCTAATACTATGTCTTTCAGGAAATCAAAGGACTGCAACAATTTCAGCTCTCATGGAATGTATAATCTCTTTTACTGCACCTTTTGATTCTAATTTGCACATTGGAATTAGCCAAACTGTAATCCCTATAAATTGTTAAGAAGAATGAAGTGATTGGGGTCAGGTAATATCTTGAAAATAATACACATGTATATGATTACTGTCTGGTATTATAATTGTCTGATGTGTGTATTTTTGGTATTTTCTCCCTCAGTACAATGCATACCGTATACAGTAAACAGATGGGATTTGAAGCCATGGGAAAGGATAAGAATGTCTAGGAGTATGTATATGTAGAAAACAGAGGGTTGGGGTGGGGGGGAAGGGAAGGAGAACAAGAGAAGCCATTCTGGAATCATGAGATTCATGAAGTAACCTCAATTAGAGAGGTCTGTGACACTGCCTGAGAAGGAATATTCAGAGAGGAAGAAAAAAGCAGGAGAGATCAGTGGCATGGAAATCATGAGATAAAATAATAGTGGCTAGCTAATGTTACAGAGAGGGAAGGAATGAAAATACTTAAAAAAGACTATTGATAAGAATGTCCTTGCTGCCCCTGGGAAGAACTGTCTCAAACCTCAAATTACATTGAGTTGAGATTTAAGCTAATGGTGAGGAAATGGAAACAAAAATGTTGGACAGTTTGTCAAGGTACTTAATGGAAAAGGTAAACAAAGATGAGTTTAGAGTTGAATGAAAGTATTTGTGGGGAAGTAAAATTAATGTTTTAGGAGGGAGAAAATTTAGCCTTATTTTTAGACTGTGGTAAAGAAAGTAATAAAAAGAAAAAAAAACTATAGCTAAGAAAGAGGAAATATTTAATGGGTAAAACTTGAAAAAGAAAGTAACTGCCCTCTAGGAGAGAAGCAGAATTGTCTGAATCTGGAAATGCATTTAAGAGATAGAAAGAAGGTGGGACAGAGGGCTTAGAATTGGTAATTGCTCAGTGAGAAAGGTGGCTAGTGTTGAGAGTAAGGAACCCAATATGGAATTAGGAAGTTTCACAGTTGTGCACCTGAAACTAACATAACATTGTGTGTTAACTATACTCAAAATATATTTTTAAAAAGTGATAAAGGCTCAGAGCAGCTGGGGAGTGAGAAAGGAAAAGAAATAAAGATGAATAGAACAAAAGAGCCACATAGCACCATCTGAATGTATAAAAACATGTGTTCTCTTTCATAAGACATTATATATTCAAAAATATGTGTACAGGTTTGAATAAGAATTTAGATAATTTAAAAATGGAGCCCAATAGGCTAAGTATGTGACAGTTGTGGGTAAGTTGAAAAAGATACAGATTAGGTTAATGGGAGTTCAAGGAAAGCTACACAACACAATGCAGACAGGAGATAAATGCACAACGACTTGTGGCATCTTTGGAAGACCGACCTTACTTCTCAGGTAGAGCAGCCAGTCTAGAGGTAGTTGAGAGCCTTTTCCAATGCTTCCCCAAGGAAAAGAGATAAGATTAAGAATGAGGGGTGCCTGAGTGGCTCAGTCAGTTAAACATACACCTCTTGATTTCTGTTCAGGTCATGATCTCAAGTTTTGTGAGATGGAGCCCCACGTCAGGCTCTGCATTGAAAGGTTAACAGTATGGAACCTGCTTGGGATTCTCTCTCTCTCTCTCTCTCTCTCTCTCTCTCTCTGCCCTTCCCCAGCTCATGTGTGTGCTATTTCTTAATTAACTATTAATTAATTAATGAAAAGAGTGCTGGTTGAATTTAAGGGTTTTGACATTTAGAGAGGCATGCTTCAGTTTTTCTTCACACATTGCAAGAGCCAGAGACAAGAGAGTCTGAGGGCGATACTAGCAAATACCTTTCTAAAAGACAGTTCTCCAGCAAGAAGTTACATAATGTTTTCCAGGGGATTAGCTGTAGGATATCATTTTATTGGGTCCAACAACTGTAAACAAATTGTTTTGGAGTGATGCTTTAAATTATGTATTGGCAAAAATTTGCTTTTCAAGTTTACTAACTTTAATTGATTTTAGGAGTGTGTTTGCTTCAGGATGATGTAATAAATGCCACTAGTGGGTTTGCTGCTTGAAATGCACACCTCATAAGAGTATGTGTCTAAATTACTTGGATTTATTATTAGAAAGTACACTTAATATATACAAAATTGAGTAACTCCCTTTGTAAGCTATGATACAGCCTCTAGCACTATGTGAAAAGGCATCAGTTACTACAATAAAAGCCTCAGTTCTACAATAAAAAGCTCTGATAGAAATAGGCTTGGTGTTCCAGCCACAGGAGTCTGTCACTGAAGAGCTACAGTCCAAGGGTCCCACCACTGCTCAAGACGAAATCAAATAACCAGCATCTCCAAACCTCAGACCTCCAGGATCATTACTCTCTCTTCCTCCCTGCTGCACAGACATCAATCATGTGGTAAAAAAAAGAAAAAAAAGTGTCTTTTCAAAACGGAAAGTGAAAATTTCCAAAAACATTAGAAAAAAAAGATTAGTCTAAATGGGAACTACTTATAAAAATGCTGTAGTATATTTCACCTAGAACAATGAATATGAATAAAACTAGTCTTGGTAAGCATGCAGTGAAATGAAGTCTCTTTCAAAGTTGGTGACAGTGTGAAATAATATTCTTATTGAAAAAAAGAATGGAAGTATATAGCAAGAGCTTAAAATGACTGCATATATTAACTCATGAATTAACTCAGAAATTTACACTAAGGGAAAAATAATAGATGTGCAAAAGAAAGTGTTGAAAAGACAGTTCATCATAGAAATATTTATAATAGATAAATATATAAAAACCCCAAATATCCAACAACAGTGATACTGTTCTATAAATTTAGATGTGTCTATGTCATTGGTATAAGTATATTATACAGCTATTTAATATTATGTTTTTTCCAAAAACATTTAATATCCTAAAAATTTCCATGTTAGAAAATTCCTACAAGTATACAAAAAAATCCTACAAAATGTTTGCAATAATGGTTTGGTTTTTTTTCAGGAATGGGGGTGGGGAGGGGGTGGGGAATAAAGGTAAAAAGTTAGTGCTAAGCACAGAGAAGAGCCCCATAGAGATTTGAGTTGTCTGACTCAAAAAGACAAATCTAGCTAACTTTTAAAAGACCTCTCACTGGAGTTTATTCCTTACTTTAGTGACTTTGACTTGGTCCCCACCCCTCCTTTTTTTGAAGGAGTAGAAATGAGATTGTGTTGGCATTCTGTAAAATAGACATAGCTTTCACAAACAGAAATTTACATGAACTGAACTCAAGACTATGATATAAATCCAGATTCAACTTCATGAATTCACAACAAGAAATAAATGTCACAGAAGCCAGGATACTATTAAGTTCATGTGACAGGGCATAATAACATGAGAAGCTAGGTGATAAGCAGGTTTTTGGATGAGCCTAAAACCTGAGGAAAGAGTTAGATGAATAAAAGACTCTAACCACAGGGATGGTCTTTCCAATAGGACCAGAATATTCAACTATAGCTCCCTTTCTTTATCTCTAAGCCAGAAATGACCTTGCTCTGTCAGTGTGACTGAGAGGGGAAGCTAAAAGGGATTTCCATCCCCTAGATGAGGGCAGCCTTCGTACAAGGCATAGGCTTACAGAATATGGATAAAACAAAGACAGCTTTCATGCAGCCTCCCAAGACCCAGTAGGAAAGAAAAGGATACCTAGCTGACAAGGAGAGATAAGGGTTACAGTTTGTCGTTACTGCAGAAAGGGTCCAGTACATACAGACAACAGATTCTGGAGGGCAGATTTATCCCCATGGTCCACCAATCCTTGAGGAAGTGGAGTCCTTTTGTGTCTGGCAAGAGCAATAGCAGCACTTGCATTAACCAACTCAACCTGCTGCCAAGAGGCTGCAAAGGCAGGATGTGTCCCATTGGTTGCCTTCAGCTGTCCTGAAGAGACTGCCCTTGCACTTGGCTGGCTGGCTGGCTGCAGGCCTCTCTCTTACTGACGTGGCCAGCCAAACCAGAGGCAGGCAGCCGAATCATATTGAGCACAATTAGGTGCTGAAGTTTCACTGCCCGGGTTTTTGACCAACCCATGTGATATTGCCAATATTGGACCATTTTGACCTAAAAAATGTCAGTTTTCTATGGTTGAACCTATACACCAAACTTGACCATAAAATCAAAGACTCTGTGCTCCCCCACCAAAAAAAATAAGCAGCAATTCCTTTAAAGAATATAGTCCAATCCAATTTAGATTTTTAAGCATAGCAAAGGAAATTAAATCCCAACTGCTCTGGAGGAAGTTAAGTCTCAGCCAAACACCCACTACAGTCTTGACCTACTTTACAGGACTATCTGGTGACCAACAAAAAAAGAAGAAAAAGAAGTTTTTTTTTTCTCTTCAGGAACAAAATCCCACATGACCTTTTTCAAGGACTCCTACCAAAACAGAGAGGAACACTGGAATAAGTTATCAGACTGACTTACTCCCTCTTGGGAGTGTTTGGATCGACAACACCAACATTTACCCTGTAGGTCTTCTTTTTCTACACCTCCATGGCTAACAAAGCCCAAATATGACTGACAGAGTAATTTTTTAGTTATATTAATCCATGCAAAAATTATAACACAGGTTTTTGCTCCAGAAAACTATCCTTTGTTTTTGAGACAATTTGTATATCTCTACTCTGGTGTATTGATTTTGCAGCTGAACAATGAAAACAATCTTATTTCCAGGTTCTCAGAGGACTAGTCAATGTAGCACCTTTGTCAAGTAATAATAAAGTAACATATTACTTACTGAGCTCTTACTTTATGTATAGCCCTGTTGTCTTTTCCATGCCTTGACTCATTTAATCTCCATATTAGTACTCCAACTGGGAGAGGCAGGACTTAAAACCAGGAAATTCCACCTGTAGTTCCTTCTTTTTTTAATGTTTATTTTTCTAAGAGAGAGAGTGGGGGAGGGGCAGAGAGAGACACAGAGAGAGAATCTTAAGCATGCTCCATAATGTCAGTGCAGAGCCTGAGGCAGGGCTCGAACTCAAGAAGCATGAGATCATGGCCCCGGCCAAAATGAAGAGTTAGACACCTAATTGACTGAGCCATCCAGGCACCCCCATCAGTAGTTCACTTCCTAACCACCATTACACTAACATATAAAAGAAGAAAATGACAAAAAGAAGTCTATGAACTTAGTTTTCCATAATAAATATATTTAATTTATATAAGCAGGAAAGTTGTTTTTCAACGTTTATTTATTTTTGGGACAGAGAGAGACAGAGCATGAACGGGGGAGGGGCAGAGAGAGGGAGACACAGAATCGGAAACAGGCTCCAGGCTCCGAGCCATCAGCCCAGAGCCTGACGCGGGGCTCGAACTCACGGACCACGAGATCGTGACCTGGCTGAAGTCGGACGCTTAACCGACTGCGCCACCCAGGCGCCCCAGGAAAGTTGTTTTTAAAAGAGCTTTTTTGGAGCTCCTGGGTGGCTGAGTCAGTTAAGGGTCAGACTTCAGCCTAGGTCATGATTTCACAGTCCGTGGGTTGGAGCCCTGCATTGGCTCTGTGCTGACAGCTCCCAGCCTGAAGCCTGCTTCAGATTCTGTCTCCCTCTCTCTGCCCCTCTCCCGCTCATGCTCTGTCTCTCAAAAATAAATAAGCATAAAATTTTTTAAATAAGTTAGCTTTTTTATTGCTTGTTTATTATTTGTCTCTCCTTACTGCAAATGTAAGTTCCTTGAGGGCAGGGGACTTGGAGTTTTTGGTCGCTTGCTGTACCTCTGGTGTCTTGAAGAAACATAGGAAGCACTCAGTAAATACAATGACCATCCTTTTGTCTCTTCCTATTTTCTCTTTTATTTCTTTTCAGAAAAAAAATATAAGAAAAACTATTTTCATGATTTGTACAACAACAAATTATATGGCCAACCTATCAATTTGTTGAATGAATAAATTATCTGAAAAACGTTCACATTTTAATTTTTCATATACTTACATCTCCCCCAAACCCATCCATTCCAGGGCACTACATAAATAGAAATTGGCACCTACAAAAGAAAGCAGTTGATGAGCAGGACCCTGTGACTTAACTCCAACTCAGTGAGACAGAGTTCACAGAGCAAGCCAAGAAGCTCTGCCCTCTCTCCATACTTTGGTGTTGACGGAGTTCTTTGATGCTGCCTGAGGAATATCTATTCCCTGGAAGTCAGCATCTCATCAGAACTCAAAGGTAAAGGGTGTTTGCCACATACTACAAGATCAGCTGTGGTTGGTAGGATCTCATAAAATGAGGAAATAAATTTATTAAGAAAAATACACAACAAAAAGGACGTTACTCATATGAGATTACAGGTAAAGAGGAAAGAATATTTAAAATGCTTTGATCAGTAAAATATGGAGAAAGAATCTAAATGGCCACCAACATAACTGAGATGAAGAAGACTCACATTCATCTGCAGGTAAGGTAACAGTTGAATTCTGGTGGGGTGAAGTTCTCTGCAAAAATTAAAATGGACATGAACTCTCCAGGTTACAAGTTCAGTAACAGAGCCCCTTTACCCATGGTGTCATAATTAGACAATCTCCATGCAAATGAAAGAAACAATAATCAGAGATACAACAGCATGAGTTTTAGCCAGTTTGACCTTCAAAAAAAAGTTGGGAAATAAATTTGGAAGTATTCAAAAGGCAGTGTGATATCAGAGTGGTAGTTTTGAGGGCTGTACACGATTTAATGAGCCCTTATTCTGGAGATTCTTAAATGATGCAGATTATTTCATTCACTGACTTCAGTGACTTCAACAGAGTAAACAAACTATTTTATGTGGTCAATACCACATAGTTGGAAATTCCAGGACTGGTAAAGCTCTTCCTCCTGTTTTGATAGCTTTAGATATTGGCTGAAAAATTTGAAGAAAAAAGGAACAGCCTAACGACTTGATCCACTCCCTGATTTTTGTCTTCAAGAAAAGTTTAGCTAACCAAAAAGTTTAGAAGAGTCAGAAAACTACACTCTGCTGGCCAAATCAGACCTGATACTTCTTTTTGCAAATAAAGGCTTACTGAAACACAGTCGCATACATTAGTTTACATATTATCTGTGCTGCTTTCACATTACAAAGGCAGAATTAAGTAGTTAAGACAGGCAGAGAGTGTAGTATGGCCCACAAAACTAAAAATATTTACCACCTGACCCTTTATAGAAAAAGTGTGCTGACCTCCTGGATAAAAAGAGGACAGAGGATTTATCATTAGATTCCTATGAAAGTCTGTCATCACATACTTAAGGCATTGTCTTTCCAATGTTTCAGTCACTTTTTGGTGATATATATTTTGAGAGATATTTTTAATTTTCCCAGACACTAGAGCCAGGCACCATCCTTGTTTATGTATGGTAAATGGTAGGTAATGATCTGAAAGAATCAGTTCATCTAATAATCATTGGAGAAAATCTAACTCATCTCACAATAAAGTTCCATAAAGTATAGTGATTACTCTGTTTAGTATTCTATCAAACTGCTGCGTTTTATAGGCCTCCCATAAAACTTTAATGTTCTTCCAATGCTGTAATCAGATGAACAAAGCCATATATTAACACAAAACACTTCTGATTATATGACATATTAAGATTTTAAAAACATATGTTCAATCTACAATCTGAAAGCAACAGGATGGTATATGGTTGATGGCTGTAGTTAAGTCTGCCATAAACTACATTATTCTTTTTAAATCTGAATACAATTTCCCTGACAAAAATGGTTTATGCTCAGCCATTAATGTGAACAGGCAGTATGAGTCAACTATAATGTATTAAACAAATCACAGCTGCAAACTGTTTATTAAGTAATTTATTTCATGCCATGTTTATCTGTTACTCATCAAGACATCTTTACCTCATGAAAGGATATTTCACTTTCTTTTATTTGAGTGAAAATATATACAGATTTACAGTTTCATAATTTTTCATTTCTGCTGTGGAAGAAGAAAGACATTTTAATCTTACTAGGTTGTTCGATATAAACAAAACATTTAGAAATATGAAAAGATTTGCATTTTTTATAATAAGGAAAATGTCATTTTCAAATAGGTTCTTCAGAGAACAATAAAGAAACAAAGAGATTACTTTCTCTCATTTAAACACTGTGTATTCAACTAAATGACAAGAATAGGACCCTGTCTTTGTGCACCATACAGCACATCCAGACTTTTTACAAAATAGTTTATTAAAGCAGCATTCTGAAAGGGATGGGTCTTAGATAGTTTGAGTTTCCTTTGGCTCACTGGAATCAACTCATATAGATGGGAAGAATGCACTTAATATCTATTTTTAACAAAAACTGAAGGGGTTCTTTAATTGACAAGGTTCAAAGAATTACAAAAGATTCATCAACAATGACTGAACACTCTGGAGTAAGATCATATTTGTCTGAAGTTAATAAGCGCAAATTCTCTAAATAAAACACAGTGGGAAGATGGAAAGATTTAACATAAACTGATAAAAATGCTTAACCCCTTGCATGAAAAGATAGTCTTGATTCTGATTGCATCCAGATGCTATAATCCTCTCAATACTTCCACTTCTGAGTATCCTACACAAATGTACTTCTTTATTTTCTATAGAAAGTTGTTTTGACCTCACTTCCCCATGACGTAGGTTGTCCAGGGCCTCAGCTTTATCCTCAGCTTTTATGACTGGATGTTTTACATTCTGTGAGTGTTTTCAGTCACCCTGGGGAAAACATAACCTCCTCATTGGTAGCTTAAAGTTCCTTGATTTCCTCTGCTAGAGAGTTGTATTGGCATACTATGCAATTCAATTAAACATTTTGAGATCATGGAAAAGGGAATGTCTGCTGTTCAAACATGTCAGGCCCAGGAATGTGAGGCCTACCTCTATATCCCAACAGTTCACATGTGAAAGACTAAATAAAACTGAACGATTCTATATTTTTCTAATACAGAATTTCCAAATGGAACTAGAATTTTATTGTCTAAGGGGACTCTAAAGAAAAGTATTCCCTTAAGACATAAGACAGTGAAAATATACTTCTTGCTACTATTCCTTTTAGACAACATATTTCTAGTTTCTGTTGCAGTGTGAGTCTAGCCATGTCTCTGTTTTATCTTGAATATCTTTTGCATCAAATATCTTGTTTTACTTTTCCAATATTCCTTATTTTGACATATTACAACTGGCACCTGTATTAGAGATCCAATAGAATCTCTGTGATCTTATTTGTAATACGGGTCTTTGCTGATGTAATCAAGGTAAAAATCTCAAGATGAGATTATTCAAAGTTAGGGTTGGTTTTAAATTCAATAACAGGTATCCTTATAAGAGACAGAAAAGGAAAAGACACAGAGAGATGCAGAGAAGGAGGCCACATGAAGACCAAGGCAGAGACTGGATTGATGTGTCCACACACCAGAAACATCAATTTCTGACAGCCACCAGAAGCTGAGAGAGACCTGGAATCCATCTTTCTCCTGTCCTCCAGAAGAAATTAGTGTTGGCACCTTCACTTTGGGCATCTCAACTTCAAAACTGTGAGTGAATTTCTATTGTTTCAAGCTACCAAGTTTGTGTTAATTTGTTATGACAGCCCTAGGAGACTAATGCAGAGATGATTTACAAGGAGTTAGAATTTAGAATTTAGAATACTCTATATTCCCACCCTTAGGTTTGAAAGGCAAGGGAAGGAGAAGTTATCACAATCCAAAGAAAATCTGTAGCTGTAGGAGGGCCACCTGGTAGGAGCTGTGGCCTTAAATGAAAAAAGAAGCCACTGATAATCTATAACCCAAAGGGGAGAGAAGGGGAGAAATAACCCTGCCCTCTCTTTCCTCTGCACCTTGATTGTCTGCCAATACTTCCCATTGGTCAAATCAGGAAAATGAGAGGGAATAAGAGTAGATATGAGTGAGCAAACAAAGAATATCTAATACCATATAATATGAGTAACACCACAGAATTATCTTTGCAGCAAATATTTCCACCTAGTATTTTTTCTGAGCCTAAACTAGAATGAAAGATATAGAATGTAATAGCTTTTTAAATTGCAAAATGTCTTAATTCATGAGAAATAAATTATTTCTATACGTTTCTGTCAAGGTCTCTAGACTTCTAAATATGATCTAACTACCAATATAAGGGATTGAGTTATAAATCAAGAGAAACAGTGTTTCCTCTATAAACACTAAAAAATATTTTTTTTACAGAGCAATGACTTTGGTTTTCAAATACAAAACTGATATTACATAAAATATGAAGATATTGACTTTTATTTAAGTACTTATTATATCAAAGAAGTATTTAGTGTTGCTTAGAAGTTTATAGAGTTATACATTTTCAAGTTATCTAATGTCTTGATCCTTTGCACTATACTGAACATCTTATTTACTGCCTATTTTTCAAAAAAAGTTACCTAAAATTGTGAATTTGGTGTATGATATGTTCTATATTATAATCAAACTATGTTGAGCATATTTCTAATTATCAATTCATAACCCACCTATTTAGCTGATAGGTTGTTAATTGTCATTAAAACATCCCAGTGGAGTAATGATATTCCCTGGATCATTAAGTCAATTCAAACTTCATTTTGTCCTCAAGTTGATAGCATGGATTGTAGTCAAACTTTAAAATACGTCTACCAGAATGGCATTAATTATTTTATTTTGAAACTTCATTTTAGCAGTTTTAGTTTAATACAACCAGTGTTTCTACAATCTGCCGATAGGGTGACTTGAAATAATATAAAGTATGGATCAGGCAACATGTTATATCAATTTTGTTCCCAGTACTTCCCATTCTAAGTTTAAAAACTTCCCCAGCAGCACAGAGAGTTTAGAGAATCAAGCAAATAATGTGAGCTGTGAATAAGTCGGGGGAGAACTACAAAGATATTTTCCAGAGATAGCTTCTCAGCTACCAATCTTGGATGATGCAGAGTTCAGGTGGAGAAGGAAAATATTTTACATAGGGAGCTTTGTCAGCCACAATCAGGAATTATGGTCCCTAGACCACTATCAACAAGAAATAACTGAAAAGAGAGAAAGAATGAAGATCAATGCTTCCAACAGCGAACACATTGCAGAGACTGACTTCCTGCCAGACTAGATCTTGAACAGACAATTCCAAAAAGAAAAAAAGAGCTTTCATCAAGCCAGCAAGAAGAGAAGGCACATCAGTGAGTGCCGTTCTTCTGGCTCATTTATCTTTGCTGAAAGATGTTTCAAATAAGAAAGGAAAATCTATTTGAAGGTCTTAAAGTGAGAAAAACAAATGAACTTAACTTTGGAAACAAGCAATTAAACATATAAAAATTGGGCTTTCCTGAGACTTAGCAATGAATAAATATCCATGAATATATTTCTGAGAGTGACATAGAATGAATCATAATGAAGACACAGGGGAGAATGAGACTCGTGATCTTTGCTGTTCCAGATGGATACCCCTGTAGGGTCTCCAAGAATCAGGGACTTGTTTCTATTCTTGCCCCATGACCCGTGCAATGGTTATAGCAATAATAAGACACCTCAAGGCAAAACCTATTGACGTAAATAATTATGGTCTCAATTTCAACTCAGAACATAAGTTGAGCAACAGTAGCATTCTCAATAAGGAAACATTTCACAGTCTACATTTTTTGTCCCTAAGAGAAAAACCGACAATGTACCAGGAACCTAGGAGTCAATACTATGTGCAATAAGGCAAAATGTAGAGAAAATGGTATCAAGAAAAAGTAATCCAGGAAACCACACTGAACACAAAGGATTTAGGTTTCAATAGAAGCATCCTTAATGGACACTTGGCAGAATCAGTCAACTTTCAATATGCTGTATTTCCAAGTCAGAGTATCCTCGGGCAGAAAAACAACTATATATCTGAAGGCTCAGGAGAGCTAAGAGCTATTCTAGTCTGCCGGAGTAGGAACTAGACTTAAGGCACTATTCCATGTCCAGTGGAAATCAGATGCTCCTTTTCTATTTTCAATTCTAAGAAGCAACTGAAATCATCTCCAATTTTAGATACCAAAGAGACTTTCTGACTCATTCTATTCTACTGTTTGGTTTTTTAAACTATTTTTGTTGCAGTATAATTTAAGTCCAAATACTCAAAATTTAACTAATAAATAAATCATAAATTTAACTTTGTAAGAATATGTAAGACACACTCTGGATTGGACACGTTACTATAAAATCAATAGCTAATAATTACATCAAACTTTAAAACTAAATGAATGTGAAAATACCAGTGACTCATTAACTTTTCTAATGGTTCTGTTCCAGAACTTTTGTTCAGTTTGGTTTTATATAATTCTAAAAGATATATTTATTAGCCAAGTCTTTCAATTAGACATGGATTTTCTGAATGCCAAACAAGTAACCATTTCAAGTTTCAGGGTCCAACTGTACTGCTTCAAGAAAGAGTATAAACTTATCTTATTTTTATAATTTAGTGTTGTTTTTCCTTTTCAAAAATAATTTTTAATCTAGTTTAAGTCAATATTACATATACCTTGTGCTATTCTATAAGTTCATTATTCTGTAAATCCATTATTTTTCTAATATTAAGATTGAGTTTTGCACTTTTCAAATCAAAACAAGTAACCTCACCATTCACATTTACAACATAAAAATTAGGATAAGATGCAAATCTTTGTGCAAACCATAATTAACCATAAAATGCAAAACCATAAACTTTGCATTTTTTCACTGGAGCATCAAAAACGAATCTTGTTTTGCTGAATTAGCCTTACAGTAGGTATCTCACATTGTATTAGATACTACATCCTCGTGTATGAAAACAACACGACACCAGTAAACTCTGATAAGTTATGTATGTAAATTTAATACCTAAAGCAAATGCTGAAAGATCTATACAAAAAGATAACTCACAAATGTTACAAATAAATCTAAATGGAAGTTTAAAACATGGTTAGCCCATAGTAAAAGAGGAAAGAAGATAACAGAGAACCAAAAGCAAAGGGAACAAATATAAAACAAAAAATAAAATGGCAAACTTAAGCCCTAACATAACAATAACTAAATTAGATGTAAATTGTCTAAATAAACCAATTAAAAGACAGAGATTGGCTGAGTGGATTAAAAAAAAAAAAAAAAAACATGACCCAGGGAGGTTCTGTCTATAAAAATTCATTTCAAATATAATGATATTATAAAGAATGGGAGGGGGGAGGAGAATGCCAATCAAACAAGATTTAAAAGATATATGAAATTAAAATTTTTTATTTGAGTAGAGCTGACACAGAATGTTACATTAATTTCATGTGTACAACATAGTGATTCAACATCTCTATATGTCATGTTATGTTTACCAAAAGTGTAACTACATTCTGCCACCCTGCAATGCTATTACAGTATCATTGACTATATTCCCTATCCTGTTTCTTTTATTCCCATGACGTACTCATTCTGTAACTGGAAGCCTGTATTTCCCACTTTGCTTCACAAATTTTGCTCATCCCCCAATCCCCTTCCCTCTGGCAACTATCAGTTTTTCTCTGTGTTTACAGGTCTGACTCTGCTTGTTTTTCTTTATTGTTTTTTTAGATTCTACATATGAGTGAAATCATATGACATTTGTCTTTATCAGTCTGACATTTCATTTAGCTTAATACTCTATAAGTTCATCCATGTTGCTGCAAGTGGCAAAAATCGCATCCTTTTTATAGCTGTGTAATATTTCAGAGTGTGTGTGTGTGTGTGTGTGCTTGTCACATCTTTTTTATCCATTCATCTATCAATTGACACTTGGTTTGTTTCCATATCCTGGCTGTTGTAAATATTATTTCAGTAAACACAGGGTACATATATATTTTTGAATTTGAGTTTTCATTTTATTTTTTTCAAGTTTATTTTAATTCCAGTTAGTTAACATACAGTGTTACACATTATATTAGTTTCAGTTGTACAATATATTCTACAATTCCATACATCACCTGGTACTCATCACAAGTACACATCTTAATTGCCATCACCTATATAACTCATCCCCCTACCTATGCCCCCTCTAGTAACCATCAGTTTGTTCTCTATTAAGTTTCTATTTCTTGGTTTCTCTCTCTCTTTTTCCCTTTACCCCTTTATTTTGTTTCTTAAATTCCACATATGAGTGGAATCATATGGCATCTGTCTTTCCCCAACTGACTTATTGTGCTAAGCATTAAAATCTCTAACTCTATCCATGTCATTATAAATGGCAACATTTCATTCTTTCTAATGGCTGAATAATATTCCATTGTGTATAAATACCACATCTTTTTTATCCATTCATCAATCAATGGACACTTGGGCTGCTTCCGTATCTGGCTATTATAAATAAAGCTGCTATAAATAGGGATGCATGTATCCCTCTGAATTACTATTTTTGTATTTTTGGGTAAATACCTAGTAGTGTGATACCTAGTAGCGGTAGTCTATTTTTCACTTTTTGAGGAAACTCAAATACTCTGTTTTCCAGAGTGGCTACACCAGTTTACATTCCCCCAAACAGTGCAAGAGGATTCCCACTTTTCCACATCCTCACCAAGAACTGTTGTTTCCTGTGTTGCTGATTTTAGCCATTCTGACAGGTATAAAGTGATATCTCATTGTAGTTTTGATTTGCATCCCTGATGATCAGTGACAATGAACATTTTTTCAAATGGCTATTGGCCACCTGCATGTCTTCTTTGGCGAAATGTCTGTTCATGTCTTCTGCCTATTTTTTAATTGGATTATTTGTTTTTTGGGTGTTGAGTTTTATTTTTTTAAGTTTTTATTTAAATTCCAGTTATTTAACATACAGTGTAATATTAGTTTCAGGTGTACAGATAGTGATTCAACATTTCCATACATCACCTCATACTCATCATGACAAGTGCACTCCTTAATCCCCATCACCTATTTAACTCATCTGCCCATCCACTGACCCTCTGGTAACTATCAGTTTGTTTTCTAAAGTTAAGAGTCTGTTTCTTGGTTCTTTATGTATTTTAGACACTAACCATTTATCAGATATACCATTTGCAAATATATTCTTATATTCCATAGATTGCCTTTTAGTTTTTGTTGTTTCCTTCACTGTGCAGAAAGTTTTTATTTTGATGTAGTCCCAATAGTTTGTTTGTTTTTTTTGTTTTGTTTTTCCTTTGTTTTTTTGTTTTTTGGGTTTTTGGGGTTTTTTTGTTTTTTTGTTTTTTGTTTTGCTTTTGTTTCCCTTATCTCAGGAGACATATCTAGAAAATAAGTTGTTACAGCCCATGTCATAGAAATAACTGCATGTTTTTCTTCTAGGATTTTTACTCTTTCACATCTCACATGTAGGCATTCAATCCATTTCAAGTTGATTTTTGTGTATGGTGGAAGAGAATGGTCCACTTTCATTCTTTTGCATGTTGCTGTCCAGTTTTCCCAATACCACTTGTTGAAGAGACTGTCATTTTCCCTTTGGATATTCTTTCCTGCTTTGTCAAAGATTAATTGACATATAGTGATGGGTTTATTTCTGGATTTTCTATTCTGTTCCATTGATTTATATGTCTATTTTTGTGCTAGTACCATACTGTTTTAATTACTACAGTTTTGTTTTAAAACTTGAAGCTCGTAATTGTGATGCCTCCAGCTTTGTTTTTCTTTTTCAAGGTTGCTCTGGCTATTCAAGGTCGTTTGTGGTCCCATACAAATGTTCAGATTTTTTGTTCTAGGTCTGTGAAAAACACTGTTGGTATTTGATAGGGATTGCATTAAATGTGTAGATTGCTTTGAGTAGTATAGACATTTTGACAATATTAATTTTTCTAATCCATGAGCACAGAATGTCCTTCCATTTCTTTGTGTCATCTTTAATTTCTTTAATCAGTGTTATGTAGTTTTCAAAGTATAGGCCTTTCACCTCTTTGGTAATGTTTATTTCTAAGTATCTTATTGTTTTGGTGCGATTGTAAATGAAATTGTTTACTTAATCTTTCTACTGTTTCATCCCAAAGGTTTTAGACCATTGTGTTTTCATTTTCATTTGTTTCTATGAACTTTTTTATTTTATTTCTTATGTTAATTTCCTGGTTGATCCATTCATTGTTTAACCTCCATGTATTTGTGAACTTTCCAGATTTTGTGTGTGTGTGGTTGAATTCTGGTTCATAGCATTCTGTTCAGAAAAGGTGCAGAGTATAACTTTGATATTCTTAAATTTGTTGAGACTTGTTTTATGGACTAATATATGTCAATTCTGGAAGATGTTCCATGTGCACTTGAAAAGAATGTGTATAATACAGTTTTAGGATGTATTGTTCTGAATATATCTGTTAAATCCATCTGTTCCAGTGTGTTATTCAAAGCTATTGTTTTCTTGTTGATTTTCTGTTTAGATGATCTATCCATTAATGTAAGTGATGTGTTAAAGTCCCCTACTATTATTATGTTGTTATAAATTAGTTATTTATAACAAATATGTTTGTTATAACTAATGTTATAAGTTAGTTATTTATAACTAATATTTATATGTTTGTTACTGTTTTATGAACTTGGGTGCTATTTTGGGTGCACAAATATTTACAAGTATATCTTCTTGTTGTATTGTCCCCTTTATTATTATGGTACCTTTATTTGTTTCTTATTACAGTCTTTGTTTTAAAGTCTACTTTGTTTGATATAAGTATTGCTCTTCCAACTTAATTTTGACATCCAATTTCATGATAGATGTTTCTCCATCTCTTCATGTTCAATGTAGGTGTGTTTAGGTACATTGTAGGCAGCATGTAGATGAGTCTTGTTTTTTTATCCTGACACATTATTCTTTGGATTGGAACGTGTAGTCCATTTACCTTCAAAATAGTTATTGATAGATAAGTATTTATTTCCATTTTATTACTTGATTAGTGGTTTTTCTGCAGGTTTTCTCTGATCCTTTCTTATCTTTCTCTCTTTCATGTTTTCCTCACTTTTTAGTGATATACTTGGATTTATTTTTCTTTATTCTTTTTATATTTATTAGTGGTTTTTGATATATGGTTACCATTAGATTTGTATATAACCTCTTCTGCATGTAGTGGTCTATATTCAGTTAATGGTCATTTAATTTTGAAACTATTTTTTCTCCTCTCTTCCCCGTGTTTTATTTTGTATCCTTTTTTGTGAGTTCTTTGACTGATAATTTACAGAAATATTAATTTGGGGGCACCAGGGTGGCTCATTCAGTTGAGCATCTGACTCTAAACTTAAGCTCAGGTCATTATCTCAGGGTTATGGGACTGAACCCTGCATAAATAAATAAATAAATAAATAAAACTATTATTTTTACTGTTTTTATGTTTCCTGCCTTCATACTGTCACTTTTGATCTCTCCTTTTCACTCAAAAAGTCCCCTTTAATATTTCTTGCAAGGCTGGTTTAGTGGTAAAGAACTCCTTTCGTTTTTGTTTACCTGGGAACTCCCTATCTCTGCTTCTATTCTGAATGATAGCCTTGTTGAATTCAGTATTCTTGGCTGAATATTTTTCCCATTCATCACTTTGAATAGATCATGCCACTCCCTCTGACTTGCAAAGTTTCTGTTGAAAAATCTTGTAGCCTTATGGGTTTTCCCTTGTAAGTTACTGACATCTTCTGTCTTGCTGCTTTTAATTTTTTTTTCTTTATAACTATATATGATAAAAATTTAATTACAGTAGAACTTGCTATGGGTCTGCTTTTGTTGACTTTGTTGGGAGTTCTGTGCCTCATGGGTCTGAATATCTGTTTCCTTCCCCATTTTAGGAATCTGTAAGCTACTATTTCTTTAAATAAATTTTCTGGTCCCTTTTCTCTCTCTTCTTTTTCTGGGATTCTCATAATATGAATGTTGTTTCATTTGATGGAGTCACTGATTTCCCTAAGTCTATTTTCATTTTGCATAGTTTTTTTTTCCTCTGTTCTGTTCAGCAAGTATTCATTTTCTTATAGAAATACCATATGATCCAATAATTCCACAACTGTGTATTTACCCAAAGAAGACATATGAAAATTTTTAGATCAGTGCTAAATGAGGTATCTGCACTTGGATGATAAAACTGTAAAGAAATTCAAAGAAGTGGTCATTTTAAATGTCAAGATAGTGATTAATTATGTTGTGCAGCAGAAGGTTGAAATAGAGATAGGACACAGAGTGGCCAGGGGGCATTCTGGGATGGCAGTTTTATTCCTTTCTTCCATCAAAGTTCTATTTCTTCCCTTGGATGGTGGTTGTAAGGATGTTTACTTTATAAGAGTTTATTTAGATTTTTGTTCATTTTGTGTGGCTTTCTGAATCAGTCTTTTATTTTAAAATAAAAAGATCTATTTAAAAAAAAGAAATTTTGTATAAGGAAAGAAATCTCAAATAATCAGAAGAAAATTTGAAAGCTCAGGCTTCAATAAGTAGAAGAACCACAGCAATGCAAAGAATCATGGTAGGAAAAACTAACGATGCTTCCTTCACCATGCACTCCCTGATGAATTACCTCCAAATATATTCTGTCCTGAGGTCTTATGACTTAAGATTCAAATTCCTGGGAGAGTGATTCCAATTGGATTATTTTAGGTAAAATGACCATTATTTTTCAGGAGAGTGGAGAACACTTAGCAGTTCTACCAACATGCCACAAAATGAGGAATGGTTAACTCACTAAATAAACCAAGTTGCTCCTACCAGAACAAGTAAAAATAGAAATTAACTCCAAAGAATCTTATAGAATAAATTGCAGAAGTTAAATGTGAGTAAAGTATTATCTAATCACACAGACATTTGCAATCTAGGATTTTTTATTCTGTTAATAGGAAAATTTCTTGCACCATTTTAATATTGAGGACCATTAGAATTTGCAGGAAAAATTTTACATTTATCTTCTAAACTTCTGTACTTTAAACTGGGAAATGACTAACCCTGGAACTATAGCAGTTTGTCAAGAAAAAAACAAAACAAAACAAAAAGGTTAATTTGTAGGCTACATTTTTAAAGCATCATTTGTCCTTGAAGATTTGCAGGAAAAGATTGGTTTACATTCTTAATTTTTGTTCTTAGAAGATTTTTCAAATGCACATACAGAGAGAATCAAACTCTCTGTATCAATTTATTTTTCATTCATAAAATGTTTATGTGCACAGTATGGAGGGGAGTGTAATATGTAATTCTTCTTTGCAGATTCAAAATCAAAGTGAACTCAATAAAGATGAACAAATGATGCTTCTATCACTACTTCTAATACCTATCATTAATTTTCCAAGGAAAAAAGCTGGGATGAAAACTATTTTAATATTTTCTCATACTATGAAAATGTGTATTTGTTATTAAAAATAAGATACTATAGAATGTTAAAAGGGAGAAAGCTTAAAATTACCTGTAATCTCATTACACAGAATGTATAACCTGAATTCTCTAGGTTACAAGTTGACTCACTCATGAGGTAAGAAATATTTCATCAGAAAATCTTGAGATACTATTTCTAAATCACCTGAAAACAAAATTTTTCTCTTGACTTTTAAAATATTTCATGGGGAGACCTAGAAAGATGGCAGTGTAGGAGGACACTGGGCTCACCTCATCCTGCTGATCATTTAGATTGCACCCACATCTGCCTAAATAACCCAGAAAACCACCAGAAGACTAGCAGAATGTACTCTCTGGAGCCAACCATAGACAAGAGGCCCACAGAAGAGGGTAGGAAGGGCAGAGAGGCAGTGCATGCTACACGGACTTGTGGGAGGGAGCTGGGAGGTGAAGGGGCAGCCGCCAGGCAAAGGCAGAGCCCCCGAAGTCTGGCTTGCAAAAGCGGAGGGGCCAGACTCTGTGAGTTCTGACAGCCAGTGGGACTTAACATCTGGAATGTTAAAAGTCAACAGCTTTGCTCTCAGAGAGCGGGGAGGGTGAGAGGACACTGGGAAGAGGAGTTGTTGAGCCCTGGGAGACAGAGCTCAGCTCAGCAGGGGGAACAAAGGCGCTGGCAAGTGCCATCTCCCTCTCCCATCCCCCAGCCAGAATTCCAAAGGGAACCAGTACGCATCAAGGAACTTACTTGCACTGCGCAAGTGCCCAAAGTTGTGCTTCTGTGGATCTATCCCTCCAACAGGCCTGCCTCCCTCCTGGTGCTACAGGGCCCCTCCCGCAGGGGACCACTGAGGGCAAAGGGAGCTAAGCCTGCCCCTCCCACCCCTGTGCAACTTGCAGATCCACCCTGGCTAATACACCCTTGGCCAGATCCCATCGATAGCAAGCACCACAAGCTGGCAGTGTGCAAGAAGCCCAGACAGGGCCCACACACTCCACAGTGAGTCCTGCCCCTGGGAGATGGGAAGATAAGGTACACACCAGTCTGACTGTGGCCCCAAGGGTGGGATAGGAGCAGACATCAGGTCTGACTGCGGCCCCACCCACCAGCAAAGTTACTCCAGACAGCACAGGGGAAGTGCCGTGCAGTTTGGAGCTACCGCAGGGAGTACCCAAAATGACGAAACAGAATAATTCTCCTCAAAAGAAGCTCCAGGAAGTAGCGACAGCTAACAAATTGATCAAAACGATTTAAGCAATATAATGGAACAAGAATTTAGAATAATAGTCATAAAACTAATCGCTGGGCTTGACAAACACATAGAGGATAGCAGACAATCTATTGCTACAGAGATCAAGGGACTAAGAAATAGAGTAACTAAAAAGTGCTATAAATGAGGTACAAAATAAAATGGAGGCAGCCATAGCATGGATTGAAGAGGCAGAGCAGAGGCTGGGTGAATTCTAAGATAAAATTATGGAAAAAGAGGACACTGAGAAAAAGAGAAAATCCAGGAGTATGAGGGGAGAATTAGAGAACTAGGTGAAGCAATCAAACGGAATAATATCTGTATCATAGGAATTCCAGAAAAAGAAGAACAGAGAGAGAAAGGGGCTAAAGGTATACTTGAACAAATCATAGCTGAGAACTTCCCTGATCTGGGGAAGGTAAAAGGCATTGAAATCCAAGAGGCACAGAGTACTCCCTTCAGACGTAACTTGAATCAATCTTCTGCACGACATGTCATAGTGACACTGAAAAATACAAGGATAAAGAGAGAATTCTGAAAGCAGCTAGGGATAAACGGGCCTTAACATACAAAGGTAGACACATAAGGGTAGTAGCAGACCTATTTACTGAAACTTGGCAGGCCAGAAAGGAATGGCAGGAAATCTTCAATGTGACGAACAGGAAAAATATGCAGTCAAGAATCCTTTATCCAGAAAGCCTGTCATTCAGAATAGGAGAGATAAATGTTTTCCCAAACGAACAAAAACTGAAGGAATTCATCACCACTAAACCAGCCCTACAAGAGATCCTAAGGGGGATTCTGTGACTGAAATGTTGCAAGGACCACAAAGTACCAGAGACATCACTACAAGCATGAAACCTACAGACATCACAATTACTCTAAACCCATATATTTCAATAATCACACTGAATGTAAATGGACTAAATGTTCCAACCAAAAGACATAGGGTATCAGAATGGATAATAAAAAAAAAAAAAAAAAAAAAAAAAAAAAAAAACAAGACACATCTATTTGCTGTCTACAAGAGACTCATTTTAGACCTGAGGACACCAATGGATAGATCATCTAGGCACAGGATCAATAAAGAAACAAGGGCCCTGAATGAGACATTGGATCAGATGGACTTGACAGATATTTAGAACTCTGCATCCCAAAGCAACAGAGTATATTTCTTCTCGAGTGCACATGGAACATTCTCCAAGATAGATCACATACTGGGTCATCAAACAGCCCTTCATAAGTATAAAAAATTGAGATCATACCATGAACACTTTCTGACCAAAATGCTATGAAACTTGAAATCAACCATAGGAAAAAGCCTGAAAAACCTCCAGAGCATGGAGGTTAAAGAACACCCTACTAAAGAATGGATGAGTCAACCAGGCAATTAGAGAAGAAATTTAAAAATATATGGAAACAAATGAAAATGAAAATACAACAATCCAAACGCTCTGGGATGCAGCAAAGGCAGTCCTGAGAGGAAAATGCATTGCAATCCAGGCCTATCTCAAGAAACAAGAAAAATCCCAAATACAAAATCTAACAGCACACCTAAAGGAACTAGAAGCAGAACAGCAAAGACGCCCCAAACCCAGCAGAAGAAAAGAAACAATAAAGATCAGAGCAGAAATAAACAATATAGAATCTAAAAAAAAAAAAAAAAAGAACAACAACAACAAACCAGTAGATCAGATCAATGAAAACCATGTGTTGTTTTTTTGAAAAAATAAACAAAATTGATAAACCTGTAGCCAGACTTCTCAAAAAGAAAAGGGAGATGACCCAAATAGATAAAATCATGAATGAAAATGGAATTATTACAACCAATCCCTCAGAAATACAAGCAATTGTCAGGGAGTACTACGAAAAATTATATGCCAACAAGCTGCACAACCTGGAAGAAATGGACAAATTCCTAAGCACCCACACTTCCAAAACTCAACAGGAAGAAATAGAAAATCTGAACAGACCCATAACCAGTGAAGAAATTGAGTCAGTTATCAAAAATCTCCCAACAAATAAGAGTCCAGGACCAGATGGCTTCCCTGGGGAATTCTACCAGATATTTAAAGCAGAGATAATACCTAGCCTTCTCAAGCTGTTCCAAAAAAATAGAAAGGGAAGGAAAACTTCCAGACTCATTCTATGAAAGCCAGCATTCCTTTGATTCCCACAACCAGACAGAGACCCAGCAAAAAAGGAGAACTACAGGCCAATATCGCTGAAGAATATGGATGCAAAAATTCTCAACAAGATACTAGCAAATCGAATTCAACAGCATATAAAAGGAATTATTCACCATGATCAAGTGGGATTCATTCCTGGGATGCAGGGTTGGTTCAACATTCTCAAATCAATCAACGTGATACATCACATTAATAAAGAAAAGAACCATACGATCCTGTCACTTGATGCAGAAAAAGCATTTGACAAATTCAGCAATTTTCTTAATAAAACCCTCAAGAAAGTCAGGATAGAAGGAACATACCTTAAACATCATAAAAGCCATTTATGAAAAGCCCACAGCTAATATCATCCTCAATGGGGAAAAACCTGAGCTTTCTGCCTAAGATCAGGAACACGACAGGGATGTCCACTCTCACTGCTGTTGTTTAAATAGTGTTGGAAGTGTTAGCATCAGCAATCAGACAACCCAAAGGAAATCAAAGGCATCAAAATTGGCAATGATGAAGTCAAGCTTTCACTTTTTACAGAGACATGATATTATACATGGGAAATCTGATAGACTCCACCAAAGTCTGCTAGAACTGATACATGAATTCAGCAAAGTCACAGAGTAAAAATGAATGTAAAGAATCAGTTGCATTCTTGTACACTAATAATGAAGCAACAGAAAGACAAATAAAGAAACTTTATCCCATTCACAATTGCACCAAGAGTCATAAAATTTCTAGGAATATACCTAACCAAAGTCGTAAAAGATCTGTATGCTGAAAACTATAGAAAGCTTATGAAGGAAATTGAAGAAGATACAAAGATAATGGAACAACATTCTGTGCTCATGGATTGGAAGAATACATATTGTCAAAATGTCAATACTACCCAAAGCTATCTACACATTGAATGCAATCCCAATCAAAATTGCACCAGCATTCTTCTTGAAGCTAGAACAAGAAATCCTAAAATTTGTTATGGAACCACAAAAGACCTTGAATAGCCAAAGATGTATTGAAGAAGAAAACCAAAGCAGGAGGCATCACAATCCCAGACTTTAGTCTCTGCTACAAGCTGTAATCATCAAGACAGCAATGGTAGTGGCACATAAACAGACACATAGACCAATGGAATAGAATAGAGACTCCAGAATTGGACCCACAAAAGTATGGCCACCTAATCTTTGACAAAGCAGAAAAGAGTATCCAATGGAAAAAGACAGTCTCTTTAACAAATGGTGCTGGGAGAACTGGACAGCAACATGAAGAAGGAGAATAAAACTATACCACTTTCTTACACCATTCACTCAAGTGATATACTCAAATGGATGAAGGACCTGAATGTGAGACAGGAAACCATCAAAACCCTAGAGGAGAAAGCAGGAAGGAACTCTCTGACCTCAGCCGCAGCAATTTCTTACTTGACACATCTCCAAAGGCAAGGGAATTAAAAGCAAAAAATGAACTATTGGGACCTCACCAAGATAAAAAACCTTCTGCACTGCAAGGAAGCAACCAACAAACTAAAAGGCAATCCAACGAGAATGGGAAAAGATATTTGCAAATGACATATCAGACAAAGGACTAGTATCCAAATCTATATTGACCTCACTAAACTCCACACCTGAAAAACAAATAATCCAGAGAATAAATGGGCAGAAGACATGAACAGACACTTCTCTAAAGAAGACATCCAAATGGGCCACAGGCACATGTAAAAGAGCTCAATGTCACTCCTCATCAGGGAAATACAAATCAAACCACACTCAGATACCACCTCACGCCAGTCAGAGTGGCCAAAATGAACAAATATCAGGAGACTACAGATGCCGGTGAGGATGTGGAGATATGGGAACCCTCTTGCCACTCTTGTTGGGAATGCAAACTGGTACAGCCACTCTGGAAAACAGTGTGGAGGTTCCTCAAAAATTAAAATAGATCTACCCTATGACCCAGCATAGCACTGCTAGGAGTCTACCCCAAGGGATACAGGAGTGCTGATGCATAGGGGCTCATGTACCTCAATGTTTATAGCAGCACTTTCAACAATAGCCAAATTATGGAAAGACCTAAATGTCCACCTACTGATGAATAGATAAAGAAATTGGTGGTTTGTATACACAATGGAATACTACATGGCAATGAGAAAGAATGAAATATGACCTTTTGTAGGAACGTGGATGGAATGGAGAGTTTTATGCTAAGTGAAATAAGTCATACAGAGAAAGACAGATACAATATGTTTTTCACACTTAACTGGATCCTGAGAAACTTAACAGAAGCATCATGTGGGAGGGAAGGAAAAAAAAAGTTAGAGAGGGAGGGAGCCAAACCGTAAGAGACTCTTAAAAACTGAGAACAAACTGAGGGTTAATGGGAGGTGGTGAGGGAAGGGAAAGTGGGTAATGGGCATTGAGAAGGGCATCTGTTGGGATGAGCACTGGGTGTTGTATGGAAACCAATAAATTTCATACTTAAAAAACAGAATACAAAAAAATAAAATAAAAATAAAATATTTCAAAGGTAAAGCATGAGGGCATGTATAATCCTCTCCCTACCAGTAGAATGAAAATAATTGATGTTTATTTGGAAATACACTCTAATCCTTAATTTTATGGAATGGGAGGGTTGGGGGAAAGAGAAAACTCTGAGTACAAAATACTATCAAAATAGTACATTAATGTAATTCCCCAAATGAAATGTTCAACAAAAACATATGAACTCTCTCTAAAATAAAATCACTAGTTCTAATACTTTTATGAAAATAAAGATGTCTTCCAAACTAGTATACTTACTCAACTCTTGTTTATTTTAAAATAAGAAGGGAAATGAAACTGTAGCTCAGATATTTTAATACAGAGAATATATTCAATATAAAACTCATTGGCAAAAATTATTCAAAATTCTCTCTCAAAAACCACTTAGCAAATAAAACTCTTATCTGCTCTTCTCACAAAGGAGACTAAATTCCTGTTCTCCGCCCTTTGAAAACAGCTAATTGAATGAGAGGTTCATAATGGGATTCTTTTGCAGTGTGTCTAAATATTTGGCTTCAGACCATAATGGAAGAGTTCTGTGGCCTTAGAAACCAAAAAATTAATGTTAAGTTGAAAATACATGATTTTTGAAATGTTTTATAGTTACTTGAGATACTTAATATCACTCAATTTTCAAAATAAGTCACTTTTCCAAATATTAAAGAAACTTTAAGATTGTGAACTAGCCTGAAATTCATGCTTCATGAAGAGAAAAAAAGGCAGGCTAGGAATCCTTTCCATGGCTAAATCCTTTCCAATGTCCTGATATATCAGGACATCAAGTCTTCGCCTAACAACTCTAAGGGAAAAGTGCCTAAGTTGAAAGTGTAAGGTCTATGTAATGAACCAAAGAAATAGAAGATGAAAGAAAAGACAATCTAAAGAAAGAGAGCCTATAGCCTGTCAACCATTCAATAAGACCTATTGACTCCTTAGCCAGCAAAAGTAGTCTGAGAAAATATTTATTTATTACTTACTGTCTGAAGATAATTTTGTCTGTCTGAAGAGGTGATGAAGCACCTAGAAAAATAAAAATTTAACTAAATTTAATTTTGAATCAAACTTATTGGCCAATGTCGCAAAGAGTATTGGCATAGCCATAGCATATTGACTAGTCAACAAGTAATAATATAGACTGCAAGATAGTGTGTTACATCTCTGGAAGGATGAGGTTTAAATGACAATAAGTGAAATGCCTGTGCTTCTGTCAAGCCATGTTTGAATACAAGGAAGTGAACCCTGAAATTGATTCTAAAAATGAATAAATGAAGAGATAGAGATGTATCAGAATCCTAGAAAAATCTAAACAATCCAGGCATCTGGTTGGTACAGGTCAGACTACAGATTGATTTCTTTGGAGCCAGATATTTACCCATGGTGTAATCAGATGTGGCAAGGGATAGGCAGTTATGTGGTATAAATAGGAGTACAAAGGCAGGGAAGAGGGAAGATGGGAGTGGGTGAAGAGTGGCTTTATTAGAAAGAGACTGAAAGAGAATACTAGTCTGCTTATCTAGTACATTAAACCCCTTATGTTTGCTTTCAAACATATGTTTTTCCAAATTTTCGATAATTGTCTCCCCTAAATGATCTAATAACTACATGAACAACTATAAAGACACTCTTCCCTTAATATAAGAATAGAATGAAATAGGATGAAACTTAACAGAAGACCATGGGGGGGGAAGGGAAAAAAAAAAGGTTAGAGAGGGAGGGAGCCAAACCATAAGAGACTCTTCAAAATTGAGGATAAACTGAGGGTTGATGGGGGGTGGGAGGGAGAGGAAAGTAGTGATGGGCATTGAGGAAGACACCTGCTGGGATTAGCACTGGGTGTTGTATGGAAACCAATTTGACAATAAGTCATAATTTAGAAAAAAAGAATGAAATAGGATGGGGTGAGATGGGATGGGATGGGATGGATGGGATGGGATGGGATGGGATGGGATGGGCTAGAATAGAATAGAATACAATAGAATAGAATAAAGCAGAATAGGAAATATCACAGCAAATGAAACATTATAAACGTCAGTATTGTTTCTGGAAACTTTTGTTTCTGTTTATACACACACCTACATACCTATATTGCTAAAACATGATGCAAAATGTACTTCTTAAACATCAATTTCTGTAATTTCTTTTCAGCTGTCTCCAAGCATCAACTGCAGGCAGAAGGGAATTCCTGTGACATAATTATATAATGTGTTTCCTTTTGTTTCCCAGAGCCAGATATTTTGTAACCTAAGTCTGTCTTTTTCATGCTGTAAGTTACCCAATGCTCAAAATATAAGCATTCAAACCCACCATCCTTGGATTTTCTATCCCTTTAAATGATTCTATGATAGTAAATTCCCAAGCATCCCAAATAAATGACTGGCAACATAAAGATTGTTAGTGTCCAATTTTCAGATACAAAGGGATGATTTATTCCCATTTATCCCAATGAAATCCAGTAACATATCCAAGTATTTCATATTCTCTATGTCCCTTACTTTCCAGCATCACTCTCTGCCTTAGTCTCTGTTCATGTAAGGATATAAATTTCTCAGCAGTTTGAGCAAACAGAACAACCCACCCTCAGTAAAGATAGGGCCTGGAAGTCTGTAAAGAAATAAAATCAGGATTTTGTTCTCTTTCTCTTAAGAGACAGTTTTAGCTTTTAAGATTCAGCATTTTAAAAATTCTGAATTTTGCAGTGGTTAGAAAAGAGAAGTTTCTGAAATTAGTAATTAGCCAATTATAGTACTGAACAAAGTTATGCAAGAAGAGCATAAAATGCAAAATTAAAATCAGTCAACATTTGGGCGCCTGGGTGGCACAGTCCACTGGGCGTCCAACTTTGGCTCAGGACAAGATCTCTTGGTTGGAGGGTTGGAGCCCCACATCAGGCTCTGTGCTGCCGGCTCAGAGCGTGGAGCCTGCTTCAGATTCTGTGTCTCCTCTCTCTCTGCCCCTCCCCCACTCATGCTCTGTCTCTGTCTCTCTCTCTCAAAAATAAATAAACATTAAAAAGTTTTTTAAAAAAAATCAGCAAACATTTCCCACTGAAATCTAACCATGAATTTTGCCCAAGTCTTATCAAGCAGAGACTAAAGGATGCTATCTGAACACCATGGGTATAGGATATAGTCGATTGCATGTCTCTATCCTAGTACTTAACCATATAATAAATTCTCTATGTACATTTTAGTAATCCTTATTAGACTATAAGCTCTTCTTGGCAAGGATACATAACTTATTCAGCTTTGTCTAACAGAATGCCAAGCACACAGTAGGTGCTCTGTACTAGTCTATCTTCCACATGCTGTATAGTGTACTCAATCTTAGGTAATCTATCTGCTAGTTTATAAGTCTTTGAACTCAAGAATTCTTCTAGATATCATTACAGCTACCTCTCTAGACTAGGTAGATTGCAATTCACAATGGAGTTAAGATTCTGGTGCCTATAAAAGACAAACCAAACAAGAATACTCCTACAGAATGTCCTATAGAACACTCCTGATACCAAAAAGTGACTTATACATGTATAATAGTACAACCAATCACGTTTCATGTTCCAAATTCATGAGTCTGTCATCTCCCAAGCAGTACATCACAGTTAATAAGAGGCAGAAAACGTTAAATATGGGTTCCAATTCCATCACTTATCACCCCCACGACTTCAGACAAGTAACTAGTTGCCCTTGCTTTAGATACTTCGTTTATAAAATCAGGGCAAACTAATTTTTTATCTCATACAATACAAGAAAATTGTTTTTAAGCATGTTGTGTAACACATAGTGAGCAAGCAATAATTCATAGTTTCTGTCATCATCCTTATCATCATCATCACCATCACCACTTTTAGAAAAGGAAGAAAAAAGGGGAGGAGAAAAGTGCCCATGTTACATTTTGAAGTAGCACAAGCAGTTTCTTTAAGGAAAAGAACATCTCTACTAACTACAGAAGTCTTCTACTGGCATTCTACTCGAAAAACTTGTGGGCATCAACATACATCGGTATAAGAAAAAATACTGGTACAAGAAGACTTACTGGTATAAGTACCTTCTTTTTAGATTCAGCAATAGCTCATTTTTCTGATTATAGATTTTTTTTTTTCTTATGGAACACATAATTATATCTTTTCTAATTAAAATAAGCCTTTGCAAAGGTCTAAAAACCTGTCTCCAAAAGTGAAGTTGTGGAAAATTTGTATCCAAATTACCACCATGGTCAAAAGGATAGTGCAATAGTTTTGATAACTATATGTGGAACTTGGAGGCTTTCCAAAATCATGAGAAGTTCCATAGATACGCCCCATAACCTTAAAACTAGTAAGCCAAATTTCTTTTTATATTAAGGGATAAAACACATATATTTGAAGTCAGGCAATAAAATCGGGACTGAAATAGTTCAAGAAAAAATTAAATATGGGCAATGATTTAAACAGATACTCCACAAAAGATATGCAAATGGACAATAAGCACATGGAACGATGTTCAACATCATTAATAATTAGGTAAATTCAAATTAAAACTACAACAATATGTTACCAAATAACATACCAGATTGACTAAAATTTAACTCAAGACTGATAACACCAAATGGTAGTGAGGATGTGCAGTAACCGGAATTTTTATACATTGTTGGTGGGAATGTAAAACGATCCAGCACTTTGGGAAAAGGTCTAGCAATTTCTAATAAAAGTGAAGATATTTCTTTACTTCAAAAGTGAAGATAGCCAGCAATTTCAATCCTAAGTATTTACCTAATAAAAATGTTAAAAACACATATCTATAAAGAAAGTGTACACAAAAATACTCATAATGCATTATACACCAAAATAGAAACAGTGCAGATATCCATCATCAATATGAAAAAGAAGAGCAAAACTGCTATATATTCATACAATGGAATACTAACCAATAATGAAAAGAAGCAATCTCTCATGGGTGATTCTCAGAACATAACACTGTGAATGAAGCATTACACAAAAGAGTATATACACTGTATGACTTCATTTATCCCACGTTCTAGAACAGGCAAAAATTACTCTATGGGGAAAAAACAACAGAGCAATTGTTAACTCTCTAGGCAGTGAGATGGAGATTCACTGAGAAGGAGATAGATCACTGAGAGGAACAGAAGGGCTCTTAATGGGGCAAAGGAAATGGTACACATTTTATTAGAGCTTTGAGTTACACAGATATATACATTTATTACAACTTTTCTATTGTGCAGTTAAGACTTGTGGATTATATTTATGAAAACTTTTCATCAAAAGAAAGACTATAAAAAATAGTGAACTCTTTCATAATATCATGAAATATTTGGAAGAAGTGTACTGGTGCCTGTAATTTACTTTAAAATATACCCAAAAGGGACACTTGGGTGGCTCTATCAGTTGAGTATCAGACTTTGGCTCAGGTCATGATTTCACAGTTCATGAGTTTGAGCCCCACATAGGGCTCACTGTTGTCAGCCTGTCAGCACAGAGCCCACTTTGGATCCCCCATCCCTTCTGTCCCTATGTGTCTGCCCCTCACCCACTTGTGCTTTCCAAAAAACAAATATTTTTAAAAATTACCCATATAGTAAGACGGATTGGCTGATATTTACAGTGATATATAGATGAATAGATGCATGACAAAGTATTAGTAAAGTACTGATGAAAGAATTTTGGTGGTAAGTGTATAGAAACTCATAGTAACATTTTTTAAAGTTGGTTATATATTTGATATGTTTTCTGACAATCTATTGGCAAAAAAGATACTTCTACTAGTTTAAATTTCATTCTTATTTCTATTAAAACTCAAATATCAAATTCCTTGCTATTGGCAGCAAACCATCATAAATTCACTTTATCTATAACTTTACAGTAATATATATATTTTCAAAGAGAAAACAAAATATATTTTATTTAAGATTAAAGCTGGTTGGGGACCTGGGTGGCTCAGTCAGTTGAGCGTCCGACTTCGGCTCAGGTCATGATCTCCCTCCCTGTCTGTGAGTTCGAGCCCCACATCAGGCTCTGTGCTGACAGCTTGAACCCTGGAGCCTGCTTAGGATTCTGTGTCTCCCTCTTTCTCTGCCCCTCCCCCGCTCATGCTCTGTCTCTCTCTCAAAAATAAATAAACATAAAAAAAAAAAAAAAAAAAAAAAAGACTGGGGCGCCTGGATGGCTCAGTCAGTTAAGCGTCGGACTTCGGCTCAGGTCATGATCTCGCGGTCCGTGAGTTCGAGCCCCGTGTCAGGCTCTGTGCTGACAGCTCAGAGCCTGGAGCCTGCTTCTGATTCTGTGTCTCCCTCTCTCTCTGACCCTCCCCCGTTCATGCTCTGTCTCTCTCTGTCTCAAAAATAAATAAACGTAAAAAAAAAAATTAAGAAAAAAAAAAACTCACTTAAAAAAAAAAAAGATTAAACCTGGGTCACAAATATTTCAACTAAGGTCCATGGACTAATATTTAGGTAAACAAAAGAGGAAAAATAGAACTTTGAAAATGTAATTGTTATGGTTTAAAACTAAATTTATGAAAATTAGAAGAAAAAATTCTTATTCAAAATTTGTCTTATAAAAACATAAATATTATAATGTTTTCCTCTTATAATAAAGAATTTACAACCCTGAGATTGTAAATATTTGTAAACAATCCCAAAATTAATTTTTTAGAAAACCTGGGGAAATTTTATCTTGATATTGCTTTGACATTCTAATTGTGCTTGAATTTTCACTCTCATAAACTGGGATCAAAATTTACTATATTGTTGGGTAGTTTTAGTTCTGGACTAGAAAAACAAAAAGTGAAAATGGTCTCAATAAAAACAAATTTTTACTTTAAAACAAATTTCAAAAATAAAATTAGAACTTACCTAATCAAGAAAAAATTCATAATTATCCCTTACAATGAAGAATGTAAAATCACCATATACAATGTAAATTATTTACAGTCACATCAGAAAATATAAGGTGATGAATTATTTTCAGGGGTATCCCTTTTCAGCTTTTTCCTTCTTATTCAGTTATTCAAAGGCACCAGTTAAGAAACTTGCATGATAACTGGGGATCTGTCATCAACAATATATGACTTAGAGTTCTGAGTATATCCTCCTTTGTCCAATATTTCAAAGGTTCAGGTCTAAACACGAGTGATGTATTAGCTTTGCTGAAGTAGCAGACAAAACCCCCAAATCTCAATGATTTACAATATTTCTTTTTCATCCACATTGCATGCAAGTTGTAATCAGCTATTGTCGCTGCTAAATAGATCTCCTCATTCCTATACCCTCTTTTAGATATGCCACTTTTACTACAGAGGGTAAGAGCAAGAGAAGCTTTCCAAAAACCTGTGCCATCTCTTAAAGCTTCTGCCCAAAAGCTGTAGAATATCACATCGGCTCATCTGCAACACAGAGAGAACAGCAAGGACTCAAAAGCAAAAGTCTTGAGTCCAATACATAATCTAAGGAACAGGTAACCAATACCTTTTAAAGTAAAACAAATTTGCTGGATTTGGGGAGAAAGTTAACATAGAAAAAGAAGGATTACCATAGTATGAAATTATTGTCTTCTTTCTTGGGGAGATGACTTTCCTATTTACTCTCTGCTAGAGTGCCAGTACTTTCCTGTTTAAATAAAAGGGTACTGAAGAGAAAAGAACTACCCTCTTGCCCATGACATCTATCAGAAAGCAAAACATCAATGGGAACAGAAGTAGAGACAAAAAAAAAATTAAAGTAAAAAATAAAATTATATACCATGTACAAGAAAAGTATGCAAGAAAACAAGCTAAAAGAGACAATATATCTATATCTGTATCTATATCTATATGGAAGAAACGTCATTTTCTCAAGCCTTGGAGATCTCCAATAAACTAAGTTCTTTGAAGAATGGGTCAAAACTGAAGAAAATGAGCTCAATTAATGATGGGGAAGAACAGTATAGAATGAATTGTTCACTATAAAATTCCAACTCTGTTACCTACAAAACCAAAATTTTAGACAAATGAATGAATCCTATATATGAAAACAATCAAATTAAAAATTAGTTCTTAGATTATACCCCAGAGAAAACTTACTGACTTTCAAAAACCTTCTCAAAGAACACATCAAACTTGCTTTCAGTTAATTATCTGAAAATCAACATAAGTACTATTTTTTTGTCTTTTTAAATATAGACTTTAATGCCAACAATAAAATTCTACTCTATTTTTATACTGAATTTCCATGGTTTTTAAAGAAAAATACCCTTCATTGAATTGAAGAATTGAAAGAGAGATTTGCTCAATATTTGAAACACCAAGAAGAAACTGAATAGATATGCTTATTGAATATAAAACTTTAGAGAATAACTCTCAGAATCATTGCTCAGTATAATGTACTTGAAGTGTTCATCATCAAAGTCAGTTATGTATACAGCAAATTAATGCTAAAAAAAATTCCCTTCACTTGACTTAATGAAACTCCTAAAATATAAGAGCTTTCAAAATGAGTTCAAGGAAAAACATCAAATACCATGCAAATTGGATGAATTCAAAATCCCATTGGGAAGTTTGGGTAAAAAGTTGTTTCCTTGCTGATTTTCATACTTTACTGAAGAGAATCTGAGAAAATAAAATTAGATTTAATTACCAGAGATAACTTTCATAAAATCACTTTGGAGAATCTGAGAGTAAAAATTTTCCCTTATTACCCAGAAAAATAAACATTTTTGCACATCTTTTTCAAGTTATCTTACCTGAACTTTTGCCTGTGAATGAAAAATTGCACTGTAGACTTAACCTTCAAAGTTACCTATACTGTCATTTATTCTACACTACTAAGGAGCCAAAAAAGTAGGCTCATGATTTGCAGAAAATAGTATGTGATAATGAAAAACAATCTCTTAAAGAAAAATTTTTCTTCTAAAGTCACTATTTGGTCACTTTTTAAAAACATTTCAAAGATCACTTAATGGCTCCTCTGGTTCAGGATAGCATTCTGAGCAATCAGATTTATTTGTCTTCCTACTGCCCAACCTTATTATAATAACAGTGCACAATACAGAAGAAATATACAAATGTATTGAAAACTGGAGGGCAAACTAATTATCCATGGGATACCCACCATAAATTCAAAACTTCTTCTAAGGACTGTGGATACATAGAGGATAATTTGTACCAGGTCCTGCTCTCACAGAGCTTTTATTCAGGTGTGAAAGATATAAATACGCTTATAAATGAACAGGGAAAATGTCAGAGTCATTGGTGCCACATAGTGAATTACTATGCCAGTGCAAGGGACTTGGAAGTCATCTCGGATGAGTATTTAAGAAGTAACCTCTTTGAAAAGAGAGGCACCAAAAGTTTTGACACCAAAGCTGAGGCCTGAAAACCACTAGGCGAACAAAAGAATCACACTCTACGTAGAGGTAACAGATTACAAAGCCCGACAGTAGGAATCAGACAGGTATGCTTGAGTAACAGGTAGACGGCTACCGTGCCTGGAACATACTGGCTGGATAAGGGAAAGAGAAGTATAAGTGAGATCAAAAGCAAAGCGAGAGCCAGATAATGGAGGGCTCATTAAGTCAGAGAAGAGTTAGGTTTATTCTAAAAGTAATCCAAAACTACTGGAGGATTTAAGCAGCAGAGTGACACTGCCCTATTTGCTATTTAAAGCCATGAAAATGCATGAGATCTCCTGAGAAATGTGTGCAGATGAGGAGAGAGCTGGACCCTGCAGAACACTATGTACTTGTGAAGCAACAGAGGAGGAAGGGGCCAATGAGGCAGCTGAGAAGGAGCTAACAAGAAGAGACAAAGACTAGAGATGTCAATCCAGTCATACTCGTACATTCACAAACATGAACAACCAAAAATAACCAATTAGTACAAGAACAATCAATGAAAATGAATGAAACAACTGACTTTAGTGGAAACAGGAAATTTAAAATCACATGGAAAAACTGTCTAATCAGAGGATTTTTTATTATGTTCATTATATCCAGCAAATAAGAATAACCTGCAATAATAAATTGCATTCAGAAAATAACAGGGACGCCTGGCTAGTTCAGTCAGTTGAGCGTCTGACTTCAGTTCAGGTCATGATCCCATGGTTCATGAGATCAAGGGCTCACTGCTGTCAGCGTGACAGATCAGATTGGATCACTGTTTCAGATCCTCTCCTCTCTTTCTGCTCCTCTCCAGCATGCTCTCTCAAAAATAAAATAAACATTTTTAAAAAAGAAAATAAAGTGTTCATAAAGTGTTAAAATGATTGGTGAAATATTTTTTTTCAAAAAACGAATAAAAAGCTAAAAGATAAAGATAAGGAAATATCTCAGAACATAGAACAGAATCATTCCATAAACAAAGCATGGATCATTTAATGAAAACAAGAGAATAAAACTAAATACTACAAACTAAGGGCCACACACAAACTCAGATGCTTATGGGGGTGGGGGGCGTAAAGTAAATGTAAATGTGTCAAAATGACTGGGAAGAAATGAGCATAAGCAGCCTCATCAAAAGGGAGAAGTTATTCCTCTGCTCCAACCAATTACAACCACATAGAAATGTGGGTCCAATACTATTTTTCTAGAAAAGAAAAACAAAGGAGAATATTTATATGAAATTTCCCTATTTTCACATATTAGCTATCAGTTTGATTTCCTTTAAAAATAAAGAGTCATCATGTGGGTCAAACCTAATACCTCTGAATACCTAGATCTGGGCCTCCAACCATCAGTCTTCAACTTTTATAATTTAAACACTGACTATGGAAAAGGAGGTAGAGCTGGCAAATCTTGGGGGGGGGGGGAAGGGAGGGGTAGGGGTGTGGGGAAGAGATGGAAAAGAGAAGGAAGGAAGTGTAAGAGCACTGATTTCTTCCTGCCACTCCAGACAAGTCAAAAGATACTGCCTCAAATCTGTGGATGCCGAAATAGAAATTTAAGTATAATTTACTGAGTAAGAGAATTAACATATGATAGACTAATAGAAATATGAGAGTAAGGAGAAAATGTTGGTAGAAAGTCTGTCAATACCTTCCATGTGCTCGATTTGACCAAGAAATAAAATGTAGCCATTTCATTGAGAGTTACAGAGACATGCACTGCAGGAACTTCAAATAGGGTGTCAGCAGTTGTTCCTTCTGAGGAAGGGACAGGAGGCGAGAGAAAGTAAAAATACTAAAGAAACTTCAACTTTTCATTTTATGCCACTTCGGAAAGTTTTAAATTTTACTTCCACACACGTATTACCTTTCAAATAAAACAACTTCAGAAAGCACAAAATGACCATATGGTATTTTATGAGTATATTTGAACAGGATGACTGTGTTTGTCTTAAACGAAGCAAGAATACTGTTCTGTACCTTGTACGCTGTCTCTTAAAGAAGTTATCAAAACATAATCTGAGTTTATGGGGGCAGCTAGGTGACTCAGTCCATTAAGCATCCAACTTCTGCCCAAGTCATGATCCCACGTTTCACAAATTTGAACCCCGCGTCGGGCTCTGTGCTGACAGTTCAGAGCCTGGAGCCTCTTTCAGATTCTGTGTGTGTGTGTCTCTCTCTCTGCCCGTCTTCCATTCGCACTCTGTCTCTCTCTCTGTCTCAAAAATAAACATAAAAAAAAAACCCACAATCTGAGTTTAGGCTCGATTAAAAAAAAAAACAAAACCTCTTAATATCTAAATCCTTTTGCTAGTCAGAAATTAAAATTCTATACTACGTGAGTTTTCCTCTTTGTCTTGACTGACAGGAAAGAGCCAAGACAGTGCCCCAATTCTACCAATCACCTCATCCTAAGGGTCTGTTCACCTCATCCCCTCTGCTATATTTGGATGCTATCTTTTCCTTCTATCCCTAATTGCCTTATTTTGCATTATGCCTAATCTCATAAGCCACTTCAAATCTTTTCAGAAATAGGCAGGATATAAATTCCAAGTAAAGGAGATAAAATAAAAAGTTTTAAAACTTGAGAAACTTTTAAGAACTTCTCTGGTGACCTAAATATAGCCTTTTTAGTCAAACATTTGTAAAATTGAGAAATTTTACATAAAAACCACAAATTGTAAAACTGCCTAAAAAAATAAAGTCTATTAAAAAACACAAAATTAAAAATAGTAAGAGTACTCATGTGTAGTTGTATATTCATTAGTAAAACAATTATAAATAAAAAAGCAACATCAGGGTAATACTTTCAAATACCTTCTCAAAGTCACAATAAAATCTATATATTATTTTTAAAAACAAATTATGTTAAAGTTATATATTATAGATGATATATAGGATTCTACTGTTACATAACACACACACACACACACCACACACATACATTTTTGAGGATTTTTACAATTGAGTTACCTATATTGTGCTTATTTCTCTGACATGCACACTCTTAATAGCCTCAATACCTAAATCAGTTCTTTTATTGTTTTTCTCTAAGGTAAGTAAGATGCTGTAATTATTTCGTGACTCATTTTATCTTTAATTACTTTGTGCTGTTTCTTACAAAAAAAGTTTTGTAGGAAAAAGACTGGATTTGGATTCTTGTGCATAGGTTTTGAAACCAGAGCTTTAATCACAATTTTCTAATTAAGTAAATGAATATAACTAATGATTCACATGACTGGGGGAAAAGTTCTATCCAAATGCAAGTGCCACTCTTTAAAACCATCTAGCCACTTATTGCTATTGCCATCTTTTTTCAGAAGACCTGATTTGATTCTTGCTCACTATGTTTTACCTAAAAATAGATTAGCTGAGTTTGAGAAAGATTCATCATTATTCAACACTTCTCTGGCTAGAACAATTCCAGTCCTATCCAGGCAAGCTCAGAAAGCACTTCCTCTGTAGGAATTTGAGACTTTGGCTTGGGCTTAAACTCAAAACCTAAATTGTAGTTGTATTTCTTCTGATTAGTCTCACAAACAATTGTGTAAAAATCAGCCAGACTACACAATCATCTGATTTCATCATTTATCAAGATGATACGATCATCAGAACTAAATCAGCTATACCGAAGTTCAATTCTTTTGAGTAATGCAGATTGGTGCTGTAATAAGCAGTAGTAGTAGAAAATAATGCAATCAAGGATATTCCCAAATGTATACATTACTTACATTACCTTCACATGTAAAACTTAGTTCTTAGAAAATTCAGATTACTAGAAACTAAAGAATGTATAAACAATAAAATGGATTTGTACTTTTAAATCCTACTCTTTAGCCTATCAAAATTATATAGCACCATGTATAAAAAACATCCTAATGAATAACTATATTTTAGTTACTTAACAAAATTATTGATAGTTGTTTTGAGTCTTCTTATGACCTCTAACACATCAATCATCCATGGCTATAGAAGTTTCAAAGTAGAAAATCAATATTTCAAAGACATCAATTCCTCCTTGGTATCCTGTCTGGCCTTTCCTCCTGACTGGGACTACCAATAACTCACATTCTCACTCAAGCTGAACCCAACATCTTGAACCAATTGTGATCTTAAGCAGAATAGGGCCTATTGTAACATCCTGAAATTTAATATAAGATTATTGGTCATAATCCTTCAACTCAGAATTTTTTAGGCTTTCCCTCCTACACTCGAATTTTAGTCCTTATTGTCCTGCATGGTTTCCTGTGTTTCTGTCCATTTTTCCTTTAATTTGGTTAACTAGGATGTTATAGGTTTGATTTGGATTCCATGCCTAGATAGTGACTCTCTAGCATACACCCTAGGCTCCTGTGTTGAGCTTCCTCTAAGAAGGAAGGATTAGATAATAAGGGAAGCCGACCAACTAGAAATTTTTGCCATTTTTGGTGGACTCCCAAAAACATCCATTCTAGGTCCTTTGCCTAGATTTCTCTGAGCAGTAAGGATTAAAAAGAAGAGAAATCCAGAACTTTTTACCACTCTTGTTAGACTCCCAAAGATCCATGATCTTGAATGTTAAGCAAATCACTTAGCTGATAAGCGAAGTCTAGGCAACTGTTTAGCAGGCATATCTCAACTGTATTATTCTCTCCCTGACGTCATGTGCAAAGCATGTCTGATTAGGTGCCATAGTTCTTGAGGCAGATTATATTTCCTAAAGATGGCTATAATAATAGCTCTCATTCCACATGCTCTTGTAAAAGATGGCTTTGGTATTCTTCCATTAAGATATGGACTCTATTTCTCCACCCCCTTAACTCTAAGCAGACCCTAAATAAACTACTTTCACCAACAGCTTACAGTAGAGTGATACTATGCCCGTTTCAGTATAGACTTGAATTGGCCTAGAAGAGTCTACTTTGTGTATCTTGAAAGTCAGCCACCATGTTAGAAATGTGAGCACCTTGTACTATCATGTAACAAGAAGCCCAAACCATGTGGAGAGACTGGAAGGTGAGATACAGTGTCAAAAGAGGTAAGCCAGGGAGCTCAAGAACCCTAGATATTCACAAGAAAAAAAACCATCTCTAACAGTCCACCCAGTGGAGCTTGCAGATGACTCAGGTCTCAGGGGCTATCTGCATACAGCCACACAAGAAAAGCCAAAATCTCAGCCCAGTCAACCACAGAACCATGATAAATAGTAATAAATTGTTTCAAATCACTATTTGCAGGATGGTTGTTATATAGATAATCAGAACTGCAGTATTCATGAATTCAAGATTTATAAAATCTTCATCATTGACAGCTTTTACGAGGGTTCATTGTATACACATGGATTGAAAGATTTAAAAATGCAACTTCCCAAACAATTCTCTAATTAGAAATGCCACCAAGCAATAGGTAAAGAGATGGTCATCAAAAGAGTATTTAGAAAAATAACATAGAACATAAGTTTCAGGGGCTTTCAACCTTCCTCAACTGAAATACATTGCTATCATTTGCATTTGATTCATTACTGCAGTAAAAACTATGTGTGAGGAAAGAAGCATATGAAATGAGGGTGAAGGGGCAGCAACAAGAATCTTATCTTGAAAAGACCCCCAGACCATTTGTAATCATCTCCTCCATCTGTTAATCATTACTGAAATATTTAATAGAAATTAAAGCATATTCACATGCTTCCTTATCTATGGTGAATGATGCTTAGTGAGTTTGAAAAGGAACTAATCAGTGATTTTGATTTATACAATTTCTTAAAAAAGTGATAGTCATTTCTAACCAAACTTTATTGTGAGACTTTTTCTAGCTCCACACATCATGAAATACAATCTATGAAATTGTGATGCTGATAATCCCACTTCCATTATTTGCCAGCTGTATAATCTTGGGCAAGTTATTTAATCTCTTTGTGCCTCAATTCCATCATCTGAAAAAATAGGAATGATAATGGTACATACCTTCCTTAGGTAAGGAAGATTAAGTGAGTTAATAAAGTACAGTAACAGTTCCTGGAAGTAGTAGGCACCATATAAGTGTTAGCATTACTATTTAATCATTTTATTCATTATATTAGGAGCATTTGATTGATTGCAGAATGGTTGTAACAAACCCTGATAGCAAATGAATTTCACTAGACAAATAGCCTAAATTCTCCTTAGAAATTCAATATATGGAAAGCATTTGTTAAATAGGATGCTAAGTAGTGATTCTTACTGCTCTTTTGATCAATTTTATAAAAGTAAGAAGGGCAGTTTGATTCCAACTCACCGCGTAACTTCAAACGGTGATACCCTAACCCAGAAATGTCAAAGTGAGCTGACCTAAGGAAGGAGTGTGCTGCCTCATCCAAAGTGAACACCAGGACCCCAGCTCACTTACTGAACAGTTTCGGCTGGACTCTGTTTCCTTTAAAAGGAAGTGGAGTTGTCAACTGAAATGCACTTTGTTTGGTCAAACATCTGATCCAGTAAAAAGCCGTCATAAAAGCTAAAGGTAATTAAGACTCAGATCCCAGGCCTGTCATTCCAAAAAGCAAGCACCAAAAGACAGTTTGCTAGAGTTCTGCCATTTGTTTTTAGGCGAGCAAGATAAGAATGCTGTAGACATAGTTTATGCTTCATGATTCAGTGCTTCTTGCTGCTAACTACTGAAGCTGAGAAGCTCAATATTCACAAAAAGAAAGTACTAACAATGACAGCCTTGCTGGTTCTTTATCCAACATCCATTCTCCCCTCCTGCCTCAGTAACTGAATGCCAGTTTTAAAAAAACAGCAAGTATGCATTATAAACATTTTATTCTAATTTAAAATGTGTAAGGGTAGACTTACTCTCCTGTCTTTTGATGCTATGCCAAAGTCCTTTCTTTGGATGTCTCTATTGATTGTAATCTTCCATTATCTTTCTTGCATAAATCACTCATAATTCATCTTCTAAAATTTCCAGCTTCACCTTCTTTCAAGAGGAAAGAAGATGTTTGGGAGGCAATGAATGTGCATCCTTTCACAGTTTGACAATTTTTCCAGGCTTTTACAGTTGTTTCCCTACATCTAATTTGACAATATTTTTTTAAAATAAAATTCGCCTTCATGGTGTATTTCCAAAGTGTAAACTTTATTTTCATAAAAATAAAAACTTTCTTCTTCCCACTTAAATGTTTATTATGAGTTTAGGTATTTAGTTAAATGATATATATATTGACATGTGAGGAATATACAGGTTTGGGAGCAAATAAAATGAAATCTTATCAGAAAAAAAGTCTCAACTAGAGGGACCAAAATGAACAGTCATATATGATATGAACCCCATAATTATAGTGATCTATGATGATTCATTCACCACAACTATTCAGCATTAGAACAGTTGAGAGATACAATGGAGAATTTAGTTTTACCTAACAAGTGATTAAGTAGAGGTTGGATTTGTGAGATTTGTACCACAAGAGATATCCTATAGATTTTTAAAAATATTTACCACCTCTTCATAATAATAGACATTTTTTCAAGTTATGAATTTCTCAAACAGCCTTTCTTATCTCTTTGATCTTGGTGTTTAAAGAAAAAAAAACATGTCCCTGAGACAATCTCATGACTTGACTTCTAGGAGGAGATCCAGCTACTTGTCACTCTGATGGGTTGAATTGTATTCCCTAAAAATTCATATCTTGACGTTCTAGCCTCGTACCTCAGAATATGTCCTTATACGGAAAAGGATCATTGCAGATGTAGTCAGTTAAGATGAGGTCATACTGACGTAGGGTAGGCCCCTAATCCAGGAATGGTGTCCTTCTTAAAAAAGGGGAAGTGTGAAGACAGAACTGCACACAGGAAGAACACCATGTGAACATGAAACAGAGATGGAAGTGACGGATCTCCAAAACAAAGAATGACAAAAATTGCCAGAAAACCAGGTTATGAGAGAGACATGGGACAGACTCTCCCATCTTGTCCTCAGAAACCAATCCTGGCAACTCCTTAATCTCAGACTTCTAGCCTCCGGAACTGTGAGACAAGAAAGTTCCTTTGTTTAAGCCACCTGTTTTGTGTTACTTTGTTATGGCAGTCCAAGGAAACTAATACAGTTACTTGTTGGACCAGTTTATCCTTAGGTTAGAATCACATTAAGTTTAAATCTGATTCTGATTTCCATTTATTTGTCCTTTGCCACTCTTCATATACGTCACATCTTTTCTTTAATAGGCAAAGTATTTTCTTATTTCCTCGTATGGCATCCTTTCAAGTTCCTTCACTATCCCAGTCTCTTTTCTCCTAATATATTCCTAAATATAATCTGGTGCCTAAAACTGAAAATGGCATATGGTCTGGCTAATGTAAAGTAGAGCAAAGAATGAATCACCCTTGTTCCAGACACGATTCTTTCAAATGACACAGCCCAAGGTGGCAATTTTGGTAACCACATTAAACTGTTTACCCACATTAAATTAAAATCTTAGTTTCCACACGTACTTCTCCTAAGCCATGTCTTCGGTATTTTGTCCTTGTCATCACTAATTTGGGGGGGGGGGGGGGAGGGGAGTGGGAAGGGGTCCCTTAATAAAACTTTAATGTTTATTCCTATAAAACCTCATTCTGTTGCTCTGTCACAGCATTCTAACATATTGAGTTTGACTTGGAATCTAGTTCATTCAAATCACTAGCAAAATTGTTGAAATGTACAGAGCAAGGACAGATTCCCTAAGTCACATTACCAGAAACTTTCTCCAAGTCAGCATTTATCTGTTAAGTGGCAACCTGGGATATACTTTATCAATCAGTTACCAAGAAACATAGCTGTACTAACACCAAGTCCATATCTCTTCCGAAGTTTCAAGAAACTTTCAATTGCTTTAATAAAATCCAGATAAGCTTTGTATCTACCCTTCCTCTGATCTACCGGCCTAGAAATTCTGTCAAAAAAAGGAAATAGAGCTAGTGTGGCATCACTTGTTCTTGGAGAAACCAGACTGACTCTTAGTGATCCCTGTTAAGGAATGCAACATTTTCATTTCTTTAAGAAATTGACTTCCAAATTTAGCTGAAATCATATCAAAATTCATTATGTGGTTTTCTCTTCATAAATCTAAATGAGCTGCAACGTTTAGCATACTTAATATAATCATGATAAAATTAAATTTTAGTTCATTTTAGAAAGTCAACCTGAAATTGCCTGAAGGATGGATAAGAAATTTTTTTAAACATTTATTTATTTCTTGAGAGACAGAGAGAGAGCATGAGTGGGGAGGGGCAGAGAGAGAGGGAGACACAGAATCCAAAGCAGGCTCCAGGCTCCAAGCTGTCAGGACAGAGCCCAATGGGGGGCTTGAACTCACGAACTGTGAGATCATGACCTGAACTGAAGTCAGATGCTTAACCAACTGAGCCAAACAGGTGCACCAGGAATGTGTTTTTGATGAAAATACATTTCAAGCTTGCAGGACTGCAGATGTTTTGATCATGTGGAAAGAAGCTACTAAACATACTTTGAACAAATGCAATTTGTCTTAGAACTGTGAATTAGTGACTTAGAACTTCAGCACTGTCTTCCTAATAGCTATCTAGAGCATTGTATCCTGGTTTTACCTCTAATTCTTCATTTACACTTTTTCCTTAGATAGCTACTTGGCTCAGTCCCTAGCTTCTTCTAGGATTTTGTTTAAAAGACCTCCTACCCCCTCTCTTAAAAAAGCACACCTCATCACTTTCTATCCCCTTTCTTTATTTTCTTTGTAATACTCATCACTCAGCATTTTTATATTTGCTTGTTTATTTATATATACTCTTTCCCTTTCACTAGAATGTAAACTATACAACAGTAATCAAGAGTAATCAAGAGTGGATACTTAATCTACTGAGCCACCCAGGCACCCCCTATGCATGCTTACTCTTTAAGAGACATCATGTATGGAGTGCCTGAGTGGCTCAATCAGTTAAGCATCTAACTTTGGCTCAGGTCATGATCTCACAGTTCCTGAGTTTGAGCCCCATGTCAGGCTCTATGTTGACAGCAAGGAGGCTGCTTGGGATTCTCTCTCTTTACCCTTGCCTCACTCATGCTTTCTCTCTCTCTCTCAAGATAAATAAACTCAGATATCTCAAGATAAATGTCTCAGAAAAGAGACATAATCTGTAAGTATAAAATGATATAATTATCCAACAAAACTATCACATGAATTGCTTACAAAATGAAGCCAAAATATTACCGTTTGTGTAATTAACCTGTTTATTTTCTCATTTATTATATAAGTTCATTCTTTATTCAAATTCTAGTATAAGATCTGATTTAGGAAGAAAGTCATCTGCTCTCTTTATCTTCCATTTTATCTTGAATCTCCCATCTTTACCGTATTGGAATTCCCTCCCTTATGTATCCTTATTGCCTATGCTATGAATCTTTATTTATAATCAGAAAAAGAAAAAGTTCCTTAAATCAGTAGTTTTTTAAGTAAGTGCCTAGTTTGGGTTTGATTTGAGCTTCCAACTTTTTTCTTGGCTTATATTATAGCATTGCATTTAATATTCATTAGAAATACATAATGCCTCTGAACAATAGATAATGACTACCACTCTTCCTATTGACAATGCCTGAAAGTCCCAAGGTTCATTTAGAAGAGAGAAAATGTGGTACTATTAAAGATTAGCACAAAACTGTAAAAAACTTACTCTCCTCAGTGAAATGTGGGAAGGAGAACACACATAAGTTACTTTAATGCAGTGTTGAAACTGAACCAACCAGCCAAGCTAATGAGTAAATAAGCAGCTGATGGATACATGTAATATTTATTAATCAAATTATTCTAGTGTCAAGTAAACTAATACTTTATAAAGTAAATGCACCTTACAGTTTACAAAATACTCCTACATAATTTCAATTCCAAGATGAGTTAACTACATCAGTAGATGCCATTTTTAGGATGCAAGTTTCTCCAGGAAGCCCCAGTTTTTGCATTAGCAAAACAGTTTTTACAATGTCAATCCTTTAAAGTCGGCTAAGACAACAGAGCACTCTCATTCTTTGTCACTTGCATTTTATGGAGGAGGGAGATGACAGGTGGGGATGTAGTGTGGGGAAAATATGAGGTCTGGGGAATGTGAGGGCGATTAAATGGTTGCAATGAGATCAAGATCTGTCTCTGGCCCCACTTCTAATCTCTTCTCTGTCCATCTTGACTGGGAACTTCAAAAAGATATTGACTGATCTTTGCATGTTATTGACCATTCTACAGAAGGCCTAAAGGACTCTAGTTGTTTATGAATCCTATATCGAAAGTTATTGGGATAGAGTGATACTGACTAGTGATTAATTGCATTGGAACTAGAGAACATGTAAAGATATATAAAAATACCTTCATCATCAGATTCCTTATAAACCAGGTCATAACTCTTTGAAACACAGTGAAGAATGAAGCTCACATTTTCTATGCAGCAGTAAGGAGTAAACATGTGGGAGAGTTTATAGCTATTTATGTCCTTCTGAGCATCACCTTGATTGATGTTAGTATATTAACCCAGGTAAGCAAATTTTAAAGAAAAAAAAAATTATGGTTTTGCTATTGGCTATTTTACTCAACCAGAGCTGAAAAGAGAGGAAAAAATTGATAGTAATGAAAGGTGCTGAGGAGAGAAAACATATTTACCCATCTATAAATCCTGTTTCAAGGCTTTCTTATTTTAAAACAGCATTATTGATCAGACTGTGTTAACTTTGCCCTTTGGCAACTTATTTAAAGGAAAACATTTCACTTGCTGTGATCTAAAGTAATGTTTACCATTGTAGTTTACATTTAATGTACTGTAGTCATTTTTAAAGTGATTTTATTTGTCATGTTGAGATATTGTTTTCTTTTTTATTTTCATTTTGAACTGGTCAATTCTAAGTCTCTCATTTAAGTTTTTCAGAACAGACTATTATTTTTTGAGAGTCTGCTAAATAAATAATAACAAAAGAAGAATTAAATAATGAACATAAAAGTGAGATGAGGAAATAAACATTACAGAAGATTGGGTGCATCCCTCATGAAATATATAAATATAATATAATAAATAAAATATAAAATATAAACTTCAATTTCTCAGTCTACTGAAAAAATTGGTATGACTATTTTACTGGCCTTTAAGATTCTAAAATGCTCAGGAGGAAATTTAATCCAATGGATATTACAAAGTAAAAAATAATAAAAAAGAATTAGTAAAAGATTTGCCAAAGATGACAGTACAATCTCTTGTTTCTATTCTTGGAAGGAGGAGAAGTTTATAATTCATTTTAATTTTACTTCTCTTGCTACCAGTATGTTTCTCATTTGTTCAGAAATTATATGGATTCTATGGATGTGTTCATGAATGAGACTTTTCTTGATGGAAAGTGAAGTCATCATATTAGAAGGGTTCCCATGAGGGAATCAGTTTCTCTTTGCTTCCAGGTAGCATTTTTTTTAGATTTCCTTAAAAGTTAGGCTCAAATGTTTCCAGAAATAGACATTTCACCTTAGCAACAAACTCCCTTGCAATCAGTACTGCACAGGGGAAGAACACAGACTGTATAGTCAAAGAGATCTGAGTGACTGGAAGGAAAAAAAAAGTATTCCAAGAGGAGAAAAAAGTGAAGTGAATAGTGTGTGGTTGAGAATTTAAAGCAGAGAGGTAGAAGAAGAGAAGGAGAGAGAGCACATGGAAAAAGATGTGCATGTATTGTTATGAAAATGAAGAGAATTTAACTTCAATATTTATTTATTCTATTATTATTCCTGAATGTTTTACCAGAATAAGAATATTTAGTACTATCAAAAACTTAATTTCTTTTTTAGGAAAAGAAAAACCTATTGAGATCCTTACTGACATTTTAAATAAGACTAGACTTACATTCCATTCATATCTAAAAACTTCTTTTGTCCAAAATCATATAATGTGCACCTTTATAAAATGTCCACATTGTTTTGAAATTCATGCACATGGGTAAAGAAGTATCTTACCATGCGACGTCCTTGGAGAAGAGTGAGCCAAAGCCTAATGTCTTATTAAGGTGATGTTCTCAACTAATTTAGTTGCTACAAGGTAATTTTTCAGTCTTACATATTGGAAGTTATCCACAAATCCAATAATATTGGAATCATCCAGAAAATTTTTACTGTATTCTGAAAATGATCTCTTATAGAACTACCACAAGGAAACGACATTCTGTAAGGAAGAAAAATTCTATAGCATATTTTACCCACACTGGGTATATTTTTGCTTTTCTAGTAGAGAGGAAATGAAAAATCCTTTGGCTTAAAATATCACCTGCAGTCATTCAACCTTGCAAAACTCTTTGCTAGATGAGATGTGTTTATTCAGCTTTTCAGTGTAGTGCATCGAGTTAGGATTAAGAGCTCTACAGAAACTTCAATGACATAAAAAAAAAAAAAGCATGTTTCCTCATCCTTGTAACAATCACACAGTGACATGTAGTGGTGTTATTTGTATGACCTTGAGAATCTACTTTCTAAAATTGGTGAAGCACTGGCTTTGTGTCCAGTGTGCTTAGTTCTTAATAACAGGTGGTCCTCACCCTACCACACCTGTGGTCCCATTCTATTTCAGTCGTACATCATGGATCTGCAATACAGCAAGGACTGTATGCGAGCACACGTGTGCATGGAGGCCGTCTGCAATACCCATCTTTATCAAAAGAAGACTAGAAACCTAGTAGAAAATCATTTTAAACTTGCTTCCTGAAAGTATAGTAGGGCAGGAAACAATGCATATAAACCCTCCTGTCTTTCACTCTGTTGCAGCATATTAAATAAGTGAGGGACTGGAAAGTGCCCTTCAGTACAAATCAACAACCTGCGAAAGGTGTTGCTCTTAACAACTGGAAACCTCAGGGTCCTGAGTTGCAGAAGCTGTCTTTTAAAGGGTTCCAGCTGTCATCTTCTTCACATCAGTGAAGCATATTAATCTGTTCCATATTGCTTGACAAAGCTGTAGATAATTATCTTCCCATCTCCACAACGTTTTCACAGGATCATTTATGAAGTGGCAAGGTTTAGTGGGAAACAATAGCTAAACTTTCTGTGGGAAGAGGGAGTATATCTGGTACATGAAAAGCTCACATCCTCTCAGTCGGTTGGTTTTTAGTTTTAGTGGAATTTAGATAACCACCAAACATGTAATTCACATGGAATTTTACTGCCTTATGCAGTATAAAACCTGAACAACCATACTTGCCAGTCCTACAGACTCTCTCAGGTTTATTATTTAACAACAGGAGGCATTTTTTAAAAAAAATCTACTATCACTGTGTCACAAAGGAAAGAACATATGAACACAAAAGCAGGAAGTACCTAATCTCAGAAGATAACACAGGCTTTTAAGTGGAATAACCTTAGCTTCATGAAAAGCTCCCTGCATTCCCATAATATCATATTCCCCTTACATCCCAGGCTGATGACAGAAAATGTTTCTCATACTCCATAGATTAGGGTTTGGAAAATACTGCTTTTAAGTGATACTCCAGAAAAAAAAAAGTCTTTTAACAGTTGATGAAAATTAAGGTTCATCATTTCTATAGCATGCAGTTATATCCTTGAAAGAATGACTTACCTGCGGCTGCCAAAATCAGTGACAGATTTTGACACAAGCTGTGAAGGAGGCATCTGTGTGACTAATGGCCTGGCGCACACATTCACTTGGTGGCTGAGTGCCAGTATTTTATCTGGATGGTTAGCTTCAGATTCAATTCCTGAATGGGACTCTGAAAGCAATGTAATTCCTATGGATTCTATCTTCTTATCTCTAGACTCCATTTTCTCCTCACCCACCCCATTGCCAGATGCTTCTCTTTCCAATTCTCCAAAAGAGGACCAGAGGAAACAAAAAGTGGGTCACTGGAGGTAGAATGTGTGCCAGACAGACAGTGACACATCATTGAGACATAATATGACGTGGATTTCTATGAAATGTTATTTATGCATAGATTTACCTGTAGACCAAAGCATTCTGCCCTATAAGTGAAGTGAGTCCCTCTTGTTCTTCCAGGAACTACTGACCTTCTAGACTCCACAAGTCTTCTTTGAAGACTTGTTTTAGTCCTCCCCCATCCTACCCAGAACAAAGGGTAAATTAGATGAAAGTCAAATAAGATGAAGCCAGACATGAAATTAGGCCTCAAAATACATGTTGGGAACTCCTGCATGCTTTCCAGGAATGGGTTAAAACTTGTGCTTTATACTTGCTAGCAAATTACTCAAAGGCAGAAGCACAACCAGTTATGATTCAGTGTTTATGTGCTGATAGGCAAACCAGTTGCAAAGTAGAACACTTCCATGGCTGGTACCGACATGAGAGAGAAATTTCTCCTGTGGGCCCTCATAAAGAGACAACTGTGTAATGCCATGAAGAATCATTAACAATAGCCTCATAGTAAACACAGTGGGTTTCAAAGATCTGTTCCTCCTGTCATCATTCAGAATGAGATTATGGCAAAATGCCACAGCACAATTTAGTGAAAGCATTCTCATGAGGACCGGACAGTGTTCCAGAAATTTCTGCCTGTCTTTTTTAGATGAGTAGATTTAAGAGTAACCAGGTGAATGGGCAAACTGCGTGTCCTTCAGACAATCTTTAATAAATATTGTTTCTCCCAGCTGAGCTTCTGATTAGCGTTGAATGGCAGTGAGCTGAAGATTATATTCCCTGACAAGTACCTGGAGTGCAACTATTCTGTTTTCCAGTTAAATGCAAAGCCATATGTTTTAACAGCTCCTCAACCCAGAGGCCAGATTGACATTTTCTTAGGGAAGTTGATGAGTCTGACAAGGACAAATGCTTGAAGAGAAAGCCACTCCATCTGCACATGGAGATAAACAAAGGAGGACCCACTGGTAGAGCCAAGATTCTTTTCAAAAAGTAGTTACTCTCCTGCTCAGAAACAAAAAGATGATCAAAGTGCCAAAGATTATGTGCCACATGATAAGACAATAACAATTTTAGGCTATGCTAATTTTAACCCTTTAACAAAATACCATGCTCACTTGTAGGAATCAAATTTTGTTCCATCCTGCTATCACCACCTGTTTCCAAGGATATATCATCATCAATCTCCTCCAAGGAAGTGAGTGCTAACTCAAACCCAAAGACATTTTTTGTCCATTTTGCTAGTAAGTGGGTATCCATTGTGGTAAGGGAATTAAAGACCAGAAAACTGGGCTGACTTTCTGTTCTTACACATGCTACTTGTGAAAGAATGGGAAGTTACAATAGGGTTGTTGGACGTTACCCTTCTGAGGAGCAAATTACCAGGCCATTACCTCTTTCCTTTCCTCCCTTCTCACTCTCCTCACATACATGGTAAGATGGTCTGAGAGAGTGTTGGTAGGAACCCCTTTGCTCCATAAAATGCTGGAATAGGCAGATTACTCTGGCTCTTCTCTCACTTTAGGAGAAAGTATTTTGCTGTCACTACTGTCACCAAAATGGGCAAGAGGAGCTAACCACTGGTTCACCCTAAATCATCAAAGTTTCATCTAGGAATTTGGAATAAAGCTTTTGCTGTGGACTACCCCTCCACATATTCATTGCCACCGAATCCTGAAGGGACACTGATCAAAGGCAATGATATAGATTATAGGGAAAATATAATCATAGTATTGTATGACAGTGGTCAATAGTGGAATAACCAATGTCCCAGATTTATTGTCCTTGGAAAATGCAAGTTTGAAATAAAGATGTTTGCAAATATTTTAAATGGATCATCTGAGAGATAATAATTATATATAATTTGAGGGGAGTATAGTTGCCCTTAATAAAAGTGGAAGGGTGGAGAGGACTAAATCCCATCAGATGCGATCTGCTCAGAGAGTTGATAAAGTACTTTAATTGGTGGGGTGCCTGGGTGGCTCAGTTGGTTAGGTGTCAGCTTTTGATTTCAGCTCAGGTCATGATCTTGTAGTTTGGGATCCGAGCCCACGTTGGGCACTGTGCTGTCAGATAACTGGCAAGACTATTAGGGTCCTTTGTAACTTGGGCAGAAAACCCTACACCCCACTGTAGATTGTATTTAGCTAATTTTTTTAATTTAATTTTTTTTTTAATTTACATCCAAATTAGTTAGCATATAGTGCAACAATGATTTCAGGAGTAGATTCCTTAGTGCCCCTTACCCATTTAGACCATCCCCCCTCCCACAACCCTCCAGTAACCCTCAGTTTGTTCTCCATATTTATGAGTCTCTTCTGTTTTGTCCCCCTCCCTGTTTTTATGTTTCCCTTCCCTTATGTTCATCTGTTTTGTCTCTTAAAGTCCTCATATGAGTGAAGTCATATGATTTTTGTCTTTGATGACTAATTTCACTTAGCATAATACCCTCCAGTTCCATCCACATAGTTGCAAATGGCAAGATTTCATTCTTTTTGATGGCCAAGTAATACTCCATTGTATAAATATACAATTTTCTTATCCATTCATCCATCGATGGACATTTTGGGCTCTTTCCATACTTTGGCTATTGTTGATAGTTGCTGCTATAAACATGGGGTGCATGTGTCCCTCGAAACAGCCACACCTGTATCCCGTGGATAAATGCCTAGTAGTGCAATTTCTGGGTCGTAGGGTAGTTCTATTTTTAATTTTTTGAGGAACCCCATACTGTTGCCAGAATGGCTGCACCAGCTTGCATCCTCACCAACAATGCAAAAGAGATCCTCTTTCTCCACATCCTGGCCAACAACTGTTGTTGCCTGAGTTGTTAATGTTAGCCATTCTGACAGGGTAAGGTGGTTTCTCATTGTGGTTTTGATTTGTAGTTCCCTGATTATGAGTGATGTTGAGCATTTTTTCATGTGTCGGTTGGCCATCTGGATGTCTTCTTTAGAGAAGTGTCTACTCATGTCCTTTTGCCCATTTCTTTACTGGATTATTTGTTTTTTTGGGTGTTGAGTTTATCTGATTTTTAAATTACCTATACAATAGGAAGAAGTATTATCAAGATCCAAAAGAAAGGAATCTGTAGTCTATAAATTTGGGGACAGTTTAATTTGGTTGGAAAAGTGGTGGGGGAAGAATTTCTTCATTTTTTGCAAATAAATCAATTTTGGAGTCCCCCAGTAAACTCATAAATTTGAAAGTGTTGTTCCAAATTTGTCTTCAATACCTTAAAAACTTCAATATTTCTAGTAGTTAAACCCAGGTCTTGGCACATAAATTTATTATAGATGAGTATTCTAAGAAAGGAAGAATTTAGGGGTGCCTGGGTGGCTCAGTTGGTAAGTGTCTGACTTTGTCTCACATCGTGATCTCGGGCTCATGCTTAAGAGCCCCACAATGGTCTCTGTGCTGACATCTCAGAGCCAGGAGGCCTGCTTTGCATTCTGTGTCTCCCTCTCTCTCTTCCTCTCCCTTGCTTGCATTCTGTCTCTCTCTCAAAAATAAAATAAACATTAAAAAAATTTTTTTAAAGAAAAGAAGAATTTGTAATTAAAAGAGAGAAGAACAGATGTATATACATATAAACTCCTAGTATTTCTGGAAAGATATATAAGAAAATGGTGCCAATAAAGGAAACTAAGAGAATTCAGGCTAATGATGTTTATTTCTTTAAGTATATTTACTGTTAACATATGTATCTATTATTTCTAATTATTTTAAAATAACAATGGATTTAAATTGAGTTTAAAAATACTTTGATTCCTCTTTTTAATTTGAATTTTAATTTCACATACCACCACACTGATCAGGGCTCCGTGGGGTTTTGTGCATTATTATTACTATTTGTGTTCATTTTATTTTGATATATAGTCTTATCAACCTAGAAATTAGGAAGCCAAATTCAAAATATCCTAAAGCAGAGGGATGGAAAGAATTATCTTATCCTTAGTGACAATCTGTCATTAAAAAGAGAATAAAAATCTTCCCTTCTCAATACCCAAGGCAGATTTACAAGTTCATTCTGGCTTCTAACTTTCCAGGGCTTCAGAACCACTACCTTAAAGTCTTCAGTAGAGATTTTAACCCTCACTGAGGCCATGGAGTATATTCGGTTTGGTGGAACATGGTGATTGAAATACGTAGAATAAAGCTCTGCTTGTGGACAAGAATATTTCAGATCATGGGCTGGGCTGGAGAACAGTGGCATCAGCCCCCAGTTAAACAGGTACTTGAAAATATACTGTGTGGGACAGAAAAAGGAAAGGACTTATACATAGATTACATCATAACAGTGGAAGAATTTTCACAAAGTGATTTCCATATACAAGGCACTATGTATGGGATGGTCTTCCTCTACATTCTTAGAAACCTCCAAATTTACAAACTATATAATAAAGTGTATGTGAGCATATCTTTATACATGTGTGCATATGTACCTAAATAACATATACATATATATATGTAACATATATATATTAGCACATATTTTGTTGAGTTTTGATCATCAAGATTGTATCAAATGTTCATTCTATTCTTCTTTTTCACTTGCTATAGGAATATGTTACTCACCTTTTCTTCACCTCATTTTCTAAGTTACTCAAAAATTTGATCCATGGGTAAAAATTTAAAATAATAGAGACATAGCTGCATATGTTCAGCTCACAAGGACTAGAATAATTTGCACAGAATTTCATCAATGATAGTTACAATCAGCTACCTCAGCCAGAGTTAGACTTTTTCATGGTCAGCTAGGCTGTGAGCATGCACAATACCTGACGTCTCTACTCCAATCTACTCACTTATCCGCCATTCAAAAAACAATGTGGATGCAAGTGCTAAGACTGAGTTCACAGGAATAACAATACATCGACTTACTTGAAGACTTCAGAACTAAGTTCAGATCCAGAACAGCACAGGACTATCCCTCCCTGGAAAGACTACTGTTGCACCATCCCTTTCCTAGTTCTGGCATGCTGTTGACAACAAATTACTAAGTTTTAGAGAACTTAGAAAAGGAATTTCAATTATACCACGTATCTTTAACTTTTTGTTTGAAGGAGTTGACTGACCATAAAAAAAAGCATGTAGAAATAGTTTTATTACAGAGCACAGTGCTTAGACACAGTAAAGGAGGGAGAAGTAGGACTGTTCCAAGTGAAGCTTACTTGATTGGTAGACCACAATGACTTACTGTCTTAGGAGCATCTCCACTTAACTGAAATGCAATGAGAAAATTCCATTACACTGTGCCACTACTGCTAACTAGAAGGCTCAACATTCAGTCTTCCACCACTACCACAGAGGAAGGAATCTTTTTTCACTGCAGGCATGTTCTGTCCATTATTCATTCAGTTATTCACTGTAACTATTACAAAGCATCCAAAAATTAAAGTGGATTTACTAAAAAATGCATGTCATGGGGAACTTCTTCCCTCCTATCAAAAAAAAAAAAACTCAATATTCAGTGGATGAAATTAATTTGGTTAAATTTATCTCATTTATTATAAATACAAGTGGCCTAATGCAGTATTAATCAGAATATTTTAAGGTTTTTTACTCAAGATTTATGTCATGTATATGAATGTGGTATGAGGAGTTTTTCTCATACCAGAACTAAGATACAGTAAAACCTTGGATTGAAGTAACTTGTTCTGCAAGTGTTCCACAAGATGAGCAAACATTTCTAATAAATTTTAATTTGATAAACAAGTGATTTCTTGCAATATGAGTAGTATGTGACACCGAATGTCACATGATCATGACTGAGCCAATGGTTGTTGAATTCACTTTGATATACACGTGCCCTGGATTACAAACATGCTTCCAGAATGAATTATGCTTGCAAACCAAGGTTTTGACGGTATTCTAAAGTCTTTATGTCAGTTAAATATCAGTACGTAATCAGCCAGCTCAGATTTCATAAAATCATAAGGAGCATAGTATTGGAAGAATTCATACTCAGTTCATCAACTTTGCTTTTCCTGATGCTCTCAAGGAGATATTTTACCTTCTTTAAAAAACATGTTGGGAAAAAAATCTAAATGCAGATTCATTACAGAGAGTAATCAACATAGACTAGTTTACAGGGATTAACCCTGGTGACAGAGTAATATGGTTGGAGGTGGAGAGTTGGAAGTAAGAAGGTTACCTCCAAAGGGGACTCTTGATTGATCACTACCACTTGAACTTTTTTTTATATGTAGTCTTTATTATTTGTATAACTGAAAGTGAAAATAAATATGTATATATTAATAAACATATAGATATAAACAGGAAGGAGAGAAAGAAAGAAGAAAAAGGTAGAAAATTGTGAATATACGTATCAGGCTGAAAACCTAGGAAGAAAAAATTCAGGCAGAATTCTTAACTAGAATTAAGTGCTGATGTTACACCAAATTTTGGTGAAAACTATAGCACAATTATATGTCTGTCCATACGGATAAATAAAATATGAAATCTAATTAGGGTCACTTTTCTCAAATAACCTCTCTGGACAGGTGTTCAGTTTCCTTTATCTTCTCTTTCACAAGTTCCTTAACTGCCTCCCTGCTTTAATATCTCTCCTAATCCAAGGGATCTTTTTTAAATCTCATTCTTCATTATCCCTAATGAGTAATCACTCTACAGCCATCTGGAACACCCTTTACTATTTATTTTTGCATTACTTGCAGTTTATGTGTCCTCTCCAACATTAATGACCGTAAAGAACAGACCTCTAGGACAAAGTGCCTGGTGTGACTCGTGGGCCATTCAGAGGAATGAGGAACTAGTTTTCTAGAAATCAGGATGGTTTTAAAAGTGTCTTTTCGGGGCGCTGGGGGCGCAGTCGGGTTAAGCGTCCGACTTCAGCCAGGTCACCATCTCGCGGTCCGTGAGTTCGAGCCCCGCGTCAGGCTCTGGGTTGATGGCTCGGAGCCTGGAGCCTGTTTTCCGATTCTGTGTCTCCCTCTCTCCTCTGCCCCTCCCCCGTTCTGCTCTGTCTCTCTCTGTCCAAAAATAAAAAAATAAAAAAAAAAAAAGTTGGAAAAAAAATAAAGGTCTTTTCAATGTGGACACCTTTTCTCTCCCAGAATGCTTATGAAAGGCTTTCTACTTGCCTTTTAACAAAGAACTAAATTCAATATACCTTTGACGTTGAGACCAGTACCTGGTTTAAAAAACGAATCACTTCTCCTTTGTGTACATATATTATATCTTGCTTCTAAATCTTATTTTTAGAATTTGACTAACTCTTAATTAGGTCACATTCAAAAGGTGTTAACTTTAAGGGACAATTTCTTGGTCGTTTAGAAAACATTTTGAAGGTTATTTTAAGTGAGCAAGAATTGTACCCATAATGAAATAAGTACATTTCTTTTCTTATTTTTCCTCAGGGATAGATTAAATGCTCTATAGATTTATTAAGGGCACACTGAATCCAAAATATTCATGAATATAACATCCTCTGCTGAAATCATACATCTCCATACAATTTGAATGAACATTCTAGTAATAAACATTTAAACATTTACTAAGAATTTAATATATGCCAGGCACTGGGCCATGGGGCAGTAGGGCAGAGATTCCACAAAGCCAATTAAAACTACAAGAACATTTCCAGATATTTTTTAGATAAAGTCAGCAAGGGGACTTTAGCCTTCTAAAACTTGCTAGATTAGAAGAGACTATGAATGTTAGGATTTGCCTTGCCATTTGTCTGCAGCAGCCTTCTAGCTGACACAAATATCCATTTACAGTCTCCTCTTTCACCCCCTTTACAATCATTTCTATTTCACATAGGTTGCATTGAGCAGCTAAAAGATTGCAGGAACACTCAAATCAGAATCTACTTCTAGATGCTTCTCCTCTAATTATTAATTTCAATATATCTTATTATATCTTAATATATATCTTAATATATCAATATATTATATATCTTAATATATAAATATAATATATAAGATATATATTATAATATATCTCAATATATCTAATTATTAATTTTAATATATCTTATACCTTTTGAAAACTTTCATTAAATCTTTTTAGGACAAAAGAAGCAAACACATGAACTATATATCGTAAAAAATGAAGAAATTCTTCCCCACCACTTTTCCAACCAAATTAAACTGTCATTATCTAAGTCTTGACACAGTGTCATTATCTAAGTCTCACATTTCTTTCTTTGCAGTGGTTATATCTAAAAGTTTAGGGTATTCGTTTTTCCAGTAAATTAGATAAAATAGAATTAGTAGTATAAGTGTAAAAGAAAAATCAAATTAAGCAGAGTCTGCTAATAAACCAAGATACAGAGTCCCCAAACAAATCTCCAAACAGGTTTCAACTCCTTCGTAGCCATTGAAAATCCTTTCAAAAGATTCATTTGGTTACAATTGTAGTTTGGCAGCTTAAAATTTTCTTCTTTCTAGTGTTGTAAATCTACATAGGACCCTCTTTCAGAAAACATTTCAGTGAAATTGAATGGACATTAAATTGCAAATATGATAACATGAATCTCTACTTTCCTATTGACATAGCTTTCTAACAAATGGAATAACCACAGTGGAAAAAGAAAACTATTTTCAAGTCTGTTACAGACAAACCATCAATGTCAGTTATGGTCCAGAAAATCAATTTAGGATTTGTCTGAGAGGAACATACCTCCCCCTCCTTCTCAGGAAAGGCGGACCCATGGTGTAATACGTGATGCATGACAATGGGCTGACGCAAGAATGCATGAGTAATGCACACCTGTGCAAGCCCCACACACGGCAGGAAAACCTCTTAATAGAAAGGGGCCACAAGGCTATCTAGAGACTATTAGGCAGTTCTATTTTTAGCTGAGTAACTCTCCTTCTGCCCACAATACGAAATTACAGGCTTGATGTTAATTATAGCTATGAAAGTATTACCTGAAAAATTAATTTTATGCTGTGCAAACAGGTAGATAAACCAGGGAGAAAGTGCCACTGACACAGACAAGGTTCTCTAGAGTCCAATGAGACCATCTGTGTCTTTTCCTGAGATTTTTCCTTTGGTTACATTTGAGCAGCAACATCCACTAGTGGCAAATGTTCTTATTTCAGAAAGGAACACCAGGGAAGAACAAAATAAAGCATTTTTTCCTTGTGACTGTCCTTATTAGTATGTATGCTCAAATGCATCAAACTAATGAGGCAGTGTCATTATATGGAACAGCTGTATTGAGTATTCCGGAAGTTTCAGTACATGGAAGGCTAAAACAAAACCAAAAAAAAAGCTATTAGTTAACACAAGTAGTTCATAAAGTAATAATGAAGACAGTCAAGCAATATGTTGACTTCACTAATAACTACTGCATGTGGTGTACAGGGTGGAATTTTAACATATTCATTTGTTTCCCTAAGCATAAATTACTAAAAAGCTACATTCTAAACAAAGCGCACAGTGTAAGAACTTTTTATGTTACAAAGTATGATCCCAGCACATTTAAATTCTCCATTTTATTTAGAAACAGGACTGAAAGCACATTAACTTCTAAAATCATCAATATGATGCTAAAGTCATTCATTTAATCTTAAGGTTAAAATAAATGATATCAACATTCTGCACATTTAAGTAAAAAGCTAATGAAAAATAATAAAATTTGGAGGAAACATAGACAAAATCCTTAATCTTTATCCTCAGAATATATATGATAGTGGAAAAATTAAACTCATAGTTAAATCATGCGGTGAGCATTCTAAAATTAAGCAAGAAATGACAACCGTATAATTAGAAATGGAAGACAGGAAATATTTAATCCTTCTTGGCACTGTTGCTTAATGTATTCCATTATTAGCTGACTTTTTTCCATTATAACAATTCTACAATCCCTTCTGTTCCCTGTAAACACAGGCTATCCATTGTAACATTAGACACAGCTCAATAAAACCCCAACACCAAAACCCTCCACACTTTTCCCTGATAATGACAGAGTAAATTGAGGAATATTCCTCCAGAAACTACACCTGTAGCTACTGTGTGAATTCAAGGAACAAAATAACCCATTTCTGCCCCCTTATGCAATAGAATACACTGCCTCAAATCCTGTAAACAATGTGCTAATCTTCAGCTTTGTCATGATGTCTCTTGTTTTTTCTTAATAGTTAAGCATGGATAGGTCTAGATAAACCTGTGAAATTGGTGGGTTTTTTTATAGTACCTCCTCCCAAATTCCTCCTTTGTGCCCCACTCTCTTCTTCCACTACTACCCTAGCCTCCTCCAATCTCCTGTACTCTAATATTCTTCCCTAAATGTCAGAGTCTCCTTGTCCCAGCTCTAACATCCCAACCTGTTCATTCATTCAATATCTACTGAACACCAACAATGTGCCAGTTACTAGACACTGCACTAAGCATGCCTTTCCCTTCCTTTCTTTCATGCATGCATGAAAATAGCCATCTGTTCTGTGTTCTATTCTCTCAGGGTCCTGTTCCTATTACTTTGATAAGTTACCCATGTTAAGATATTCATGAGTGGAAACTGTGTAATGTGTTACTTTTCAAGTTACATACAGTACTTAAAACTGATGTGCTGAATTTTAAGTGTCCAAGTAATTAAGTTGAAATCTTCTTTCCTAGAATTTTTGGAGTCATGGAGTGTTTTCTATAATACAGGTCCAAACAGAAGACCTAACCACGATGTAATGGGTCAATAGAAGAGACATTAGGACTAAAACTGGCTGTCATACAGAAGTAAGGTAAATACTCTGAGAACTGATATCTGCAGGGAAAAGTAGAATGAAGAAAGATCATTCCAGAAGGTCTGAGGAGAGTACTGTAACTTGCAACTGTTACTTCTCACCTGCATTTCTATAAGTAGCCTCCTTACTGGAGCAACTGAGTTCAGTCTTGCCCTACTTAATCTATTCTTGACACTACAGTGTCATCTGGAGTGATTTTTTGAAGTACTGTATTTGTTAATAATTGCTACATAAAAAATTAGTCCAAAACCAAATGATTTCAATTTTATTATTTCCCCATTTCTGTAGGTCACGAATCTGGGTGTGGCTTAGCTTGGTCTTCTGGCTTTGAGTCTCCCACAAGACTACAGTCAAGGGCCGTAGAAAACCCAAGGCTGGGCTGAGGAAGGATCTGCTGGGAAGCTCACTCATGTGCTTGTTAAGGACTCAGTACCTCTTAGGCTACCAGACTAAGGGGTTCATCTCTGCTTTCACCCCTTCCTACAGCCATGTTGAGCTACTTGCAATCATTCAGTTCCCCCAAATGCACCATGATTTCTCTTGGATGAAGACCTTGGCAAATTGTTTCCATTCCCTGGAATGTCACTTATAGTAAAGTGTGAGCATTATATAGTATTTAAAGTTTTGTGGCTGTAAGACATTACCAAGAGAATTCATATAGAAAGTTCTCCATTCCTTCTTATCTTGACCCCACTTCTGTCACCAGATTACCACCCTATTGTTTTATATCCCATTACTGCAAATCTCTTCAAAAAGTTATCTGTAGTCTTTGTTTCCAAATCCCTCACCACCCTTCTCTCTTGAAACTACTTTAATCAAGTTTCTATCCCTATCATGTTGTTCAATCCAGTGGTCACTTCTCTGTCCTGATAATACTTGGCTATCAGGAGTGTTTGACACAGCTGATCACCCCCCATTCTCTTTGCTATGCTTTCTTCATTTGGCCGGGACTACACTCATAGTTTCCCTTCAGCTTCACTTGTTACTCCTTCTTGGATTCCTTTGTGCATTCCTATTTTTCCCCAGAACAAGCCCAGTACTTACTACCTTTCTAGTTTCTATCCATGTTTATTCCCTTGATAATATTTTCTAGATTCATGATTTTAAATACTATCTATATGTTAATGACTCCCAATCTCTCTCCTGAACTCCAGACCTATATAGTCAATATCTTACTCTTCAGCTCCACTTGGATATTATATCATACAGGGTCCAGGTAAGAAACAGAGGGCATACTAATTTAGGAAATCTGAGGAGAGTTTATGGAAAAAGTGACTATTCACAATGGTGTGGGTGGAGTGTAGGGGAACCATGATAGATAGTCTCTGGATCAATAGCACCAGAACTGTTAAGACCCATAAGTCCAAACTGATGAGGGGAAGGAATGGTTACTAGCAACCAGAAGGAGAGAATTGTGTAGAAGAGACTATCAGGTGTATAGTGGTAACATTGAGTAGGGTAATACAGAGAACTTGAGAAAAATTTCACTGTGGGAAGCCAGGAAAATAGATTCATGATTTCATTCTCCTTCCTCCATCCATTCTGTAAGCTCTCCATTGGCTGAACACAGTTGGAAGCCAAAGGGCAAAGAGATCCCACTGATGAAATAAACATAGATCAATTTCCTGGGGCAGAGAGCAAAACAGACAAGAGTAGAGGAAGGATCTTACAGAACAAAGGGAAGATATTCTGTATTCATGCATAATAGGCATGTCAAAATTGACATTTTTAAAACTGAATATTTGCCCCAAAAAACTGCTCCAATCTCAACCTCCCTCTCTCACAGGATGGTGACTCCATCCTTCTGGTTGCTTATTCCAAAATTTTGGGGGTCTCCTGTGTTTTCTCAGAAACCCTCAAGCTATTCTGTCAGGAAATTCTATTGTCTCTATATTTGAAATATATCCAGAATTCTACCTCATCCCAGCACCTTTGCAAAACCATTACCTCTTGACTGAAATTCTGCAACACAAAAAAGGTAATATTCTATAAATATTTTGGTGATCAATTTTTTCAAAACATCTCTAAAGATTCATCTCTGTATGCATATGAATGTGTTCCCTAGTAAAAATTATATATAATTCTGCTTTTTGAATTATATTCTTGTCCTATTTGTTACCAATCTTTTTTTTTCTTAACAAACACATAGTTAATACAAGAGAGAGATTAGGAACTGCCCTCAATTATATACTTATAGTTTTACACAAAGATTTGAAAGGGTCCAGAAAAATTACATGTCTGCCCCAGCAAGTTTGTAATGGTAAATGAGGAATGGAAGACAGATTACTAAAAATAAATTTAAATAATCCTCTTTAGTAAACCATGCTAAGCTTTGCCTGTTTGAGTCAGTTTTGGCAAAGAAATTCTGACTATGACAGTAAAAATGTGTGGATATATTTTGAAACTGTTCCAGGCCCAGCAAATGCCAAGATAATTAGCAAGTTTACAAACTGGGCTCTACTACCTTTTCTAAAGCAAATATCACAAACTTACAGGTCTTTTTCACCTTACTGATTGTCTGTTTTTGGAAAACAAGTTGCTCTAGTTCTTTCAACAGAGATGTGAATAAAATAATCAGGCAATTTCTTCGTAAGAAACAGTTATTACTTCAATGGCACATTAAATTGGTGTTGTATAAAATAAAAGTAAAATTAATATTATTCAGAAAAATAATCAATGGCCTGGGTACATTTGGTGTAAATGTACACTTAGCAGCTCTCTGTATGTTTATTAAGCTTTAGAGTTATATTAAAACTGAACATGGGGTCAAGAAAGGAAATTGCCTTTTAAAAGTCAGCTACCAATCAGTGCCCATTAGGTTTTAAAACAAAATAAAAATACTACATCCCAGAAGACTCAGGGTCAGCTTACATCTTCACCAAAATGCATCAAACCCCTTTTACGTTCATACATTCATTAAGAATGATCTGCTGGCTCATGATCTTGCAGCTCCTGAGTTTGAGCCCCACACTGGGCTCTGCACTGCCAGTGTGTAGCCTGCTTGAGATTCTCTCCCCTCTCTCTACCTGCCCCTCCCCCACTTGTGCACGCGCTTGTGCTCACGCTGTCTCTCTCTCTCTCTCTCTCTCTCTCTCTCTCTCACAAATACATAAATAAATAAAACTTAAAAAAAAATCTTCTGGATCCTCTACTCTTGTCAATTACATTTTCTGTTTATAATGTATGCAATTTAATTTAAAACGAATGTATAAAATACAATGAAATGCATGTTAAATCTCATGTATAGTCTTTGGGCTAAATTGTAATAAGATTATTGCTCCCTTCCTAGGCTGTCTAGAAATTTAGTCAAGTAATCAAACATTTTATTTATGTTACACATGTACTTACTATAAAAATAGTAAGAAGAACTACTAAATTTTATTGACTGCTTGTTATCTCTCAGCCATAAACACAAACCAATTTAAACATATGAACTCATGTAGTAGTCATAACAACCCTGTGGGGTAGATACTAATATCCGGACTTATCCCAAAAAGGCTTCTAATTAGAGTTATCTACCAATAGGATACTTGAGAATAATGTTTGTTTATGTTCATGAGCACACAGCTAGAATGATGGTTTATTAACTACGAGGGTTTCTAGCACACCTCCGCCTACAAAGGTGTGACTTGCCCAAGAGGTAGACGCTAAGTGAGTGACAGAATGATGAAATGTCCACATTTTAACGAGTGAGCTACTACTGACAGATGCTCTGAAAAGAGTTCAGAAGACTGTGGTGTTCTCAGTCTCCTCAGGGAGTGACGCCTCCACTCAGAATTCTAATTTCAGTTTCTGTTACTAAGGAAGAGGAGCAAAAGCTGACAGCACGGGCCGTGGAGGAGAATGAAGGAGAAACGGGGCTGTGAATTCTTAATTAACGGGTTGTTCAGGGATGCCAGTGCAAGCTTTATAAAGCTGCTATGGAAGGTTGCATTTAGAATAGATACAGAAGCCACTCACTGCTATCACTAGCTTCAGGAGGCAAAAAGGCAGTTTCGAAAGTCCGAGCCAGTGGTGAGAAGGGAAATTATTTCCTCTGAAAACCCTGATTCTGTTTCTCTGAAAGCACTTTCACACTGTTAAATGACTTGGCTAATGGTATGGCTCAGAGGTTTCAAAACTCAGTTTCCGAAATGAATTCAAAATATGCACTCAAGAAATGAAAGGAAAGAAACAATCAGAAGCAAAAACACTAAAGACATTATTTCAACTAATGTTAAATTCCTGTAGGAATCAGGGAGTTTCGTAAATATTTTGGGAAAGGTGAAAGTAACATAAAAAAAAATCTCCTTTCTTCTAAGTAAAATTATTGAACTTCATAACAGCAGAAACGTTCATTTAATTACACATCGATGGGCATATATTGAAAATTTACAAAGTGCCAGGCACTGTGCTAGGCACAAGAACTACTGAGAAGGAAGGCACATCCCTGAAGTTAAAGAAATCATGGCCTGCTTGGAGTGAATACCAAAATTTCCTATGGTAAGCCATAGAAACCAAAAAGCTTTAAAAGTGTGATTTAAGGAGGTAATCAGTACTTTCATTTGACAAGTTATAATTCCCTCAAGATGTGCACAAACTGGAAGAAGCAGTTATAAGGACAGTAAAATTGAATTTTTAAAAAATATATACCAATGGGAATGCAAGCTGGTGCAGCCACTCTGGAAAACAGTATGGAGGTTCCACAAAAAACTAAAAATAGAACTACCCTACGACTCAGCAATTGCACTACTAGGCATTTATCCAAGGGATACAGGTGTGCTGTTTCGAGGGGACACATGCACCCCCATGTTTATAGCAGCACTATCTATCAACAATAGCCAAAGTATGGAAAGAGCCCAAATGTCCATTGATGGATGAATGGATAAAGAAGATGTGGTGTATATATATATATATATATATATATATATATATATATATATACACAATGGAGTATTACTCGGCAATCAAAAAGAATGAAATCTTGCCATTTGCAACTACGTGGTTGGAACTGGAGGGTATTATGCTAAGTGAAATTAGTCAGTCAGAGAAAGACAAAAATCATATGACTTCACTCATATGAGGACTTTAAGAGACAAAACAGATGAACATAAGAGAAGAGAAACAAAAATAATATAAAAACAGGGAGGGGGGCAAAACAGAAGAGATTCATAAATATGGAGAACAAACAGAGGTTTACTGGTGGGGGTGTGGAGGGGAGATGGGCTAAATGGGTAAGGGGCATTAAGGAATCTACTCCTGAAATCATTGTTGCACCATATGCTAACTAATTTGGATGTAAATGTTAAAAAATAAAAAATTAAATTAAAAAAAATATATATATATATCAAACCATATTTTCACAACTAACATTGTTTGCAAATGTATGAATATTACTTGAGACTTGTTTACAATCACAGCTGTCCTCAAACTTTTGTTGGCTTGTCAGATGTTTAGAGGGATTCGCCCTGGTTAGTATAACTCTAGTATATTAATGTTTACTGGGAAACTTCACCTATCATAATCATGCTAGGGGCCAGAGGAACAAAGTCTGAAGACATGTCACTTGTCCCGGAGGAGCTCAAAGTCCAATGGGAGAGAGAGGCAAGTAAACAGTTACAGTACACCGTATTGTAACTGTCAGGATAGACATGCGTGCAAGCTGCTGGGAAAGCCAAAAGAAGGGATTCTACAACCGTGAGAGTAAACAATTAGGAGACTGTTCATAGCTCAACATCGAAATCCCTTTCTGATAATCAGAGTCTTCCAACAGAGGAATGAGCAGTCTTGCTATAGAGGGATCCATCAGAGCTCAAGAAATGTTAAAGCAGACCAATTATTGACACGTGGTAGAAAACTTCTAAGAGATGACACTAGGTAATAATCTAGACTTTCCAATTGGATCCAATGCATAATTTCCAGCTCTGGATAGATCCTCCTAAGCTATACTTGCATAGCTTTATGAAAAGTGGGCTCTGCTGTACCCATCTTAAAGGTTCCTCAGTGCAGACCTGCCCACAAAGGTTTTGAAGATCTGCAGGCTGGAACAGTCTCTGCCAGGACAGCTGGGCCCACATCACCAGACAGCCAGGTACTCCATAGCAGTAATCAATGTGACCGTTCCTTTGTAACATGACTGTCCTAAAGATCAAAATTGTCAGCATCCTCATAAACTGTACATACTTTTCCAGCATTGCATTTTTGAGGCATCTTATACTTGGTCCTCGCTCTCCAATACTGGCCTCTGCCCCCTGCCACAGTTGTAAAATCTCCTCGTTTTTCCTCTTCTCTCTACCATGTTTTTTCTTAAGTCACAACCCAAACTCTTAATTCTTTAGAAATCTCAGTTCATCACATTGGTTCATGGCCTTCCATAGCAAATACTGACCACTGAGATTTGAAATCCTAAAAATGTGGTTAGAAAAAAAAAATGTTTCCTCAAAAGCAAAAGTAGAAAAAGGAAATCTTTCCTCAAGCCCATTTACCTCTAATAATAATAAACCTTAACATACATTGAGTTCTCCCTAGATGACTAATACCCTTCTATACACTTTATAGGAATAACTTAACTTAATCATCACAACTGAGTATAGTCAAATATTGCTAATATCACCATTTGACATAGGGAAGTGACATGAGTAACTTGCCCCAGATTTCTCACTTCATAAGCAACAGAGCTGGGGTTCAAACCCAGGCAATATGAGTTCAAAGATGGGGTACTCAACCATTACTCTACTCTTCTCTATCTCTTGAGTATATGACACTTTTTACTGTTATAACTCCTATGAGCACACAAACAAGGTGACTGATTTGTTACCTACTTCTGCTTAGAGAAAATAAAGCAGAGAAGATGGGGGAGGGGAAGGGCTAGTTTCTAGATTAACAATTATAACCCCATAGATTATGTGCTAGAGCCAGTCTAGGCATGCGCCTATTGAAGAAAGGATAAAAACCACGTGAAATAGATCCACTCTGATGCTATAAATTTAAGATAACTAAGCAAAAGAACTGTAACCCAAGAGAGACTGATACAAAGTAATATCTACACATAGAAGATAGGAAGATCGTTTCTAATGTGGAGATATAATGAGAGAGACAGAGCAAAGGCCACCACATGTGAAGGATTACTGCCTTCAAAACTACACAGAATGTTCCACAGCAGTATATTTTGCCTGCACTATTATTAGGACCTGTTCATACAGTGTAACACTGATGTTAATTTATTCTATTATTATCCATCTGTCTAGCTCTCTTCCCAAATTTTATAACTAGTAAAAACTCACATTCCACTAAATTCTAAGAAATTTGAGGAAAGAGTCCGTGTTTTGTTCTTTTTTGTACCTCCCCAAACTCTTGGAACATTATTTGAACAATAATAATCATTTAATAAATACATGTTGAAATTAAATCTGCTATTAAAAATTTAGATACCTTTCCTGGAAGGAAATACTTTCTGCAAAAGCTTCTGAAAGGAATTAGATTAAAGAGGAAATGGAAACGTTTATTTTAATCAAACTCACCAAAATGGCATACAGCAAAGAAGTAAAAAATATTAATAATTTTGAAAAGATCAAGGTAAAGAAAGTTTTGCAATTTAGAAAGAAAAGGGTCACTAGGAAATGGAAAATGAATCAGAGAATGCAAAATTCATTTCAAATGGATACAAAAGAGACTGAGCTTTCAAAATCCAAAGTTGCACTGGAAACAAGATGACTTTTTGTAAAGCTTTTAAGCTCTAACCCCTGGCACAAACTCAAACTGGAGCCTGGTTTTGGGAGAGGATTTCTCTTGGTATCTATGCTGTTGTATTTTCACATCCTTTAGAGCCACCTGTTGTATCTTGCACCTGTCTGCTCTTAAGTGATTTACTACAATCAAGAGTGTGCATGTGTTTTCTAGCTGCCTGAGTTGAGCCTCCTTTTTTCAAAATAGATTTAAGAGAGAGAGCAAGAAAAAGAGAAAGAGCGAGAGAGAGAGAAAGAGAGCTAGAGAGAGACTTGCCTGGATAAAATTATACCACTTTAGTTTCCCCATGACTGTTATCAAAGTTAATACAAAAGTATGGATGTTCTGATCTTACCCCACCCCAACCCCCAACAATGATTGCTTTCTCACTTTCATCCCACAAGTTCAAAAGTAGACAATGTAACTAGCATCATGCAGTATTAGTAATCTGTTCTCTGAAGAGAAAAATTGCAGGAGCAAGATAAATTGTCAACAATGCTTGGTGGGCTTTTGTTCATCATCACATGGCAATTGCAACATGTATCTCCAAGAACTTTCTTTACAGAATGAACTTATCACTCCACAGCAAGCATAGACAACTAATTGAGGGAATCAAGCATTTTCTGGAAAACAGTGGCCTTTTCTCTGCTTTGAAAATTATGTAGGATACAAAAAACAACTGCAGGTAACATTGTAGGTGCAGATTCTTCATATTCTTATGGGCAAAATATAGGCCCATTCATCCTCTCCCTCTCACCCTCTCTTGCCCTTGCTCCCCCTTTCTCTCCCTCTCTCTCTCTCCTTCCTCTAACCCCCACACTTCTTAAAAGCCTTGTTAGCATTTGTTAAGAGTGTCTCTCTGGCAAGTTATAAAACAGCAATGTTACTCATGATTATTTTTAAATGTTATTTTTTCATGATCAAAATACATTGTGATGCCAATGTTCATGTTAAAAAGAAATTTTAAACTCTTTCAATGTTCTTTCTGGAAAAACACTCCCAGATTACAACTGGTCAAGATGAGGCAGGCCAACGTATGGCCCACAGGGGGAATCAGAGTTCCAAAATATTGGTTTTGTTGAGTTAGAGAACGGGTTGGTAAACTTTTTCTGTAAAGAGCCAGATAGTAAATATTTTAGACTTTGTGGGTCTCATACAGTCTCTGTTGCAACTACTCAACTCTGCGTTGTAGCATAAAAGCAGCCACAGACCATAGATAAACAAATGGGAGTGTCTGTGTTTCAATAAAGTTTTATTTGCAAAAGTAGATAGCAGGATAAGACAGGTGTTGCCCATGGACCTTGGTTTGCCAACCTCCGATTTAGAGGCAAGAAGACAGCTCTCAGAAATTGGACACCAGTTTCATCTTACACAGCAAGAAAAGAGAGAATGTTCCTGGCCCAAGTGAAGATAATAAAGGGAGAAAAGTGGCACATAGAGTTGTTGAGCTACAGCTAATATTTATGTGTTATCTTTCGTATATTTCTTGATAACATGATGTTACCCTGATAAGCAATAGTTAGATGATTTATTTAAAGTCAAAGTAAGCTATGTCTTTGAAGAATCATCACCACAACAAAAAGTCAGTAGGCTGGTTATTTGTACACAATATCATCTACCTTAAAACTGGGGAGGGAAGGGCAACCTCAGAGAAGCCTATCAAAGTTTACTGAAACTATATTAGTTAATATTGCTAAAAATTTTTATTTTTAGTTATAAGGAGATAGCCAATTCTTCAGTATAAGCTAAAATATTTAACATGGTCCCACCAAACTATTAAGCAGTATAAAGAAACTACACACACACACACACACACACACACACACACACACCTCTTCTATATAACTTAATTGTGACAATGCTGACGATAATGCTTATAATAATAGCTATAAGTAACAGTACTTGCCTACTGTATATTGGAATTTATAGTAGGTTGTCAAAAAAAGCATATTTAATCCTCAATAACCCTATAAAATAGGTATTATTATCCCATCTTCCACAGATAATGAAATGCATGTAGTTATTAAGTGGCTACAGCTGAGATTAGTCTGACATCCATACATACAACTTTCTACACAAGACCAAAATTTTCTAGTTCTCCCACTTGTGAAATAAAAGTTAATTCAGTTATATAAAGTTAAATTTCCATCTGTGGAATTCTGACCTAACATACTTGTTAGGTATACAGCCCAGAGGAGCAAAATGTGATGTGCACCCACTCTCCAAGACCAAAACTCCATAGCAGAGTAGTAATTTGGATATGATGGGGATGAGTCATGTAATTATAGCAAGCCAACATTTTTTTTTCAACTACCGACTAAGGCAAAGAAGTAAGGCAACTCACCCTCAAGCTAAGACTAAGAAATGAATACTAGGCTACTCAAAATTTTTAAATTAAGTTTGTGAGCAAGATGACGGAATAGGAGCCCACCACTTCCATTCATATCCATCCTCGGCAACAACAATCTGGTAAACATCTATGGTAAAATCCCATGCCTTTGTGGGAGCTATGGGATCCAGGTAAAACACTCTGAAACCTAATAGAGCCAAAGACCCAGGAGGGTCAAATTGAGAAGGCAGGCCTGCTCCCAGATGGCAGACTCACTGACCATGGTCCTGGCTGCAGTCTCAGAAATAGCCCCAAACCCTCAAGGACTTGACTATAGCCCTGTTTGGCCTTGGTTCTGCCACAGGGCCAATCAGCAATGATCAAGATCAAGAATTATACCCATCTCTGTTCCCAGTAACAGGTTTGCCAATCTCAGTCCCAGCTATGAACCCAGAAACAGCCCATGACTCAGCTGGAACTCCTCTTAGCTGGCAGTCCTACCCACACAGATGGTAGGGGAAGACATGCTTGTGCATGCCCCTAAGGCAGGTCCTCTGACCCCAGTCCAACTGCACATCTGAAATGGCCTTGTATGGCCCCTCTCAGCCACAGGCTAAGGTACATTCCTATCAACCCAGGATCATGCTGGGAGATGCACATCTTCATGCCCCCTGTGGTAGGCCCATTGACCTTGGTCCAACTACAGATCTTAGAGAAGCCCCATAACCTGGCTCCAGCCCTTGACAGCTACAACAGAAAGTAGTCCTACCTACTGAGGGACCCGGAAGGAGACACCCATCTATGCCCCCAAAGGCTGGTCTGCTGACCTCAGTCTGATGTAGATCCTGAAGTGGCCCTGTGACTCAGATCCCACCATACATAGTCATAGTCCAGAGGCAGTCCTGCCTGCACAGGGACTTAGTGGGAGAGAAACTTCTCTGTGCTCCCCAAAAGCAGGACCACTGACTTTGGTCCAACTGTAGATCATGAGGCAGCCGTGTGGTCAGGATCCAGCCCCAAACAGACATGAGCATCCAGGGGCAGTCCTGTCACTCAGGACACTGGCAGGAGGCATGCCTGTCCATGCCCCTAAAGGCAGGCCTACAGATATCGGTCCCAACTGTGGACTCTTAAGCAGTCCTGTTACTCAGTTCTAACTCCTCTCAGTTGCAGTCTGAGGCCAATCCTGCCACTAAGTGATCCACTCAGTGGCATGTTGGGAGCCCTCCCAAGGACATAATAGGAGCCACACCCATCCACATACCCGATAAAAGACCCACCATCTGTGGACCCTGAAGTAGACACTTAACCCAGCGTTAGCCCTACAGACCAAGTTACCAGGTCCAACTGGTTGAGGACCCCAATGTAAACCAAGCAGTATACACATGACCTGACTTTAAACTTGCTTGACTGCAGTCACAGAGGTGATACTTGGAGACATAACAGGAAATGCCAAAAACACTCTGTAAAGACTGAAAGAGGTACTTGTTTCTTCAAAAGCAAAGACCCTAATGCAAGACTACACAGATCATGAAGACTAAGGCAAACATGGACCACGACAGGAAATTAATAAAGCTCTAGTAACCAACCTCAAAGAGATAAAGATCTGTGAATTGCCTGAAAAATAATGCAAACAATCATCTTAAAGAAGCTCAGTGAGGGGTGCCTGGATGGCTCAGTTGGTTAAGCTTTGGACTGTGGCTCAGGTCATGATCTTGTAAGCTCAATCTGTCAGTCGAGCCCTGGATTGGGCTCTATGCTATCAGTGCAGAGCCCATTTTAGATCCTCTGTCACCCTCTCTCTCTGCCCCTTTCCTGTGCTCATACAGTCACACACTTTCTCTCAAAAATAAATGTAAAATTAAAAAAAAAGAAGCTCAATGAGATACAATAGAAGACATATGGACAATGAAATGAAATCACAGAATAATGGATGAACAAAATACAAAGTTTAGAAACCAATGAGAAGAAATAGAAACCATTAAAACAAGCACACACACATACACACACACACAGAAATCCTGGAGCTGAAGAATACAATAGCACTGTTGAAATATTCAGTGAAGACTTCCAACAGCAGACTTGATTGTGCAGAAGGAAGAATCAGCAAACTCAAAATCAGGTCATTTGAAATTTGCCATTTAGGGAAGCAGAAAGAAAAAAGCACCAAGTGCACACAATGAGGAAAGAATAATCTCTTCAATAAATAGTGCTGAGAAAACTGGATATCTAAGTGCAAAAGAATTATACTGGACCCTTATACCAAATACAAAATCCACTTGAGATGGATTAAAGACATAAATGTAAGGCCTAAAAGTATAATAAAGAAACAGGAGACATTAAAACCAATACCATAGAAATACAAAAGATCAAAAGAGACTACTATCAAAATTATGCCAACAAATTGGATAGCCCAGGACAAAAAGGATAAACCTAGAAACATAGAACCAACCAAGATGGAATCACAAAGAAACAGAAAATGTGAACAGACCAATAATGAGTAGGAAGATTGAAGCAGAAATCAAAAACCTCCCAATGATGAAAAACCCAGGACAAGATGGCTTTATGGGTAAATTTTACCAAATAAGTAAAAAAGAATTAAAACCAATCCTCTCAAATTCTTCCAAAAAATTGAAGAAGGGGGATCAATTCCAAATTCATTTTATGATACCAGCATTGCCTTCATACACAAGAAAATGAACATACATGAAAATTTCCATAATGAAATATGAATAAAACAAATTCAACAGCACATTAAAGAGATCATACACTATGATCAAGTGGAATTTATCCCTGGGATGCAAGGATAGTTCAATATAGGCAAATAAATAAAACTCTTAGAAGAAAACACAGAGAAAAAAAGTCCTTGACATTGGTCTTTGCAATAATTTTTTTGGAAAGGACAGCAAAAGCATAGGCAACAAAAGCAAATAATAACAAGTGAGGCTACATCAAACTAAAAGTCTCTGTACAACAAAGAAAACTACCAAATGAAAATGTCACTTATGGACACTGAATGGCACTGGAATTCTGATATATTACTGATTGGAGGTGTAAAATGGTACAAACATTTTGGAAAACATTTGCACAGCTGCCCATAAACAATTTTATTCTAGTTATTTAGCTAAAAGAAGTGAAAAGTTATGTTTACAGTATCACTTGGACACTAATGTTTGCAGCACCTTTATTCATAATAGTTTTAAACTAAAAACAATCCAAATGATCATCACCAGATGAACAAACTGTGATGTAGTCATACAATGGAGTATTACTCCATAAATAAAAAATTAAAATGTACAAACTACTGATACATGGGAAAACTTGGAAGAATCTTAAAAGCATACTAAATGAAGCAGATTAATTTACAGTAACAGAAAGTGGGCTCGTGGTTGCCTACAGTGGGGATCAAATACAAAGGAGCATGAGAGTACTTTCTGCAGTGCTGGAAATGTTCTATAACTTGATTGGGGATTGGCAGTTACAAGGTAACTTGGGTATTTACATTTTTAAAACTCATTTAACTGCACACTTTAATTGATGCATTGGCTGCATGAAAATTATACTAATAAAAAATGAGATAATACTAATAATATAGGATTTTATCTTGTTACTAAATATACCCAGCCTCAGAAATTATATAGCCCTCTCATTTAATATTATATATAGCAGCCCCAATAATCATCCTCAATTTTCCTTACTTTTTCCCTATGCTACTTGTTAGTTGTCAGCAACTATCATGGTTATACTTTGTACTTTTTGAAGAAACTAAACTATAACACAGATGGAAGTAATTGTCATAACTTACCTTAAAAAGAATACCAAAAAGCTGATACGCACCCTCCCCACTACCTATCCCTGACCTGTCCATTGTAGGGATCCTAAATTCTGAAAAAATCCGGGAAAGTAATACAATGTATGAAAAGACCCAATATTAAATATCAGGGAGTAGATTAGAGAATTAGATCAAGGGAATTAGTCAGAAAATTTAAAAACCATTAACATTGTACTCTCCAAAATAATCCAGCATTTTTTAAATGCTAGTAAGAAATTCAACATATAAATTTGATTTTAAAGCCTGACTCTTAGGGATGCTTAATCCACAGAAAATGCATATATCCAAAGTAACAGAAAAGATTCCCTTTAGGTTGCATTAAATTATGGATTTATAAATTATTAATGAAGCCCTCATAGAAAACCTTGAAGATTTAATGAAGATGATGGCAGAAGGAAATGAAGTAAGGTATGACCAGGGAAAACAAAGCTTAAATCAGCCTAAATTTGAGGTCTTAATTAAGGCAAGGTGGAGAACAGAAGTGAATCAAAATGTAAAAGAAATTTTTTTAAAAACCAGAGAAGGGACATTTCTGTCTTGATTTTGAACTTGGTCTAAATGATTTGGAATATCCATGTGTCCTATGTCATGTCTCTTTTATTTCATTTCAGGAGGTATCTATATAAAAAACAATAAGTCATCTGTCCAAGTATACCATAATCTGGACCTTAATATCCCCCGATCCCCTTCTAGCTCCTTGCAATGGTCATATCACAAAATCCTATTACATCTACAATAGGAGGGTTTAAGTTGTATCATGTTGTCTACAGAAACTGCAGAGTATTTGTAGGCTTAACTAACATAGAAAAACTACATAGAAGTCCAAGGTTATATAAAGAACAGGTGGGTGCTCTAGAGGAAAATACTGATCCATTAATCACTAAGAGCCTGGGTAGCTCAGTCAGTTAAGTGTCTGAGTCTTCATCTCACAGTTCATGGGAGTGCAGAGCCTGCTTGAGATTCTCTCTCTCCCTCTCTCTCTTCCCCTCCCCTGCTCTCTCCCTCTCTCTCTCTTTCTGTCTCTCTCTCAAAACAAATAAACTTAAAAAAGTAATAACTGAGAACAAAATGCTGCAGGTAAAAAGAAATCCTTGTTAAGTGCCCCAGATCAAAAAATGAGAGCCTTTTTAAATATTAGAAAGCCACATTTGTGTTTGTTTATATGTGATCTATTCTGTATATAAATGTTACTTATTTTGCACTTATCGATAATTCAGGAATTTATTTATTTCACACAATTATGGGGCCACATAGACTTTGTGGACACTGTACAGAAATTGTAATGCCCGAAGTTCCGAAACCTCCCACAAAAGTCCACCAGAGTCGTAAGTCAAAGCCAAGCGGCAAGGGTCGTTTATTGCAGGTTCGAACCTGGTCCTCTGCGCACTCGTCGCCGGTGACGCAAGAGGCCACGATCAGGGTTGGTACAGCGTTTTTATAGACAGAGACAAATAGCACAGGGGAGGTTTCAAATTATGAGGGGCCTGATTAGTTGATTTTAAAGTAAGGACATTTGTTGTTCTCTGATTGGGCGTCCTTTGTCTGTACTTTGGCGGGAAGGCTTTGTCCGTTACTTGTGGCGGGAGGAAAAAAGGGGGAAGGGGGAAGGGGATAGGGTAGGTGGGGAATGTGCTAAGCAAGCAGGTTTACAGAAGCGAGAAATGCCGGTTAGTTTATGTACAATCACTCATTCCATTACATATCAGACTACATTTAGGAAGGTTTACAACCCATTCTACTACACAGCGGGTTACATTCAGGAAAGGCCTCACAATGCTCGTAGCAAACAGCAAGCAAAACAGACTTCTCAGCAATTGTATTTATCAAAGATCCATAATAAGCAGAAAAGAGAACTTTAGCTTTAAACTAAGGCAGGGCTGTCATTTGGATTTAAAGCTGTTCTTTTCAAAATGAGTATCAAACTATGGCCTGTGTGGCTCAATAGCTTTGCCAGTAAGAAACCAGAAATAACCACAAGCAGCTCTACTTAGCTGCAGCAAAGATTCTAAGTTCTGACATCTTCAAAATAACTTGGGAGAACTGAAATCAGTTTTTCCAGTTTACAACATTCAAGGGTACCAAGAAATCCTGTTATATTTCAGGCTGGAGACAGAAAGCACAGAGCCCATGGCTCAAGGATAGGAATTAGAGAGTAATTAAGGTGCCTTGTCAGACCCTAGCAAGAAACACTTGTAGGACCTTAAGGATTAAAGCCAAATCCTTCTGAAATGCAAAAAGAGCACTAAGTTTGAGTGAAGTTGCAGCCACAAGTAGGCACAATTTATGCTGCTGGCACTTTTGCAGAACAGAGCAGAAGATGAGAGTCCAGTTTAGGGAGGGAGGGAGTGGGGGGTAATGTGTGCAGAGAAGCACAGGGATGGGCTCCCAGGTCAGTCACTGCACAAACCAAGGTGAGAGTAGCTACTGCTGATTACATGTGTATGGCTATATTTGTTGGGCATGATTATCTCACTAAATCTTCACAAGTAATACTGTGAAAAAGGCACCATTAACTACTGCCCAAGAAACTGAGCTCCCACCCAGTGTGCATTGGAAGGACCGGTTGTTGGGGTGGTGGTCTGCTTGCAGGTCCTCGAGCCCCTGTGTGTCCGCCGAGCCACAGTCTGGACCCCACCCTTGCCAGCAACACCTTCCCTTAGAGATTGGCTTGGTTCTTCCATCAAGATATAGAGATCACCTTCAGGTGGGCCAGACTTACCTGGGAGATAAGGGAAACCAGGGCAGTAGCCCATACCACGTACACAGGGGCACACAAGACTGGTGAGTTCCTTTATAACTTAAAGAACATCCATTGCCTGCAGCAAATCTATTATACAAGTTAAATGAAAATATAATGCTTCCAGGCACTTATCCCTGGAAGTTAAGTTCCAGAGAAATTAAACCTGAATTTTTAAACGTCTTAAGAACCTCTCTTCTTAAGAAGAAAGCTTCCTTGTTCTTCTCAGTGTTAAAACTAGAGATAGAGTCTGCATAGATTTGAACTAAAGCAGGGCCTTTTCCCCATAGGTCTGCACTCATAGAACAGTCTTTGCTGACTGTGTGCCTTTGACCACAAACTATAAATAGCCACACCCCGCCAGCCTGTTCTATGCATTCTTTCCTTCTAAACCTTATCCATTACCACTGTTTTGTGAAATGTGGCTTCTTTTCTTTTTAACCAAGGCTGAGTCAATTTCCTGTTTCATAAATCTGCTTTCCTCACCACTTCACATACAAGAAAACTGTAGTGTACAAGGTTCACATACATTTGAATTCACAAGTCAGAACTTGAACCGAGGTCCTCCGACTCCCAATCCCATTTGGACTTGCTATATTGTTCTGCCTCTCTCACAAGTGCTGATCCAACAACTGAGGCAATGACAAGTTCAATATGGGCAAGAAGTGCCGTGGGGCCAGCAGTCTGGATGTATTTCTATGTGGAAGTGGGTTTTTTTAGATTCAAAGTTCTGGAAAACAAATTATGTTAAACAGGATCTTACTCTCTCTGAGCCTATTTCTAAACCTAGAGAGTGCATTAGAAATTTAAGCAGCTATGCAAAAATGCCAAAGGCATGAGAAAGCTATGCCACTATGTTTTATCTGAATAAAGCAAATTCCTTTATATAGACAGAACACCTCTGCCACCAGGCTACTAGAAATGGACTGAGAATGACTCTTGGTGTCCACTAGAGGCAGCATGGTGTCGTAGTTATGAAAGCAAGTCCTGAAGTCAAACCACCTAAGTGAGAATCCCTGGTCCACCTCTTTCTACTTGTGTGACCCTGGACAAATTACCTTAATCTCTCTCTGCCTCAGTTTCCTCACTTATGCAATAAGAATAATAATAGTATTTATCTCACAGGCTTATTGTGCCGATAACATAAGTTAATGTACATAAAGTGCCAATAAACATGCTTATTATTTAGCAAACACTCAATAAGTTACCCTTACCATCAACAGGTGAAATGGAGTTGAGAGATGTACCCGGCCTCCACTGTCTGCTCTTGTCATCTTAGATCGGCAGGTATGACACACTGTATGGCACACTGAATGATCAAAAATAATTAACAAAGATAGGTTGGTTTCGAAGACACACAGGTTACTTTTGAATGTGGGGTAAGTACAGAAAAACTGCTGGCCATGGCAGGTGTCTTCACTCAAAGTCTAGCTGACCTGACAGGTGATCTACCTATCTTGATGGAAGAACTCAGCCAATTTCTAAGAGAATGTGTTGCTGGCAAGATTTGTCTAAGTAAACCAGCTGGGGCTGGTAGTGGGGCTCAGTAGTGGGGCTACTGAGAGCCAGGCTGTCTTGTTCGGGATTTGCTTAGTGCTGTGTATAGTTATTATTTTGCTTACTGAGCATTTTTCTGTTCTTAAGGCACCCTACCCTGAAGTAGATTTCTTTAAATTTCTCTAGGGAATCATCCCTTACTGACACTGTCTGGTTCCAGTGGTGACCAAACCTGAAAAAAGGGCTGCACAACCCATGTGCCCTCTCCTTTGACTCAAGGTTAGTTATGTAACTCAAGCTGTTCTAGTCAGAGTGAATGGCAGTACTTGCTGGGAGTTCCCGGGGGGTGGGGGGGGGGAGGAGAAAAACAAAACTGCTTTCACATCTACTGTATTTTTTTAATGTTTATTTATTTTTGAAAGAGAGCAAGTGGGAGAGGGGCAGAGAGAGGGAGGAAGATAGAGAATCTCAGGCTCCTTGAGGTCAGCGTAGAGCCCAACGTGGGGCTCGAACTCACAAACCCTGCAATCATGACCTGAGCTGAAATCAAGAGTCGGACGCTTCACCAACTAAGCCACCCAGGCACCCCATCACATCTACTGCATTTTAGTCTAGGAAGATGCGGGTTAGCACTGCTGGGTGGCTTTTTTTTTTCCTCTAGAGACTGAGAAGAAATACAACAGAAAAAGAGATAAGAAGTAAAGATGGGGGATAAAGCCCTAGTGGCATATTTTAAGCCCCTGACCAAGCTACACTTAAAATAAGACCATCCTTTAGATTTTCAAGCTATTTGAACCCATAAATTCTCCTGATTTTTAAAGCCAGCTAGGATTGGTTTTCTGTCACATTGAACAGAAAGAATCCTGATAGTGGAAGGCATCATTTCTGTAGCTGACAAAAACTAGAAGGGTCAGATATGGCGGATTCATAGAGCATGCTCAATGGTGCTCTTCAGTATCTTCAGTTGGATCCTTGTGTGTTTGCAACCAGCTCACATCGAATATTGAGAGTGTTTGATATGTATTTTAAATATCCTGAAATAATCTTTCCCAAATATCTTTAGTTTTATACATGTGGATCCCATATCTCTATTTACTTTTAAGTCTGTCTACAAGGCTCACAGCTCAAAATTGTTATTTTATGACAAGCCTTAAGCAAAAACAAAACAAAACAAAAGCCCTAATCATCTATCCTAGAAATCTAATCAAGTTGAAAATAAACACAAAAATTCAGTGACCAAAAATGAAACAGTGAAAGATCTTTATGATTTTTTCTTATGCACCAGCATATTTTGATAAACTAATGCGAGTATCCAGTTTTAGGTATGTCACTTTTGCTAGCCTATAGTAGGCATACTGTAGCACAGACACTGTAGTAGTGTGAGTGCAATCAGGAAAGAAACCACACAGTAGGTTAAAAGGGGGACAGTTAATATAAAGAATTATTAAATATAATAAAAGTAACTATAAGAAAACTACAAGGAAATTCACCCTAGGACTGAGGAAGAGCATTCAGGGGAGAACAAATTTAGAGGCAATCACACTGCTGGAGAAGGTATGGTTTGGCTACCATACAGCAGAGAATTTCACTGGTTCAGTAAGGCCTGAGCTGGTCTAAATTGCTGGTTAAGACATAGGCAACTCTACCCAGGGCAGCTGGGTGGCTCAGTCGGTTAAGTGTCTGACTCTTGGTTTTGGCTCAGGTCATGATCTCATGGTTCCTGAGTTCAAGCCCCACGCTGGGTTCTGTGCTGACAGTGCAACGCCTGCTTGGGATTTTCTCTTTCCCTCTCTCTCTGCCCCTCCCCTGCTTGTGTGCTGTCTCACTCTCTCTCTCTCTCTCTCAATATAATAAATAACCTTAAAAAAAAAGAAAGAAATGGGCAACTCCAGCATACAGGTGGGAGAGGAGATGAACAGCAACCAGTGACATGGGTATGCAGTGGGAGACTGGGGACTGCTGGGGACAAGAGGCCTGCAGAACACAGGGCACACAGTAGGTCTGGCTACTCTGGCAAGATATCTATGGGAAGGTAAGAGCCAGGCCTATAAGGCTGCAAGAACTTGTAAGAACTGTTTTGGGCCTATGGCTGGGACAGGAGCCACAGAATGTCCTGACAACCATACTACCAAGCCCTAGTTCCACGTAAGAGATGGCAAGAAAACTTCTTCCTCCTGCAATATCCATACAGCATCCTATACTGGAATGGTGCTCACTTTAAAGGGGAGATACTTGAAGGAATGTCATTGTTTCTCACAAACAAATATATTGAAGTGTGCATGCAGTGCTAAGAAGCAATAAATTAATAACAGCCTCAAAGCAAAGTCAACCCATCTCTATCCTATGAACTCTTCTTTCTGTATTTTTCTTGCCCTCTCCATTTTTCACTTTATTTCAGAAACTAATATTTATTGAGTACCTACTATTCATCCAGAAATTATAAAAAAAAAAAAAAAAATACAACCCTTGTCTCCAAAGGGCCAGAGGGGATGCAAACAAGAAACAATTGAATGCCATGTGATGAGACTATAATAGAGATATGTTCACCAAATTAAGCTTTGCCTGTGGAACTCAAGAAGGGCTTCCATCAGGCAGATGAACTTCACTATGTTGTGGCACAGCAGTGTTTTGAAGCTTATAGCAAGTCACTTATTGCTAAAGATGATTAATATGTTGAGGTTTGCATGATTTGGGTTTTGTGAATTTCAGTGCAGTTAAGGTATTCCCTATAATATCACTTTCATGTTCTTGAATGCTCATAGACTTCTATTAAAGGGCAAAAACTGCAGGAACTACACATAACCCAAGTCTATGTAATTCATGATACTGCCCACAATCTTGATGTGCCCATAGGAATATGTTATATTCACAAGACAATTGCATTTGATAGGGAACAGAGGGCATACACAGCTTTCAGTAAGCCTCAGACTTTTATGATCCTGAAATTTCTAATACAAGGCAATTAAAAAGAATCCAAATACAACCTTGCCCAGAGATGGGAGGCAGTCCTAAATTTGACAAAACCTAAAAAAGGCAATTGTATTTCTGAGTCTGGAAGTTAGATATGAGATATGAGCTGGAGAATATCAGTTTGAAAGTCAGTGTGTTAGCTTCTGTTGAAATCATGGGATTGCATAGCGAGGGACTATAATGAGAGAACAAATGATTGTCTTAAGTTGGGTTCCTTAGAAACAGTCCAAGGTGGGAATTGTTCAAATGATTTACTGAAGGAGTGCTCTCAGGAGGAGAGTGGAAGAAGCAGGATATGCAGGAGGAAAATCAAAGCAAGACTATGGTCTCAGAACCTAGCTTCAGCTTCATCTCATAGAGAGGCCTGAATCAGCAGTGTACCAGAGTTGGCTTCACCTTGAGGCAAAGAGGCCAGGTTTTCATAGCGCTCCTCCCATTAGAGAGCCATTAGCTGTATACTGCCTTGAGAAGAGAGCTGAGCATGACTTCCAGGAGAGGTGGCTCTTTATTTTGGCAAGTCTTCAGAGAAGGGGGTCAGTTGTGAGCCATTAACAACCAACACTGACAGCAGTTGAGGAGTTAAGTGCACTGGCAGGTAAAAGAGATCTGAGTGGGCACAGTTCAAGATCGAGGAATGAATCCTGGGGAATCAAAATAGAGGAAGAAGACCTTTGAGGGAGACCAAGGAGGAGAAGCCCAAGAAAAATAAAAATAATCAAAAGAGAATGGTAACAGTAGTAGCCATAATAGGTGCATCTCAATATCATAATCAAAACCACAGTACTGAAAATATGGCAGAGTGCAGCAGGTAGAAATAATTCTCTGTAGATAGCTCATTGTCAGGTCCTCAGATCATTACTCTAAATATAATATAATATAATATATATATTTTTTTTTTAATTTTTTTTAATGTTTATTATTTTTGAGAGAGACAGAGACAGAGACCAAGCAGGGAAGGGGCAGGGAGAGAGGGAGACACAGAATCCGAAGCAGGCTCCAGGCTCTGAGCTGTCAGCACAGAGCCTGACGTGGGGCTCGAACTCACAGACCCGAGATCATGACCTGAGCCGTAGTCTGCCGCCCAATCGACTGAGCCACCCAGGTGCCCCTAGAATATATATATTTTTAAGATTACACATATCTTTAATTGTTGTGTTTTGTTTTCTAAAATGATTTGTATAAACCAGGAATAAGGAACCAGGAACAAGGACAGCCACTATCATATTGTCCTTGGCAAGAAGCCAATCTCAGAGAGCATGGCCCAATAATTAAGCAATCTACCCGGAATGCAACACATCACAGTGAGGGGAATTTTGCAGTGGTTTCTAGGTCTATTGTTTTTCCTACCTCCTGTCACTTTAAGGCTTTGGGTAGGTATTAAAAAAGTTTCTTAAATTTACAAATGAGATGCTAACCTACACTATTATAAAATAAAACAGGAACAATCATGAGCAATTAAATAAGAAAGTAACAATATCCTAGTGATTTATGATTGTCCCACCCTGGGGGAAAAAAAAAAGCATACAATAAGTAGTTTTGTTTAGATTATGTTGCTTTGTTATATGATGTAAATAAAATTTGTGCTGGCTGAAAATATAAACTTTGATTCCTAATTTTATTAAACATTGCTTCCTTATTAATATTAATCTGAGCCAGTATTAATTAACCCCTGATTGTTTAAGCAGTCTTAGGAGTTATGCACGTGGTTCATGAAATACAGTCAAAATATGCCAATATGCTTCCATCTCCCATTGTCTTTTATTTATTTTTTTAATGTTTATTTATTTTTGACAGAGAGAGAGAGAGAGAGAGACAGAGCATGAGTGGGGGAGGGGCAGAGAGAGAGAGAGAGAGAGAGAGAGAGAGGGAGACACAGAATCCGATTCAGGCTCCAGGCTCTGAGCTGTCAGCACAGAGCCCAACGCGGGGCTCGAACCCACAAACTGTAAGATCATGACCTGAGCCGAAGTCGGATACTCACCTGACTGAGCCACCCAGGCGCCCCTCCACTCTTTTAAATATATTTAACAGTGCTGCTGTATCCTCTGACTTTGGCTCCAAACTCCATCAGTACAGTGTTTTCCCTGGCATTTGTTGAGTGCACAGACCTAGGCTGCCTTCACACTCTCTTGGCATAACAGATGTTTATAGCACCCTTTCTCTGATGGGGCAAATTTGTGCATTCTTCAGAGCTATCCAACATTAGAATGGACTCATTGGAGTGGTTCCTTGATCCAGCAAATACATTCTCTTTCAGAGTTTATTATACCCTTCCTGGTTTCTACTACTCTGGCAGTCACTTCTAACTTTTCTTGAGTACCCTCCAGGCTGTCCTACTGGGCAACATTAGGAAGATTCCCATTCCAGTTTCCTTGAGCCGATGGCCCACTCTAGTCTGGAATAACCCTTCTCAGTCTTGGCCTCCACAACCTCCATTCGAAGGGAGACATTCATTAGAATTTAAACTTTACAGGGTCATCTGTTTGATGACTCACTTTGATATCTTACTGATATAGTACTGTCTCAGTTAAAACCTCCAGTCTAATATCCTTTTCCATTTAAAAGCCAATGGGAAATAAGCCCCATGTCCTATGTAAAAGCCTTGGGGAGTTGCACCAGTGAAAACACTAAGATTTTAATAAATGAAAGCAAGGAAGAGAATGGCCAAAGACCAAGGATAAATGCTAGTTCCAGGGAACAGTCACATGGTCCTAAAGAGATCCTTGAAGTCCTAGCAACCCCATTCATGTGGCAGAGGTCTTGTGTGGAGAATTAAGGGACATAGGGAGCTGCCCTTCTAACTAGAAGGTCTACTTCTGATTCTTTGTCCATATTCCCCATAAAGAGGACTCCTTTATTTTCCCCCACAAAAACTATTTGTATTGAGTATTGAATTCAATTGGCCATTGAGGGTAGGCTGGGAAGACTGACTCAGGTCACCTAAAACAACTTTTTAAGCCTCATTAAACTTAATACTTAAGGAGAATCACTTTCTCACTTGAAATATTTAGGTAATTACTTTAATTCTCTGTCTCTACTAGGTATGGAACTATCCTGAGCCAACTAGCAAGAAAGAAATCTGGGCTAGAAATACATCTAATCTTAATAAGATTTGGATAATTAGCTTACAGAATACAGCCAATACACTTCCCAAAATTAACTAATTTTTGCATTCAACCACAACTCATAAGACTTCTTTACAATTTGAATTTCCTTGTTTTTAAAACTCTAACAACATACTCAAGCTGCACAGTTTATAAACCAAGAGGCTGAGCTAATGTCTCATGTTTTTTTCTTTAGTGAAAAAGACTATCTTGGGGCCTCATAAGGATATGAAATTTTTCTTCCAAAGTAATAATTTTATAATATTACACTAGAGCTAAAATATAACACTCAGACATATCATATTACACCAAACTCCATATATGCTTGAAAAGTTTTTCATAGTCATCTAAAATAGTTATAAAAACCAATAGAATCACTTTGCATAGAAATTCAGTCCTTAATAGTGTTTCTTTAGCTAGTTATCACCTTGAAAGAATTAAAGAGAGGAAAAATCTAATCATGCAATCTAATGCAAGAGAAGATTGTGGAACTTATCAAAGATGCCCTTTTTATTTATTAGCAGACTTACAAAGAAATTTCTTGGCCATATATTCATCACCTGGCCAGACCCTGAACTTCTAAAATGTGATTAATTTCAACCACTTTAAAGTTTCAGATAAAAAAAAAAAAAAACCTAATTTCAAGCAGATTTAAAAATTTCCTACAAAAAAATTAATTAATTAATTAATGTGCGCTTATACTCAGAAGTCAATAAGCAATCAAACTTGTCCCCAGTGTTAATTGCCTGGAAATCACCTCTGAAGTATTTACAGGAGGATAATTTCCATTGAGGTAACAGTAATGAATTCCATTTTTCTTCACTATTGTCAAAATTGTAACACAGATATAGAAAACTTTTCTAAATTTTTTTTTCCCAAATCACCTTTTGCATAATGGCAAAAGTAATGAAAGCAGAGCTCAAGTTTCAAGAAGAAAAATTTTGTAGGGAAAGGGTTAGGCTGGGTGATGAGAGACACTCATGCAAGCCAGAAAAGTAAAAGGAAAGAAAAAAGAACTTTTAAATTTTTATTGATGTTCTTATGAGGCTTACTGCTGAAAGAAGTTAAGCATTCAGCATTTCAATGACTTTTTTTCTTTTTTCACTGCAGTAAGAAGAAAGTAGAAAACAGTGACACATTCACCTTAACCTGTTGTTAGCCTGAAAGCAGTCCTGGGAAGTTTTCCTCCAATACCATCTGGCTTCATTTTTCTGGCCTCTACACTCACATTTATACTCCAAAAAAAGGATATATACCTAGAATCAGAAACATTTGTTAATTTTAAGTTTATATATCTTTATAGCAATACATCTCAAATATTATAGTGCATAAAATTTATTAGGGAAACTTGTTAAAAATACAGAATCTAGCACATAGATCATCACTGCAATCATCACTGGTTATTTCAATCAATAGATCTACATTTTCAGAAGTGTATAAATTTTTCAAGGCTTGAAAGACACTAGAAAAACAGTGATCTAATTTTGAAGCTCACGCAGTTATCAAGAAGCTATTGTTATGAAGACTATAATCCATTTTAACCTGTGGCATCTTGAAGGAATTGATAGAGGGATCAAAATAAACACAGAGATGATAGATGATGATGATAGATAGATAGATAGATAGATAGATAGATAGATAGATAGATGATAGATAGATAGATAGAAGATAGATGGATGACAGATGGATCTGATGGGACGAAATGAAAGGGCAAGGGAGAAGTGAGAAAAGGAGATGTAAAGAGAAAAGGGGGAGATGAATTTTTTTTAAGGCAGCTAAGGTTAATTCTACATAACTCAGAAAAATTTTAATTTTTACATTAAATTGGTTGTTTTAGTAACATATGGTTATGGTTAGTAACACAAATGTACTGTCTTTGGCTACTTTAAATGTTCATTTGTTTATTTTGAGAGAGAGAGAATGAACACTTGCAAGTGCTAACACAAGCAGGGGAGAGGGACAGAGAGAGAGGGAGAGAGAGAAACCCAAGCAGCCTCCGGCTCAGCATGGAGCCCTGCTTGGGGCTCAATCTCAAACCTCAAGACCATGACCTGAGCCAATATCAAGACTTGCATGCTTAACTGACTAAGTCACCCAAGCTCCCCTGCCTTTAGCTACTTGAGAACAGGGTAGAGTCCTTTGGGGTCTATCTCCTGTGAATTCTCCCTCTGTCTCTATCACCCTCCCCCATCACCAACTTATGTCTCTTTCCTTAGCTTTTTTCTCTTTCTGTGATTTCTTTCACTGTTTTGAATGATTTCCTCCTGGTGATGTTATCAATTTGCTATTTTATTATATCTTGTTCCTACACCAATCTTAAGCACAGATAGGCACTTTTATAGTGTGATGAAATGGACTTCTGTCAATATAATGGCTGCCCCACTCCCTCTGGCTGAAATTTTAGAGCTTTTTTCTTTTACGTTAAGCATTACCTTATCCATCAACTTCTCTTTTAAAAATCTCTATGCTTCTGGAAGGGATATATACACTCTGGAAGATCAAGTCACTACCAGCTGAAAGTCCTTTCTCCCTGACAGTCATAGCTGTGGGCATCTAACAGACATAAAAGGGAAGCATCTTGGCCTCCTCTAAAATTTGGAGACCTCACAATACATACACAATATATACTGAGTAACTGATTTTCCCATCTTCAATTAATTATTCTGGACCTGCTTTTGATTGCTAGAAACAGCAAAGTTCTACTTGACAACATTTTCTTAGATTCCTTTTAAGACCTATAAACTTAGACAAATTCAAGAAGTAATCTGAAGAGAACAGCAATCCATCCTTTAATGGAATTTAGCAATGAATTTAACAATCTCTTGAAAAAATACCCTTAAAATACACACACACATACACACACACACACACACACACACACACACACACAGAGGCTAAGGACCTTAGGAGTCACATACCTCTGTATCTCTATTTCCTTTCTTGCCTAAAAATGTTCCACAACCTACCTTAATAAAAGCCCAATCTAGCATCGGACTAGGCCATGATTGTTGCCGGGAAATCTATCCAAGTATCTACTAAAACTTCATGTTATGGCTTAAATTGTTTCCTTTTATTTTGTGCATACTGAAGATGAATAGCTAATCATGATCCTTTATTTAACACTTTTCCATAATCTGTACTTAAATACAGAGGCTATCCCTGTGTCTGTTTCTTTTATAATTTATGCAACCCTTCAGCAGAAGTCCTACTAATAATTTTACTGCTTCTCCTTCCTTACAACTCCTCACAACTAGAATCGTTATTAAAGCTCATTTTCATACACTGCTTCTATTTTCAGGGAAACTTCTTTAGCATTTAAAAAATATTTTTAATACTTGGGCTTTAGAAACAACATTTTTCAATATAACTAGAAACAGAAAATGATTAAAGTTTAAATTCATTAGGCACTCAATAAATGTTTATTGAATTTAGCTGAAGTGTCATGAATTTTTCTATTTTTAATCTTCATTATGATTTATTTTCTATTTTCACTCATTATGAGAAAACATTTCCATATTCCAATAGAGTAGTTAGATTTAATTTTTTCTTCCCTTGGATAATTCTTTATTCCCTGTTATTGTGTGTAATATTTCAAACTAAAGTGTTCTTACTGCAAGTCTCCTGTCTCCTTGTGTATTTTTCTTGCAATAAATAAATGCATTAAAGTTAGTTATTCTTACCACCTACTTGACTTACAGGAACATTGGGAAGATTGATAAGGCCATGAAAAAAAGAACACTTAAAATTCCTCATTTCTGTTTAAAAATTTTGAGAAAAGCCTATATGATGAAAGATAGTAGCATTGTATTTGTTTTTCTGTTTTTCTAGACATCCTATGACAATTCCTGAAAGGATCCTTTTCTCCCTTTTGCCCTTATAATAAAAATTATGAGTAAACATGAATTTCATAGAACATGGATCCCTGTTAGTAGGAGCTCATTCATTTCTATTTGTTACAGAGAATAGGTTTACATTGTCCATTCAAATAACAACTAAATGGGGCATGACCAGACCAACTGATTTCAAATTCAGATATAACAGTTTAATAGTGTATCTCAGCAGTTGGCCATTTCCTAGCTAGATAATCAACCAGTAGAAGGAATACTGTCTCTTAAAATCAAGGACTAGAAAGCTCTTTTGCTAGGAAATTGGAGATTTTCAGGTATATTCTTTGTTTTCCTCTATGTTGATCCTCCCTTTATACTATTCTACAATCAGTTCCAGTGGTTATTTCTCTTGTCATTTTGCATGTGTGGTATAATAAGACTACACTCGACATCAGGAAACCTAGATTCAAACCTTCCTCCACCACTTAGCAACTGAGTAACCTTGAGCAAATGTCTCTATATCTAAATTGCCTCGTATGGGATAGGAGAATAATACTTTCCCTCACTTCTCATAAAGTTTTTGAGGGGACGGAATTAGAAATGTCAGTGAAGGCATTGCATACATTTCAAATTATCTGTATATGATATAATGATGCCAGTTTATTAACACTTTATCCCATAATTCTATCCTTCAATTATCTCATAATTCTCACATAAGAAACAAGTGGAGGAAAAAGTCATTGGCAAACCAAACCGGGTTGTCCTATTTACCCAGTCTTGATCTCCATGTAGATTTAAACACTGTGATGTTACAAGGAGCTTAAAACACCTCTCAATATTTTACATATTCCTTCCAATGCACCGACCATAAGTCTTGTCTCTGCTGACCTCTACCCCTGGCCTGCCCTAGTCCTTCCACCTAAAATGGCTTTCCTTTAGCCAAGCCTATAGAAATCCCACTAATTCTTCAAAACCAGATAAAAAGGCACTTCTTTCATTACATATTCCTCAATTTTTCAAATTAAATTTTTGAAATTTATTTTTGTTCTTGTAGCACCTCTGTTTATATTACATGTACTCTATTCTCCTTCCTGAAACTATGACTAAATTGGGTTGAAGGAAGGAATTATTTCTAATTCATTGCAATATCTTAGTACCAAACAGAGGTACTTGAACATGAAATTTTCTGAATAGCTCTCTGTTACTCTTAGTCATCTGCCTCACACAAATTAGTCTTTCATCTGTTTTCACCATACCTGCTACAAAGGACTCTGTAAGGGTACAATTTTTCCATTGCCTATTAATCAGATTTAAATGCTTCAGTCTTTTACTCAAAACTCTGTATTGTTATCCATTGCTCCCACTCATCTTTCTTAACTCCTTATATATGACTTACCCCAGTGTTCCTCCTTGTTATCATCCTTAAGGATATTTTAAATTCCAACCTCTATTTTCCTGTATCTTTTGCATCTCATGACATTTCCTTTTTTATCAATCATTTCAAGATCTAGCTTAAAAGTTTGTTCCTTTAAGAAGCCTTATCTGATTAACTCTTCCATAGAGTTCTTTATCAACCCTAAGCTCTCAGAGCCCAGGACAGTATCCTTATGAAATGAAGGAGAGTGTTTGACTCCATACTGCAACTGCTTTAGGATATACTGACTAAAAGCAAAACTGCCTTAAGACAATTTATCCTTACCCTTCAGAGTTTGTTTGCAAAGCATAAAACTAACAACTGCAGAGAGTTATTTTTTAAGTATATATTCACAAACATTTTTCATCTTTACATTTTTGTGTGTGAATAGTGCTTCTTGAAGCAGAGATTTTTGCACTATGCCAAGGTTTACACTATGAAGACAAAATGTACAAACAATTCCTGCTTATTTATCAGAATGTCTTTCTGGAAATCATTTTATATATTAGATTGCCAGAAAGTGAATCAAAATTGCTCTTTGGAAGACTACCATACCAGTAATGAACTCTGACAAAAAACCTAGAATGAAATTACTCAAAGACATGAGTAATAGTCGGTAGTATGAGATAGTAGATAGTAATACATAGTATTCTAAGACATGTTTAAAAATACAAGGTTACTTAATAATTCAAAAAAACAGGGGCGCCTGGGTGGCGCAGTCGGTTAAGCGTCGGACTTCAGCCAGGTCACGATCTCGCGGTCCGGGAGTTCGAGCCCCGCGTCAGGCTCTGGGCTGATGGCTCGGAGCCTGGAGCCTGTTTCCAATTCTGTGTCTCCCTCTCTCTCTGCCCCTCCCCCGTTCATGCTCTGTCTCTCTCTGTCCCAAAAATAAATAAACGTTGAAAAAAAAATTAAAAAAATAAATAATTCAAAAAAACAGTTTTAATTTTAACAATAAAGTATAACTCATATTCTACAACATTATTTAAAACACCTAGGTCATGTACTAATTTTCAAGGATTCTAAGAGGTCATGTAAATTTTGTTTTAAATCAAATCTTCCAGACTGTATAATAAACAGTTAACAATTATTTTCTTAGAAATTTGTGAAGCATCCCCTCCCCCCCAACTCTAGGATGATGACTAAGCCTTGGGTTTGGCAATACACTTCCCTTATACTGAGTGGCCAAAGGCCTTTGATCTGGGCTCTGATTTGTGACCTACAATCTATAGATGCTAAAGCTGAAAAGCAAGTATACAAAGCCAAATATTACCAGTAAATAGGAAAGAACGCAGACGGGAAAAAGTACATTTGGTTGCACATTGCACCTGGTCACTGTGCAAATGTAGGTTAGCTATCTAAACTCTAACCTTCAGTTTCTATAGCTGTAAATTGAGGACAATTATACTTCACAAAAACTAAGTGGTTCTTCAAGATCAAGTGAAATAAAGTTCATGATGTGTTCCGTAGGTACCAACTATATAGTAAATACCAATAAGCAGTTACCATTATTATATCATTATCATCATCATTCTACAGGGCACATTCACCCACTTACACTTAACATATGCTATCCATTCCTACCTCATACCAAGGAGAACAATTAATTTCTCTCCTCAATGTTAGGGATATACTTTAATAAACTCAGACTGACCTCAACAAAGGGCCTTGGGAGTTACCTAATAGCAGAAAGAATGGTGGCTTCCATAAATCCTGACAGACATGTGTCATATGAACTGATATAAAATCTCCTTTAGTTACTGAGGAGTGATTTAATCTGTATTGTCACCAACCACCAACTATATTTAAAGTTAAATATCATGAGTGAAATTTGTTTATGGCCTAATGAGCAATTAATTATTTCTGCATGGGAAAATTTCCAAACTACAATAGTCTCACAGATGCTCTAGGAATTTGGAACTTGGAGCACTTGAGCTTTTCATTTGTTCAAGTGCTGGAGCCAAGACAAAATTGAGTCCAGTTTTAGACATTTTGGGCTTTGCCTATGGCTGACCCTATAGAGTAACTATCTCTTCAATACAGAGTATTAAACTCCTTGACTTTAGGGGCGCCTGGGTGGCGCAGTCGGTTAAGCGTCCGACTTCAGCCAGGTCACCATCTCGCGGTCCGTGAGTTCCAGCCCCGCGTCAGGCTCTGGGCTGATGGCTCAGAGCCTGGAGCCTGTTTCCGATTCTGTGTCTCCCTCTCTCTCTGCCCCTCCCCCATTCATGCTCTGTCTCTCTCTGTCCCAAAAATAAAATAAAAATAAATAAACATTAAAAAAATATAAAAAAAAAAAACTCCTTAACTTTAATAAAAGTATGAGAACTCTATACTCAATTTAGTAGATATTAAGACATAGGAATTTTTCCTTCATCACTAACATGGAATAACCCCATTTAAGGATTTTTCCAGAAGTTACCATGACTAGCCTTAGTGGAGCATGGTCTACAGCAGGTGCAATTCTTCTGTTCTTTTGCTCCTCTGTGTTATCCAAGGGTCAATTCAGACTATACCATCTGGGCCTGCCATAAAATCACTTTTGTTAAACTATGCTTTAGTTTGATTATCTATTCTGCATTAAACATGCTATTAAAAACTGTAAAAAAAAATATCATTATCCACTTTTTCACTTTATATCTCCTTTGTTATAACCAAGGAGAAATTTTCCCTAGACAATTATTTTTTAGTTATTTTTTTACCATATACGGACAATGTGAGTCATTCAATTTGCCCTGATTTCCTCTCTTTTGACTTATTAGGAAACTTAGAATTGATTTGGTGTCCCACCTTTAAACACTGTGAGAACTTTATACCATGTTTTCCTGTCTACTTTTCTTGTAGCCCCATTTTATTATTTTTCTTTATATTCTTTCACTTTGTCTTTTATATTCTTTTTTCAGTTATTGTGACATAGTAGTATAACTTGCTCATCTCCTTATAACTTAGGTGAGGAATTTTCAGGCATGCCATAGATTTGTTTTTAAGCAGTGTAATTTACTGGTAGCAAAGAGAGAGACTCTATCATCATGCAATTAATTTCTGTTTCCCAGATTCTCACATGTATCTTCCAATAAGTCTTTTCTGGCAGTCCAGACCACTAGTCCTAATATCTAAATAATTCTTAACCAAAGTAAATATATCATTATATACCTAGAATTATATCAAGGATGAGTTCTGTTACCTTATAGTACTGATAGCTTCTAAACTTTTTTTCACCATCATCATCATGACCAACTACTTGTTATTCCTATCACAATGCAACTGGGGTTCTGTCTTTTTTTGTATTACTTTTCTTTGAGCACAGTTAATAATGTTACATTAGTTTCAGTATACAACATAATGATTCAACTTCTCTGTGTGTCAGGTTATACTTACCACAAGTGTAGCTACCATCCATCATCATGTAAATGACTATTACAATACCATTGACTATATTCCCTATAATGTACCTTTTATCCCCATGACATATCCATTCCATAACTGGAAGTCTGTATCTCCCACTCCCTTGTATTCATTTCACTCATCCTCCCATCTCTCTTCCCTCTGGCAACCATCAATTTTTTTTCTGTATTTAAAGGTCTGATTCTGGGGCGCCCGGGTGGCTCAGTCGGTCGAGCCGCCGACTTCGGCTCAGGTCATGATCTCATGGTCCGTGAGTTCGAGCCCCGCGTCGGGCTCTGTGCTGACAGCTCGGAGCCTGGAGCCTGTTTCGGATTCTGTGTCTCCCTCTCTCTGACCCTCCCCCATTCATGCTCTGTCTCTCTCTGTCTCAAAAATAAATAAACATTAAAAAAAATAATTTAAAAAAAATAAAAATAAAGTTCTGATTCTGCTTTTTGTTTGTTTATTCATTTGTTTTGTTTTTTAGACTGTACATATAAGTGAAATCATATAGTATTTGTCTTTCTCAGTGTGACTTACTTTACGTAGCATAATACCCTCTAAGTTCATCTATTTTATAGCAAATGGAAGATCTCTCCCTTTTGTATGGCCATATAATATTATATAATATATTAAATTATATAATATATATAAATATTATATATAAGATATTATGTATAGATTATAAATAATATATATTTTATATATTTATGTATATATTATGTATACATCTATATTTATATTATATATTATATATTTATTTATATATTATAAATATTATATATAAATATATATTATATATTATATACATTTTATATATGTATATATAAAATCTAGAATTTTTATGGTTCAGGTCTCACATTTAGGTCTTTAATCCATTTTGAATTTATTTTTGTATGGTGTTAGAAAATTGTCCAGTTTTATTATTTTGCACATAGCTGTCCAGTTTTCCCAGCACAGCTTATTGAAAAGATCATCTTTTCCCCTTTGTATATTCTTGCCTCATTTGTTATAGGTTAATTGGCCATGTAAGTGTGGCTTTATTTCTGAGCTCTCTATTCAGTTCCATTGGTCTATGTGTTCTTTTTTTTGTGCCAATGCCAAACTGTTTGGATTACTATAGCTTTGTAGTATATTTTGAAATCTGGAATTGTGATCTCTCCAACTTCATTCTTCTTTCTCAAGACTTCTTTGGCTATTTGGGGTCTTTTGTGGTTACAAAAAATTTTAGTACTTTTTGTTCTACTTCTGTGAAAAATGCTGTTGGTATTTTGATAGGAATTACATTGAACCTATAGATTGTTCTGGGTAGTATAAACATTTTAACAATATTATTTTTTCTGATCCATTAGCATGGAATATGTTTACATTTGTTTGTGTCATCTTTCAAGTTTTTCATAAACATTTTACACTTTTCAGAGTACAGGTCTTTCACCTCCTGAGTTGTTTATTCCTAGGTATTTTATTCTTTTTGGTATAATTATAAATTTTTTTTAACGTTTATTTAATTTTGAGACAGAGAGAGACAGGCATGAACGGGTGAAGGGCAGGGAAAGAGGGAGACACAGAATCGGAAGCAGGCTCCAGGCTCTGAGCCATCAGCCCAGAGCCTGACGCGGGGCTTGAACTCACGGACCGCGAGATCATGACCCCGGGGGAAGTCGGACGCTTAACCGACTGAGCCGCCCAGGCGCGCCTTTTTGGTATAATTATAAATGGAATTGTTTTCTTAATTTCTCTCTCCGTTCCTTCATTATTGGTATATAGAAATGCTACTGATTTATGAGTATTAATTTTGTATCCTGTGACCTTACTGAATTCATTTTTCAGTTCTAATAGTTTTTTGGTGTAGTCTTTATAATTTTCTATATATAGTATCATGCCATCTGCCTTCTTCCTTACCAATTTGGATGCTTTTCATTTCTTTTTATTGTCTGACTGCTGTGGCTAAGACTTCCAGTATTATGTTGAATAAAGTGGTGAGAGTGGACATCTTTGTCTTATTACTGATCTTCTAGGAAAAGCTCTCAGTTTCTCACTATTGAGTATGATATGAGCTGTGGGTTTTTAATACATGGCCTTTATTATATTGAGTCATGTAAACCTACTTTTTTATCATGATGTTGAATTTTGTCAAATGCTTTTTCTGCATCTATTGAGATGATATGATTTTTTTAATCCTTTGTTTTGTTGCCAATATTGCCAATATTGAACTGTCCTTGCATCCCCAGAACAAATTCCACCTGATTGTGCTAAATGATCCCTTTAATGTACTGTTGAATATGTTTGGTTAACATTTTTTAAGAACTTTGGCATCTATGTTCATCAAGGATATTGTAATTTTCCTCTTTTATAATGTCTTTGTCTGGTTTTGGTACAGGGTAATGCTGGCCTTGTAGAATGTACTTGAAAGCTTTCCTTCCTCTACTATTTTTGAACTATTTTGAAGAGGAGGTATTAACTCTTCTTTAAGTATCTAGTAGAATTTACCTGTAAATCCATCTCATCCTGGACTTTGATTTTTTTGGAATTTTTTTTATTGCTGATTCAATGTTGTTACTAATAATAACTGATCTGTTCAGATGTTCTATTTCTTCCCAATTCAGCTTTGAAAGATTGTATGTGTCTAGGAATTTATCCATTTCTTCTAGGTTGTCAATATGTTGGCATATAATTTTTCATTATATTCCCTCATAATCTTTTGTATTTCTGCAGTGTCAGTTGCTACTTCTCTGTCTTTGTTTTGTTTGTTTTTTTTTTTAATTCTACTTCTCTATCATTTCTGATTTTATTTAGGTCCTTTATCTTTTTTCTTAATGAGTCTGGCTAAGAGTTTATCAATTTTGTTTCTTTTCAAAGAATCAGCTCTTAGTTTCATTGATTTTTTTTCTTTTGTTTTTATAATTTCTATGTCATTTATTTCTGCTCTGATCTTATTTCCTTCCTTATACTCAGCTTGGGTTCTGTTTGTTCTTCTTTTCCTAGTTCCTTTAGTTCCTTAGTATAAGATTATTTGAGGTTTGTTTTTGTTTGTTGGTTGGTTGCATTTTTTTTGTTTTGTTTTGGTTTTCAGATAGGCCTGTATTTGCCTCTTAGAACTGCTTTCACTGTGTTCCAAAGATTTTAGATTATGTTTTCATTTTCATTTGTATCCATGAGTTTTCTGATTTCTTCTTTGTTTGCTTTGTTGACCCATTTGTTGTTTAGTATTGTGTTATTTAGCTTCCATGTGTTTGTGTTTTTTTCCAGTTCTTTTCTTGTAATTGATTTCTAGTTTTATACCATTGTGGTGAAGAAAGATGCATGGTAGGATTTCAATTTTCCTAAATTTACTGAGGCTTGTTCTGTGGTGTAACAAGTGATCTATTCAGGAGAATGGCTCATGTGCACTTGGAAAAAAAAAATACGTATTCTGTTGTTTTGGGATGGAATGTTCTACATGAACCTGTTATGTCAATCTGGGCAAATGTGTCATTCAAAGATATTATTTCCTTATTTTCTTCCTGGATGATCTATCCATTAGTGTAAGTGGGATGCTAAAATCCCCTACTATTATGGTATTACCATTAATTTCTCTCTTTATGCCTGTTAATATTTACTTTATATATTTAGGTGCTCCAGTGTTGGGCATGTAGATATTTACAACTGTTATATCCTCTTGTTGGATTGATCCCTTTATCATTCTGTAATGCCCTTTGTTGTCTCTTATTACAGTCTTTGCTTGAAGTCTATTTTGGCTTATACAAGTATTGCTACTTGGAGTTCTGTCTTGAATGATCAGATCACCTACATTAGCAATGTCATCATCCACCTGATTTCAAATATTACTGCTTACTGAATATTTTCTGGCTAGACCAGTATCAGCCTGTACCAATTAGTTAACAGGCTGGTACTATGGGTCCAATCCACAACTGGTCTTGCCTCACAGGTTTTACACTATGCATTTGTCTGCCCTATCACCTTGAGAGAAACAGCTTATAGAGGCCAATTAACTTCCTCAGCACCCACCTTAGCTGGTTCCTGATCTATCCTCTACACTGGAATGAAATACCTATCGGGAATGTACCCAACCACTACTGCTACCACTGAAATTAAAAATATGATATTGACCACCATAGAGCTCTATTCAGAGATGGTAATTAATATTAAGAAATAGCCTAAAAGTTATTTCAACACTAGATAGAGATTGGATTCCTGAACTTAATAGAAAGATACACCTTTATTAGGAAATTGAACTTTTCTAATTTATCTAATGTAATCTAATGTATCTAATGTATAGCAAGATACATCTTTATTAGAAAAATGAAAAATGAAAGGTGAAGAGTGATGATGTACAAAAAGTTTTTTATATGTATATACCTACAAAAAATATACACATACACTTAATAGCATAGATACATTGTTATAATTTTAAAAAACAAAGTGGGGGAAAATAGTAAATTCATGATATTTCTCTTAATGTGTTTCCCAAGCTAACTTTTGAGTAAGATGTAATATCATGATTCAAGACTATAACATGTAAAACTTTTAAGATTTCACAACAAAGAGTCTGGTTCAGCCAACATACTTGTGAAATAAAAATATGTAGTAAAAAGAGAAGAGCTTCTCAAAGATATTACTAATCTATGAAAATTACCCATTTTATTTTCAGTCAAAAAACTCACTTACACATACACAATGTTTAACCATGGAATTTAACCCATCCGAATCCAGTTATTTATAGCAGGACACACCAGAAAGGACCAGAAACTAAAACAAATTCCATTCCCTGAGATAGTTCTTTATGTGTATTCTGTAGACCACCTGCTTTAGAATTACGTAGGAAGTCAGTGTAGAGTGCAAATTCATGGTGCCCACTCAGACTTCTAGAATTAGAATTCTTGGGGTTAGAGCCCTGGAATCTGACTTCTTTCTAAGCTGCCTTGATCCTAAGTGCACTAAAGTTTGAGAATCACAGCACCAGATGAAGACAGGTAGGAAACAGAAGGTCTGAGCTACAAATGGGGAAGGAAGTTCCTTGTAACAGGCAATGAATAGTATCCAAAGAATGTAGCAACAAGTTGCTCAGTCCACACATGCAGTTGGTAACCTGAGGTGGGTATCCTCCACAAGTGCATCAATGCAATAGGGTTTAAAGCTTTATTAAATGCTAGCTATGTCAACTGCCAAGTTTTTTAACTCTATGGCTGAGCTTTTCATTTGTAAAATAAAAATAATAATACTCTAAATCATAAAGTTGTTAGGAGATTAAACAATTTAAACATGTAAGGCACTCAGAGCAACGTTCAACATATATTAGGTCTTATTGGCCACAAAGCTGTTCCCTTGAGAGATAAAAATCACTGCATCAACTTTGAAAATGATTATTACTCAGTTCTGTGAAACTAAATATTGAAGTCATGAAAATACAGTATTTTACAGTACTTACGTTTAAAGTACCATATGGGTACTCTATACCCTATTCTTGATGATTTATTTAATAAAAGCAATTCCTATCCTTTTCTCCTGAAAAGTCAACTCTGTGAAATTACTATTCTACCAAGTTTGGCTCATGGTAAACAAAATTCCTCACAAAACATCTCCATGAGATAGACTTTTCCCATGAAAATCTAATCACCACATGGAATTAACCAAGCTTTGTCTCCACTGGATAGAACTTTCTCAAATCAAGTCATTTTCCCAATTACATTTTCCCCATCACAGTTACAGCTTAGAATTTTTTTTAAATTCATTTCACAGTCAGATGGTTTCCAAAAAAGATGTTGCCACAGAAATTCCAGTACTTTCTATCACTTATTTCTTCTGTGGAAAACACTGAAGTGGCCTGAGATAACGTCACATAGAAAAGAATCACTCTAAAACTACTGGGTCCTTATCTATGAATACTGCACTGCTAGGGGTAAATAACCATCATTACCCATATCCTGGGCTGCTTATAAGAAAAATTGTGAGATGAAGTTTATCCTTAACATCATCCCCTCCTTTTTGATATACTTCACTTCTGATGCCTTCTCCATCTGTTCTTCCTAATCTAGATACTATTTTTGTTGTTGCTGTTGTTATTCTCACCTACCCACAAAGCTTGTTACAATTTTACCCCACTGGAAATCATCTGTTCTGTATCATACCATCTCATGACCCAGTGTCGGTAATAATGAATCTAAATTGTTCAGCGGTAGTTTTAGAGGGACGGTTGCCAACCACCCATATCTATCTGAGTTTTGGGGGGACTAATTCCCCTTATGCTATGTTCAATCACAAAAATCTCTCCCTTAATTCTGCATTCATCCCTACCTCCTTTCCCACAGCTTCCTTTGTTTTCTATCCAATTATCTAATTCCCAACACTATCAAACAATTTGCTTCTATCCTCCCATCTGGACATTTAAACTTTATTAGCAATGGCCACCACTGACTTCCACATAGCCAAATCAATGGGCAAATTTATAGCATTTAACACTTGATCAACCTTTCCTTCTTAAAACATTGTCCTTCTTTGGCTTCCATAACACCATCCTAAATAAAAGAGATTTATTTTTAATCTCTTTTACTGGATCTTTTCACTCTGCTCATCCCTAAAAAACGTTCTATATTGTACCCACTTGTATTTTCACCTTACATTCCATTTTTTGTATTCTAATTTATTCCCATCCTTTCTTTTTATTCCTATAAATTTAAATTAATACACTTGAATCCCAGCTCAGAACCTCTAGTCTCCAATACTTCTGAATTCTACCACCAAACATCTAATAATAACCAACTATAGTATCTTGATGTCTTTTTTCCTTGTGGAATATATATTGATGAAAGAAAATACTATCTCTGTAACCAACAATGCCAGAAATCTAGGAATCATTTTCAACCGTCATATTTCTTCATTTCCCATATCCCATCAGAACACTAAATCCTGTCAGTCTGTGTATCCCAAAGCCATCTGTAACCTATTAACTTCCTTCCATTTGCATATGCTATCACCACCTTAGTACAGATTGTATTACCTCTTCCCTGAGGACAGACCTGTTAAAGAAAAACATTTTAAAGGTAAAATGATGAATTTCATACAAATGTAAAATAAGCATATCAGTGATTTTATTTAATTAATTAATGAGGGAACCAAGAAGATATTGTAATGGCTTTAAAGGAAAATTCACAGTACCACACTTGTATAGTCTGATCAGGAACACTGAACTGAATTCACAAATAGTTGCAAAACACTTTTTCCAGAGCAGGGAGGGAAATTGATTTTCCACCCACCAGACAGAATTCATTTGCACATCTATGGACAAGAGTCATTTACATTGCCGTGATATACAATTTACAGTTTTAAATAGCTCAGACAATAAAAGATGCAAACTCCATAGTATCAAATAACCCAGAAGGGTGTGCTCTAGATACCACATACATTTTTATTGAAGACACCTACTAATGTTTTGGGTCTATTTCAAAGTCTTCCACAAATTTTTCTGACAGACTATAGCATCTTTACTAAAACTAAAGTCTAATAATATCTCTCCCCTTTTCAAAATTCGTCATTGGCTCCCCCCTACACAAAGTAAAATCCGGTCCCACCCCAACTAAGTGGGATGACCATCGTCATCTCCTGATCTCCAGCTCACTCCACCCTCACATTCACAGGCATTTTACACCAGTGGCAGCTGCACCAAAATGATTATTCTTTCTCAGATACACCTAGCTGTTTTATACTCATTACCTTTCACATGGTATATCCTTTTCTTATAATGTGTTTTGTCCAACTAATGAAGCCTTACTAATTTCAAAGCCAAGTTCAGGGCCCTATTTTCCCGGAAGATTCTGGCCTTTCCAAACAGAGTTAACCATTTCCTCTCTATCAATGCAAATTATTTGTTTTCATATATGACTCCCCTAATGGAAGATCTTCCCTAAGAGCTACCTAGGCATAAATATCACTGTGGAAGTTATTTTTTAGATGACATTAACATTTAAATAAGACTTTGAATAAACCAGATTATTATCCATAATGTGGGTGAGCCTCTTCCAATCTGTTGAAAGCCTCAAGAGAAACAGATTGATGCCCCCCAAAAAAGAGAGAAAAATGATTCCAGACTGCCTTCAGACTTGAGCTGCAACATCAGCTCTTCCCTGTGTCCTAGGCTATAGTCCTGCCCTCCAGTGTTTGGACTTGCCAGCCTCTACAGTCACATGAGCCAATTCTTTAACCTGTAATTTTTTATTACTAGAGCTTTGTGAAATAAATGAATTAACATGTGTCAAACACTTAGTACAGTATCTGTGGCATAACAAATATTATGTGTACTATATTATTAATATTTAGAGTATAAGAAAGAGAAAGAGGAAGTGTTTGAGGGGAAACTAACAAGTCTATGGTATTTGAGAAGAAAGAACTGGTCTGAGGTCAGAAACAAGATACACGTGTATTTTGAAAGGATAGTCAACTCAGGGGTAGGAAGAAGAGGTAATACTTCCATCCATTAGCCAATAGACAGAATTCAGATATCAAGTCAGAAGCAAAGATCAAGAGCTCCAAGACATTGAGTCAAGCATGGAGATCCAAAATGGGAATTAGAAGGTATAGCTTTAGAGCCATAGCTCTATCATCTGGACATATAAACATGTCCATGGCTTTCCTGTCTTTGTCAATACCAAAGCTTTGGCACTAAGTCCTTCTTAAACTCTACCATCTTTCTTCCCTTCACTGCTATGCTTCTTGAAAGAAAAATCTACCTTATCTGTCATTTCTGTCAAAGAAAAGTTGTACCCAGCAATTAAGCAGTCAAGGAAAACTTTTTCCAAGACTACGCAATTGTAATCAAGGCTATTGCAATAGGGCAAAGAAAATAAACTCCAGTGAAATAAAAGGCAGAGTATTTTTTTAGGTTTATTTATTTTTGACAGAGAGTGAGTGAGCAGGGGAGGGGCAGAGAGAGAGAGAGAGGGAGAGAGAGAATCCCAAAAAGACTCCACACTCTCAGCACAGAGCCTGATACAGGGCTTGAATTCACAAAACCATGAGATCATAACCTGGGCCAAAAAACTGTCAAATGCTCAACCAACTAAGCCACCCAGGCACTCCAAAAGGCAGAGGAATTTTAAGCATTGGAGTAGGCTAGTGGAATAGTACTGGAGGACACTGGGGAGAAGGGAGGTTGATCAATTTAATCAAGCCTTCTATGTTTACTAACTGGGACTAATGAATGTTAGGTTCCTATCCTCCCATAGAGACCAGGAAATAGAGACCTATCATGATTAAATTGCAAAGGAATGACTTCCAAGTCCTCGAAGAGTCATTTCTAAGAGTTTACAAAACTCTCAAGAGGATGGGAGACTTGCATCTAGAAGAAGCAGAGAAAGCTTTTGTAAATGCTGTGAGAAAAGGATGGCCAGGGGAAGAAACCTGTCCAAAATTTAGTCAAGCTAAGAGGAATATTAAGGGCATCTTGGTCACTTCTTTATAAACCATTTCTTCTTTATCCAAGCAATTTGATCTCTTTCCCCATACACTAATGATCCTCCTTTCACTAAAATCTCCTCACATGCTAAATCTAATGTCAATATAACTTAATTTATATTTCCCTTGTTTTGTCTGTTGCTATAGACAAATATCTCTTTGATATGTTCTCCTCCTCTTAGATTTCCTGGTCTTTCATCCCTTCAGATATTGCTGTAAGCAATATATTTTTTTAACTTGTTCCAAGTAGGGACACCTGGATGGCTCAGTTGGTTGAGCCTCCAACTTCAGCTCAGGTCATGATCTTGCAGTTCGGTTCGTGAGTTCAAGCCCCACATCAGGCTTGCCCCATATCGTGAGTGCAGAGCCCACTTTGGACCCTCTGTCCCTGCTCTCTGCCCTTCCCCCACTTGTGTTCTCTCAAAAATGAATAAATATCTAAAAAAAATTGTTCTAATTCTTCTACTCTCACCTCTCTTCTCTTTTTCTTTTACCTGTATATATTGTTGCACTCTGTTATAAAAAAAAAAAAAAAAAAAACCTCTTTTACCATCCCAAGGCAAACACCACAACTTTTCAGAGAAGAAAACATTTTATGTTTGCCAGACACTGAAAGAATAAAGCAGTGCATTAAGTGAGCTACAAACTAGTGAAGCAAAACCAATCATTCTGTGCATTCTGTGACACTGTAAAAAATGCAATTCTTCATCAAAATCAAAGTAACACAAAAGAACTCTGTCCTTTTGACAAAATCTACCACTACCACAGCAGTTTAGTTCTCTGTTGGCATGACCACCATCACCATTCCAGTGACACTGTGCCCCTACTCCCTAGATGATCTCCCTTAGTTCTCATCTCCATCTGAATGTTATTTAAGCATTTACCACTCAACAAATCCCAAACTCAGTTTGTATTCTTACTCCAAACCTGCTAATTCCACTATGATTTGCCATCTTATAAATAAAATCTCCATCCACACAGTATTCATAGACCTTTCCTTCCGTCACCTCCTATCCAACTTATCACCTATTCCCATCTTTTCTCTCCCCCTAATAGTCAATAGTACACATCATTTTACTCCTGTCAATGCTTCCATTTCTCATCTGGATTGTTTCAGTAGCCATCCAACAAGTATCTCTATCCCAAATCCTCTGACTGAAATACATCCTTCACACTGCTATCAGAGAGTTTCTTTCTAAGCTGCACATTGAATCATTGTTCAGCTTCCTGCTTCCAACCCTTCAACAGATATCCACTACTTTCATGATAAACTGAAATTCCTTATGATGACAAATAAAGTCTTTCACGATTCTCTGCCTGCCTGTCTAGCAGCAACATTTCTCACCATTCTAAATCTCAACATCTATGCCTTGGACAAACTGAGCTATTTGAAGATGTGATGTGTCCTCTATCATCTGCTAGCTTTCCTTTCATGTTGTCCCTTCCTGCTGGAGAGCCAGTCCCCATCACCACCACCTCATTTGCCTAGCATACCTTTATGCCTACCCAATCTCTTTGTCTAAGACTTACCTCATAAATAAATCCTTCCCTTTTCTGTCCCCAAACTGACCTGGCAACCTTTCCTCTGTAAGCCCATGGTAACCTACACTACAGAAATACACTGACCTCTTTCATAGTTCTCATTATATTGTATAGTAATAGTTTATGTCTCATTCTCCCACTTCAGTAAGAACTCTTTGAAAGTAGCAACTGATCTCTTATCTCAGTATTCCCAGGACAAGGGGACCAAGTTCATGTAATCAAATCTATGCTCCCCTAAGGTACCACTGTGGAGCTATGAGAACCAAATTTCATAATGTATATACACCTTTAGTCAGAGGCACTAGGAATCGGGGTTACATGAAGACAAAGAGTAATTGTCATATATTTCAGTATAAGCCCCCACCCAGAAACATAGGGAAACATAACCTATTAAACAGCCTAGCATTTGTAACATTCAAACATACAATTTGTTCTTTTAAGTTTAAATTAAAAGAGAGGGGGAATCATATAAAATCACCTGATCTGCAATAGGCACACCATGTTACTCAAATTTTCTACACCATTTTCTACGTCAGTTTATAGTTTCTGGAAGTTAAGTGATGTCCCACAGTTTCTCAATGTCTCACAGAAACAATTTTCTCAATCTCTCCAATCAGTCGTGGGCCCTAAAAGACTGAAGCTCCTGCCCTGTGCTCCATACCCAGATAAGCAATAGAGAAAATTCTGATTATACCATGTGGATCTGCCAATTTCTTCTTCAAGCCAATGTCTTTCTGGTGTGAAAAAAGAATATAGTTTTTTAATATCCATAATCTCAACAGAGATGACCTCCATTTTCTACACCTCCTGATATTAACATTATTTACTCCCATCTCTATACTGGATACCTCTTAACTTAAGCTCTTCACTATTTGTGGATACGTATTCCCTAAAAAGAATTCTTAGGTTATTTGATTCACTAAGGCAGGTTCTGAAATCTTCATAGACATGAAAATCACCTGGAGCTACTTGTTAAAATAAAAAGTTTGCTGAGTCTCATTTCTGGTGATTCTGTATTTTTATATGTGTTCAGTATAATTCAAATGGATCTGATCCTTGAGCTAGTATTTAAAAACCACTGTTAGGGGCGCCTGGGTGGCGCAGTCGGTTAAGCGTCCGACTTCAGCCAGGTCACGATCTCGCGGTCCGTGAGTTCGAGCCCCGCATCAGGCTCTGGGCTGATGGCTCGGAGCCTGGAGCCTGTTTCCGATGCTGTGTCTCCCTCTCTCTCTGCCCCTCCCCCGTTCATGCTCTGTCTCTCTCTGTCCCAAAAATAAAAATAAACGTTGGAAAAAAAAAAATTTTAAAAAAAATAAAAAAATAAAAAATAAAAACCACTGTTAATAGAAGGATTCTATCCTAACTTCCTCTCTGTTTTAACACTGATACTGTTCTATATTTCATTTTTTCTGCATTTCTTCCTTACTGGTGAGAGACAAATAAACCTTAGGAAAATTTTGTGATTTGGGATACAAAGCACAAATTTTTGGTAGGAAAATTACAATAAATAACTCTTCAGGTAGCCAAACACATTTTTCTCTGAAATGTTCCCATATTGTAACAACTGCAGGACACTGACCAAGACATCAGATAGCCAACTCAAAAAAATTTCGAATGGCAACTCTTTACTGGTTTACTGTTCTTTCTTATTGATTAAATATATTGGGAAACATTCTGAAAAATTCAAAGAATTATGCGACATAAGGTATTATTCTTACTATCTTAATATTTTGATGCTTAATGTAGTCCTTTTGCCTGTGGTGGTTTTCAATGAGCCTTGCTATTTCTTAAAGAGGCTATAAGAAATGATGCTTACAGAATTAGATGTTTCGAAGAGGCCCAGTTCACATGTCACCAATAAGGTTTTCAACAATATTGTTTATGCTCTTTGACACTTGTGGTCTACTGTGATATGGTTTATTTCTTTTCAACTTAATCTAGAGGGGCTATCTGCCCATTAATAAATTTTTTTTGTTAATGTCTTAAAACTATTCAAGTCATTCAATAGCTACTAGGACTGACAGGCCATAATAATTTTAATAATTTTAAGTACAAAACTGCACAAGGAAATAATAATCATAGTTTTTGTGGGAGATAGAAGAAGAGAATGATGCTCTTGAAAAATGGAATAGATTTTGTTCTGACAAGTAATGGGCAGATTTTATCATCATTTAAATAATAGGACCAAGTTTTTTTAAGGAGTCACAAATGATACTTTAAGTTCTAGTAGCATTTTAGATTTATAAGGGATGCTGTACATAAACTAAGATAATCCTTCTAATGTGATTGTGCCCAGTAGTCAATGGCTGTACAAAAATATATTCCTGTCAGTTAAGATTACACTCTTTCATAAAAGGGACCATCATGACCCAAATTTAATTCAGTGTCTGAGATGACAAGACAGTCCATCAATGAACAAAAAACAAATCATGAACCAAAATTATGTAGTCCTGGGCGTTGCCTGAAGCAAATTTTCTGGTTTGCCACATGGACTTGCATTTTAGTCACAAAACATGTTTCTCAGTTTCCTTTATCATATCAGGCTACCAGAAGCCTCTCTAAGTACCTATTGAGTCCCCACAGATCATTGGAAATATTTTCCAAAGGCTACTCATGTGTTCTATGCCAATCTGAGAGTCCTATGTCACAAAACATGTTCTCAGTTTCCTTTTAGTCACAAAACATGTTTTAGTCACAAAACATGTTTCTCAGTTTCCTTTATCATATCAGGCTACCAGAAGCCTCTCTAAGTACCTATTGAGTCCCCACAGATCATTGGAAATATTTTCCAAAGGCTACTCATGTGTTCTATGCCAATCTGAGAGTCCTATGTCACAAAACATGTTTCTCAGTTTCCTTTTAGTCACAAAACATGTTTTAGTCACAAAACATGTTTCTCAGTTTCCTTTATCATATCAGGCTACCAGAAGCCTCTCTAAGTACCTATTGAGTCCCCACAGATCATTGGAAATATTTTCCAAAGGCTACTCATGTGTTCTATGCCAATCTGAGAGTCCTATGTACGCTACCTTCCATGACATCATACAGCTTTGGAATAATGGAAAATCATGGCACCTAAAGAGCTAGCTTTAAATTCTGGCTAATTATTAAGTACTAGCTGTGTGACTAGGATCAGGTTACTTATATTTTAAGTTAAATATATTCTTTAAAACCATAATTATAGTTTAAGTGAGGAATGGGACAGGATAAACACTGGCCTTTGAAAAAGGAAAACTGGTCAGACAAATCATATGTTGCATAATAATAGGTAAATTCTATCACTATGTAAACAGAAGGACTTTAAATTTGTTTAAATTCTAAAAAATTAAAAAATAATATGCAACATACGCGGTCAAATCATTGTGCTTGTGGCTTTATGATGCCATTGCTTATAAACTAATGTGAGGATTTAAGAAAATAATTTATGTGAAAACATCTGAAGAGTAGTGGATCCTCAATAATTTACATTATATATATGTCAAACATGCTCTATAAGTAAGTTTTTACTGCTCAAAAAGGTGTTATAAAGAACTTGGCTTTTCCCAAAGAGAAGTCTGACTTTTGCCCTCAACTTTTGAGAGGCAATCTATGTCATATCTGATAGGAATGCCTTTGTTTAAAGCAGGGACTGGCTATCCCAGATGGGTGAAACTTCTCATACCCAACAGTTTTAGAGTGGGGACTGGCTATGCCAAAAAGATCAACATGCAATTTAGGGTTGGGGTTGGCCATGCCACAGAGACTAATCATGTTTTATGGTGTGAGATTTGGGTCACATGACATCTGCAACCTAGCATTTGATTTCAAACACAAGGGCAATCAATCAATCAATCATAACTATGTAATGGAGCCCCCAGTAAAAATTCTGAACATTAAAGCTAGGGTGAGCTTCCCTGGTTGGCAATACTCTGTGCATATTGTCATACATCAATCCTACAAAGGTATATACTGATGATAAAGGATGCTTCACATTTGGAACCCATTCAGACTCCATCTTATGAAGTATTTGGAACCCATTCGGACTCCATCTTATGAAGTCTCTTCCTTTGGCTGTATGCTTTCCTGGTAATAAGCCATAACAGAGGGTATAATAGCTGTCAGTGAATTCTGTGGCTCTTCTAGTGAATTATCAAAACTGGACAGCATTGACCCCCAAAGAAGTGGATCTGTTTCCCCCCCTGGTGTTTGAGGAGCCAACTTGGGGTCCAGCACACCCCCAGTATCATATGATGGTCCCCTCTGTATCCGTCCTTCCAACCCTCCTTGTATGAACAAAGACTGATCAATTTTCAGAGAAATGATTTTGCTCTCCCTGTGTTAGCCAGAATTATTGGGACGGTATGATTTCTGAGTGATTTCCTAGAGTGTTGCTTCCTCCCACCAGGTTGGGAGGTAATAACCACTATCCCAGGAATTCTCAAGAAATTTTTATTACTTAAGCTGAAAAAAAAACCGGGTGGCATTGGGCACCCTCCCAAACTTGCAGTTGGTGTCAGAAATAAGAGTAGTCTCAAGGAATGTGACTTTAAACCTTGTAGTTTGCTAACTCTTGAGTAAAATGACATTGTATCATTTAATTTCATATAAATGACAATTTCTGACTCAGAATTTGCCATTTGTGGTAAAAATCTTCAAAAAAATTAAAAAGCAAATCACTGAATCCTTTTTCAGCATTACTATTCTACAAATTGTATGTCCTTATGGCAATGAAGTTACCTAACTTTAAAAATACCTCCAAGTACTTAATGCTTGTTTGGCTGAAGATAGATATGATACTCTAATTTTGTCTAAAGGGCTTACCCACAAAATCTACCAAATATTTAAGATTTTTGCATATTGAAAAGGGTTACACTATCATTGAGGTTTTATTTTTCTATAATATCATGATGAATTAGTACAAATTGCAATATCCAAGCCAGAGTCCTGTGACACCTGACAGATTTCTTTTTAATTCAAAACCACATCCCATCTGCCTCCTTTTTGTGTTTGGAAAGCATTTGATCCCACAAAGATTAATCCTGGGAGTCTATATCATATCCTGAACATCCAGAGAGGCCATAGGATAAAAACTAGGTGGTTGAGCATGCTCTTTTATTTATAAAATAAAGATTTTTAAAGCTTGATTAAATTACCATCAGTGCTCTATCCTTTCTCTGGAACAGTGGTATTCAACTGAGTGTGATTTTACCCCCCAGGAACATTTGGCCATGTCTAGTGACATGTGTTGGTTGTAACAGTTAGGAGGTTGCTACTATTGGCATCTGTTGGGTAGAGGTCAGAGATGCTGATAAACATCCTGCAATGCACAGGGAAGCTTCCAATGACACACAATTGTCCAATCTCAAATGCCAGTAATGCTGATGTTGAGAAATCCTGTCCTAGAGAAGTTACAATTTAAGTCAAACTGAATTTTTTTTTGTTCCTGAGATCAGTACAGAATTTCATCTTGGTTCTTTCTAAAGATATCATTATTCTTCCCATATTTAATGGGGCAACCATACCTACAGGTCCAAATCAAACACTCTCCCTTATGTGAAGTAAAATCTGAGGTATTTAAGTTTCACAGGGGCTACATATGGGTATACATTGAAGAAACTGAAAATATCAATTTCTCAAGCTCCTCTTTCAGAAATTCTTAATATGTATGGTTGAGACCTATGGGTTTCTCTCTATGTGTGACCACTCTCCAGAGGATTCTAATTAGAAACCCCACTTGAGAACTTCTAACCCAGAGAGCCATGTGGAGTGTTTGTTAAAAATTCAGATTATCAGGCCTACCTGAGAGCCACTGAATCTGAATTTTCAGGGCTAAGACCTGAGAAGTTGTATTTTTAATAAGTCCCCAGATGACTTTTACCATCAGGCACATTTAGGAAACTTTGGCTGAGGGGGTATCTAACTAAAAACTTAGAGTTTGTGATCATCATTTAAAGAGAAAGCAGCATCCTTTCATGAGAATGACATAACTAAAAGAAAAAAAAATGTTAAAAGCTACATTCAGTCTATCATGCTCCAGAGGAGCAGGGATTATTATGTTTTTGGTTACAAGAGAGTTGAAGTCTGACAGAACACCTTGGGAGGAAATGCTTGACCTCTCCTCTGTGAAGCCATTGTCCCTAGAACTGTTGAAGATGTACTTTGTAGAAAGAAATATCATTAGTAACTTTCCCTTTCCATGGATATTGTAGGGGAAATTTTCTCAGCTATTTCTTTTGATACCATGTCCAGAATTTTGAACATTGACATGATGGTCAACAGAGACAGTGAAGAATGGCAAACCAGGACCCATGACATGCTCCATCCTCTGCCACAGTTGGAGGTCTCCAAAATTAGAATTCCCAAGTTACCTCCTTATACATGAGTATAAGAACTCAGCTTTGAAGTGCACTTATGCTAGTATTTCTGACTAAAGCACTTCAGACACAGATTAGCACTGATGAGTATCTAGATAGCTCACTTGTATCAGGCTTCCCATCATCTGATTAAGATCCCATAAGTGAGTCATATCTTAAGCAATGGGCAGGCCAAGTGTTGGACAGCCACAGAAAACAAACTAATTATCAAGAAGCCAACTGTTCCATAAAGCTATAAGAAAAGGCTGCATAAGGGTTGGTACTTAATTCGAAAACAACCACTGCTGGTCTCCAGTATGTGGTCAATTGCAGACTCATGCAATCTCAGTTTAGAAAGGATCTGAACTATCATCTAGCTCAAGTATTCTAGAGGCTCAAATATTCACTACATCAATCAGCTCAGCGATCCAAAATCTGGCTATGTGATAAATTATCCTGTGGAGTTTAAAAAAATACACATTCTTGGGCCTCTCCTCAGCCTTGTTGCATTAAAATCTCTAGGGGATGACCAAATCTCTACGTTAAGGGTGTACTTTCTTTGGAGAGCTTTTTTAAATGCCTCATTAAATTGCCAAAAAAATGATTCCCCATAACTTCCAATCGTTGATTCTAGTTCAATTATCTTAGGCCTGTTCTGAAGTCCTCTTCTTTCTTAGCTAAATGTCTCTAATATTTCCTCTGTCCAATATTTGACATAATATTGAGCCAAGTCCCTAACATCTGTTTGGTTGACCATAAATGTTTTCTGGTTAATATATCACAGCCCAGAAGAAATGTATCTTCTAGTGAAGAGTGGAACATGGCAGGTACCTCTCTCACATTCTAGGTACCATTTCTATTAGTGCGACCTAGCTGTTCCCATTTATGCTTCCCATTCTTACCATAGCTACATCTCGGTCCCTCTTTGCAATCACTTCCTGGTTAACTTCCTCTTCCATTCCCCCACACATACTAGTCAAAATTTTAACATTGTATTATATCTCACCTTTCAATCCCCTTACTCTTAGCTCATATCATGCTCATAATCCATGGAGAAAATACATTGTGTCTCCAACCCACCAAATTAACATCCTACACAACACATACTATGAAATTAATCAAATCAAAACCACACATATCAAAGACCTTACATATTTCAACTTTTAATAATAATATCAAGCACATAAGCAATCTAGAGGCACAAAGAGAGAGAAGTCTTGGATACCCTGTATGGCTCCCTAGGCCCTTCCTTTCCATATTGTACAGGAGCCATGTGACCCAGAATAGATGAGGTCTCCTAGTGAGGTTTGTGGATTACCTCATATAATCGGGAGGGTTCAATTATGAAACATCTTTATTTTATACCCCAGATAATTATAGAACTTCTGTGACATTTTACATGAACTATGTCTCATAAATCCATGAATCCCAGATGCATTCCCATAAGCAATTATAAGCCAGGGACAGCTTATAAAGAACATTCCATAGATAAGGATTCTCCTCCTAATAAATATCACCCAAAGGACCAGTTACCATGTTTACTAAGAATGAGAACAGGTCACCTGCCTTCTTTTCTTTCCCTCAGAAACATTACCCCAGTAATCAGGGCAGAAATGAATCACAGGCCTGATGCTTTAACTCTTTTCTCCCTAACATCTATGCTTACTCCTTACTTATTTCTGTCCTAGAGAAAGAAGTCCTGCTTTGCATTAGTCAAGTTCTCTGCATGTTATTCTCTCAGCCATTCTTTTTCATATATCTGTTGTAGCTTTATTGTTATTAATATGCCTTTTTTCTCTTTTATCTGACATCTAATAGAGCCTTAACATATTCTTATCTACCAGCATCTTCTCCTTACCATATAAAACTACTCATTCACTTCCATTTAAAAACTATTCCTTAATAATTTATTATCCCAGAGATATCAAATATCCTCTCCTCCTTTACTACAAGGAAAATTCTTGATGTTTCCTTAGACTTAAGTGTGACTTACCAGTCACATGAAGCATTTGGGTGTTCCCTGAGCTATAGAAGACATTTTTGTTGCCTACTGAATATCTCCATCTGGGTGTACCAAAAGCACCTAAAAGTCAGATTATCCAAACCTAAAATTGTCATCTCTAATTTCTCTTCCCCAACATATGTTTCTGTGTCTATTTTCCCCTTTCTAGTGAATGGAATACATATATCCTTACATGTCCAAACTGTGAAATCATGTGAAATGTTCCTTTTTCCACTGAGATTGGCATCCAGTCAGTGAGTACCATTATTTGTGTGTCTCCATAATAAATCTCAAATACATTTCCCTTTCACTCCAATAAAAGTGCATTAATTCAAGACTTTATCAGGTGGTTTCAATAACTCAACACCTAAATCAAATCATATCCAGCCTGCCATTCTTCATATTTTCTCATCATCAAAAGAAAAAGAAATCTCATCAAATCCTAAAATCAGGATATACTAAGTCTAACATGTTTTTCTAATCTGCTAATTCAGAAACCTCATCAGTAAAGTAAATGAGCCAGTAATATGGAAATATGATTTATTCTGTGACATTACTTGATTGTGACATACTACATGATTTCTTTTGGTTTTGTTGTTTTGTTTTCGTTTTTGTTTGCTTTTGTCTCTATGCCAGTTCTCACCATAGCCATAAAGTCTTTCTAATCATCAATTCCCATGGCGACAGTTAAAACAAGCTTTAAGGGGAAAATATCAAGATTGGTTTGAAATTCCAAATACATAATTTGGGTTGGCCCAACTATGCATGCAAATTGCAAATATCTCTCTAGCAAAGCCAAAAGTGACAATTTCTCATCACTGAAATTATGTTGTTTAATTCTGGAGTCTAGTTTTCAAAATTTTCTTAACAGTTCCTGAGCTTGGGAACTTGGGAGCTTGGTCAAACCCAGTTTATGTTCTTTTACTGAAATAGTAAAATATGTTCATTAAGGGAAATGTGGTAAATAGAAAAGTAAAAAAAGACACTCATGATCTCAAACTCAAACATAACCATTATATAAGATTCTCCAGAGAAACAGAGTCAATAAGAGATATTTATATAATACTCCTCACTTAGTTATTTATTTATATAATACTTTTTGTCATGAATGTATATAAATACATATGTAATGTATGTATATGTATATAATTTTAAGGAATTGCCTTCCACAACTATAGGAACTGCCAAATCCAAAATCCATACGGTAGGCTGGCAGTCTGGAAACTCAGACAAGCATTGATGTTTCAGTCTCAAGACAAAATTTCCTCACCAGGAAACCTCTATTTTTGCTCATAAGCCCTTCAACTGATTGGATGAGGCTCACCTACATTATCCAAGGTAATCTGTACTTAACGTCACCTTATAGCTATTATCCACATCTTAAAAATATCAACACAGCAATAGTCAAATACTTAAATCTAAATACTTAGTTAAATAACCCAGTTATTTATAACTTGGTACTATTGCCTAACCAAATTAACAATAATATTGGCTATCACAGCCATAAAACAATTCCTTGTCTTTTTTTTTCTAGGCATAAGTAGGAATGCACATGTGAGTCCTGTGATAAAACCTAATAAAAAGAAAAGCATCTCAAAAGAAATTTCTTGTGTCAAATTAAAGAGTCGTGCCAATAGCCAAGAGTTTATATTAATTTTTTTAATTTCACTTTTATGCTATTATAAAAGTAGATTCCAACACCTTCACATTCTCAGAGATATATTTTGTTTGCCAGTTCGGTTATGTGTACTTGGCTTCATAATAACTCTTGGGATGATCTGGGAATTGTATCTGGTTGATGGTCTTAGAAGTATCTCTTATGACCTGAAGAGTAACTTCAAATTCTCTTTTCAAGACTCATTCTTGGAGTTCTGCTGAAGGAGATAAAAATTTCTACCCAACCTCCTTCTCCCATGTAGCTACATGACACTCTAAGATAATTGAGCATATTTTGATTTATAATATCAAAGTATGCTCAAAGCAAAGGATTTTTCCCACTTCTCCATCTTATCCCTGTTTCCTGTCTTTTCTTCTAGAACTGCACTTCTCAGGATGCAATGTGCCAACATAAGTGTTCCTGACTTTCATAGCTAGCTAGTCATGTTCTCAAAATTGGTTTTGTTGTCTCAGGTGCAAATAAAACTATACTGATGGAGATGAAAAACATTCTGGCTATTTCAAAATTGGTGCACCTTTACAGTGGAAAGATATCTATCAGTCATACAAGTGTATATTTTGAGTAAGCCATCTGAGAAATCTGACTGGGAAGATATAAACCATCAGATGATATAGATGGGATTTGAGCCACAAGATTAAATGAGCTCACTAAGGAAGTGAATGTAGGAGAGGAAAGAAAGAGAAAAGAAGAGACAGGAACAGAACTCTGGGTTTCTTCAGCATTAGGAGGCTGGGAGATGGGGAGAAATCAGCAAAGAAGATTGAGAGTAATTAGTCAATAAGATAGGAGGAAAGCATCCCAGAAGCAAAGAACGATGATAATTCAAGGGAGGAAGAATATCTAATGCAAATGATCAACTGTGTTAAATTGTGTTACTGGACCAAATGAGGATGAGTGTTACCTATTGGATTTGTCAGTGACTACTTCTCTTTGCCAGAGCAGTTTCAGTGGAGCTATAGGAGTGAAAGCCTGTTTAGAACAGATTTGAGAGGGGACAGCGGGGTGGCTCAGTCGTTTAGCATCTGACTCTTAATTTTGGCTCAGGTCATGACTCCAGGGTCCTGGGATTGAGCTCTGTGTCCAGCCTGTATGGAGCCCCACATCAAGCCCCATATTGAGCCTCACATCTGTGGGGAGCCTCCTTGGGAATTCTCTCTCTCTCTCCCTCTGCTTCCTCCCCTGTTTGCATGCTGCCTCGCTCTCTCTCAAATAAAACTTAAAAAAATAAAAATAAAAAAGAGAACAGATTCGAGAGAATGGGACAGAGACTAATTGAGTATAGAACTTGCTGTCAATGAAAGCCAAGAAATGGAGCAGTAGCTTAAAGAGAAAGTATGAAAGGAGGTCTGTTTATTTGCTTATTTAAGATAGGTAAAAATAAAAAACATGTTTGAAAGCTAATGAGAATGAGTAGAAACTTTGATGAAACTTGATGAAACACTGATGATGCAGGAGGAAAGGGAGAGATTTACTAAATTGTATCATTGAGTAGGCAGGAAGGAATAGAATCATGGGCCTGAGATGCTCCATCCTCCAGAAAGAGACACAGGGTGACAGGGGCACCAGCAAGGACGATTCTGCCTATCAGGGAAGCTCCTTATTCTTGGTGAGAATGAAACTCCCTTTCTCCACCCTAAAGGCACCAGGCAGCCCATCCAGGGAAAGCTCCTCTTTCCTCCCTCAGGTGGCTTCATCACAAATCAGTAGAAATTCCGAAGAAAAGAGCAGACCAAAATAGCACCACAAAGTCTTTGAAAATTAAATTTTCATTGGAACCATAGCCCATAAAAGCAGTCCAGGACCTGTATGCTAAACCAAAGCAAAGTAACTGCCAGCTAAAATAAAAACTTTAAATATGACCCAAACTCTCTAGGGAACAAATGACTAAAACACAATGGACAAATAAGAGGCAGCTGTAGCATAACAATCATTGCCAGGTATGGTAAGAACTTAAATAGAAAAAGAAATGTCACAAGAAAGGAAGTATGCAAGTAATACAAGTAATGATGATGAGAGAAGGAACAAGCATTTTTGCTGATTGTGTACTAGGTACCATTCAAAGAACTTAATATGGATTAACTATTTTGTTACAACAATTCTATTGGTTAGGTGTTATGCTTATCATTCTTATTTTTCAGATGAGTAAATGAGGAACAGAGAAGTTAACTAACCCAAAATAGCTAATCAGCTCATAAGTTAGGGAGTCGGGATTTGCTAACTGACAGTCATGATTTTAACCTTCATTTTATACCACTACCCCATACTTAATAAGGGTGATATAAAGTAGGTTATAGTAGATGTAAAGGGCCATGACTATCATTTTAAGGAATTTAAGGAATATAATATGTTTTCTGTAAGCAAATGACTGCATGAGCAGATGTATATTATAAAATAAATACCTCTGGCAATAAAGGAAAGATTATTTAGAAGAAGAAAGACTAAAATAGGAAAAGCACATAATAGCCACAGTAAACCAAGCAAAGAATATTAAGGATCTAAACCTGACAAGTGACAAAGTTACTGATGAGAGGATATTACCAGGGATAAAAGGAGTCTTTATCAAGAAGACAATAATTCTAAATTTATGCAGTTAATACCAAAGCTTCAAGATACATGAAGCAAAAACTGATAGAACTTCAGGGAGAAATCGACAAATCCGCAAGTATAGTCAGGGATTTCAGCATACCTCTCTTAATAATCTAGAGAACAAGTGGATAGAAAATCAGTAATAATATAGCAGTAAACAACACTATCAACCAATTGTTGATTCTAAAATTGACATTTATAGAGCCCTCCAACCAAAAACAATAGAATATTTTAGAACACAGAGCACTTACCAAAATAGGTCATATGCTAGTCTATGAAACAAATCTCAATAAATTGAAAAGGTCAAATCAAACCAAGTATATTTTATGACAAAAACATAATTAAATTCAGGGGCGCCTGGGTGGCGCAGTCGGTTAAGCGTCCGACTTCAGCCAGGTCACGATCTCGCGGTCCGTGAGTTCGAGCCCCGCGTCGGGCTCTGGGCTGATGGCTCAGAGCCTGGAGCCTGTTTCTGATTCTGTGTCTCCCTCTCTCTCTGCCCCTCCCCCGTTCATGCTCTGTCTCTCTCTGTCCCAAAAATAAATAAACGTTGAAAAAAAAAAAATTTTAAATTAAAAATCAATAGCAAAAATAAATCTGGAAAATTCCCAAATATTTAGAAATCAAATAACACATTGGCGAGTAACTCATATATCAAATAATAAATCAAAAACAAAATTATAAAACATTTGAACTGAATGACAATGAAAGCATAGGTTATTGGAATTTATGGAATGCAGCTAAAACATTGCTGAGACAAATGTGCAACACTAAAAGACCACATTTGAAAAGAAATAAAAACTAAATCAATGGCATCAGATTCCATCTGTTAAAAAAAAACTAGAAAAAGTACATAAGGAAGTAGAAGTAAGCAGAAAGATAGAAATAATAAAGATGAGAGAAGTCAATGAATTTTCTTTTGAAATAAATAGGGACATAAATGAAACTGAGGGTTGATTATTTGAAAGATCAGTAAAACTGAATGGACCTCAAGCCAGACTGATTTGAAAAAGGAGAGATAAAGAAAGAGACTGAGAGAGAAAACAGTTACCAATATTTATTGATATAAGGTACCAATAATTATACCTTAACTACAAACAGAATATCAATAAAGATACTATGGACATAAAAAAGATTTTTAAAAAATTGTTATAACACATACCAAGCACAGCACAATACAATCAGGCAGGAACTCCCCAACTCCCAAGTTCTTCAGGAGTAAAGAGTTTGAACCACATATCTAGTTCCCCACCTTTTAAGACTGCTACCAAAGGATTGGGTCCCTAAATTATCTACTTCTGAAAGCCAACAAGATTTGCACTCATTAGTCACAGAGGACCATAACAAACAAAAAATGGGTGTTAGTCATATAATCATCTCAATAGATGCAGAAAAAGCATTTGACAAAATGAACATTCTTTCATGATAAAAACTATAAGCAAATTGGATATGTAAGGAACTTAACTTATCATAATAAAGGCCACACGTGACAAGCCCACAGCTGACATCATACTCAAAGGTAAAAAGCTGAAAGCTTTCCCTCTAAGATCAGGAGCAAGACAGGGATTCCCATTCTTGCCGCTTTTATTCAACATAGCACTGGAAGTCCTAGCCAGAGTAATTAGGTATGAAAAAGATATGAAAGTCATCCAAATTAGAATGGAAGAAGTAAAATTGTCTCTATTTACAGTGATGTATTTTAAATAGAAAACCCTACAGATTTCTGTTCTACTGGGGGTTTTTTTGTTTTGTTTGAAGTCATACCATGCACTTTTTCTGACCACAACACTATGAAACTAGAAGTTAACTACAATAAAAAAAAAAAATTGGCAAAAGCTAGAACTAATAAATGAATTCAGTAAAATCCCAGGATACAAAATCAATATATATAAATCTATTGCATTTCCACATACCAATAATGAAACAGCAGAAAGAGAAACTAAATTACTACCCAAAGCAATTTACACATTTAATGCAATCTCTATCAAAATAACAACAGCATTTTTCACAGAGCTAGAACAAACAATCCTAAAATTTGTATAGAACCACAAAAGATCCCAAATGGCCAAAGCAATCTTGAAAAAGAAAAGCAGAGCTGGAGGCGTCACAATTCCAAACATCAAGTTATATTACAAAACTACAGTAATCAAAACAGTATGGTATTTAGCATTAAAAAAAGACACAGATCAATAGAACAGAATAGAAAACCCAGAAAAAAGCCCACAATTATATGGCCAATTCATCTTTGACAACACAGGAAAAAAATATCCAATGGGAAAAAGACTGTCTCTTCAACAAATAGTGTTGGGAAAACTGGACAGCAAAATGCAAAAGAATGAAACTGGACAACTTTCTTTCACCATACACAAAAATAAATTCAAAATGGATTAAAGACCTGAGACAGGAAACCATAAAAATCCTTGAAGAAAACACAGGCAGTAATTTCTCTGACATTGGCCATAGCAACATTTTTCTAGATATGTCTCCTGAGGCAAGGGAAACAAAAGCAAAAATAAACCAATGGAACTAAATAAAATAAAAAACTTCTGCACAGTGAAGGAAACAATCAACAAACCAAAAGGCAACCCTAAAAAAGGAGAAGATATTTGCAAATGACATATTCAATAAAGGGTTAGTATCCAACAATATATAAAAAACTTACAAAACTCAGCACCCAAAGGAATGAATAATCCAATTTTAAAAAATGGGTAGAGGGGCACCTGGGTGGCTCAGTCGGTTAAGTGTCCAACTTCAGCTCAAGTCATGATCTCGCAGTTCATGAGTTTGAGCCCCGCGTTGGACTCTGGGCTGGCAGCTCAGAGCCTGGAGCCTGCTTCGGATTCTGTGTGTCCCTCTTTCTCTGACCCTCCCCCGCTGTACTCTCTCTCTCTCTCTCTCTCTCTCTCTCTCTCTCTCTCAAAAATAATAAACATTAAAAAAAATTTTTTAAATGGGCAGAAAACATGAACAGATATCTCTCCAAATAAGACATTACAGATGGCCAACAGACACATGAAAAGATGCTCAACATCACTTATCAAGGAACTGCAAATCAAAACTACAAGATATCACCCCACAACTGTCAGAATGGCTAAAATCAACAACACAAAAAAACAAGTATTGGAGGGGCGCCTGGGTGGCTCAGTCGGTTAAGCATCCGACTTCAGCTCAGGTCATGATCTCACGGTCTGTGAGTTCGAGCCCCGCGTCGGGCTCTGTGCTGACCGCTCAGAGCCTGGAGCCTGTTTCAGATTCTGTGTCTCCCTCTGTCTCTGACCCTCCCCTGTTCATGCTCTGTCTCTCTCTGTCCCAAAAATAAATAAAAACGTTGAAAAAAAATTAAAAAAAAAAATAGAACTATCCTGTGATTCAACAACTGCACTACTATTTATCCAAAGAATATAAAAATACTAACTTGATTGTTATAGTAGCATTATTTACAATAACCAAATTATCGAAACAGTCCAAGTGTCCATAAATTGATGAATGGATAAAGAAGATGTATACACACACACACACACACACACACACACAAATACACACACTATGGAATATTATTCAGCCATAAAAAAGAATGAAATCTTGCCACTTGCAATGACATGGATGGAGCCAGACAGTATTATACTAAGTGAAATAAATCCATCAGAAAAAGACAAATATCATATGATTTCATTCATATATGGAATTTAAGAAACAAAACAAATGAGCAAAGGGGAAAAAAGAGACAGAGAGACAAACCAAGAAACTGACTCTTAACTATAGAGAACATACTGATGGTTACCAGCAGGAAGGGGAGTGAAGGGATGGATTAAACAGGTCATGGGGATTAAGGAGTGCACTTGTCGTGATGAGCGCCTGGTCATATACGGATGTGTTGAATCACTATATTGTACACCTGAAACTGATATTACATTATATGTTAACTAATGAATTTAAATAAAAACCTTAAAAACCTTCAAATTTAGAAAAGAGTTTCACTGGATTTTAAGCATCTCAGAAAACAAAATAAAAAGGACTTGGAAATAACAAAAAAAGCAACCCTCATTCAAGTATTCTAGAATGTTTCTCAACCTCATATCTAGCACGTATTTAAAAAGATTTCACTTACAAAAACTTATAAAATTCTTTAAAAAAAACACTTAAAAAGATCACATGCTCTTGTCACACACTGTACAGACGTAATGAAGAATGTGAGAAATATCCAACAATTATAGGGCATCAAATTTTATCAAAGTCTGGAATCATCAGAGTTTTTGCTAAACAGAAAACATATACTAACCAAATTAAACTTTTGAGAGAAACATCTCATTATTTCAGCATGTAGCAACTGAATATAGCTAAAGAAAATGTTTTCCCAAAAGTTGTCATAACCATAAAAACCGTGATGTCCTTTATTAACAGATATCTTATAATAACCTATAATTGCTCTTTAAAAATGTGAATAGATTAAACAGTATTCCTCCCTTATCCACAGAGGATACTTTCAAAGAGCCCCAGCGAATGCCTGAAATCATGGGTAGTACCAAGTGCTATGTATACTGCATTTTCCTATGCATACATACCTATGATAAAGTTTAACTTATAAATAAGGCACAGTAAGAGATTAACAACAATAACAAATAATAAAATTGAATAATTATAACAATATCCTATAATAAAATTCATGTGCGTGTGATCTCTCCCTCCCAAATATCTTGTTGTACTGTATTCAACTCTTCTCCTTGTGATGTTGTGAGGTGATAAAATGCCTACATGATGAGATGTAGTCAAGTGACAGGTCAGGTGAAGGCATTGTGACACAGCGTTAGGCTACTATTGACCTTCAAAGGAGGGTACATCAGAAAGAAGATATTCTTCTGGACCACAGTTGGCCATGGGTAAGTGAAACTATGGAAAGCAAAACTGAAGGGGTGCCTGGGTGGCTCAGTCACTTAAGCACCTGACTTCAGCTCAGGTCATGATCCCACATCTCATGGGTTCAAGCCCTACTTCGTGCTCATGCTGACAGCTTGGAGCCTAGAGACTATTAGGCTCTCTGTGTCTCCTCTCTCTCTGCACCTCCCCTGCTCACACTCTGTATCTCTCTCTCTTAAAAATAAATATTTTTAAAAAATTTTTTAATGTGGATAAGGGGAGAGTACTGTACTACAACTACTAATTCAATACTCTTCACAACAAGTTCAAAGTACAAAAAACAAGCCAAGCTTCCAAAGGACTCACCACATTCTAAGTTGAAATGAAATTAAAAGTGGAAATATACCCTTGAGGCTAAGTATATTTTTCTTTATGTTTACCTGCTTTTAAAATACTTTATCCAGGTTATCTTCATTAAATTAAGGCTTTTATAAAGGATTTAAGTTTCCCAATCCAGATATGGGACTGTAAAATATGCAAGATAGGGATGAAAACAGGAAAGGAACACTTGTCTCAGAAGGAATCAAATAGAAAGAGAATTAGAGATATGGGGTATTATAATGAAGAGAAAAAAACACATACCTTTAGCTGTGTGATAAACTCAAGGAATTTAAAGTAGATGAGAGAACTACAGCAAAGAAAATGCCTTTTCCACTACAAGCTACATATAGTGAAAATAAAATATAGCTGTAGAGTATACTTTACCCTTTTCAATAAGGTTTATTATAGAAATGATATTTTAAGTAATTATTTCAATCATCAACTTCATTTCTAATGGGTATTTCATATATGCTATGTTTGAATGAAAATAGCATAGTAATTTTAAACCACTAGTTTTTATTGTTCATTTTCCAGCCAGCAGTCCACATCTTGGGATTTCCTTTTAAGTATTTACTTCCAGAAGCCTATACTTTTCTTAAGTGTGTATGTCCAGAAGCCTGTAGCTTCTGATTGCTAGCTTAGTTAAGAGCTAATTAGAGCTAAGGAAGAGGCCTCTATTCTAGTTGTACATGGATGACACCCTCTATTTCAAAGGTAGGAACCTGTTCTTTCTTGATATTAGACAAATCTTCAGGGACAGGATCCAGTTCCAAAGGCTCTTCGAGTTTTTGCTGATCTTCCAAAACCTTTGATTCTAATTTTATCCCTGGGACATCAGTCTGGAGATTTTGATATTCAGTAGACACATGGTCTACCAGAGCCTCATATGCAGCAGTTTGTTCAGATGGTGGAATAAGGTCATTTTCTACAGAGATTCGTGTAATAAAGTCCTCCTTGGCTTCTGGAAACTGTTTGTCAACAGAGACCATTTCTAAAGTAGTGTCTTCAGTTGACAGAGACTGAAGTTCAGCAGAGGCCTCCTCAGCTGATGGAGACCAAATTTCATATGAGGTATTTTCTTCAGGAGCCTCCTCAGCTGGTAGAGACTGAACTTCAGCTGGGGCCTCAGTTGGTGGAGCCAGAACTTCATAGGGGGCCTCCTCTGCAGGGGCCTCTTCAGTGGGTGGGGACTGAACTTCAGCTGGAGCCTCTTCTGCAGGGACCTCCTCAGCTAGTGGAGAATGAACTTCAGCTGGGGCCTCCTCTGCAGGGGCCTCCTCAGCTGGTGGAGACTGAACTTCAGCTGGAGCCTCCCCTGCAGGGGTCTCCTCAGCTGGTGGAGAATAAACTTCAACTTGGGCCTCAGCTGGTGGAGACTGAACTTCAGCTGGGGCCTCCTCTGTAGAGGTCTCCTCAGCTGGTGGAGACTGATTTTCAGCTGGGGCCTCCTCTGCAGGGGCCTCCTCAGCTTCTAGAGACTGAACTTCAGCTGGGGCCACCTCTGCAGGGGCCTGTTCAGCTGGTAGAGACTGAACTTCAGCTGTGGCCTCCTCTGCAGGGGACTCCTCAGCTGGTGGAGACTGATCTTCAGCTGGGGCCTCTTCTGCAGGGGACTCTTCAGCTGGTGGAGACTGAACTTCAGCTGGGGCCTCTTCTGCAAGGACCTCCTCAGCTAGTGGAGAATGAACTTCAGCTGGGGCCTCTTCTGCAGGGGCCTGTTCAGCTGGTGGAGAATGAACTTCAGCTGGGGCCTCCTCTGCAGGGGCCTCATCAGCTGGTAGAGACTGAACTTCAGCTGGGGCCTCTTCTGCAGGGACCTCCTCAGCTGGTGGAGAATTAACTTCAGCTGGGGCCTCCTCTGCAGGGGCCTGTTCAGCTGGTGGAGACTGAACTTCAGCTGGGGCCACCTCTGCAGGGGCCTCTTCAGCTGGTGGAGACTGAACTTCAGCTGAGGCCTCTTCTGTAGGGGCCTCCACAGCTGATAGAGGCTCTTCTGAAAAAGCCTCTTCGGCAGAGATAGACTCTACTTTAGCAGGGGCCTCTTCTTCAGGAGTCTCCTCATCTGGGAAAGGCTGTACAGGAGCTTCTTCAACTTTTGGAGACTGAACTTCAGCAAGAGGCCCTTCTGAAAGAGCCTCTTCACCCAGGGTTGGCTGTATTTTGGCAGGGCCCTTTTCTGCTGGAGCCTCCTCAATTTGTGGAGGCTGAAGTTCAGTAGCAGACTTTCCTGCAATAATGTCCGCAGCTGGTGTAGGTTGCACTTCAGCAGAGACCTCCTCTGCAATGGGAGGCTGGACCTCACCTAGAACGTACTGCTCATCTTCTAAAGGTACCAAACTACCTTTTTTGCTTTGCTGACTAAATGAAGATCTGCTAATACCTACCTGCCTAATTGCTTCATCTCTACTTGTTGAGGGTTGCAATTCAGGATGTTCACTAATGAAAATCTTCCCTGAGGATTTATGTTTCTGCACAACTTCATTTGACTTTGAAAAGAGCTATCTGGCCTACCAATTACCACTATTCTGATTCACTAAAGTACGTCTGCTGTTCTCTGTCCACTGTTTCTTTTTGAGGAATGTTCATCATTGTCCAGTCTCCAGTACAACTGGTCTGCTGAGATCTGTCTATTTTGAATGAATTGAGTGTCTGCTTGTCAGAATTTCTACTTCCTGAACACTTTCTGGAAATCAGGGACTGCTTCTCCAAGAGCAGTTGGCATTTCTTCAGGTACCACTGTTTCACCAACTGGTTTGATTTCTTCTTTTTTTCTCTTCTACAATAGTGTCTGTTTGCAGAGATTTATCAGTCATATCCTGTACATGCTTTCTCTTGTCCCAAGTTTGCCGAAGTTGAGAAGATACTCTGAAAGGCTCACAGTGACTTTACTTCCAGGAATGTTACCAATACTAAGGGTAGCTTTAGGGCCAGATGATTGTGATATAGGCAAATTTTTCTTTTTTTCTGTCACTTCGGTCTGCTGGGATTTATCTACCATTGGTTGACTGGGTCGTCTTCTCTTTCGAATTTCTTGCCTCCCTGCTGAGATAGGCTGATCAGGTTCATCATTTTCTTCCATTTCTAAGACTGGTGAATTTCAAATGTATTAATCTTCAAGTAATTAATCATCAGGAATCACAAATATACCAGATAGGTAAGTTTGCCTTTCTTCATTAAATGTTGTTATGTTTAGCTACCTTAGAAAAAAGTAATTCATAAATTGTTGCATTCTGTACTACACCCTTGTTGGATCCCACCTTACTCAGTAAGCATCTTTCTTGTTTAGTCTTTCATATGACTGAATCTCACTTCTAGAAATTTCCCTTAAGGGTCTATGACATCACAGCCAATTCTCTCTACAAGCTTCCATTGGTGGTATTCCAAGCACTTTTTAACTTGGTATAGACACTCATAGATAATGGCTGCAAGTGAGAGAGCTACTACTTGAAACATCAAGTTGAAAAAAGCATTTGTCTATCAGAGGAACATCAAGCAACTCCAGTAATGCTGCTTCTTAATAGTTGAAGGTGATGCTTTTGAACTTTCAATTCTATTCTTTATCCTACTATCAAAGACAGTTATAATACAGAACTCAGAATGCTGCAGCCTATTTCAATTGTTGGAGAAGCAACTTATATGTGTGTGTATGCTTATATGACTTAAAGAAAATGAATATTGTATGAGAAACTTGAATTCTGAGTCCATATTCATGTAAAGTCCTTTCCTATGTCTTTAGCACTCAGTAACTACAAGAGGCCTACTATCTATCCAGCATCTATCTATCTATCTATCTATCTTATCTATTTATGTAGCATATTTGCATTCTCAAACAACTTGAGATATTTTTATTTTCAACTACTTCAGAAAATAGCTCCACCCAAAGCTTGCCAACTAAAGAATGTTAACTCTAAAGATATGCCAAGTGAATAAATGCATTTTTTAATATATAAGCTACTGAATAACCACGTAGGAATAAATTCCCTAGTGAAGAAGAAAACCTTAAAATGAAGCCTTGAAAAAGAGGAAACCCAGGTAAGCAAATTGTAAATGGTATTATAATCGATTTAGAATGTAAATAAACCTTAACTTACACATCATGCAAACATTTTATTAGCAAGATTAAGATTTATCAAAAGATGTGCAAAAAGCACATTAGTCTACCAAAAGTTAAAGAGGAGAAAACAAACTTTAACGTTTATTTATTTTTGAGGCAGAGAGAGAGGGAAACACAAAATCTGAAACAGGCTCCAGGCTCTGAGCTGTCAGCACAGAGCCTGACGTGGGGCTCGATCTCACAGACCATGAGATCATGACCTAAGCCGAAGTCGGATGCTTAACCGACCAAGCCACCCAGGCACCCCAGCAAACTTTAAAAATGTAGTCAAAGGACAAAGAAATAAACATATCTAAACAATCATTATGACTTGATTATCTAAATGTTTTTAATTTCTTTATCCCCCTAGGAAATACAAAATGCCATTGAATAATTATCCTTGTTTGATATGCATTATTCATAATTATAGCTAGGCTATCTTAGCCAAATCAAGACTTTTCAAATTCTTTGACCAGCTCCATAAACCAAACTCAGTCTCTTGGCAGGGATCAGTGAATATCTGTTTAGTGTAATTGGACAACTGTGATTAAACTGTGTTGCTTGCCCTACGTCTCAACTTGCTCTGTCTTAATTTTTGTCTATGCTGCTGTGCTATGTTCTATCTTTCTAAGAATTAATAAAGTGAAGTAAAACAATAGTCATTTACAAAATAACTGACCTAGGTTCTCATCAGACCTGCTATAGTTTGAAAATTAGGTTATCAACTGCTTTGTGGTCTGGTGATCGTCTCAATTCCATCTGTCATTTTGTAATCAAGTTTCTGACACTCTATGGAGTATCTTCAAAGTCCATTTTGGGTTGTTCTATAACAAGAAATACAAATGAAAACCACAACGAGATACCACGTCACCACCTGTCAGAACGGCTAAAATTAACAACTGAGGGAACAATAGAAGTTGGTGAGGATGTGCAGAAAGGGGAATCCTCTTACACTGTTGGTGGGAATGCAAACTGGTGCAGCCACTCTGAAAACAGTATAGAGTTTCCTCAAAAAGATAAAATAGAACTACCCTAGGAACCCAGAAAATGCACTACTAGGTATTATCCAAAGGATACAAAATACTAATTCAAAGGAACACATACACCCTGATGTATGTAACAGCACTATTAACAATAGCCAAATTCTGGAAAGGAGCTCAAATGTCCATTGGCCGATGAGTTGGAAAAGAAGACATGATATATATACAATGGAATATTACTCAGCCATAGGAATGAAATTTTTCCATTTGCAACAAGGTGTATGGAACTAGAGTGTATTATGCTAAGCAAAATGAGTCAGAGAAAGACAAACACCATAGGATTCACTAGCATGTGGAATTTAAGAAACCAAACCGATGTACATAGGGAAAGGGAAGGATAAGTAAGATAAAAACAGAGAGGGAAGCAAACCATAAGACTTTCAACTATAGAAAACAAACTGAGGGTTGATGGAGGGGTGTGGGCAGGGGATGGGCTAAATGGGTGATGACATTAAGGAGGACACTTGTTTTGATGAGCACTGTGTATTATGTGTAAGTGATGAATCAGTAAATTTTATTCCTGAAACCAATACTACCTATATGTAACTAATTGAATTTAATAAAACTTGGAAGAAAAAAAAAAAGAAATGTCAAAACTAACATTATATTTAATTGGATTATGTAATTGCATGTATTGGATTAATTTTGCTGCCTCAATTTAAATAAGATTTACCAAATTTTCCATAGACATAACTGAATTTTCAATATCAGATAAATTCGCAATTTCCAAACTATTTGATATTATGTTTTCCCCTCTAAAAAATAATAAGGAATTTGATCAATCTAATTACATACCAATCTATCATAGTAAACTGCCTTTGTCACTAACTTATTTATAGAAACAAATTAGCATGCCAAAAAAATCAAAATTTACTTCAGATTCAAATGGAATTATGAGGAATTTCATTAAACAGTTTCTCATTATATATATATTTTTTTAAGTTTATTTATTTGAGAGAGAGGAGAACAAGTGGGGGAGGGGCAGAAGAGAGAAGGAGAGAGGGAATCCCAAGCAGGCACACAGGGCTCAAACTCATGAACCATGAAATTAAAAGTCTGACACTTAACCAAACTGAGCCACCCAGGCAGCCCTCATTAGATTTCTTAAATCCACAAATGTTCCTTTTTCTCTGCTGATCAACTTAATCAATTAATCATTGTTCAAACTATCTTGTCAATTTACAGTTTTGGCATTTTACCCTTTGTTCTAGAAATATAACATGATTCATTTCTCTCCATTTACTTGGTTCACATCTGTTATGGATTGAATTGTATACCCTAAAAAAGCATGTTGAAGTCATTAGCTCTAATACTGTAAATGTGACCCTGGGAGAGACACAGAGGGAAGATGTCCATGTGGAGATGGAGACAGAGATTTGTGTTATGCTGCCACAAAGCAAAGAATACCTAGGGCTACCAGAAGTTAAAAGTAGTGAAGAATTCCCTCCTACAGGCTTCAGAGGGAGCATGGCTCTGCCAATGATTTGGGACTTCAGCCTCTAGAACTGTGAGGAGAATAAATTTCTGTTGCTTAATCCAGTGTGTGGTACTTTCTTACAGCAGCTCTAGGAAACTAACACAACATTCTTTCAGAGCCCCATATTTCTGACTTCTGCTTCGAATGTTGTACTTCCAACCTCTTTCTCAATCTCTGGGCTAGTTTCTTTATTTCTCCTTCAGGTCTGGCATTTGGTTTCATACACTATTTGACTCATTTCCATAATCATAAAAGCAGAGGGATTTTCTGAAAAGCTTGTACCTGATGATTTGCATTTAATGTTACCAAAAACAAATTTGCCAAGTGGCACTTAACTTCATTTTTATTATAATAACTTCAAAAGCTATGATTTAGAGGTGGCAGAGATGCTTCAAATCAATAAAACTAAATATCTAAAACTATGACCTATATTGCTTTGTTCTGAGTAGATCAAATAAGTGAATTCTGAAAAATGCCCATTAGATATATAATAACTACAAGATTATTGGTAATTTTAGTTAAGAGCAATTTCAGTGGAAGGATGGGGATAGAAGCCATAAAATTCTAAAATCTCTGTGGATTAAAATAAAATTAAAGTACAATGAAAATCTAGGGAAAATAGGTGCAAAATATCTCATAGGACAAAGAGCTGTATTTAATATACTACAAGATTTTAGAAATCAGTACAAAGGTAACAATAAAAAACATTAAAAAAGGACATGAGTAGAAAATTGACAGAAGTAAAATAGGTGGCCAATTAACATATAAAAGAGATCAAAGTCTCTTCTAAAATAAAAATTAAATACCACTGTAACATTAGCAAAGATTCATTTTAAAGATAATGCCCCCCAAAAGTGAGAGTAGTATTAAATAGATAGCTTCATACATTGCTGGCAGAAGTTTGAATTGATACAAACTTTATTCTGGATAATTTGAAGGTAAATATCAAATGTTTCTAAAATGTGTGTCATTTGCCAACAATTCCACTTCCAATTCTACTTAATTTTGGAAATAATTATTTCCTCAAGAAGTATTTATTGAGCATCTATCTATTCTAGGGACAGTTGCCAGGTGTTGAAGAAACAAGAATACCAAAAGACATTGTTTCTTGTCCTTGTGAATCTCACAGTCCATTGGGAGAAACTGAATACACAAATTTTTTTTTTTTTTTTTTTTTTTTTTTTTTTGGGACAGAGAGAGACAGAGCTATGAACGGGGGAGGGGCAGAGAGAGAGAGAGACACAGAATCGGAAACAGGCTCCAGGCTCCGAGCCATCAGCCCAGAGCCTGACGCGGGGCTCGAACTCACGGACCGCGAGATCGTGACCTGGCTGATGTCGGACGCTTAACCGACTGCGCCACCCAGGCGCCCCGAATACACAAATTTAAAAGTTGTGGAAAATACTGTTAAGTAGTGAAGAGAAAATTTACTTTACCCAGAGTAGTAGGACAAAAAGGGTTTTATAGGAGAGAGCATCCAACTGAGAAGGTATCCAAGGGAGTAACAATAGGAAGAAAATTCTAGAAACTAAAAAAAAAAAAAAAAAAAAAAAAATTCCGCTGTGGCAAGAGGAAAGGCTAAGTGAGCAAAGGAAATCATTCATTATAAATTTTTTTTTAATGTGTATTTATTTTTTGAGACAGAGAGAGACAGAGCATGAACGGGGGAGGGTCAGAGAGAAAGGGAGACACAGAATCTGAAACAGGCTCCAGGCTCTGAGCGGTCAGCACAGAGCCCGACGCGGGGCTCGAGCTCACATACCGTGAGATGGTGTCCTGAGCCCAAGTCAGACGCTTAAACCGACTCAGCCACCCAGGCGCCCCTGAAATCATTCATTATAATGTGCTTGAAGAAGTAGATGAGGGACTGATGATGCACTGACATGCAGACTCTAAAAAGAATTGTTATTTTAGATATAGCAATTATAAATATTTATGTACCCAACATCAGGATACCTAAATATACAAAGAAAATATTAAGAGATCTGAAGGGACAAATAGACAGCAATACAATAAAGTAGGGAACTTGATTACTCCACTTTCATTCATGGATAGTCCAAACAGAAAATTAATAAGAAACTTGGACTTGAACTACATTTTAGATCGGATGGATTTCACAGACAGATATAAAACATTCCCTCCAACAGCAGGAAAATATTCTTTTCTAGCACAGACAAAACATTCTCCAGAATAGATCACATGTTGTCTGACAAAACTAGTTTTTATAACATTTAAGAAAATTAAAATAATATCAAGCATCTTTGCTAACCAAAATGATATGAAACTAGAAATCAATTACAAGAAGATAACAAGTAAATTCATAAATATATGGGTGTTAATCAACATACTGCTGACCAACTTATAGGTCAAAGAGGAAATCAAAAGAAAAATAAAAAATATCTTGAGACAAATGAAATGGAAACACACTTTAGCAAAACTTAAGAGATGAAGCAAATGTGGTTGAAAGAGGGAAGCTTATAGTAATAAATGCCTACATTTTAAAAAAGGAAAGTATCAAATAAATAACTTTACACCTCAAGGAACTAGAAAAAGAACAAACTAAATCTAAAGATAGAAGAAGGAAGGAATAGCAAAGATCAGAGCAGAAGTCAATGTAATAAAGACTAGAAAGACAGTAGGAAAAATTAATGAAACTGAGATAATTTTTTTTCAAAAGATAAAGTTGACAGATCTGTTTCTTGTCTCAAAAAAGAGACAAGACAAAATTAAAATTAGAAATGAAGAGAAGACATTACAACTTATACAAAGGAATACAAGTCTTGGATCATAAAAAACTATTATGAACAACACCAACAAATTGGATAACTTAGAAAAAATGAATACATTCCTAGAAAATTAGGAATTAAAGATTGAATCATGAAGAAATAGAAAATCTGAACCAGTAACAAGGAGATTAAATCAGTAATCAAAAACTGCCAACAGAGAAAATCTTCCAAAAAAATTAAAGAGAACAATTCCAAATGCATTTATGAACCCAGCATCACCTGACACCAAAGTCTGACAAGGACCCTATAAGAAATAAAAGTTACAGGCCAATATCTCAGATGAACATACATGTAGAAATTCTCAACCAAATGTTAGCATACTGAATTCAATAATGCATTAAAAGGATAATACACCATGATCAAGTGGGATTTATCTCTGGGATGCAAAGGATAGTTCAGCATACACAAATCTATGAATGCGATATACCACACTAATAAAACAAAGGATAAATTACATAATTATCCAATAGATGCAGAAAAAGTATTTAACAAAATTAAATATCCTTTCATGATAAAAACATTCAACAAATTAAGTATAGATGGAAAGTACCTCAACATTATAAACCATCTATGATAAGCCCATGGCTAACATCATACTTAACAATAAAAAGCTGAAAGCTGTTCTTCTGAGATCAGGAAAAAGACAAACATGCCTACTATCACCCTTTCTATCTAACATATTACTAGTACTGGTTAGAGTCATTAAGCAAGAAAAAGAAATAAAAGGCATCCAAGTCAAAAGGAAGAGTTAAAACTGACTCTGTTTGCAGATGACATATAGAAAACCCAAAGACTCTACCAAAAAAAAAACTATTAGAATGAACAAATTCAATAAAGTTGCAAAATCAACATACAAATATCAGTTGCATTCCTATATACTAACAAACTATCAGAAAAAGAAATTAAGGCAACCTCTTTTATAATAATATTAAAAATAATTAAATACTTTTAATTATTTAAATTTATAATTAATTTAATTAATAATTAAATCATTATTAAATATAATTAATTAAATTAACGATTAAATAATAATTAATTCATTCATTAAATGATTAAATAAATTTAACCAAAGAGGTAAAAGATCTGGACACTGAAAACTATAAGATATTGATGAAAAAATTGGAGAGGACACAAATAAATGCAAAGATAGCCCATGTTCATGGAGGAATTAATATTGTTAAAATGCCCATAATGGCCAAATCCATCTACAGATTCAATATAATTCCTTTCAAAATTCTAATAGTATTTTTCACAGAAATAGAAAAAAAAATCTTAAAATTTATATGGAACCACAAAGACCCAGAATAGCCAAAGCAATCTTAATAAAGATGAACAAATGTGGAGGCATCACACTTCCTGATTTCAAACTACACTATAAAGCTATAGTAATCAAATAATATGGTACTGGCATAAAAACAGATACATAGATTAGTGAAACAAATAGAGAGCCAAGAAGTAAGCCCATAGATAAATTATCAATTAGTTTTTGACAAAGTTACCAAGAATACACAACAGGCAATGGATAGTCTCTTTAATAAATTGTGTTGGGAAAAGTGGTTTGTTACATGAAAAGAATTAAATTGGACTCATATCTTACAAACATTACACTCACAAAAATTAACTTGAAAAGGATTAAAGATGAACATAGAACCTATAACCACAAAACTCCTTTAAAAAAATAAGGGTAAATTCTTTGACATGGGTTTGCCAATGATTTTTTTTTCTTTGGATTTGACACCAAAAGCAAAGGCAAAGAAAGAAAAAATAAACAAATGGAGTTACATCAAATAAAGCTTCTGCACAAGAAAAGAAACTGTCAACAAAATGTAAAGGGAAGCTATGTAATGGGAGGAAAATATTGCAAACCATTTATATAATAAAGGATTAATATCTAAATTATAAAAAGAACAAATACAAAATACAACTCAATAGCCAAAAAATAGAAAAAAAAAACACAATAACACTGTGAAAAAATGAGCAAAGAACCTGAATAAACATTTTTCAAAAGAAGACATACAAATGGTCAATAGGTATATGAAAAGCCTCTAGACATCACTAATCATCAGGGAAATGCAAATCAAAACCACAGTGAGATATTACTTCACATGCGTTAGGATGTCTATTATCAAAAAGACAAGAGCTAGCAAATACTGGTAAGGACATAGAGAAAGGGAACTCTCATACAGTGTTGGGAATGTTAACTAGCACAGCCATTATGAAAATAGTATAGAGTTTTCTCAAGAAATTAAAAATAGAACTACCATGTGATACATTAATCTCATTTCTGGGTATAGATCCAAAGGAAACAAAATCACTTTATCTTGAAGAGATATCTACATTCCATGTTCATTTCACCATTATACACAATAGCTAAGATATGGAGACAACCTGTGTTCCATCAGTGTGGATAAAGAAAATGTGTGTGTGTGTGTGTGTGTGTGTGTGTTTAAAAAAAAAAAAAAGGAAGTCCTGCCAATTGTGAAAACATGAATAAACCTGGAGGACCAAATGCTAAGTGGAATAAACCAGACAGGGAAAAATAAAAACTGCAAGGTATCACTTATATTTGGAATCTTAAAAAAAAAAAAGTAGGTAGGCTAAGGTACAGCATGGTGACTATGGCTGATAATACCATATTGTTTAAATGAAATTTGCTAAGAGAATACATATTAAGTATTCTCACATGAAATAATTTAAAAATCATGGAGCTCTTCCAAAATGGAAGAGTAGGAGCACCTTAAACTCACCCTGTCCCTGGGATACAACTAGATAACACTCACATCAGTGTAATTAACCCAGAAAATGACCCAAAGATTGGCAGAACAAACTCCACAAGTAAAGGTAGAGAAGAGATCACCTGGAAGAGGGTAGGAAGAGTGGAGACATGGTAGAGAGCTAAATGGACCATGAGCCAACCATGGGAGGAGGGATCTGTGGGCACAGAATGGGGTGTTAGTGGAGCACAGAGGTGTTAGTGGAAACAGAGCCTCACTCTAGGGAGCCTACATGGGGAAGACAAATCTCCATACCATTTGGCTTTGAAAACTAGAAGGACCAAATTTCCTGATTTCTTAAAATTAGCAGTCTGGAATTTTAAAAATCAGCTGGCTGGGCTCTGGGAGAGCCTGGAGATGAATAGGAAGCTGAGTCCCTGCCCTTAAAGAGACACAATAACAAACAGCCTGCAGAGATACAACATAGAAGCAACAGATTGAAAAACACCTGGGGTATACAGGAGGGAAAGTTACTTACTAAACTTAAAGTGTGTCCAGAGGAGCATGTCCAGAGGGGAAGTTCCCTGAGGGACTTCTCCAGGAACAAAGGAGCCAGCATATATGATTTCCTTCCCCCTCCTCCAGCATAAACACATTGCCATCTGTGGGAACCACCTCCACAACAACATTCCCTACTGTCCCCCCACCCCAGGCTTTGGCCAGTCAGGCTTTTCCAGTCACACTTGCCTCTGTCCAAGTGCTGTAAGTCCCCTCCCAAGAAAACCAAAGCAAACCCTGTCAAGCATCTCCTGACCCACACACTGTGCAGAGCCTTGGTTCCCATGGCAAGAGCAGCAGCATCGGTGTTGGGGACAGCGAGTCTCATTTCACAAGAAGAGCGGCATGTACCTTGTTAAAACTGCATGCCTCACCATAGCTGGCCCAGTCCCTTCACTACAGTATTATCTGGAACCCACTCAAACCAGGATCACTAGTCTGACAGTGTGCAAGCAGCCCTGAAGGGACCATCACCACTCCAAAGTGACTCCTACCATGGGGTGAGAGAAAATAATCACACATACCAATCAGACAGCAGCCCCAGTCATGGGCTGGGGGCAGACAGTTGGTCTGATTGCAGACCTTGACCACCAATGAAAACTTCTCAAGGGACAGCACAGGGAAAATGCCATGCAATTTGGTGTTATTGCATCTCTGGAAAATTCCTAGTCTGACCTAACTCAATTCCAAGGTGACACAGACTGCTCCACTAACACCACAGAAACCAACATTTCCCACAACAGGCAAAGAAAGTCACTGCAGATGACTGGACTGAAGGAAAACACAGCCAAAACACAACAGCAGGGTGCATGCAACACATAGAGGAGACACCCCTGAAGTGCCAGGTTTTGGTGAACAAAGGACACCACACTGCAGGGCACTACAGGACCTCTTCTTCATAAGGCCACTACTTTCAGAAGAGAGACATAGCAGAGTTTCCTAACACAGAGAAACAGACACAGAAAGTTAGACAAAATGAGGAGGCAGAGAAATATGTTCCAAATGAAAGAACAGGACAAAACCACAGCAGAAGACCTAAGAAAAATAGATAAAAGTAATATGCCTGATAGATCATTTAAAATAATGATCATGAAGATACTCATTGGACTTGAGAAAAAAGTGGAGGATATCAGTGAGACCTTTAACAAGCATAATAGCATTCACATTACAGATCTCAAAAGAAGAGAGAGAAAAAGGGCAGAAAATTTATTTGAAAAAATAATAGCTGAAAATTTCCCTAATCTGGGGAAGGTAAGGGATATCCAGATCCAAGAGGCACAAGATTTACCAAAAAAAAAAAAATCAACACGAGGAGGTCCACACCAAGACACAATATTTAAATGGCAATAAGTAATGATAAAGAAAACAAATTTAAAGCAGCAAGAGAATAGAAGACAGTTACATGTAAGGGAAACCCCACAAGGCTCTAAGTGGATTTTTCAACAGAAATTTTGCAGGCAAGAAGGGAGTGGCATGATAGATTTAAAGTGCTGAAAGGAAAAATCTGCAGCCAAGACTACTCTACCTAGCAAGGCTATCATTTAGAATATAAGGAGAGATAAAGAGTTTCCCAGACAAACAAAAGCTAAAGGAGTTCATGACCAATAAACCAGCCCTGACAAGAAATGTGAAAGAGAACTTGTTGAGTAGAAAAGAAAGACCATAAGTAATAAAAGTAGAAAGCACAAAAGCAGTAACAAATAAGTATATCTGTAAAAATAAGTCAAGGTACACACAAAATAAAAGGTATGACATCATTTATCTAAAACATGGGAGGAGAGGAGTAAAGAAGGTTCAAACTTAAGTGACCATCAACTTAATATAGACTGGTATATGCAGAAGATGTTATATACAAACCCAATGGTAACCACGAGTCAAAAACCATAATAGATATGCAAAGAATAAGGAGAAAGGAATCCAAATACATCACTAAAGAAAGCCACCAAATCATGAGAGAAGAGATCAAAGAAAGGATTCAAGAGAACTACAAAACAACCACAAAAAGAGTAACAAAATGACAACAAATGTATACCTACCAATAATTTGAATATAAATGGACTAAACACTCCAATCAAAAGATATAGAGTGACAGAATGGATTAAAAAACAAGACCCATTTACATGCTACATACAAGAGATAATTTCAGACCTAAAGACATATACAGATTGAAAGTAGGGGGATGGAAAAATATTTATCATGCAAATGGATGTCCAAAGAAAGCCAAGGTAGCAATAAGTACATCAGGCAAAATAGACCTTAAAACAAAGTCTGTAATAAGAGACAAAACAAAGAATACTATACATAGGGGACAATCCAACAAGAAAATATAACAATTATAAATGTTTATGCACCTAACATGAAAGCTCCAAATACATAAAACATTTAATAGCATACAGGAAGGGACTAATTTATAGTATTACAATAATAGTAGGGGATTTCAACACCCCACTTACATCAATGGACAGATCATCCAAACAGAAAATCAACAAAGAAACAGTGCTTCTTAATGACACACCATACTACATGGATTTAACAGATATATTCAGAACATTCCATCTTAAAGGAACAGAATATATACTCTTTTCAAGTGCTCATGGAACATTTAGAGTAGATCACATAATAGGCCACAAAACAAGTTTGAATAAATTCAACAAGATCAAAGTCATACCATGTATCTTTTCTCACCACAACACTATGAAACTAGAAGTTGGGGCTCCTGGGTGGCTCAGATGGTTAAGCATCCGACTTCAGCTCAGGTCATGATCTCACAGTTCGTGAGTTCAAGCCCCATGTTGGGCTCTATGCTGATGACTCAGAGCCTGGAGCCTGCTTCAGATTCTGTGTTTCCCTCTCTCTCTTCCCCTCCCTCGCTCATGGTCTCTCTCAAAAATAAATTTAAAAATTAAAAAAAAAGAAACCCAGAAGTTAATCACAAGAAAAAATCTGGAAAGAGCACAAATATATGGAAGTTAAATAAGATGCTACTAAACAATGAATGGGTCAACCAAGGAATCTAAGAGGAAATGAAAAATTACATGGATAGAAGAAGAAAATGAAAACACAATGATCTAAATCATGGAAATGCAGCAAAAGCAGTTGTAAGAGAGAAATATATAGCAATACCAGCCTACCACAAGAAGCAAGGAAAATCTCAAATAAAAAACCCAGCTTTAGGGGCGCCTGGGTGGCTCAGTCGGTTGAGCGTCCGACTTCAGCTCAGGTCATGATCTCATGGTCCGTGAGTTCCAGCCCCGCGTCGGGCTCTGTGCTGATGGCTCAGAGCCTGGAGCCTGTTTCAGATTCTGTGTCTCCCTCTCTCTCTGACCCTCCCCCATTCATGCTCTGTCTCTCTCTGTCTCAAAAATAAATAAACTTTAAAAAAAATTTTTTTTAATAAAAAAAATAAAAAAAAAACCAACTTTACACATAAAGGAGCTAGAAAAAGAACACAAAACAAAACCACAAACCAACAGAAGGAAACAATAAAGATTGGAGCAAAAATGAATGATATAGAAACTATAAAAGCAATAGGATAGATCAATGAAACCAGCAGCTGGTTCTTTGAAAAGATCAACAAAATTGATGAACAAGACTCATCAAAAAAAAAGAGAGAAAAAGGACCCAAATAAAATCAGAAATGAAAGAGGAGAAATAACGAATGACACCACAGAAATACAAAGGATTTTACGAGAATGTTATGAAAAATTACATGCTAAAATATTAGACAACCTAGAAGAAATAGATACATTCCTAGAAACATATAAACTACCAAACTGAAACAGCAAGAAACAGAAAACTTGAAAAGACTTAACTACTGTCAATGAAATTGAATCAGTAATAAAACAGAAAACAAACAAATAAAAACAACAGCAAAAACTTCCCACTGAAAAGAAGTCTAGAACCAGGTAGCTTCACAGGCAAATTATAACCAAACATTTAAAAAAATATATATATCTATTCTTCTCAAGCTTTTCCATGCAATAGAAGAGGAAAATAACTTACAAATTCATTCTATGAGAAGCATTATCATGATACCAAAACCAAAAAAAAGACACCAGGAAAAAAGAGAACTATAGGCCAATACCTCTGATGAACATAGATGCAAAATCCTGAACAAAATACTAGCAAACCAAATCCAACAATACATTTTAAAAAATCATTCACCATGATCAAGTGGGATTTATTCTCAGGATGCCAGGATGATTTAATATTCACAACCTATCAGCATGATGCATCACATCAATAAGATAAAGGATAAAAACTATATGATCATTTCAATAGATACAGAAAAAGCATTTGACAAAGTACAACATCCATTCATTATAAAAACTCTCAACAAAGGAGTCTTAGAAGGAACATACCTCCCCATAATAAAGGCCTTCTGTGAAAAAACCGACAGCTAACATCATACTTAATTGGGAATAACTGAGAGCTTTTCCCTAAGGTCAGGAACAAGACAAGGATGTCCATTCTCACCACTTCTATCAACATAGTACTGGAAGTCCTAGCCGCAGCAATCAGAAAACAAAAAGAAATAAAAGAATCCAAATTGGTAAGGAAGAAGGTAGATGACATGATACTAGATATAGAAAATTCTAAAGACTACACCCAAAAACTATTAGAACTGATAAATGAATTCAGGAAGGTCACAGGATACAAAGTTAATACTCATAAAAGAATGAAACTTTGACATTTGCAACCACATGGATGGATCTAGAGGGTATGATGCTAAGTGAAGTAAGCCAGTCAGAGAAAGACAAATAGCATATGATTTCACTCATGTGTGGAATTTAAGAAACAAAACAATCAAAGGAGAGAGAGAGAATCAAAGAGAGAGAATCAAAGAGAGAGAGAAAAACCAAAAAACAGACTCTTAACAATAGAGAACAAAGAGCTGGTTACCAGAGGAGAGGTGAGTAGGAGGTGGAATTAAGAGTACACTTACCATGATGAGCACTGAGTAGTATATGGAACTATTGAATCACTAAACACCTGAAACTAATAAAACACTGTATGTTAACTACACTGGAATTAATAATAAAAATAATTAAAAATCAACTATCTGAGGCGATGGGTATGTTAATTACCCTGATCTGGGGAATACTTTCACTTTTGATATATATGTCATATCATTATACACTTTAAATACATTTTTTTGGGAGCATCTGGGTGACTCAGTTGGTTAAGCATCGACTCTTGATTTAGGCTCAGGTCATGGACTCATAGTTCATTAGTTTGAGCTCCACTTCAGGCTCTGCACTGACACTGCAGAGCCTGCTTAAGATTCTCTCTGTCTCAGCTTCTCTCTCTCTTTCTCTCTGTCGCTCAAAAATAAATAAGTAAACTTTTTAAAATAAAAATAAAAAACTAAATATATTTTTATTGTACCCTATAAATATATTGTCAATTTTATCTCAATAAATCTGAAAAGGGGAACTGTTATTTGTTTTAAATACCATATAAATGCATAAGGTTTTGAAATTTCTTCTTTTATGTATTTGGAATGATTGTGGGAACAAGATGGAAGGAGATGCATTGGTTTCTTTGCTGTATAATAAATTACCACAAATGTAGCAGCTTAAAACAACACAAATTTACTACCTTACCATCAAGATACAGGTTGGCTGGGTCCTCTGATCTAGATCTGACCAGTGGATCTCACTTAAATCAGTGTCAGACTAGAATGAAATCACATCTGATACTAGTGTTCTTCTTCCAACCTCACTGAGTGTTAACAGAATTGAGTTCCCAGTGGTTGTATGACTGACGTTCCAATTTTCTTGCTGGTTGTCCACCAAATTCACTCTGAATTCCTAGGGGTTTCCTTCAAATTCTAGTTAGGTGGCCCTCAACATGGCAACTTAATTTTTCAAAGCCAGTAAGACAATCTCTTTTCCATATGCTACAACAAAATCTTACATAATACAGTTTTTACAAACATGACTAATAATCTCATCATTTTTATTATATAACATAACCTAATCTCTCCCATGATATTCAAAACTTCTCATACTCAAAGAGAAGAGATTTTACAGCAGGAAAATTTAGGGTCATTTCAGAATTTTGCCTACCATGGCAGGAAAGAATGGAATCATAAAAATTAGTCAGAAGGCAGACAAGAAAAGAGTCTAAGACAAAGCCCTAAATTATCAAGCATTTAAATGCCAGGTCAAGGGAAAAAAGACTGGGAAAAAAATGACTAAAACTGTGTAATAGGTTGATTGAATTATAGATGGAGAGAAAACAACAGAACATAGATGCATTTTGGAGTTGGGAAAAACTGGAATTGATGAACTGGCTATCAGGGGAAAAGAATAGAAAATACTAAGAGCGATTTTTGCATTGGTTCTTGCAACTAGGTGAATGGATGCACCATTTGTTGAGATAAGGGAATAAATGGATGGGGAAACAGTGAGTGATGGCAATATCCAGAGCTCAGTTTTGGACATGTTAACTTTGAGATGCCTCTAACACACCCAGGTCAAGATATCAGATAGTTGAATATCAGGTTCAGAGTTCAGAAGAGTGGTCAACATCAAAAATATAAATTTGGGACTCATTGGATATGTATGGTATTTAAAGCCATGAGGTTGGATATGATCACTTAAGAAAAGGATCCAGAAGGACAAAAAAAGAGAGATAAGACTGACCCACTCAGTTATCAAACATTTAAATGTTGGAGAGAGGGATGAGGCTGGCAAAACATGACCGAAAATAAACAGCTAGAGATATTGGAAAACCAGAAATTTCTGTTGTCATGGAAGTCAAGAGATGAGAATATTTTAAGAAGGCATGGTGAGAAATGGATTGGTTTCAAGTGATATTAATAGCATCTAGTCAGACAAAGACTAAAAGTCCACTGCATTTGTCAAACTGGATGCTATTGGTGAATTTAGCTAAAGTATTTTCACTGGACTACTGAAGTTAAAGCCATATGGCAGGTAATGAGAAAATGGATAGAATTACAAGTAGATAATTCTTTCCAAGAGCTTCAGCACAAAGATTATAAAAAATGATGTTTATTTTCACACTAAACAAAAAGTAGATATCACCTATAATAAGAAAAGACAGGGGCGTCTGGGTGTCTCAGTCGGTAAAGCGTCTGACTTTGGCTCAGGTCATGATCTCGCGGTTTGTGAGTTTGAGCCCCATGTCGGCTCTGGGCTGACAGCTCAGAACCTGGAGCCTGCTTCGGATTCTGTGTCTCCCTCTCTCTCTGCCCCTCCCCCACTTGTGCTTTGTCTCTCTCTGTCTATCTATCAATAACAAATAAATGTAAAAAAAGAAAAGGACAAATAGTACATATTTTGAAAAAGTGTCACTCTTAAAATCACGTTAATAAAAAATATGTAATGACACAAACACCCATGACAAAATACTAGGTAGGAAAAAAAAGCAGGATATAAAATTGTAAGAATGAGCTTACTTTCATAAAATAAATATTATATATTACACATTATGCATTTCTTTATACATATACAATGCTTAGAAAAAGAATTAGAATGGTACAGTTATTGGATACATATTAATAAATAGATGGAAAGTCATTTCAGTGTTTTATATATCCTTTTCTATATTTTGAATGTTTCAAAATAAGCAGTATTTATATTTCAATCAGAGAAAATAAGAATGACTACAATAAAGTACTATTCTGGAGTCTTTAAAATATCTACTGTAGAGAATAATAGAGCTGAGTAAAAAGATTTCCAGGATCCAGTCAGTTAGATATAGAACCAAACCCAAATTCTTTTTTTTTTTTTTGATGTATTTAAGCTTTATTTTTTTTTTTATGAAATTTATTGACAAATTGGTTTCCATACAACACCCAGTGCTCATCCCAAAAGGTGCCCTCCTCAATACCCATCACCCCCCCTTCCCTCCCCCCCCCCCCCCATCAACCCTCAGTTTGTTCTCAGTTTTTAACAGTCTCTTATGCTTTGGCTCTCTCCCACTCTAACCTCTTTTTTTTTTTTCCTTCCCCTCCCCCATGGGTTCCTGTTAAGTTTCTCAGGATCCACATAAGAGTGAAACCATATGGTATCTGTCTTTCTCTGTATGGCTTATTTCACTTAGCATGACACTCTCCAGTTCCATCCACGTTGCTACAAAGGGCCATATTTCATTTTTTCTCATTGCCACATAGTACTCCATTGTGTATATATACCACAATTTCTTTATCCATTCATCAGTTGATGGACATTTAGGCTCTTTCCATAATTTGGCTATTGTTGAGAGTGCTGCTATGAACATTGGGGTACAAGTGCCCCTATGCATCAGTACTCCTGTATCCCTTGGATAAATTCCTAGCAGTGCTATTGCTGGGTCATAGGGTAGGTCTATTTTTAATTTTCTGAGGAACCTCCACACTGCTTTCCAGAGCGGCTGCACCAATTTGCATTCCCACCAACAGTGCAAGAGGGTTCCTGTTTCTCCACATCCTCTCCAGCAGCTAGAGTCTCCTGATTTGTTCATTTTGGCCACTCTGACTGGCGTGAGGTGATACCTGAGTGTGGTTTTGATTTGTATTTCCCTGATAAGGAGCGATGCTGAACATCTTTTCATGTGCCTGTTGGCCATCTGGATGTCTTCTTTAGAGAAGTGTCTATTCATGTTTTCTGCCCATTTCTTCACTGGGTTATTTGTTTTTCGGGTGTGGAGTTTGGTGAGCTCTTTATAGATTTTAGATACTAGCCCTTTGTCCGATATGTCATTTGCAAATATCTTTTCCCATTCCGTTGGTTGCCTTTTAGTTTTGTTGGTTGTTTCCTTTGCTGTGCAGAAGCTTTTTATCTTCATAAGGTCCCAGTAATTCACTTTTGCTTTTAATTCCCTTGCCTTTGGGGATGTGTCGAGTAAGAGATTGCTACGGCTGAGGTCAGAGAGATCTTTTCCTGCTTTCTCCTCTAAGGTTTTGATGGTTTCCTGTCTCACATTTAGGTCCTTTATCCATTTTGAGTTTATTTTTGTAAATGGTGTGAGAAAGTGGTCTAGTTTCAACCTTCTGCATGTTGCTGTCCAGTTCTCCCAGCACCATTTGTTAAAGAGGCTGTCTTTTTTCCATTGGATGTTCTTTCCTGCTTTGTCAAAGATGAGTTGGCCATACGTTTGTGGGTCTAGTTCTGGGGTTTCTATTCTATTCCATTGGTCTGTGTGTCTGTTTTTGTGCCAATACCATGCTGTCTTGATGATGACAGCTTTGTAGTAGAGGCTAAAGTCTGGGATTGTGATGCCTCCTGCTTTGGTCTTCTTCTTCAAAATTCCTTTGGCTATTCGGGGCCTTTTGTGGTTCCATATGAATTTTAGGATTGCTTGTTCTAATTTCGAGAAGAATGCTGGTGCAATTTTGATTGGGATTGCATTGAATGTGTAGATAGCTTTGGGTAGTATTGACATTTTGACAATATTTATTTTTCCAATCCATGAGCAGGGAATGTCTTTCCATTTCTTTAAGTCTTCTTCAATTACCTTCATAAGCTTTCTATAGTTTTCAGCATACAGATCCTTTACATCTTTGGTTAGATTATTCCTAGGTATTTTATGCTTCTTGGTGCAATTGTGAATGGGATCATTTTCTTTATTTGTCTTTCTGTTGCTTCATTGTTAGTGTATAAGAATGCAACTGATTTCTGGACATTGATTTTGTATCCTGCAACTTTGCTGAATTCATGTATCAGTTCTAGCAGACTTTTGGTGGAGTCTATCGGATTTTCCATGTATAATATCATGTCATCTGCAAAAAGCGAAAGCTTGACTTCATCTTTGCCAATTTTGATGCCTTTGATTTCCTTTTGTTGTCTGATTGCTGATGCTAGAACTTCCAGCACTATGTTAAACAACAGCGGTGAGAGTGGGCATCCCTGTCGTGTTCCTGATCTCAGGGAAAAAGCTCTCAGTTTTTCCCCGTTGAGGATGATGTTAGCTGTGGGCTTTTCATAAATGGCTTTTATGATCTTTAAGTATGTTCCTTCTATCCCGACTTTCTCAAGGGTTTTTATTAAGAAAGGGTGCTGGATTTTGTCAAAGGCCTTTTCTGCATCGATTGACAGGATCATATGGTTCTTCTCTTTTTTTTTGTTAATGTGATGTATCACGTTGATTGATTTGCGAATGTTGAACCAGCCCTGCATCCCAGGAATGAATCCCACTTGATCATGGTGAATAATTCTTTTTATATGCTGTTGAATTCGATTTGCTAGTATCTTATTGAGAATTTTTGCATCCATATTCATCAGAGATATTGGCCTGTAGTTCTCTTTTTTTACTGGGTCTCTGTCTGGTTTAGGAATCAAAGTAATACTGGCTTCATAGAAGGAGTCTGGAAGTTTTCCTTCCCTTTCTATTTCTTGGAATAGCTTGAGAAGGATAGGTATTATCTCTGCTTTAAATGTCTGGTAGAACTCCCCTGGGAAGCCATCTGGTCCTGGACTCTTATTTGTTGGGAGATTTTTGATAACCGATTCAATTTCTTCGCTGGTTATGGGTCTGTTCAAGCTTTCTATTTCCTCCTGATTGAGTTTTGGAAGAGTGTGGGTGTTCAGGAATGTGTCCATTTCTTCCAGGTTGTCCAATTTGTTGGCATATAATTTTTCATAGTATTCCCTGATAATTGTTTGTATCTCTGAGGGATTGGTTGTAATCATTCCATTTTCATTCATGATTTTATCTATTTGGGTCATCTCCCTTTTCTTTTTGAGAAGCCTGGCTAGAGGTTTGTCAATTTTGTTTATTTTTTCAAAAAACCAACTCTTGGTTTCGTTGATCTGCTCTACAGTTTTTTTAGATTCTATATTGTTTATTTCTGCTCTGATCTTTATTATTTCTCTTCTTCTGCTGGGTTTAGGCTGCCTTTGCTGTTCTGCTTCTATTTCCTTTAGGTGTGCTGTTAGATTTTGTATTTGGGATTTTTCTTGTTTCTTGAGATAGGCCTGGATTGCAATGTATTTTCCTCTCAGGACTGCCTTCGCTGCGTCCCAAAGCGTTTGGATTGTTGTATTTTCATTTTCGTTTGTTTCCATATATTTTTTGATTTCTTCTCTAATTGCCTGGTTGACCCACTCATTCGTTAGTAGGGTGTTCTTTAACCTCCACGCTTTTGGAGGTTTTCCAGACTTTTTCCTGTGGTTGATTTCAAGCTTCATAGCATTGTGGTCTGAAAGTATGCATGGTATAATTTCAATTCTTGTAAACTTATGAAGGGCTGTTTTGTGACCCAGTATATGATCTATCTTGGAGAATGTTCCATGTGCACTCGAGAAGAAAGTATATTCTGTTGCTTTGGGATGCAGAGTTCTAAATATATCTGTCAAGTCCATCTGATCCAATGTCTCATTCAGGGCCCTTGTTTCTTTATTGACTGTGTGTCTAGATGATCTATCCATTTCTGTAAGTGGGGTGTTAAAGTCCCCTGCAACTACCACATTCTTATCAATAAGGTTGCTTCTGTTTATGAGTAATTGTTTTATATACTTGGGGGCTCCGGTATTCGGCGCATAGACATTTATAATTGTTAGCTCTTCCTGATGGATAGACCCTGTAACTATTATATAATGTCCTTCTTCATCTCTTGTTACAGCCTTTAATTTAAAGTCTAGTTTGTCTGATATAAGTATGGCTACTCCAGCTTTCTTTTGGCTTCCAGTAGCATGATAAATAGTTCTCCATCCCCTCACTCTGAATCTAAAGGTGTCCTCAGGTCTAAAATGAGTCTCTTGTAGACAGCAAATAGATGGGTCTTGTTTTTTTATCCATTCTGATACCCTATGTCTTTTGGTTGGCGCATTTAATCCGTTTACATTCAGTGTTATTATAGAAAGATACGGGTTTAGAGTCATTGTGATGTCTGTATGTTTTATGCTTGTAGTGATGTCTCTGGTACTTTGTCTCACAGGGTCCCCCTTAGGATCTCTTGTAGGGCTGGTTTAGTGGTGACAAATTCCTTCAGTTTTTGTTTGTTTGGGAAGACCTTTATCTCTCCTTCTATTCTAAATGACAGACTTGCTGGATAAAGGATTCTCGGCTGCATATTTTTGCTGTCTAGCACCCTGAAAATCTCGTGCCAATTCTTTCTGGCCTGCCAAGTTTCAAAAGAGAGATCAGTCACGAGTCTTATAGGTCTCCCTTTATATGTGAGGGCACGTTTACCCCTTGCTGCTTTCAGAATTTTCTCTTTATCCTTGTATTTTGCCAGTTTCACTATGATATGTCGTGCAGAAGATCGATTCAAGTTACGTCTGAAGGGAGTTCTCTGTGCCTCTTGGATTTCAATGCCTTTTTCCTTCCCCAGTTCAGGGAAGTTCTCAGCTATTATTTCTTCAAGTACCCCTTCAGCACCTTTCCCTCTCTCTTCCTCCTCTGGATACCAATTATGCGTATATTATTTCTTTTTAGTGTATCACTTAGTTCTCTAATTTTCCCCTCATACTCCTGGATTTTTTTATCTCTCTTTTTCTCAGCTTCCTCTTTTTCCATAACTTTATCTTCTAGTTCACCTATTCTCTCCTCTGCCTCTTCCATCCGAGCTGTGGTGGTTTGCATTTTGTTTTGCATTTCCTTTAAAGCGTTTTTCAGCTCCTCGTGACTGTTCCTTAGTCCCTTGATCTCTGTAGCAAGAGATTCTCTGCTGTCCTGTATACTGTTTTCCAGCCCAGCGATTAATTTTATGACTATTATTCTAAATTCACTTTCTGTTATATTATTTAAATCCTTTTTGATCAGCTCATTAGCTGTTGTTATTTTCTGGAGATTCTTCTGAGGGGAATTCTTCCGCTTGGTCATTTTGGATAGTCCCTGGTGTGGTGAGGACCTGCAGGGCACTTCCCCTGTGCTGTGGTGTATAACTGGAGTTGGTGGGCGGGGCCGCAGTCAGTCCTGATGTCTGCCCCCAGCCCACCGCTGGGGCCACAGTCAGACTGGTGTGTGCCTTCTCTTCCCCTCTCCTAGGGGTGGGATTCACTGTGGGGTGGCGTGGCCCGTCTGGGCTACTTGCACACTGCCAGGCTTGTGATGCTGGGGATCTGGCGTATTAGCTGGGGTGGATCGGCAAGGTGCACAGCGGGAGGGGGGGCAGGCTTAGCTCGATTCTCCTTAGGTGATCCACTTCAGGAGGGGCCCTGTGGCAGCCGGAGGGAGTCAGATCCGCTGCCGGAGGTTTGGCTCCGCAGAAGCACAGAGTTGGGTGTTTGCGTGGAGCGAGCAATTTCCCTGGCCAGAACCGGTTCCCTTTGGGATTTTGGCTGGGGGATGGGCGGGGGAGATGGCGCTGGTGAGCGCCTTTGTTCCCCGCCAAACTGAGCTCTGTCATCCGGGGGCTCCGCAGCTCACCCTCCCTTTGTCCTCCAGCCTTCCCGCTTTCCGAGCAGAGCTGTTAACTTATGACCTCCCAGACGCTAAGTCACGCTTGCTGTTGGAACACAGTCCGTCAGGCCCCTCCACTTTTGCAAGCCGGACTTGAGGGCTCTGCTTGGCTGGCGAGCCGCCCCTCCGCCCCGGCTCCCTCCCGCCAGTCCGTGGAGCGCGCACCGCCTCGCCGCCCTTCCTACCCTCTTCCGTGGGCCTCTCGTCTGCACTTGGGTCCGGTGACTCCGTTCTGCTAATCCTCTGGCGGTTTTCTGGGTTATTTAGGCAGGTGTAGGTGGAATCTAAGTGATCAGCAGGATGCGCGGTGAGCCCAGCGTCCTCCTACGCCGCACTCTTCCTGCGCCTCCTCCTTCTCAAATTCTTGTTCCATTAATTTTTACAATTGTTTATTTTTTTCCAAGTTTATTTTTTTCAGCAATACTATCTACAAACTTATGGAAGTGTGAGAATTTGATTGAGGCAAGTTTTTAGGGCTTACCAAGGTAGTGGAACAAAAAAGTAAAAAGGAACAAGGGAGTTAACCATAACCTGAGGCTAGATATAATAGTGAAGAAGAGTATAAACTGAGATGTAGGGGGAAAAAAATAGAAGGAACTGAAGGTCAATGAACAAGTGTAGTGGGAGGAAAGGAGTGACAAAATGGAAAAATGGGCACATGTAGTGAGAGTGTAGAATGCTATAATCTAAGATTTTTAAAAAGGCAAACCAGTGTTGCTTAAAATAAAGCCAAGTATATGACTGAGGTAGAAATAAAGTACAAGTCTCTAAATTTGAGGGATTCCAGGAACTTTGAGGTTAGACATTGAGGTGATGGAAAGTAATCCAGGACGAGTGATAGGGACAATGATTCCAAGTCTGAAGTCAATGATTTCAATGAATCTGCACAAGTATCCAGGAAGTTAATCAAGCACAGGGGCAATAAGCAATAAATATTGCCACAGCCTGTAAATATGAGCCTTTGTAAGTAAATATATTTTCTAATATATTTTCTATAGCAATTAAGGAAGAATTGAAGCAGTCATAGGCTCCTACTCCCCATCTCAGGATGCTTGTGGTTTAAGGAAATGAAGAGTCTCCATTAAAAGGCATCACAAAGGGTGTGCCTGGGTGGTTCAGTCTGTTAAACCTCCGACTTCAGCTCAGGTCATGATCTCACACTCCATGAGTTTGAGCCCCGCGTCGGGCCCTGTGCTGACAGCTCAGAGCCTGGAGCCTGCTTCAGATTCTGTGTCTCCCTCTCTCTCTGCACCTTGCCTACTTACACTCTGTCTCTCTCTGTCTCTCAAAAATAAATAAACAAACATTAAAAAAATTTTTTTTAAAAAGGCATCCCAAAGAATACTGTATCTTCAGGTAAAACAAAGAGATAGATGTAGCAGACCATCAATATACTGACAATGTATGGAAGCTTTTGTGGGGGTTGGAGAAATGCATAAAGTAAAAGATTAAACTGGATGGAATCAGTGGAACATTAGAAAAGGGGAGAAGTCAAAAGTATATAACCAAGATGGCCTTAATTTTCTTCCCAGCTTGACTAAAGTTGAGAGAGGCTTCTTTCTGTCTGAAGCACCTGATCTTCATTTTCTTAAAGCACTTTCTTTATGAAACTGTGTAATTATAAATCCTTTCTCTAGCTCTTTGAGATGTAAATCTTTTTAAAAGCCTCTTACCAGTTTTACAACTCAGGATTGTCTTTCTCAAGGATCTGGGAGCCATCCTTTTTAAATGTAATCTTTAAGGAAGATAGTACCACACCTCTGTCTCTCAGTTGTTTTAGGAGGATAGTAGCCTAGATTTGGCGGGCTGCACCACTTCCCCCAAGTTGTAAAATTACCTCCTGTCATGAAGATTGAAAAATCATAAATGGCCTACAATACACCCCACCCAGCTTTTAAAAGTTATCCTGCCATTTGATTCAGTGTTGAGTTCAAACTGTATTTTGATTTCTCTCCTCTATTGCAATAGCCTTGAATAAAGTCTTTCTTCCTTTTCTAACATTGTTCAGTACCATATTTTCCTTTGATAAAGTAAAAAAAATAGATTATACAGGGAAAGTTCAGTATGGATAGTGGCCCAAAGTAACAAGGATGTGAAGCACTGTGAGATATTTTGACACAATGTTCTCAAAACATCTTAGATTAAAAGCATTCCATTGTAGGTACAGACTGCAATGCCTTATTCTATCAAACCTTGTTTAATCAGAGGCTATTAAACTATTTTTATTCCACTATTCTATTAAGGGTTTATAGTTTAAAAAAAAGACATACTGTATATAGGGCATGGTGTGCTTTTTTTAATATTATTTTTGTCATTATTACATCCCTACAGGATACACCTAGAAACTGTAAATGTAATAACTAGAAGAATGAAGTAGAAGGATATTGTTTTTTCTGTGTATGCTTTCACAATTCTTCACTTTACTTTATAACAAGATGCCAAACAAGACAGATGATTGGCAGAGAGATAGATATCCAGGATTAATTAAATAAAGCAAGTTCCAGAATACATCAGTGAGTTATTATATATTCAGAAAAATTTCCTAAAATATCATTAAATGAGAACCAATGCTCACGCAAATTATTCACAAACATTCAAAAATATTTCAATACCTTCTGAATCTTCAAATTTTAAATTACATATTATCCTGATGTCTTCTGCTTGCCATTCTAGATCTTCAATCTTTTCCACCCTACATTGCACCCCAGAAGTCTGGTCCAAATGGACTGCAACAATGGATAACCTTGCATTTTTACTTTGATTGGATTCAGCAAATGGACTACACTTTCTCAGGAGATCTGAAGGAGATCAGAAGAGTGAGGCTTCCCCCATCTCCTTCACTGAAGTGTTAGCTCGAGGTGTCAGTCTCTCTGCCAAAAAGTCACAGCTGCTATAAGACCCTTTGTGCATAGCGTTCTCTCTCCTTCTCCTCTCTTCACTAAATCACCTTTTCCTTTTCCCTATCAGACTAGAGATAGTAATGTTACTAGTTCAGGACACTGTATAATCCTTTATGTTTTCTCTCACACTCTGCCCAGACTTTTATGATTAGTCCGCTTATTAAATTCTCAAATTGCTCAAACTGAGTATTTCTCTGTGAGGAAATGATACATATATCACATAGACTTACAGATTTGAAGATGTTATTATATCATAAACTTTGAAATTATAAATAGCATATGGCTTAAATTATAAATCCCAGATAAATAAAAATATACAGTTACCAAAATACTCCTTTCTCTAAATATTGTAGATAAATGGTACTATTTGCTTCAGATTATATCCAAGTTTAGCTAGAGAAATAAAGTTGCTGAGAAAACAGCTATGCCAGTTCTTTTTAATCCATCCATGTAAGAAAACTAAGTTAAATATTGCTTATATTACCAAACTCTTAATCAGTAGACTATAGGAGTCAAAAGGAGGGAGTTCTAATAACAACAGTTCTCTTCCTTCTTCCCTTCCCTAATCCTGCTAGAGTGATCCAAGAATTCTTATTTGGGAGGAATATAACCTAGCAACAAAGAGGAGAGTAGTGAGTCCTTTGAGGCCACAGAACAGCTGCTACTGAGTCCCACATTACTCTCCTTTGCAAAGGGTGAATTATGTAAAAATGAATAGAATGAACACCAAGTGGCCCCTCCCTATGACCAGTGCTAAACTTTTTACAGGGTAATTTCTTCATCAGAAGTGGGTTCTGCTCCTTGGTCCAAACCAAAAGTTAAAACATCAGAATATAAATTTAACAGGAATTATTTATTTTTTTAAAAAATTAAAAATACATTTGTGTATTTAGTATAAATTTTTTTTCTAACACGAAGGACAAAAACATTTTTGTACACAGCAATTACTGGTCAGTATAAGGTCTTAACATTCTTTTATTTAATCTAAGGATTTACAACTCCTCTACAGATTTAACATTTGTTCTCTTTAGGTCCTCTCCTGGAACAACTACAAAAGAGAACTTAACAAAATCCCATAAGTAGATTTAAAACCCAACATATATAAAATTACATATCAAAATGAAATATAATAAAATAATAAGTCACCTCTCCAAAGCATGTCTACATCTAAAATATCACCTCTCTAGATCTAAAGAATATAAGTTAGTCAAATCCTATTAATAAAAATGTTCATACCTGTGTGGGTAATTTATTGGGTTCCTCCTAACTTTCGTCTCTTCTTAGACAAATGACATATGAGCCTGATTAAAGAATTAATTTCTCATATATAGCAACTTGAATAAACCCTTTGAATGAAAATTTCTATCATTACTTTTTAAAACTTTTCTAATGTTATATACTTCAAATACAGCATCGTTTTGACAAAAATATGAAAAAGTACCCAGAAGTTCTGCTTTGAAATATTCTAATTATATAGAGGCAGAACTGCTTAAGCAGAAAAGAAACTATTAAAAATGCAAATTCAGCATTTTGAAAGGCTATTAAGACTTCTTTATTAGAAAAAGAAGACCAAAGTTTTTAAACATGTCAAGAAAAAAAAATGCTTAGAAATATCCTCCAGGAACAAATCATGAACTTGTTGAGAAAGAACATTTAAAAGGATATGTCTCTCTTCTATCCATTCTGACTTTAGATCATGGATGACTACAGATCGTTTCCATAAATATACCCACCAGAAGATTCTATTAAAAAAAGTGTCAGTTAAATATACTTGTGAAATATCTGCTACCCTGTCCAGACTAAACCTACCTGCTTGCCTCTGTGACCTACAAAAGTCTTTGCTTGAAGAGAAGGTAAAAGAAGCCCAGCTGGGAGGAAAGTTTTTGCAATAGAATGGTGGGATCTGAGGTGTGGCTGTGTTTCACCCAAACCATATCTGACCCTCTAAACTGAAGGATTCCCTGACTATTTTGCCCATAGGAACAGAACTCCCCAACTAACTTCTAGAACTTGCTAACTTCAAATAGCCCCACAGTGTCAAGTAGGTTTTAAAAATCTTCACATATGCTGTCCCCAAAACTGTATGACCTAATAAACACATGGTAAAAGTAGCATTAGAGCATTGGAGGAAAAATATATCTCTGTGAAATAAAGACATTTAAAATACTTTTTTAAGACTTGGGTTGACTGTGTAAAGAAGTGAAAGTTCTAACTCAGCTGAACAACATAACTTCTTGTGTTGGACATTCTCAGCTTTTGCTGAAAGGTCAAAACTCTCTGTGGACAACAGAGGCTACTGAACACACAAATGGAGCATAGCACATGACTCTGGAGATTCATTCTAGAAGTATGACTTGTCAGCTCTAGCATTACAAGGCATTAAAACCCACGCACTGTTTTCTGATGATAACATTGTTCCTAACCACTTGGCACCAGGAGTCACACTGGAAACCACTGAGAGCAAAAAAAAAAAAAAAAAAAAAAAGGCAGACTGAGGAAATAGGATCCCTACTCTCCTGAATTTCGGCATGACATTACGCTATATGTCATTCAGTGCATCGCTAGATCTCTTTAAGCACGAAGCCCATAGGGCTCAAGAGAAAAATGTGATGCTGCATTTTGAAAAACTGGAAAGCATTCTCATCTCAACTCCAAATAGAAGTCTTCTGCTTCAACCAGACAAATAAGCAACTATACCACTACTCTTCTGTTTTGTATTCTTTTTTTAAAAGAGCTATGTATTCTGTTTTAAAAGAGCTATGTAAAACAATCCTTTTCAGTGGCAGCTTTAGACTGATTGCCAAACCAATTAACAAAGATGAAACCAAAACAGGCTCACCTATAACAGAGATTTCAAGTAGGCATGAATTGAAATCAAGTATATCAATACAAACTGAATACTGATGGCGCATCAAATAAAATAGAAATTTCTAAATTTCTAAAATTGGAATTAGATTCAGATTGTTTAAATCAGAAAATATGCACATACCTGTATGGTGGGTTAATTTATATGATTGTAAACACAAAGGCCTTTACCCTAATTCTTCTGCTGAAAATTTAGTAAGAGTCAAAGCCATTACAAAATAAGGCAATCTAACATGAAACTACCTTTTAGAGAATAAAACATTGATTTAATTTTATAATAAACCTATAAAGGAACTAAAAATTACTAGATCTGATAAATGAAATCAGTAAGTCACAAGATGCAAAATCAATGTACAGATATCTATTGCATTTCTAAACACTAATAATGATATAGCAGAGAAATTAGGAAGAGAATCCTATTTACAATTGCAAATAATAAAATATGCAATAAAATTATGCAAATAATAAAATACCTAGAAATAAACTTAACCAAAGAAGTAAAAGAACTATATCCTGAAAACTATAAAACATTAATGAACAAAATTAAAGAGGACACAAATATAAAGATATGTCATGCTCATGGATTAGGAGAACTAATACTGCAAAAATGTCCATACTACCCAAAACAACCCAGATTTAATGCAATTTCATTTTTCACAGAAATATAACAAACAATACCAAAATTTGTATGTAATTACAGAAGACCCCAAAGAGCCAAAGCAAATTTGAAAAAGAACAAAACTGGAGGCATCACAATCCAAAATTTCAAGATATACTACATAGCTATAGTAATCAAAACAGAATGGTACTGATACAAAAATAGACACATAGATCAATAAAATAGGGGAGACAACCCAAAAATGAGCCCACAGTTATATGGTCAATTAATCTTAGACAAAGGAGCTCAAGAATGTGCAGTGGAAAAAAGACAGTCTCTTCAACAAATTGTATTGGGAAACCTAAACAGCTACATGCAAAAGAATGAAACTGGACCACTTTCTTAAACCATACACAAAAATAAACTCAAAATAGATTAAGGACTGACAGGTGAGACCTGAAACCATAAAAGTCCTAGAAAAGAGCACAGGCAGTAATTTCTCTGACATTGGACACAGCAACATTTTTCTAGATATGTCTCCTCAGGAAGGGAAACAAAAGCAAAATTAAACTATTGGGACTACCTCAATATTAAAAGATTCTATAGAGCAAAGGAAACAACCAACAAAACTAAAGGACAACCTACTGACTGGGGAAAGATATTTGTGAATGACATATCCAATAAAAGGTTAGTATCTGTAATACATAAATACCTTATATGCCTTAACACCAAGATAACCCCCTAACTAATCCAATTACAAAATGGGCAGGGGACATGAACAGACATTTCTCCAAAGAAAATATCCAGGTGGCCAAGAGACATAAGAAAAGATGCTTGACCTTACTCATCATCTGTGAAATGCAAATCAAAACCACAATGAGGTTTCACCTCACACTTGTGAGAATGGCTAAAATCAAAAACACAAGAAATAACAAGTGTTGGCAAGGATGTGCAGGAAAAAGAACCCTCATGCACTGTTGGTGGGAATGCAAACTAATGCAGTCACTGTGGAAGATAGAATGGAGTTTCCTCAAAAAATTAAAACTATAACTACTCTGTGATCCAGTAATTACACTACTGGGTATTTACCCAAAGAATACAAAAACACTAATTTGAAAAGATACATTCACCCCTATGTTTTCATATAGCATTATTTACAATAGCCCAACTATGAAAGCAGCCCAAGTGTCCATGGATACACCTAGATAGAGCATATAATGCCAAATGAAGTAAGTCAGTCAGAGAAAGACAAATATCATATGATTTCACTCATATGTGGAATTTAAACACAAACCACAAAGAAAAAAAGAGATAAACCAAAAACCACACTCTTAACTATAGAGAACAGGTGATTACCAGAGAGGAGGTAGGTGGGGGAATGTGTGAAACAGGTGAAGGGGATCAAGAGTACACTTAGCATGATGAGCACTGAGTAATGTATAGAATTGCTGAATCAGTATATTGCATACCTGAAACTAATATAACACTGTATGTTACCTACACTGGAATTTAAACAAACAAACAAACAAACAAATAAATAAAAGCTTATAAATCAGATTTTTGTGGACTTCCTTTGTTTCAGAAGAGATCATGATAGTGGAGAGAAGGAAGAAACATATACACCACAAATATCTTTTAAAAGGAAGAAACAGATGACATAAGACAAAAGGAGATGGATGTTGTAAAAATAAATTTTGATTACTTCACAATTTTGTCAAGTTTTAATCTCACCATAGAAAATTTTCCAAAAATACACTAAGGCTTCTAATAATCTATGTTTATAAATATCATTAAAATTGTTAAACAAAAATGTAAGTTTTTAAATATATAAAAGTACAAAATAATAGACACCAGGGAAAAAATAATTGCCAGACCAACTTATGTTTTTGTCAGAGAACAATTTCCCAGATTAAGCAGATATCCTCAACAATATTGAGTTGAATAATTAATAATACTGCCATTTTTTAATGGGCATGAAATAAATGTTGGACTATTCAGCCAGGTAAATGTCAGTGATATCAAAACACCTGGTGGAACTTTAAAGATTACCAACATACTTGATGATTGACAAAAAGAAAATTTCAGAAGATATGGGGATCTCTCATGTGAGATAATTCAGATGAAACTCGAAGAGGGAGAGAAGACAAGGTGGGCCACAGTGAAAGTAACTAGGTGACCAAGGCTCTCCTCTTCCAACAAAGAATGGATTTGTTCATAATTTAGTCACCATTTGCTAAAAATCCCCCAGTCTGCCTATATTATTTTTTTTAATTATCTAAATAAATATTTGTAGAACTTTGTAGGGCACTAAAAAAATAGTATCTATTAATGGCCTACCACGTGTCAGACACTTCATATGCATTATTTATTTAATATTAGGTGTGGCAGGCAGAATAATTACTTCCCAAAGAACCTGTGAACATATTAGGGTACATGGCAAAATTAAAGTTGCAGATGAAATTAAGGTTGTTCATCAATCGACCTTAAGTTGGTTAGATTATCCTATAGTATCCAGGTGTTCCAAAAGGAGTTACAAGGGTCCTTATAAGTAAAAGAGGGAGGTGCAAAGAATGAGAGATTTGAAGATGCTATGCTGCTGCCTTTGAGGGTAGAAGAAAGAGCTAGAAGCCAAGGAGTGTAGGTAGCCTATAGAAGCTAGAAAAGGCGAGGAAACGGATTCCCCCCTTGAGAATCTAGAAGCAACACAGCCCTGATGACAACTTTATTTTAGCCTGCTAAGATCCACTTCAGACTTCTGACCTCCAGAACTATAAGAGAATAAATTCGTGTTGTTTTCAGCCACTAGGTTTGTGGTAATTTGTTAGAGCAGCAATAAAAAACTAACACATTGCGTGTTCCATTATTTCATTTAACTCTCATAAAATTCTGTGAACTAATTACGATTATTGTATCTAACTGATTAAGGAACTGAATCTTAGGTAACTTGCCCAAATTTTACCTAGCTAACAGGTGCCTGAACCAAGATTCAAAACAATTCTAATTCCACAGTTTACCCACTTAATCCTACACTATGATTCTTCTCTCATGGGTTGATGTAACCATAAACTCAACATTTCAAATCCACACCATGTATTTATTCTGAAAGAAAACTTCATCACTAGGGTCTTGTTAAGGTATCAACACATGAAGCAGCTGGTATGGACTGTCGCCCTTCTAACTCAGAATGAATGGGAAGAGGGTGTAAAACAGTAGGACAGTAACTAAAAGCAGGAGCAAGACTAGGAGTTTTACACCTGTAGTTGTGAGCAATGAAGCAGTGAAGCATTCTGAAAGCTGCTGATGACAAGCAGATTGGCTGCTACAGACATCAGACTCCATGAATGACAACAGAGTTTTCAGTAATGGTTCCTACCAGTACAGCCCATTTTTCAGTGTTGACAGACTCAAATAAACATTCCCATTTCCAGTGACTCATTGCGCAGAAACAATTTAACATTTGGACTGCCCCATAGAGATCTCTCTACTAAAGAACATTAAAGTATACTATACTTTTGTTATTAATCACTTAAAAGATGTTTTTTTCCTTCTGATTTTTATTGGTTTTCATGGAGATATCCATTGATTAATACCTCACATTCAACATGAATCTGCTCAGATGTCCCTACTCCAAGTCTCAAGTTTTAATTTCTTCCCAATCAATTCTCTTTCTTCTAGGAGACCTGCCAAGATCGCAACTTATGTTTTAATTCTGTGACCTATACAGTTAAATTTTGTGCCTCATTTTCAGTAGCTATAAGAAATAAGATATTCTTCTAAGATCTGTCTGATTCTCTGATAATGACTTTGGCTGAGAGTTCAAAGACCTGAGTTTCAATTTCTTCTGTGAGTACTCCTGTGCACCTCATGCCACAATGCTTATAGTCACATTGCTGTCATTCAGTAAGCAACTAATGCACTCGACAATTAGGTACTTTAACACAATCAACAGCAGCAGAAAACCATAATAATCCTGATAACACTCCACACCATGAGTTACTAACCTCCCGTTACACATTTGTACACAACTGAGCACTGCATTTAGGCTCAAGTAGAACCAAGCCAATCATCAAATCTCTTCTTTGAGATTCTTTTTTCCTGAGACTACTCCTAGTGCCAATGCTATATTGGTCAGGAGACAGAAGACATAGTTTCAGTTTCTACCAGTTATTGGAACAGAGAGAATCTAATATAAAGAAATATTAACCCCATATGGGAAAATTAAAAAGGCAAAAAGGGAATACCTAGGAATCCTGGAAATCGTCATTACCAGAAGTGGTTATCACTCTTAACAGCCATGGGGCAAAGGGAAGAGGTTATAATGACTAAAACTTAGATGCCTGGAGAGATGGGGGCCAACATGGCAGAGAAGTAGGAGGAATCCATACTTCCTGCATCTCTCAAACAAAGAAGTATAGAAGCCGAAGGACTTTGAACACCAGAGCCTGGGAGGAAAAGAGACTGAATCTACTAGGAAGAAAATGGGAAACCTGGAAAAAAGATAGGTGGGTAACTGCGAACTGGGGGAGAAAAAAAACAAAAGGGCTCATGGGCATGGAGGGGAGGGACCCCCTTCTGCAGAGAGACAAAGGGAAGAGAAAGAGCAGCAGGAAGTGCAGGACTGTATCTGGACGGGAGAAAGACCTCGGACTGAGACTGAGAGCGATCCAATCTCTGACTTCGGGGCTTTCTTCGGACTGGAGCCGGCTCCCTGTTCGCGCACCTGGGTAGGAGGGGAGCCAGCCCTGGGTGCGGTAGTAGGTCGGGGGCTTAGTTCACAGCTGGAGAAAGTGGTTTCCTCCCTGGAGGGCTGCGCGACAGTACAGAGCTGCCTGCGTCCGCCACCCCGGGGCACAGTGGCTGGGAGGAGGGCACAGTCTGCAGGAAGATAAGGCGGCCATTTCCCTGGAGTGCTGTGGGAAAAGACAAGGCCTGCCTGTGTCTGCCTGTGTTCACCACCCCAGGGGCTCACGAGGAGGCGCGGGGCTCAGTCCGAGTAGGAGAAGGCAGTCCTCCCTGTAGTGTGGCGGCGCAGACGAATCTAGCCGGGACCACATATCGGCCGCACTGAGAGGTTTCCCCAGCGCCAGAGCACACGGAGCTGGACTTTGAATCCTAGCCAAGCGCACGTCAGAGGAGTTGGCAGAGCGAGAAGGACCACCCCGTCTGCGTCCCGGGCACAGTTAGGACGACTCAAACGGAGTTCCCTGGGTGGGCTCCACAGAGAAGAGACTGGGGCATCACCATCTCTCTCCCCCACCCACCACCACCACCACCAAGGCGGGGCCACAGGGGTCACTCCTGGGGTCCATAGTAAAGGTGGGTTCAGATTACACCAAACCACGCCCCTTCGCACTGGGTAACTGCTATCCACCAGAGCGGCACAGACCCTGTGGACAGCTGCTACCTACAAGCAATGCAGCATTGCTTGTATTAACTCTAGGTCAGTTCTGGATATATACATATATTCTCCCCACCTCCACCCCCCCCCCCCCCCATTTCTCCTTCTTATCTCTTCCCTCCCATAGGCTGGATGCTCTGGTTATTGGTCTGTCTGAACAGACAAACTTAATCCATTATCTTGATACATGTTCTATACCTCCTTCTTTACACTCCCTTCTCTCTCTCTGAAATAATCAAGCCATATAGTTTCTCTGTCTAGGTAACTTTATCTTTGTTTCATTTTCCCTGCCTCCTTCTTTATTTTCCTTTCTCTCTCTCTGGATTAAGACTCTTAGTCTCTCTGCCTAATCAATGATTATTTTTTCTCCCACCAACCCCCGCTTCCTGTCATTTCTCTCTCCGTATGTGCTCCTCCATCAGCACCGCCTCCACCATCTTCTTTACTTGTAGTCAGTGTTTTTGGGTTTTTTGTTTTTAGTCTTTAGGCTTTCGTGTTTATTTGTTTGTGTTATTTGTTTGTGTGTTTACATGTTTTTGTCTCCTGTTTGTCTATCTGTTTTCCTTTACAGGGCTACTCCAAGGAACAAATCAAAGCACACCTGGATGCAAAATATCACTACAAATAGGGTAATAAAATAACCAAAGTCACAACAACAGAGGGCAAGTAACAATTCCCGAAAAATCCTCCTAAAGGGCCAGACCCTGGACAGTGTATGACCCTCCTTTAATACAGCAGTGCTTGCAGGTGCAGAGCATACAACAAGCGTTTAAAATGCATAAGGGACAGAAAACTAGCCAAAATGACAAAATGGAAGAATTCTCCACAAAAGAAATTCCAGGAAGTAGCAACAGCTAACGAATTGATCGAAATCGGTTTAAGCAATATACTGGAACAAGAATTTAGAATAATAGTCATAAAATTAAAAATTAGAATAACAGTCATAAAAATCACTGGGCTTGAAAAAAGCATAGAGGACAGCAGAAAATCTATTGATAGAGATCAAGGGACTAAAAAATAGTCATGAGGAATGAAAAGTGCTATAAATGAGGTGCAAAATAAAATGGAGATGGCTACAGTGCGGATTGAAGATGCAGAAGAGAGAATAGGTGAATTAGAAGATAAAATTATGGAAAAAAGAGGAAGCTGAGAAAAACAGAGATAAAAAAATCCAGGAGTACGAGGGGAGAATTAGAGAACTAAGTAATTCAATCAAACAGAACAATATCCATATCATAGGAATTCCAAAAGAAGACAAAAGAGAGAGAAAGGGGCTAAAGGTGTACTTGAACAAATCATAGCTGAGAACTTCCCCAATCTGGGGAAGGAAACAGGGGTTGATATCCAGGAGGCACAGAGACCTCCCTTCAGATGTAATGTGAATTGATCTTCTGCACAACATATCATAGTGAAAACTGGCAAAATACAAGGATAAAGAGAATTCTGAAAGCAGCTAGGGATAAATAGGCCTTAACATGCAAAGATAGACACATAAGGGTAGTAGCAGACCCATCTACTGAAACTTGGCAGGACAGAAAGGAATGGCAGGAAATCTTCAGTGAGATGAACAGGAAAAATATGCAGCCAAGAATCTTTATCCAGAAAACCTGTCATTCAGAATAGAAGGAGAGATAAAGATTTTCCCAAACAAACAAAAACTGAAGGAATTCATCACCACTAAACTATCCCAACAAGAGATCCTAAGGGGGACTCTGTGACCGAAATATTACAAGGACCACAAAGTACCAGAGACACCAATACAAGCATGAAACCTACAAATATCACAATGACTCTAAACCCATATCTTTCAATAACAACACTGAATGCAAATGGACTAAATGCTCCAATCAAAAGACAAAGGGTATCAGAATGAATAAAAAAACAAGATCCATCTGTTTGCTGTCTACAAGAGACTCATTTTAGACCTAATAACACCTTCAGATTGAAAGTGAGGGGATGGAGAATTATCTGTCATGCTACTGGAAGTCAAAAGAGAGCTGGAGTAGCCATACTCATATCAGACAAACTAGACGTTAAATTAAAGGCTGTAACAACAAATGAAGAAAGACATTATATAATAATTACAGGGTCTATCCATCAGGAAGAGCTAACAATTATAAATGCCTATGAGCCAAATATGGGAGACCCCAAATATATACAGCAATTAATGACAAACATAAGCAACCTCATTGATAAGAATGTGGTAATTGCTGGGGACTTTAATACCCCACTTACAACAATGGATGGATCATCTAGACACAGGATCAATAAAGAAACAAGGGCTCTGAATGATACATTGGATCACATGGACTTGAGAGATATATTTAGAACTCTGCACCCCAAAGCAACGGAACATACTTTCTTATTGAGTGCCCAGGGAACATTCCCCACGATAGATCACATACTGGGTCACAAAACAGCCCTTCATAAGTATAAAAGCACTGAGACCATACCCTGCACACTTTCAGACCAAAATGCTATGAAACTTGAAATCAACCACAGGAAAAAGTCTGGAAAACCTCAAAAGCATGGAGGTTAAAGAACACCCTACTAAAGAATGAATGGGTCAACCAGACAATTAGAGAAGAAATTAAAAAATATATGGAAACAAATGAAAATGAAAATACAACAATCCAAAAGCTTTGGGATGCAGTGAAGGCAGTCCTGAGAGGAACATACATTGCAATCCAGGCCTATCTCAAGAAACAAGAAAAATCCCAAATACAAAACCTAACAGCACACCTAAACGAAATAGAAGCAGAACAGCAAAGACACCCCAAACCCAGCAGAAGAAAAGAAATAATAAAGATCAGAGCAGAAATAAACAATATAGAATCTAAAAAAAAAAAAACAAAAACAAAAAAAAAACAGTATAGCAGATCAATGAAACCAAGAATTGGTTTTTTGAAAAAATAAACAACATTGATAAACCTCTAGCCAGGCTTCTCAAAAAGAAAAGGGAGATGACCCAAATAGATAAAATCATGAATGAAAATGGAATTATTACAACCAATCCCTCAGACATATAAGCAATTATCAGGGAATACTATTATCAGGGAATACTATGAAAAATTATATGCCAACAAACTGGACAACCTGGAAGAAATGGACAAATTCCTAAACACCCACACACTTCCAAAACTCAATCAGGAAGAAATAGAAAATCTGAACAGACCCATAACCAGCAAAGAAATTGAATCAGTTATCAAAAATCTCCCAACAAATAAGAATCCAGGACCAGATGGCTTCCCGGGGGAATTTTACCAGACATTTAAAGCAGAGATAATACCTATCCTTCTCAATCTGTTCCAAAAAATAGAAACGGAAGGAAAACTTCCACTCTCATTCTATGAAGCCAGCATTACTTTGATTCCCAAGAGAGATTCCTGGAAAAAAAAGAGAACTACAGGCCCATATCCTTGATGAAGATGTATGCAAAAATTCTCAACAAGACACTAGCAAATTGAAATCAACAGCATATAAAAAGAATTATTTACCATGATCAAGTGGGATTCATTCCTGGGATGCAGAGCTGGTTCAACATTCATAAATCAATCAATGTGATACATCACATTAATAAAAGAAAAGGTAAGAACCATATGACCTGTCAATCGATGCAGAAAAAGCATTTGACAAAATACAGCATCCTTTCTTAGTAAAAACCCTCCAGAAAGTCGGGATAGAAGGAACACACTTAAACATCATAAAAGCCATTTATGAAAAACCCACAGCTAATATCATCCTCAATGGGGAAAAACTGAGAGCTTTTTCCCTGAGATCAGGAACACGACAGGGATGTCCACTCTCACCGCTGTTGTTTAACATAATGTTGGAAGTTCTAGCATCAGCAATCAGACAACAAAAGGAAATCAAAGGCATCAAAATTGGCAAAGAGGAAGTCAAGTTTCACATTTGCAGATGACATGATATTATACATGGAAAACCTGATAGACTCCACCAAAAGTCTGCTAGAACTGATACATGAATTCAGCAAAGTCACAGGGTAAAAAATGAATGTAAAGAAATCAGTTGCATTCTTGTACACTAATAATGAAGCAACAGAAAGACAAATAAAGAAACTGATCCCATTCACAATTGCACCAAGAAGCATAAAATACCTAGGAATAAACCTAACCAAAGTCATAAAGATCTGTATGCTGAAAACTATAGAAAGCTTATGAAGGAAATTGAAGAAGATACAAAGAAATGGAAAAACATTCCATGCTCACAGATTGGAAGAATAAATATTGTTAAAATGTCAATACTACCCAAAGCAATCTACACATTCAATGCAATCCCAATCAAAATTGCACCAGCATTCTTCTTGAAGCTAGAACAAGCAATCCTAAAATTTGTATGGAATCATGAAAGATCCCAAATAGCCAAAGTGATATAGAAGAAGATTAAAGCGGGAGGCATCACAATCCCAGACTTTAGTCTCTACTACAAAGCTGTAATCATCAAGACAGCATGGTATTGGCACAAAAACAGACATATAGACCAATGGAATAGAATAGAGACTCCAGAATTGGACCCACGAAAGTGTGATCAACTAATCTTTGACAAAGCAGGAAAGAATATCCAATGGATAAAAGACAGTCTCTTTAACAAATGGTGCTAAGAGAACTGGACAGCAACATGCAGAAGGTTGAAACTAGACCACTTTCTACACCATTCACAAAGATAAACTCAAAATGGATGAAGGACCTGAATGTGAGACTGGAAACCATCAAAACTCTGGAGGAGAAAGCAGGAAGGAACCTCTCTAACCTCAGCCACAGCAATTTCTTACTTGACACATCTCCAAAGGCAAGGGAATTAAAAGCAAAAATGAACTATTGGGACCTCACCAAGATAAAAAGCTTCTGCACTGCAAAGGAAACAATCAACAAAACTAAAAGGCAGCCGATGGAATGGGAAAATAAATTTGCAAATGACATATCAGAGAAAGGACTAGTATCCAAAATCTATAAAGAACTCACCAAACTCCACACCCGAAAAACAAATAATCCAGGGAATAAATGGGCAGAAGACATAAATAGACACTTCTCTAAAGAAGACATCCAAATGGCCAACAGGCACATGAAAAGATGCTCAACGACACTCCTCATCAGGGAAATACAAATCAAAACCACATTCATATACCACCTCACGCCAGTCAGAGTGGCTAAAATGAACAAATCAGGAGACTACAGATGCTGGTGAGGATGTGGAGAAATGGGAACCCTCTTGCACTGTTGGTAGGAATGCAAACTGGTGTAGCCACTCTGGAAAACAATGTGGAGGTTCCTCAAAACATTGAAAACAGATCTACCCTATGACCCAGCAATAGCACTGCTAGGAATTTACCCAGGGGATACAGGAGTGCTGAGGGATAGGGGCTCATGTGCCCCAATGTTTATAGCAGCACTTTCAACAATAGCCAAATTATGGAAAGAGCCTAGATGTCCTCCAACTGACGAATGGATAAAGATGTGATTTATATATACAATGGAATACTACTTGGCAATGAGAAAGAATGAAATCTGGTCATTTGTAGCAATGTGGATGGAACTGGAGAGTGTTATGCTAAGTGAAATAAGTCACAGAGAGAAAGACAGATACCGTATGTTTTCAGTCATATGTGTATTCTGAGAAATTCAACAAAAGACCAGGGGGGAGGGGAAGGGGGGAAAAAAAGTTACAGAGAGGGAGGGAGGCAAACTATAAGAGACTCTTAAATACTGAGAACAAACTGAGGGTTGATGGGGGATGGGGGGAGGGGAAAGTGGGTGATAGGCATTGAGGAGGGCACCTATTGGGATGAGCACTGGGTGTTGTATGGAAACCAATTTGACAATAAATTTCATAAAAATAATAAATTTCAAATGGTAAATAAAAAAATAAAAAATAAAATAAAAATAAGATGCCTGGAGAAGGGACCCAAGGACCTGTCACTCATGATTTTGAGGAGGGTTCTGGTATCTCTGAGTGGTCATTATGGGCTGGTTCTTCAGGCATTAGAAAAACTGTGATTTTGATCCACTACAGCTATAGGAAGAAACTGCTGCTGAAGTGAAGGAGCATTGCTGGGAAGGTACTGACAGGAGCAGGTAGCAGACCAGCAGACAGGGAGGATTCAGTACCTCCCTTCCTTCTTCAGCCTTGCAGCTTCCCTCTAAGCACCCTGCTGGCAGATCCTAACAGAGAGCCAGCTAGCCTGCAAGGTAGAAAGGTTGTTTGCAGCGTCCCAGTTCCAGCAGAGAGGCAGTCGCTAAATAACCGGCACATGATGTGATGTTCATCCATTCATTCATCAAATATTTTTAAATACCTACTATATTCCATACACTTGTAAGCACTGAAAAAAAAGAACAATGTCTCTGCTTTTATGGAGCTTACATTTGGCAGGGTGGAAACAGATAATAAACAATAGACAATATTTAATATTTTAGGTGGTAATAAGTGCTTTGAAGAAAAATAAGTCAGGGTAAGAGAATGGAGAGAAATGGGGTCAGAAGCACTATAGACAGAAACAATACAGATAAAGCATGGAAAGTTAAGCCGTATTTCTGGGGTTTGAATCCTAGCTTTGCTTCTTACAACTCTACAGTCTTAGGCAAGTTACTTAAAGCGTCTGTATGTCAGTTGTGCTCAGTGTCAAAATGGAGATAATGATGACAATAAAAAATATTAGACCTCATAGTATTGCTATAAAGATTAAATAAGTGGATATCAACAAAGTGGCTAGAATATAGCGTCATATTATTAAAGAGTGGATAGTTTATCGGCAAGAGCTACAAAAAGCCCAAGTTGGTGGTGGAGGGATTTAAAGTAAAAGAAGAGATAGATGGAATGGAAGCAGCCATGAGGAACAAAGAAGACACTTGCCTCATCTCTAGACCAGTGGTGTGGCTGACCCCCCTCCCTAAGGAATGTGGTGGAGGCCTCCTCAGACAAAGGAAGGCAATGTGGCCCATATACATATGCATATACAATGGCCTATATACATATGCATAGCTCTGACAGACTTCCGTAACTTGTGTCCAATCAGACTATATATCACCATATAGGGGGGACAAGGAGGTAGAAATTGCATAAAAGGCTATACCCCTGTGCTAAGGGCTAAGTTTTTCAGGCTCGAACCCACTGAGCCCATACCAGCACAACGAATTAAAGTTGCATCCTTCGGGCGCCTGGGTGGCTCAGTCGATTAAGCATCTGACTTCAGCTCTGGTCATGATCTCACAGTTTGTGAGTTTGAGCCCCATATCAGGCTCTGTGCTGACAGCTGACAGCCTGGAGCCTGCTTCAGATTCTGTGTCTCCCTCTCTATCTGCCCTCCCCACTCATGCTCTGTCTCTGTCTCTCAAAAATAACATTAAAAAAAATATTTTAAGTTGCATTCTAGACCAAAAAAAAGGGTGTGGGGGGCGCTTGGTGTCCCATCTCTCTGCGAGAATCCTGCTAAATTTCTTGAGGGCTCATGTCCAGGCTTGCATCCAGGATTCAGAGATGGTGCAGTGCATTTCCACATCCTTTGTCACCGGGATATAAACCTCAGAAAGCCAGAAGTAACTTCACCTGGTGCCCAGCGGACTGCTGATCCATAGGAGATTAGTCCCTCCCAGAATGCCAGGGACAAGGACCTCAGATGTACAGTGGAACCTGGAGAGGCCCTGGAAACAGCTCAGGGAGCATTGCCCATCAGACTGGTAAGAACCCAGGTTCATTTTGGTAGACCTGCCCCTAAGAGGCAGAAGGGAAGCCTGATCACCTCCCAGAATTGACCCAGTAGCTCCACAAGGAATGAATCCCCACCTCCAAGGTACTGAGCTCTGGGCAGCATGTTGGAGTTGGTGTGTGACTATGTGAATGAGACAGACAGCAGAAGGCTTCCAACCTGACCAATGGGCCAAAGCGAGTATTGAGTCCCAATCCATGGTTCTGTGGTGACCTCATATGGCTTAAGGCAGTGTCAGACTTCCTCAGGAATCTGATCTGGGTCAGGGCTTGATACCTAACCCGCCAATGCTAAGAGAGGAGAGTAGCCCAAAACGAGTGTGCATCCTCTCCAAATTAGTCCCTCCCTTCCCCCCTTTTTCCTCTCTTGCGCATGAAAGTTGTCCAGAAGGTGGAGGAAATGGGTGGGAAGCAGAGTAAACCAACTCCCCTAGAGTGTATGTGGAAGAATTTCAAAAAGGGATTCAGGAGATTATTGTGTGAAATTAACTCCTAGAAAGCTCTGGATATTCTGTGAAATTGATTGGCCATTGTTTGGGGTCAGCTGGCCTTCTGATGGCTCACTTGATAAGGAACTAGTTGGCCAAGTGTTCAGGGTTGTTGTGGGGATCCAGGCCACCCTGACCAATTTCCTTACATTGACTGTTGGCAACACCTGATCTTATCCGGCCACCTTGGCTAAAAGTCTATATTGAAGAGAACTATAAAGTTATGATGGCTCTTGTCACAGCTTCCTCCAAATGCTGACCAAAAACTGAAAAATCCATACTGTCAGGAGAGCCTAAGGAGACCCCACCACCATCTGCCCCACTGTATCCCTCACTGCCACCTGTGCTTCCAGCTGCCCCCACTGCCAAAACCCCCACTGGAGCTTGCCCTTAGCCCAAGACCTCACCACTTCCAGCACCACCAGCCCCTCCAGATGTGACTGGCTTACCCGGTCCTAATCCCATACACCCCTTTGGAAAGCAACTAGATGATCAGTCCAGTGAAGACTGTCCCTCCCTTCAGCAACACTGGGGAGCCCTACAGATGCCACTGAGGGAAACTAGGGGATCCGTCTATTATGTTCAGGAAGGCCAGATCCAAGGATGTCAGTGTGTTTTGTGTACCAACCCTTTACCACTAAGGACTTCCCAAATTGGAAGCATCATACTACTTCCTATATGGAGAAGCCCCAGGCTATGATTCACCTAATGCAGTCCATAATTCAAATCCATAAACCTACCTGGATGGACTGCTGCCAACTCCTCCTGACCCTCTTCAACATGGAGGAACATCACTGAATTACCCAGGCAGCCCTAAAATGGTTAGAGGAGAATACTCAGCTGGAACACTAGACACCCAGGCTTATGCTGGGGCTCACTTCCCTAGGGAGGACCCAAACGGGACTCAAATGACTCAAGTGTAGATGGAGGGCTCACAAGGAGTGAACAGTATCAAGCCCTTCTAAACAGCAATGAAAGAAAGGAGGGGAAAGGCCATAAATATAAGTAAAACCCTAGAAGTGCTTCCAGGGACCCGAGGAGAGCCCAAGCCAGTACCATAAGAAACTATGTGAGACATTTCATCTCTATACCTCTTCTGATCCAGAGGTGCTGGTTAACCAGCAGGGACAGGACCAGGGCCAACAAGAGGAACGTTGGGGAAGATCATCTCACCCAGGACCAAGTAGGACACAACCAGTATGCTCACTGTCATCAGGCGGGCCACTGGAAAACTGAGTGCCCCCTGTGGCTGGGTAATTCTCAGCAGGGCCCCAAGCAAAAAGAAAGAGGTTGTTTGCTCCAGGGCCTGTACTAACCAGCATCACTTGGGGCCCCTGAAGATGATTTTGTGGGGCTAGCCACCATGGAGGACTATGAGGAGGACTAGTACAGACCAGGCTCTATTTGGTTAGGCCCCCAAGAGCCTATGGTCCAAATGAAATGTGGAGGGGGGGCACCCAACGACTTCAGGTAGATACTGGGGCAGAATACTTGGTGGTGACTCAACCTGTGGGCCCCCTCTCACAGAGACAAGCCACCATTGTGGGGGGCCACAGGCAATCAGACGCGCAGTCCCTCCTGCTGCCTTGGTGATGCAGTTTAGGTGGCCATGAAGTCATCCATGAATTTCTGTACCTCCCCAGCTGCCCCATGGCTTTAAATGGGCCAGGACCTGTTAGAAAACTGCAGGCCCAGATAAATTTCAACTCCCATGGACAAGTTGCTCTGACCCTACAAAGCTGGAAGCAAAGATTATGACTCTCATGATTCCCCAAAAGGGAAGAATGGCACTACTATAGTGTCATGGAGGAGCCACAACAGGGACCTGAGCTTCCCTTCAGAGTACTGGGGATGTGGGCTGAGGATGACCCACCAGGACTGGCCAGGAACATACCTCCAGTAATTGTAGAACTAAAGCCAGGGGCAGAGCCCATCCATGAAAACAATATTTCATCCCTCATAAGGCACAGGTTGGGGATAAGAAGCACCTGGAGAGGCTCCTAAAATACAGGATCCTCTGACCCTGTTGGTCATCTGGCCAGAAGCCAGGCACCAATGACCATCTGCCCCGTCCAAGACCTGCACGAAGTAAACCAGGCCACCATCACTCTTCACCCTGTTGTCCTGAACCCTCACACTCTCTTGGGTCTTATCTGCACTGAAGCTGCCTTCTTCACATGCCTAGACCTCAACGATGGCTTCTTTCTGCATCCACCTGCCCCCCGCCCCCAGAATCAACTGCTCTTCACCTTCCAGGGGGAGAATCCTAAAAATGGTGACAAGAGCCAGTTGACTTGGACCAGATGGCCTCAGGGGTTCAATAACTTCCCCACCACTTTTGGCACTGGATTTGCCTCAGACCTAAGACCTTCCCAGCAGATCAACATGGCTGTGTCTTGCTTCAGCACATAGATGACTTACAGCAGCTGGAAGTTCTTGGGAGGACTGCATGGAAGGAAGTCGGCAGCTCCTTACCATCCTATGGGAAACTGGCTATAACGTCTCAGGAAAAAGGCCCAAATCTGTCAAAAGAAGTCAAGTACCTTGGCTTTCACCTCTCCCAGGGGCAGCGCCTACTCGGCCTGGAGAGAAAACAGGCCATTTGTTCGATCCCGGTCCCATTGACCCGATGTCAGATTCAGGAGTTCTCTGGGCCGCAGGTGTCTGTAGAATCTAGATAACTAACTTCTCAGTCTTGGCCAAACCCCTTATGAGGCCACAAAGGGAGGAGAGCAGGAACCTCTGTTATGGGAGCAAGTACAGCAATGAGGCCTTTGAAGAAAATCAATAGTCCCCTCACCGACACTCCTGGTCTGGGGCTCCCAGACATGCCCAAGCCCTTCTTCTTGTACCTTCATGAACTACTGGCATTGTGGTGGGAGTCAGTCCTAACACAGATGTTGGGGGTCATGGCATCACCCAGTGACATATGTCTCAAGCAACTTGACTCTGTTGCCCAAGGCTGACCATACCTGCCTACAGGCAACTTCTTAGTGTCTGAGTCTGACAGTTAACTATGGGACAAGAATTGACAGTCTGAGTGCCACATTCAGTATTGACATTAATGGAGTACAAAGGACAATACTGGCTAATCAAATCCCAGATGGTCGGATATCAGGGATGCTATGTAGAACCCACGCATTCACCTAGAAAGTAGTGTGGACACTAAACCCTGAAACCCTACAGCTTGTCGGGCCAGGTCAACCATATCATGACTGCATTGAAGTCATGAATGAGGTGAGGTGTTCTCCAGTCGACTAGACTTAAGAGACCAGCCCCTCAAGGACCCTGATACTGAGTATTTCACTGCCAGTAGCATTTTTGTGAAAGAGGGAACATGCCTTGTAGCGTATTCTGTGGTAACCCTGAATTCTATCACTGAGGCCAAACCCCTGCCAAAGGGGACTTTGGCACAGAAGGCAGAGCTCATCATGCTAACCTGGGCCCTCCAACTGGCAGCAGGGATACGTGTTAATACGTATGCAGATTCTAAGTATGCTTTCAACCACCTTCCACATATATGGGGCTTTATATAAAGAGAAGGGTCTAATAAACTCAGGAAGAAAGATATAAAGTGTGATAAGGAAATCCTTGAACTCTTAGACAACTGTGTGACCCCTAAAATGTTGGCCATCATGCATTGTCAGGGACAACAAAAGGGAGACACCATGGCTGCACAGGGAAACCATAAGGCAGACCGAGAGGCAAAAGCTTGCGGTCTCCAAAGAAACAGCAGAATCAGCAGCTTAACTGCTGCACTGTTCTCTAGTCCGCTGGCAGAATGGGACCCTAATTACAACATGACAGTACCTCTTTTAGACTGAAAATGGAAGCTACCTCCCAGGTGGATGGTGGGAATTTGAAAATAGCTGAGTAGCAATTCCTGAGGCCCTGGCTCCAGCTTTTGTCAAGCAGTTCCATCAGGAAACCCATATTGGCTGGACAGCTCTCAAGACTATGCTGAGCTGACATTTCTACATCCCTCAACTCTCCACATTGTCTGAGCCGTGTGTGAGCAATGTGAAATGTGTGCCCAGAATAACCCACGTCAGGGACCCAAGGCTGCCCCTGGGGTGCAGAGTGTCTGGGAAGCCCCATTTGAAAAATATGATGGTGGACTTCACTGAGCTTCCCCAGGTCTGAGGCTATAAATATCTGTTGGTCTTTGTGTGCCCTTTCTCAGGGTGGGTGGAAGCCTTCCCTACTCGCACAGAAGAGGCACATGATATGGCCCGACTTCTTCTACAAGAAATCATTCCTCGATTTGGGATCCCTATCACTATGGGATCAGATAACAGACCAGCGTTCCTTGCTGAGGTGGTGCGGCTGGTGGCAAAGGGGTTAAAGATCACCTGGAAGTTAGACACGCATTCTGACCCCAGAGCTCCAGGAAGGTGGAACAAATGAACCAAACCCTGAAGCTGCAATTAAGTAAAGTATGTCAGCAAACCCACCTACACTGGCACTAGGTGTTGCCAATCGCCTTGTTAAAAATCAGGTGTAGCCGCACTAAGCAGACAGGGTTCTCCCCTTATGAATTCCTTTATGAGCACCCCCCCCTATTATCAAGGGCATAAGGGAGGTTCTAAATGAGATAGGCAATCTAGCCTTAAGGCAACAGATGTGGGCCCTGGACTCTCCCCTAACCACCTTACACCACTGGGTTAGGGAGAGATTACCTGTGAGTCTGACCACAGATGCTCACCCCTTTAAACCAGGAGACGCTGTATGGGTAAAGGAGTGGAATGTCCAACCCCTAAAAGCCCTCTAGAGGGGCCCATTCACTAACATTTTGTCCACTCCTACTGCAGTAAAGGTAGCCGAAGTAGGTCCCTGGATTCACCACAGCAGAGTTGAAGCCAGCATCTCAAAACTGGGAGCGCATTCCTGATCCATTAACACCGTGCAAGCTGACCATACTGAAGAAGCAATCTGTGATTCCAGAGGTTCTGGGAGACTGCAGCCCTGCTTTAGTCATTCTGGAAGCTGACTAATCTATGCACAGCAAAAGCTTAAGGAATTGCCAGTCCAGTGAAACAAACAGACTATCCTTATTTTCTATATCTGTTTCCTTACTGTGATGCACTGTCACCCCTTGTTCCTCACTGTTATTGTGATTCTTGCTCTGCTTTTCACCATAGGACTGGCAGAGGCTGCCCTGGCCAGCTGGGAGTGTGGTGACAGGTTTCTGTTAGCACTCACCTTCCTTTTGTAAATAGGATTCTTCATTGGTATTGGTTGCTTCTAATCTGGATCCCTTCTATAGACCTAAATTCCTGATCATGTGACCCATGTATTCACATAACCAGGTCAGGCCAGGAGATCACTGGACCTTACTATACCATACCCACTTCTCATGCTAGGGAAACATCCTAGGGACATGCATACCTATAAGACTACCTATTCGATCTGCCAACAAGAGTGTCAATACACTTGTTTCAACCCACAATACTCTCCAACTAAGGAATGGCTAGAAGTCCAGAGTCACCCCAAGACAAGCACCACTGGTATAGGCCGACTAATTAACAAAACTCAAATTATCAATCCAAACTGGCCAGTGTCTATATTCTTGGATATATATATACAGCTGTAGGTGACACATTGCCATATGGTTTGTTATGATGAGGTCAGACATGGGAATGAGAGTACCAACTCAATGATAAATACGTGTGTGAGGGGTCTTGTACCTGTGGTTCCTGGCCCCAGGCACCTGAATTCTTCTGTCCTTATTGGAGTTATGTCACATGGGCCACCTGGCAGACTAAAGACAAAACAACACTCCTCCAAAAGGGTGTGGCTGAGTCCAACTGCCAATCAGGAACCTGTAACCCCATTAATTTTACCATCCTTGACCAGGAGACTCAAAATGGAAAACGGACCACCGAGTTGGTATACTTATCTGTCGGCAGGGCAAAGACCCAGGAACTGTGTTGTATTTTAAGAGAGATACTGTCACACACAAGGCCATGACCCACCAGGTCTTTCATTCCTTTTATGAAGAAATGGAGAAGGGTCCTCCTCCTGTCTCTGTCACAACTAAAAATTTGCTTCTAAACCTAGAAGAGACTCTAAAGATATCTTTTTGTTATGTATGTGGGGGAACCAACATGGGGGATCAACGGCCATGGGAAGTTAGAGAATTAGATCTCCATGAACCTTATAATGGAATAGAATACCCCAGTCTTACTACCAGGGTTTGGCTCCTCAAAACCTCAATTTTTGGGAAAAACTGCTTTGCCCAGAGGGGGAAAAGTTCACCATCTCTATGGGAAGCTTACTGTACCTAGGCCAAAGATTTTATAACTCAACTGCCCAGGGAAACCCAATGGTGGGGGTCCCCAGACCACCTTGAGCCAGATCCTCCCACCCCTTGTCTAACTTCTCTGATCTCTGAGATGCTTGGGACAATGTCGACGCAGCCATCGAATGGTGGGCCCCAGGTGGACTGTACTGGATATGTGGAAGGATAGCCCATGCAGTACTTCCCTCAGGTCAGGATCATGTGTGCTGAGAACTATTCGTCCATCTTTTCCTTCTCCCAGTTGCCACAGGGGAACATTTGGGAGTCCAAGTATATGGGGACAGGGAGACTCAAAGGAAATGATGTGCCCTACAAACTGGCAAATGGAAAGATGATGAATGGCCTCCCAAACATATAATCCAATATTATGGCCCTGCCACCTGGGCAGAGGATGGCTCCTGGGGCTACCGCACTTCCATTTACGTGCTAAACCACATAATCAGACTGCAAGCAGTTGCAGAAATTATAACCAATGAAACTGCCAGAGCTCTTAACTTACTAGCCAGCAGCAGACCAAAATGCACAATGCTAGCAATCAAAATTACTGGGCCTTAGATTGCTTGCTTGCTTGCTTGCTTCTGAGGGAGGAGTTTGTGGAAAGTTTAACCTGACCAACTGCTGCCTACAGATAGATGATGAAGGAAAAGTCTTAGAGGATATCACAGATTGAATGAGAACAGTAGCTCATGTCCCAGTCCAGACCTGGAAAGATTGGAACCCCAGGGAGGTATTTGGAGGATGGTTTTCAACTCTTGAGGGATTCAAACCCTCATAGGTATTATCCTCTTGATTTTGGGTGCTTGCTTAATCCTACCTTGCCTAGCTCCCCTGGTTATATGGTCTGTCTCCAGCCTCATTGAGACAACAGTTGAATGGCCATGCACGTGATGATGTTATGAAATATAAACCTCTAAACCAAGATGATGCTCTTTGACTCAAAATAGGGGTCCACACGTCAAAAGGGGGAATGTGGTAGAGCCCCTCCTAAGGAACATGGTGGAGGCCTCTGCAGAACAAAGGAAGGCAACATGGCCAAATCAACTCCTATATACATATGCATAGCCCTGACACGACTCTGTAACTTGGACTGTGTCCAATCAGACTATATGTCACCATATAGGGGAGACAAAGAAGTATAAATTGCATAAAGTCTATACCCCGCTGTGCTCAGGGCTCAGTTTTTCACATACAAACCCACTGAGCCCATGCTGGCACAATGAATAAAGTTGCTTCCTGGACAAAATAAAAGGTCTCAATGTCCCATCTGTGTGGGAATCCTGCTACAGTGGTACAAAAGATAAGGAAGAGAAAACAGCCAGCACTTGAGAAGTCTATGAGCAATGCTGAGTCTTCAAGGGGGAGATAAGTTTAAGTTAGATTAGAAATATGAAAGCCACATTAAGAGAGTAGGCTGAAGATACTGCGCCACAGATAGTAATGGAAGCAATTTAGGCAAAGAGGACACAGGTGTGAAAGAGGTATCACCACTTTCCGCTTCACTTTACCAAAAGTAAAAACACTGTGATTATATTGATAATATTCTTGTGGTGGCAAGAACACCAAAACACTTTTAATAAACAATGATATATATTTCTATAACCCTTTTTGGGTAACAAAGTACATTTACATCCACTCATTTATTGCTCACAAAGAAACTATGAAACTGACAGATAGCAGACATTCACAGTGAGAGTGAAGACATGAGCAAACCTAGTATTATTTTAGCCCAATAACTCCCAAATATTTAACAATTGTTAGGAGAGTGACTATATCTACAGAAAGCTAAACTAAGGCCTTAGAGAAAATATATTATGGACACTTAGATGTTTTCACATCATATGTGTGAAACTGTAAATGGGTTCTAAGCTGATGGTGTATCTAAAAAAAAAGGCTTTTGGTGGAGGAGTACTCTAACTAAACCACAAATTACCTCAGCAGATGGCCCAATCCTGAGACTGCTTCACAGAGATTGTCATATTGGAAAACAGCCCCTAAAAAATATGGGCATTCTGTACACCTGTCAACATGCTGAAGCCACAAGGTGACTCAAGCCAAAATGACCTGTCTACTACTTTCCTCCTCAGCTGACATTCCTGGCATAACTCCAGAGACTTCTGGGGATTCTAACAGGTTTTTCATATAGACTGCTTAGAATTTATAACATGGTAAAAAGCTGAAAATAGCTTTTTAGGATAAATGAATCAGACAGAATTCATTTCCTAGAATGATACAGGTTCTTAAAAAACCCTCATCACCTCTTACTTTACTGATTTCAACAAAGAAGCAGAGTGAAGTAAAGTGACTTGCTCAAGGGCACCCAGTTTCATAGCCAATGAGTGGCAAAGGCAGGGCTAATTATGGATGTCCTGGATACTAATACAAAATTCTCTTTTAGCTCTATAATATAAATATTATTGGGAGGGGGCACCTGGGTGGCTCAGTAGCTGAGTGTCTGACTTTTGATTTCAGCTCAGGTTATGATCTCACAGTTCATGGGCTAGAGCCCTGTGTCAGGCTCTGGGCTGACAGAATGGAGCCTGCTTGGGATTCTCTCTTCCTCTCTCTCTGCCCATCCCCTGCTCATGTATGCACATGCAATCTCTCTTTCTCTCTCGAAATAAATAAATTTAAAAAAAAAAACAGTATATTGAGAGGAATGTACAGGAAGGCAAATAATCCAAAAATCAAAACTGACATAGGAAAAGAAACTGGCAAAGAAGACATCTTTACCGGAGGCTTCTGACTAAATGTAGAGAAAGGAAAAAAGTGTCTCAATCATGTGTTTTCATTGTGTAAAATGCATGCATATTCTGCATAACCTCAAGTGACATGGCTGAAAAGAATCTAACTTCCACAGCTTCTATTTCACCTATAGTCTCTGCATTCAAACTGATCTGTAAGCACCTTGAAGACAGTGACTCCATCCTCAAAGTCTTTGTATTCCCCTGACCCAGGACAAATCTGGGCCCATAAGAGTTACTCAGTAACTGTTTTCCATGTAGCCGATTATAATGTTTGCCAAAACAGTTACCCTTTGAAATTATTCTTAAATTTTCTTCCTGGTTTAGCAAAGTAACATTTAGAGCTCTTCCAAAGAAGTC